>NC_083243.1:62772230-63383230 GCF_032191835.1 Heteronotia binoei
CTTATATGTATTATGGGAAAAATAAGATGGACGGGGTTTTTTCACATCACTATATAAGAAGAAATTTGCTGAATATATGGTTAAAATATAAAAGATATGGGGATGAGAGAAAACTGCTTTGGATTGTGCCAACGGAAGTGATAAAATTATATTCAGATACCTCCGAAGTGAAGTGGTTATCATATAAACAATTGTTAAAGATGCATGGTGGGAAGATTGAATTAAAATCAGTAGAAGAATTGGAATATAAATACAATTGGTTTCAAATGCAACAAATTAAGAGCTTGGTGGAACAGGATATTAAAAACAAAGGCATAAGACAAGAACAAATAGAATTAGAAAAAATGTTGTTTGGTGATAATGATAAATTGATATCAAGAATTTATAAACTGTTATTTAAATGGTCTATGGAAGACGAAGTAGTTAAATCTCAAATGATTAAATGGGCAATTAATATAAATAAAAAAATACAAATGGAGTCATGGGAACACTTGTGGAAGAACTCCATGAAGATATCTACATGTTACAATATTAAAGAGAACTGTTTTAAAATGTTATATAGATGCTATATGACGCCTAAGAAACTAGCAAAAATTAGCAACCAGATGTCAGACAGATGTTGGAAGTGTAAAAAGCATGAAGGTTCTTTTTACCACATGTGGTGGACGTGTGAAAAGGCAAGACAATACTGGCAAATGATTCAAAAAGAAAAGTCAGAAATTTTAGGTTACGACATTAAGAGATCTCCAGACGTGTTTTTGTTGGGATTACAAATGGAAAGTTTTCCGAAATTAGACAGAACTATTGTGTGGTATCTACTTTCAGCTGCAAAGATACTGTATGTGCAGCTATGGAAGCAAGATAAAACATCAGAAAAATGGGACTGGATTTTAAAAGTAATGTCTTGGAGTGAAATGGACAAATTTACAAGAATTTTAAAAGACTATGGTTTGGAGAAGTTTAAAACGGAGTGGGAGAAATTTCAAATATACGTTGAAAAACATTGGAAAGTAAAGGGTCATTTAGTGATGTTTGAAAATAAGTGAAGCTTTGTGGAATGGTGGACTATAGTAATAATTTTAAAGAAATGGCAGTCTTTTTTCCTTTTTTGTTTTTGTTTTTATTGGACTATTAGTATCTTTTTTGATAAGGTTAAGAGGATAAAGTATAAGGTGTTGTTTTTTTTAAGAGATATTACCTTGTATTTTTAGCAATTTAAGTAAACACCGGCGGAGGTCAAAATAAGGGGGATTGAAGGGGTGAAAAGTGATGTATTGGTATTATTTTTGCTTTAGTGCTTTTTTTAGTGCTTTTTCTATAAATATTGTTACAATACATTGGTTTGATACAGATCCTAGAAGCCTCATGCGGGGCTTCAGCTGCTGACTCACAGTGGCAGTTACAGCTGCTCATGCCAGCTCCAGGTGCAGCTCAGGTTGTTGACCTGTGGTGGCAACTATCCCTGTCAGCCCTGAACAATGCTTGGACCACTGGTTTATAGCAGCTTTTGCTTGCCTACCTTGCACAGGGCAAGAGTTACACTTTGCTTGGGGCTGGGCAGACCTAGTGGTAGGAAAGGAATCATGGTGGTGGGGATAGCCCATGGCCCACTGAGACTTTTCTAGTGGACTTAATGGGCAATTTGACACTGGGCAGACAGTTTTCCCATCCCAAATATCTAAAATACACTCAAAGTTGATGCTGGGGATCTCAAACCAACTGTCTGCAAATTATGTGTTCTATCACTTTTCAACCTCGCTCAATTTGTTTCTTCTTTTGGTTGCCTCTCTATGATACGCTGCCATTCATTTACCCCACACCATTATGGATAGGAACAAATGAAGTTTTCCTATTCTAAATCAAGCCACTGGCTCATCCATCTCAGAATTTTCCTTATGACAGGCAGCAGATCTCCTGGCTTTGAGCAGAAGGTAAAATGGAGACACCAGGGACTGAACCTAAAATGTTCTTTCTGTGAAGCACGCACATAGCCACAGTGAGTCACAGCCTTATACAATTTTCAGAATATCACTACCTATTTTATACAGGTATTCAGTGTTTCCTCTACGCTGAGTTAATGTGAGCTAGCTCACAATTTTTTAGCCTTCAACTCACACATTTTTGTCTCAGCTCAGGAAAAATGACCCTAGACCCTAGAGCAAACTAATCAATACAGTAGCTCACAACTTTAATGCCAGTAGTTCACAAAGTAGAAATTTTTTTGTTCACAAGACTTCACATCTTATAGGGAACTTTGCAGGTATTGTAATACCACTGCAGGGAAAAGAAAAAAATACCTAACAAGGTAAGCCAAGAAACAAAGATTCATGAATTACTCTCTACATAGACAGCTGCCACAATTCAAATGATAAAGCCTCCTTGTGATTAGTGTTCCCACTAAGCTGAGTTAGCATGAGCTAGCTCAAAGATTTTTAGCCTACAGCTCATACATTTTTATCTTAGCTCAGGAAGAATGATCCCAGAGCACAATAATTTATGCATCAGCTCACAACTTTAATGCCAGTAGTTTACAAAGTAGAATTTTTGCTCATAAGACTCTGCAGATTAGAGGTAACATTGCTTGTGATGGCTGTATTTCTTGCCTCTGCCCTAAGAAACTAGGACAGCATCCATATGCTAGCTTCTCCTCATGCAATTCTTCAGCTAAGATTACTGTTTATTTCCAAACAAACTTCTACTGTTGAGATGAACAGCAACTCCATCGTCCTTTTCTTTTGGCACAGTTTAAACAGCCAAGTCAAGAGCTTTGTTCTTCATTCCTCAAGAGCCACTGCTTAGCAATGAATTTTCAGGTAAAATAATGATTCTCAAGCAATCTGTCTTTCCCTTTATGCAAACCCAGTTTTACTATGTCAGCCCTGTCAACACTACTGAATATTAAAGTGAACAAAGTTAATTGCTGGGTGAATGAAGGTCTGGTGCAGTCAGAGTGAAAAGGAAGCCTTAACTGAAATCCATCATTTTATGACAAGCTGCAATTTATCTCCACTTCATAATAGGCACTGACAGGTTCCAAACCTTATTTCAGTCTTTGCCACAAATTGCAATTATAATAATTTATGGTGACATTTGACCCCAGAGGTTATGGCCTATTTCACCACACATGAAAGCACTTATCTCTCAGAAAATTCTTTGGCAACCCCTGCCTAGAAAACACTTATGACTCCCAATTTGTTTGTTCATCTGCTGATATATCTGGATGATAGAGAGAGAGAGAGAGAGAGAGAGAAAGCCTACATGATACTACTATAAGTTGTAAAAGGGCAATATTTATTTTTGTACGCAGGCTATGTAGGATTGTGTAGGTTTGACATGTTTCTTCAGTCTAAAACAATCTCTTCCAGCCCAAATGGCTCTTCCTCTACAGGACAAATCACTTCTGCTGAAGGAAGGCTTCACACTTTGGTGAGTGGCTGTTGTGGCGCATAGTGCAGTCACCTATTGGACTGACTTTAGGTATTTTAAACAAGATGGAAAAACAAGTAAATGTCCAGAGCTTTGGGGTTCTTTAATGTTCAGGATCCATGCTTTGCTCCTCCCTCTTCCCAACATTTATTTATTTATTTGTTTAGTAGGCTTATATTCCGCCCTTTCGCATAATGGGTTCAGGGTGGATCACAACATAAATTGAACAACAATAAAAACCTACCATTTAAATTTAAAACAATACAATAACATTAGTAACTCAAACAATACTAGAACAATAAAACAAATAAGTGTATCATCAGGATGGAAGGGCACATTTCACAGGATACAGCAGTTTTCAGCCCAAAACAAATGATGGTAATAATAAACAGGATAGCACCATAGTCTGTAAAGCATAATGTCCCAACAAGGGAGGCCAAGTGATGAAATAGTTGCTGGAATAGGACGTCTGCTGCCTCAACCAAAGTTCCATCTTACAGGCCCTATGAAATTAGTAATTCAGGTAGGGCCTGGATCTCCATAGGGAGCTGATTCCACCAAGCAGGGGCCAGAGCCGAAAAGGCTCTGGCCCTGGTTGGGACAAAATGGACATCTTTCAGGCCAGGAGTGGTCAGGAGGTGTTGTGTAGCAGGAGGTGTTCAGGGCATGTATGGGGAAAGGTGGTCCCTAAAGTGTGTTGGTCCCAGGCCGTGTAAGGCATTAAACGTCAATACCAAAACCTTGAAGTGGATCCGGTACTTGATTGGTAGCCAGTGCAATTGCTGCAGCACCGGCCGAATGCTTGCCCATAAAGGTAATGCAGTTAACAGCTGTGCTGCCGCATTTTGCACCAGCTGGAGTTTCTGGATCAGCCCCAAGGGCAAGCCTGCATAGAGTGAGTTACAGTAATCCAGCCTGGAAGTGACCATTGCATGGATCACTGTAGCTAAATCCTGGGGGAACAGATAGGGCACCAGCTGCCTGACCTGCCAAAGATGCTTTGTAGGAACCTTTAGATGATTTTCTGTACTCAAATGAAGTTTGTTTCCCATTTGTTTTTTGCCATCTATATTTTAGTCATCAGCTTACAGCTGTTTTTAATCAGTCATAATGAAAGTTAAAAAGTGTAAAAATATTTTTTTTCGCTCTGAATGCTTTAAGTATCCCTTCCTATGGCAAACTAGAGTTTCTCTTCCTGTTAACACATTTTTATTTACTGCCTCTCAGAGCCAGTAGATATGGTGATTGTTGGGTGTGTTTCTCTTTTTAGGTACAATGACAGACCAGGATACTTGTGTAAGAAAAAGCTCCTTACTTTTCATATACATGGGCATCGTGATCACTAGCTTGGTTGCCAGGGAGCCTGGAGTTTTGATTCGCACACATCTGTTCTAAGAAGTGGACTTTGCCCATGGTTTCTAAGGCTTATGTGGATACTATAAGTCTCAGCTTTGCAGCAGCATGCTAAGTCTCTGGATGGGTGTTAGCCGGAACTACAGATGAGCTTCCAGCCGCTCTGTGCGTGCACCGCCTCGGTCATTGCAGAGGAAGAAGCCACGCAGCCATGAGCTGTCAAGGAGAGCACCTTCCAACATGGTTCTGAGAACCAAAGGCTAATGCCACCAGAAGCCATCTTGTTTTCTTGGACTCCATTACAGCAAAGCAAGAGAATCATGTATCCAACAGCTGATTCAACTTCTGCAAAAGGCAATCAAGCTTATCTTAGGCGTGGATCCTGCCAAACTGCCTAAGCTTTTGTCCAACAGAACCCAAGACAAAGGATGGTGCCAGCAGAGGAGTAAAGAAGAGGAAGAACAGCTTCACCCAGAGCCAGAGCTATTGTGTACATCAGGTGTAATCTTAGTTATCAATTTGGCTACCTATTGTCACTTTTAGATATATTTATATAGCTTATTTTAAACCCTTCCACCCATGCCTTGCCCAAACTGTCACTTTGGAGCCTCCCATTTCTATGAGGTAATGTACCAGGTGTAGGGTGGCCAGACCGTCCCGGGAGCCCGGGAATGTCCCGGTTCTGGCCACCCAATCCCGCCTCCCGGGCTGCCTATACCGGGACCATTAAAGGTCCCGGTTTAGCCAGCCCCGGAGGCGGTGGGCCGCGGGCGCCGGCGAGGAAGGCGGGGAGTGAGGGAGGGAGCGTCCCTGCACCTGCGCAGGGACGCTCCCTCCCTCACTCCCCGCCTTCCCCGCCCGCGCGCGGGGCCTGGTGGCGATGGTGGAGGCCTCTCCGTGGCCTCCGCTGGTCGCTGGAAGCCCTCCAGAGACTCTGGAGGGCCTCCAGCGACCAGCGGAGGCCGCGGAGAGACCGCGGAGCACCCGGCGCTGGTCCCGGAAGGCCTTCCAGAGCCTCTGGAAGGCCTTCCGGGACCAGCGCCGACCAGCGAAGGCGTCCCCGCGGCCTCCGCTGGTCCCTGGAGGCCCTCCAGAGTCTCTGCAGGGCCTCCAGGGACCAGCGGAGGCCGCGGGGACGCCGCGGAGCACCCGGCGCTGGTCCCGGAAGGCCTTCCAGAGCCTCTGGAAGGCCTTCCGGGACCAGCGCCGACCAGCGAAGGCGTCCCCGCGGCCTCCGCTGGTCCCTGGAGGCCCTCCAGAGTCTCTGGAGGGCCTCCAGGGACCAGCGGAGGCTGCGGGGACGCCGCGGAGCACCCGGCGCTGGTCCCGGAAGGCCTTCCAGAGGCTCTGGAAGGCCTTCCGGGACCAGCGCCGACCAGCGAAGGCGTCCCCGCGGCCTCCGCTAATCCCTGGAGGCCCTCCAGAGTCTCTGGAGGGCCTCCAGGGACCAGCGGAGGCCGCGGGGACGCCGCGGAGCACCCGGCGCTGGTCCCGGAAGGCCTTCCAGAGCCTCTGGAAGGCCTTCCGGGACCAGCGCCGACCAGCGAAGGCGTCCCCGCGGCCTCCGCTGGTCCCTGGAGGCCCTCCAGAGTCTCTGGAGGGCCTCCAGGGACCAGCGGAGGCCGCGGGGACGCCGCGGAGCACCCGGTGCTGGTCCCGGAAGGCCTTCCAGAGCCTCTGGAAGGCCTTCCGGGACCAGCGCCGACCAGCGAAGGCGTCCCCGCGGCCTCCGCTGGTCCCTGGAGGCCCTCCAGAGGCTCTGGAGGGCCTCCAGGGACCAGCGGAGGCCGCGGGGATGCCGCGGAGCACCCGGCGCTGGTCCCGGAAGGCCTTCCAGAGCCTCTGGAAGGCCTTCCGGGACCAGCGCCGACCAGCGAAGGCCTCCCCGCGTCCTCCGCTGGTCCCTGGAGGCCCTCCAGAGTCTCTGGAGGGCCTCCAGGGACCAGCGGAGGCCGCGGAGAGGCCGCAGAGCAGCTGGCGCTGGTCCCTGGAGGCCTCCAGAGGCCAGCGCCGGTAGCGGAGAGGCCCGGCGCTGGTCCCTGGAGGCCTCCAGAGGCCAGCGCCGGCAGCTCCCTCCCTCCCTCGCCGCGAGGCCGCCGCTGGACTCGCCGCCGCTGGACTCTACGCCGCCCTGGAAACAGGTAAGGGGGCTGAAAGCGGGGGGGGCGGCCTTCCTTTCTTCCCTCCCTCCTCCCTCCCTCCCTCCCTCCCTCCCTCCCTTCCTTCCTTCCTTCCTTCCTTCCTTCCTTCCTTCCTTCCCTCACTCCGTTCCCTTCCTTCCCTCCCTCCTCCCTTCCTTCCTTTCTTCCTTCCTTCCTTCCCTCCCTTCCTTCCCTCACTCCCTTCCCTTCCTTCCTTCCCTCCCTCCTCCCTTCCTTCCTTCCTTCCCTCCCTTCCTTCCCTCACTCCCTTCCCTTCCTTCCTTCCCTCCCTCCTCCCTTCCTTCCTTTCTTTCTTCCTTCCTTCCCTCCCTCCCTCCCCCCTTCCTTCCTTCCTTCCCTCCCCCCTTCCTTCCTTCCTTCCCTCCCTCCCCCTTCCTTCCTTCCTTCCTTCCTTCCTTCCTTCCTTCCTTCCTTCCTTCCTTCCTTCCTTCCTTCCTTCCTTCCTTCCTTCCTTCCTTCCTTCCTTCCTTCCTTCCTCCCTTCCCTTCCCTTCCCTTCCCTTCCCTTCCCTTCCCTTCCCTTCCCTCCTCCCTTCCTTCCCTCCTTATGTTCTTATGTGACACAGAGTGTTGGACTGGAGGGGCCACTGGCCTGATCTAACAGGGCTTCTCTTATGTTCTTATGTGACACAGAGTGTTGGACTGGAGGGGCCACTGGCCTGATCTAACAGGGCTTCTCTTATGTTCTTATGTGACACAGAGTGTTGGACTGGAGGGGCCACTGGCCTGATCTAACAGGGCTTCTCTTATGTTCTTATGTGACACAGAGTGTTGGACTGGAGGGGCCACTGGCCTGATCTAACAGGGCTTCTCTTATGTTCTTATGTGACACAGAGTGTTGGACTGGAGGGGCCACTGGCCTGATCTAACAGGGCTTCTCTTATGTTCTTATGTGACCAGAGTGGTGGAGTGGATGAGCCATTGGTCTGATGCAACAGGGCTTCTCTTATATTTTTATGTGGCACAGAGTGTTGGACTGGAGGGGCCATTGGTCTGATGCAACAGGGCTTCTCTTATATTTTTATGTGGCACAGAGTGTTGGACTGGAGGGGCCACTGGCCTGATGCAACAGGGCTTCTCTTATATTCTTATGTTACACAGCGTGTTGGACTGGAGGGGCCACTGGCCTGATGCAACAGGGCTTCTCTTATGTTCTTATGTGACGCAGAGTGTTGGACTGGATGGGCCACTGGCCTGATCCAACAGGGCTTCTCTTATGTTCTTATGTGACAATACTGACTTTGGTGGACCCAAGCACTGATTCAGTGTAAGGGAGCTTTGTGTTTGTGACTGGAGTAGATAATACTGACTTTGGTGGACCCAAGCACTGATTCAGTGTAAGGGAGCTTTGTGTTTGTGTCTTCTGGTGCAATTTTGTTCTCAGATCCTGTATTTACTTCATCAGTATATGGGATAAGGCACTTTCTCAACTGTGCTGCATAATGCAGCCTATTTATTTTGTCCTGTTGGCTCTGTTGGCTCTGTCTGCGCCACCTTCATCACTTTCGGGGTGTGGATCCCCCAGTGGGGTGGTCTCGTGACTCCCTCCGCCGGCTGTTTCTGATAGCCCTGCGCCCCCTCTTTCATTTGATATGTTTCCCGTGCGGGTGCCACCCTCCCGCCGGGAGATGCCGCAAAATGAGCCCCCTTGAGGCTTATGGCAGCAGGGCTCGGGGGAAGCGAGCTAGACTGCTGTTCTTTTGAGGGGTTATAGAGTGTTTCGAGCCCGTCCCTGTGGCATTGGTCCCATCGTTGTGGGGCCCAGGGGGCCGGCGCAGCGGCACGCTGAAGCAGCCTGTCGGTCACTTTCGGGTTCCTGTCCTGCATCTCGACCTGTGTTATTAGTGACAGGCTGCTTCGGCGCGCGCACCCCTACCTCCCCCCCCCAACGTGTCCCTGGCTGGCCTTCAGACATTATGGTCACCCTAACCAGGTGGTACAGCATCATGTACCATCTGACCACTTGTCATCAGCCCCTGGACCTCCTACCCCTAAGGGTTCAAGGTGGTCCTTATAACCTCTGACCCAACATCCCACACGTGTGCATCTGACAGTACCCCAGTCCTGCTGTTTAGATACACCCCCCATACCTGATCAGTTGAAGGTCCCTTCCCCCATCTCCCTCGTTCGTCGCCATTGGAGTCTTCCTTGAAGACTACGATCGGTAATTATCACCCTGTTTGTCCATCCTTGTGTTACCTCTGTATATTTTTCTCTATTTTTATTAGGTCTGTATGTGTGATGTATGTATCCATTATCTTGTACGTGTGTTCTATAGTTTCTGTAATAAAAGCATAATTGTTTTACTTAATTAGTGTCCGTAGTAAATTTAGTAAGAATTTCTGGAAGTTGAATCCTGTATACATAGATTCTAGATCCTTTTGAGCCATAGTTGCCCACCTGTTATTTCCCCAACCTCGTTTGAAAGCAGCTTACACTTGTCATTTGAAAAGAAGGTGAAATGATTTTTATAATGTTGTATGGGTGTAGTGTATCGGACTCAGCGCAAGCGCCGCGCGACCCGAGCCACCCTCGGGTCGCCGTGCGCAGCGCGGGAAAAGCAACCGCCAATCCTGACCAAGGGCGGGAAGTTTAACTGGCCAGGATTGGGCTGGCCAGCCAAGGGGATGTTCCGGGATGCATGTATATATTAGCGGACCCGGCCGCGTGTTCTCAGTTTTTTTGTGATGTACCAACCAATAAAGACCTATGCCTTCACCACGTCTCGTCTCCCAGTACATTACACTGGCGACGAAGGTGGGATCTAGATAGGTCCGGCCGCCCCGAGGGGAACCTGACCGGGCCGGAGACGAGGAAGGCGTGAGACCGCAGGATCGCACAGCCCGCCGCCACCATGGCGAACACTACGGTAACGACGGGCCATCTTGCGGAATTCAACCCGGAGTACCCCGAGAGATGGGAGACCTACACAGAAAGGGTCGAGTGCTACCTGCGGGCGAACCTGATCGAAGATGACGACAGGAAGAGAGACGTCCTGCTGAGCGTCTGTGGAGAAGAAACTTTCGAGATCGCACGAGGCCTCTCCGCTCCAGCTAAGCTGACCGAGAGGACCTACCGGGAAGTCGTGAGACTCCTCACGGGCCACTTTTCGCCCCAACCGTCCATCGTCGCCCGCCGATTCCTCTTCCACAAGAGGGACCAAAAGTCGGGGGAGACAGCGGCAGTCTACCTGGCGGCCCTTCGGCAGATCGCTGGGAACTGCAATTTTGACAAAAGGGACGAAGCCCTGAGGGACCGTTTCGTCTGGGGCCTCCGAGACGAACGACTGCAGCAGAAGCTCTTCGCTAAGGAGGAGCTCACGCTACAACAAGCCTTCAACGAGGCGACGGCGTTCGAGAGGGCCACCAAGGCGTTCGGCCAGCCACGCGGCGAAGCAGTCCACCAAGGAGAAACGGAGCTGGAAGACCGAGCAGAGGAAGAAGCGTTTCAGCTCCGGCGGCCTCAGAGAACGGACACACGGGCCCCCGCGAGACAACGAGCGACGGAGAGGGCCACCGCCACCACCGGTTCCAGGTGCGCCAGCTGCGGCGACCCCCACGAGCGACGGGACTGCCCGTACCGCAACCTGGACTGCCGCAGCTGCGGAAAGACAGGCCACATCGCCCGGGCTTGCCGGGCCAAGAACAGCCGCCGCCAACCGTCAGCGCATCACGACTCCCTGGACACACACACGACGGCATCCACCAGTCTGCAGGTATTGAACTTGCCCCTCGCGGCCCCAGACAAGGTCAAAATGTCGGTCCTAATCGAGGGCGCCCCCTGCATCATGGAAGTAGACTCGGGTTCCTCCATCTCTATCATTTCGGAGGAAACCCTCAAGAAACTATGTCCCCGCCGCCGCATCCAAACGAGGCCAGCGGACTTCGTACTGAGGGACTTTCAGAAGAACCCAGTACACATCGTGGGGTGGGCCCGGGTGCATGTAGAAAGAGGGGGTTTTAGGGGGCCCCTAGACATCCTAGTGGTCAAGCGCCAACTGACCACACTTCTCGGGTTGGCGTGGTTCAATCCACTGGGAATCCAGCTGGTGGGGGTGGACCACTTGCAGGCCAGCAATTTCGACGGGGTCTGCCGGGAGTTCCCCGGGGTCTTCGACGGGTCCTTGGGGAGCTACAAGGGTCCGCCCATCACCTTACCGATAGACCCAATGGTCAGGCCCATAAGGCTTAAAGCGAGGCGCGTCCCGTTCGCCCTTAAGCCTAAAATAGAGGCAGAACTGGACCGCCTAACAGCCCAGGGCGTCCTAGAACCTGTAACGTATGCGGAATGGGAGACCCCCATAGTAACGCCAGTCAAACCCAACGGGGAGGTTAGGATCTGCGCTGACTACAAGTGCACGATCAATAAGGCGCTGCAAGACAACCCCTACCCAGTCCCGGTGGTTAGCCACGTCCTAGCAGCACTAGCCGGGGCGAGGGTTTTTGGAAAGCTGGACTTAGCACAAGCATACCAGCAACTGCCGGTCGACGCTAAGACAGCGGAGGCGCAGACGATCGTGACCCACAGGGGCGCGTTCAGGGTTAAACGGCTGCAGTTCGGGGTCAGTGTAGCTCCGGGGATATTCCAGAGCATAATGGACTCTCTCTTGAAAGGGATCCCCGGAGTTCAACCCTTCTTTGACGACGTTTTAATCGCCGCCCCCACCGAAGGAGAGTTCAGCTGCCGCCTGCGAGAGGTCCTCAGACGGTTCCAAGCGGCGGGGCTGAGAGTCAAAAAGGAGAAATGTTTGTTGGGTGTTCCGCGAGTGGAGTTCCTGGGGTTCGCCGTGGACGCGGCTGGAATTCATCCGACGGCGGACAAGACCAGGGCCATAGTCCAGGCCCCTGCCCCCAAATGCAAGGCAGAACTACAGAGTTTTTTAGGATTATTGAACTTTTATCATGCATTCCTGCCACACAAAGCCGCCGTGGCGGAACCGTTGCACCGCTTGTTAGATAAACAGGCCCCGTGGGTCTGGGGTAAACGCCAAGCTGCGGCGTTCCAGGCAGTGAAAGACCTCTTGGTCTCTAACGCGGTACTTCATCACTACGATGAAAACCTACCCCTGATCCTGGCTTGCGACGCCTCCCCCTACGGAGTAGGAGCGGTCTTAGGGCACCAACTCCCGGACGGGAGAGAGGCGCCGATCGCTTACTACTCCCGGACTCTGTCCCCTGCCAAGCGGAACTACGCCCAGATCGATAAGGAGGCCCTGGCGATCGTGGCGGGGGTGCATAAGTTCAACGACTACCTCTATGGTAGGCGTTTCACCATCGCCACTGACCACAAGCCGCTCCTCGGCCTCCTAGCCCCCGATCGTCAGACCCCCCAGATTCTGTCTCAGAGGGTCTTAAGGTGGAACCAGTTCCTGAATTCATACACTTACGCACTGATACACCGCCCCGGTAAAGCAATGGGACACGCAGATGCCCTCAGCCGCCTGCCGCTACCCACAACGGACCCAGATCCCGCCCCGGCACACGGGGTGATGCTCATGGAGTCGCTCCCCGAGCGCCCACTGCACGCGGACGAGGTGGCTCGGGCGACTGGGAGAGACCGCATCCTCGCACGGGTCAGGGACTGGGTGGGAAGGGGGTGGCCCTCGGGCAAGGTGGAAGAAGCATTCCGGCCGTTCGCGTCCAGGAAGGACGAGCTATCGACACACAAGGGGTGCATACTCTGGGGGAGCCGGGTGGTGGTGCCCCCCCCCCCTGCGCAGACAGGTATTGGAAGATCTCCACGAGACCCACCCGGGCATCGTGAGAATGAAAGCCCTGGCCCGGAGCTACGTGTGGTGGCCGGGCATGGATGAGGAAATAGAGGGGTGGGTAAGAAGGTGCCAACCATGCCAGGAGTCCAGACCCAATCCGCCGTCCGCCCCGGTCCACAGGTGGGAGTCGAACGGGCGGCCGTGGTCCCGCCTCCATGTGGATTTCGCGGGGCCGTATCAGGGCCAGATCTTCTTTATACTTGTGGACGCATATACAAAATGGCTAGAGGTAATCCCGGTGGCCTCGACCTCCACCGCAGCAGCAGTCAGGGCGCTCAGAAGGGTCCTCTGCACACACGGGATCCCGGACACCCTGGTGACGGACAACGGCACGGCATTCACCTCCCGGGAATTCCGGGAGTTCACCGACCGGTACCTCATAAGGCACATAAGGTCCGCACCATTCCATCCAGCCACCAACGGCCAGGCGGAGCGCATGGTGCGGACCACCAAAGAGGCCCTTGGCCGTATAGTACATGGGGATTGGGACCACCGCCTCTCAGCATTCCTGTTCCACAACAGGATCACCCCAAACCCTGTAACCGGTTTCAGCCCCGCGGAACTGCTCATGGGGAGGAAACTGACCACGCGTCTAGATAGGCTACACCCGGACCGGGCGCCGGATGTCCGCGGGTCCCCCGAGGTCCGGGAAGCAGTGAGAGGATTCTTCCCGGGCGACCCAGTGTATGCGAAAAACTTCGCAAGCGGCCCCGAGTGGTTGGCGGGAAGGGTTCTGAGGGTGACAGGCTCCCGGTCATACGAGGTAACCACCGCCGGAGGCCAGGTGCAGAGACGGCACATCGACCAGCTGCGCCGCCGCACCCTACCCGAGGAGGCAGAAGAGGCAGAGAGTAGGGAACCGCCAGCAACGGAACCGCCAGAGGGGGCCCCGCCAATACAGGAGCTACCCACGTACGAGGCCCCCGCAGCCGCGGGACCAGAACCGGAGCCAGCACCAGACCCGAGCCGGCAACAGCCAGAAACGGCGCCACCCACGTTGGGATCGGGCCCCACACCAACGGCAGCCCCGAGGAGATCAACACGGGAACGCAGGGCGCCAGCATACCTACAGGACTATGTAGTTTAAACTAGGAGGGGAGGAGTGTAGTGTATCGGACTCAGCGCAAGCGCCGCGCGACCCGAGCCACCCTCGGGTCGCCGTGCGCAGCGCGGGAAAAGCAACCGCCAATCCTGACCAAGGGCGGGAAGTTTAACTGGCCAGGATTGGGCTGGCCAGCCAAGGGGATGTTCCGGGATGCATGTATATATTAGCGGACCCGGCCGCGTGTTCTCAGTTTTTTTGTGATGTACCAACCAATAAAGACCTATGCCTTCACCACGTCTCGTCTCCCAGTACATTACAATGGGTAATTTTAATGATTTGTTTTGTTGGTTTTAAATATGTGATTTTAATAAATGTTTTTTTTTAATTTGCTAGCCACCTTGGTGGCCCTTAAAAGGGCAAAAAGTAGAGTATAAAGTCTGTAAAATGAAATAAATAATACATTTATTTTTAAACATCAAAGTGGATAAAAGAGGCATCTATAGAGACATTTATCTCCTTTTTTAAGTCTAAATTGGGGGGGGGGTTCAACAAGATTGATCATCAGTGGTTCATCACATGATACATATAAAAGAAAGCTTTGTGAACAATAAAAGGCAAATGTGCTCAGTTAATCAGAATAAAGATACCTAAAATCAATAAAAAAAACAACTTTCAGTTAGGTAACCTCAGTCTGATTCAAATGTCAGACAAGTACATGCTAGTTAACAAAATCCAATTATATTTTGTCCAGTAAACACACACACACACGAACAAATGAAGCTGCATTATACAGAATTAGATCACTGGTCCATCCTGGTCAGTATTGTCTACTCATACTGACATCAACTCTTCAGGGTCTTGGGCAGAAGATTTTGACATCACCTGCTTTCTGGTTCTCCTAACTGGAGATGCCAGGAATTGAACTCGGGATCTCCTGCATGCAAAGCAGATGCTGTATCACTGAGCCACAGCCTTTCTGCCAAAGCGCAAAAGGGGTGTCATTTGATTGATAACATTTGCAAGGAAATAATCTTGGGGTTTTCTGGATGAAATTTACAGAATTATCTATCCTGTTTGGATAGTGTTAAAGAAGAAAATCTAGTTTTAAACAATTTCTCCCTATTATTTATTAGAAGTTGTTTTATTTAAGAGTTGTTATCAGTAACAGTGTTCACACAATTCTATGGTATAACCAATTTGTGGCTAAATGTTTTGATACTTCTTTGCTGTAAAGTGGGTGGATATATCTTTACACTAGAAAAACATTGTTTTAAAGGGCAAAGAGTTTGGCATATAAACTTTATTCTTAGCGTGAGTTACATGTGATGATTCTTTTAGGAAGCAGATGGTAAAAAACATTTAAAGGATAACTAAAATATGCCACTTTATGTGGAAGGGAACTTATTTTTTTTTATAAATAAATGAGTTTTACAAATTCTATTTGATGAAATGAATATTTTGATTTTATATTGTATTGAATGCAATGTTACTGAATGAATTGATGCCACACTAATGGCAGTAATGACCATAACTTTATGTGTGTTTTGTATACTATCCTTAAGAATGATCAGTAAGCTTATATGAAGAGTCTTATACTCAGTTGGCTCATGGAATTCAAAATTGTCTGCTATGGCTGGTAGGTGCTCTACAAGGTTGTGGATCTTTCTCAGCTGCCTGAGGTTTTAAAAATGTAGTTATTCATTGATTTTAATTATAGTCCACTTTCCTTGTAGTCCACTTTAATTATAGTCCACTTTCCTGAGTTCCTTGAATTCAGAACATTTATGCAAAACATGCACTTTGCCACTGAAGCACAGTCCATTCCAAAATCAAAACACTGAGCAATTTTCCAAAACATAAAATCAATTTGGGATATATTTGTTCTCGTTTTTGCATTTTGAGCTAGTGTTGCAGAAATCTAGCTTTAGTGTAGACACAAAGGAATCCTCAGACCTCAATCTGTAGATGTCATAATTCAGAAAAATTTCCTTGCATTTCCCCTAAGTGTTTGTACAGAAAACTGTATATGCCACTTCTCCAGAGAGTTGCTGGCTCACAAAGTAAAAACAATACAATAAAATCCTAAAAGTAACAGACTAAAAAAAATCATGAATATTGAAACAAACAGTTATGCCAGAATAAGACATGTTGGCTAGGATTGGTAGAATAGCAGGTCAAGTCATCCCTCCTACCTTGGATCTGGCCCTGATAGAATTGTAGTCCAGCTTCTCCCCAGATAAAGGTAAGAAGGTTATTATTTCTATCTTACTGGAAATGGTAAGGTTAGCCATTGCTTCCAAATGGAAAGTCAAGGAAGCACCAACTTCGGAACTATAGTTCAATAGTTCAAAAGGTTGAAACGCTTGGGGCTCTTTAGCTTGGAGAAACGTCGACTGCGGGGTGACATGATAGAGGTTTACAAGATTATGCATGGGATGGAGGAAGTAGAGAAAGAAGTACTTTTCTCCCTTTCTCACAATACAAGAACTCGTGGGCATTCGATGAAATTGCTGAGCAGTCAGGTTAAAATGGATAAAAGGAAGTACTTCTTCACCCAAAGGGTGATTAACATGTGGAATTCACTGCCACAAGAGGTGGCGGCGGCTACAAGCATAGCCAGCTTCAAGAGGGGATTGGATAAAAATATGGAGCAGAGGTCCATCAGTGGCTATTAGCCACAGTGTGTGTTTGTGTGTATAAATTTTGTTTTTGGCCACTGTGTGACATAGAGTGTTGGACTGGATGGGCCATTGGCCTGATCCAACATGGCTTCTCTTATGTTCTTAATAAGCTATGGACACAATTTGTGATGGGAAATATTGCTGATGGTCTAAACCATTGCTCCTGTAATGGTGTGATCAGCACCTTTGTAGGTACCTGGATCCTGGTTCTGCAATATTTAACCGAAAATGAGATTATTCCATCCAATGTACACATCCAACACTGGATTTATATCTATGGTCATTAACAGTTTCACTGTTCAGGTTATGTACTGACTTAATGCCCCTAATAACAGAAGAATGTTACTTGCCTTCTCTTTTCTATGTAAGTGTTATCACCTTTTTCCTTCGCCTTTTTTCCCCCCTGATGTGTTTTTTTAATGAAATAAAAGAATTTTTTGAAAAACAGTTATGTTAGAAGGCATAAAGCAACCCTCTGGCTAGAAGCTGAACATAAAATCAGCTTTAAAAGATAATACCTTTCAGTCAAAAGGCTGGGTAAGGAGAAATGTTTTGGTCTGACACCCATAGGATAATAAAGTAAGCACCAGGAGACCCTCAAGGGACAGTATATTCCAAAGGTGCGGTGCTATCACCATCTCTAGTTGTCATCTGCCATATTTCTGCAAAAAGGGACATAAAGACCAAGGCTTGTGAAGAAAGTCTTAACTGGTAGGTTGAACAGTAGAGGAGGAGAAGGAAGAAAAAGAAAACCATAGATTTATACCCCGCCCTTTTCTCTGAATCAGAGTCTCAGAGCAGTTTACAATCTCCTTTATCTTCTTCCCCCACAACAGACACCCTGTGAGGTGGGTGGGGCTGAGAGAGCTCTTCCAGAAGTTGCCAGAAGCACCCAGCTCTTAAAGGTAAGAACCAGCACTTCGAAGCACATTCAGAAACAAATTAGCTAACAATGAACAAAATCCAGCTAGCCTGTCAATCTCTACACAAGTTGCACAAGTTGTGTCTATGCATGTAAGCAGATCTTTATTATCAATGCATGAATTCAGGCAGAGGAATGGAGTGTAGCTAGGTGGTATCATCCTGATTTCATCTCCCTTCATATGAATATTTACAGGGCCATGCATGCTTAGCACACTTGCCTTTATTTTGTACTCAGTTCTAATTGGGCCTCCAGGGTAGGAGAAAGGTGAGGTATAAATAAGGTAAAATAAACTAAATTCAGAAATGGCAGTGGGTTGGTTTAGTGAGTGCCTGGATTATGGCATGGGCTAAATGCGGCGGGGGAGGGAGGGATTGGATCCCACCAGCTTTTTTGGTCAGTATTTCTCAATTCACTTCATCAGTACATAGGGTTGCCAAGTCCAATTCAAGAAATATCTGGGGGCTTTGGGGTGTGGAGCCAGGAGCCAGGGCAGAGCCAGGAGCAAGGGTGTGAAAAGCAAAATTGAACTACAAGGGAGTTCTGGCCATCACATTTAAAGGGACAGCACACCTTTTTAAATGCCTTCCTTCCATAGGAAATAATGAAGGATAGGGGCACTTTCTTTTGGGGCTCATAGAATTGGACCCCCTTGTCCAATCGTTTTGAAACTTGGGGGGTATTTTGGGGAGGGGCACTAAATGCTATAATGAAAATTTGGTGCCTCTACCTCAGAAAACAGCCCCCCCCCAGAGCCCCCGATACCTCCAGATCAATTCCCCATTATACCCTATGAGAATCGATCTCCACATAGGGAATAATGAAGTGCCCAGCAGACATTTCCCTCCCCCCTCTTTTCTGGTGACTCTGAAGCAAGGAATTGGTGTCTCTACTCATGAGTTGCTGCCCACTTCTTCAAAGTAACACAGACACACCATCCCAAGAAGAAGCCTTTCAATCGGAGACTGAAGCCTCCAGAGGTGGAAAGTCACATGGTGGCTGAGGGGGCGGAGCTCCCCCCCCCCCCAACAGCCAGCTGACTGGGGGTGGGAAGAAGCCTGGGAAACCAGGAGAACCCCCACTGTGACCTGGGGATTGGCAAGCCTATCAGTACAATCTCTTGCCTTTTATTTCTGCATAGCTTTTGTCATTTCCCAGCATAGTCCTTTTGGTGGTCCAGAAAGGCCTTCTCCTTCTTTTTGACCATGGAAAAGCAGGTAGATTCCAATACAAACAGACAATACAAAACAGTTAATGATTAGCAGAATTACAACATGCAAGGTCATGCATATGTGATGGTGGTGATGATGGAAAGTGCCATCAAGTCACAGCTGACTTACAGCAACCCTATAGGGTTTTCAAGGCAAGGGATGTCCAGAGGTGGTTTGCCATTGTCTGCATCCATGTAGCAATCCTGGACTTCCTTGGCGGTCTTCCATCCAAATACTAATCAGGATCAACCCTGCTTAGCTTCTGAGATCTGACAAGATCAGGCTAGCCTGGGCCATCCAAGTCAGGGCATGCCTATGTACTGGGAAGTAAGTCCTACTGAAATCAATAAGACTTATTCCCAGGTAAGTACATAGAATCAGAGCCTTTAATGATCTGGAGATGGTTACATTTCATGTTTTGTGATGAAGCATGTCTACAGCGTCTGTATCTTGCTTTATTGTTAGATGTTCAGATGGCTGCAATGGCTAAAAGTGCATTTTACAAGATTTAGATGGTGAGCCTGCTGTTCTACAATAATCGCTACAGCTTTTTTCCTAACTGTACCTTTATTCATTGTCAAATAAAATTCAGTTATAATGAAATTTTATTTCTGCTAATTAATATCTCTTAAAAAGTATAATGAAGCCTTTCTGTCTTTATTACATGCACTTAAAAGGCATATCATGCTTCCTGGGGGGCAGCACCTTGTTTCTCAGATCTGTTCCTAGAATTACTGTGCAGTTCTCTTGCTCTCAGTAGAGAACACAAAACTACCCTAGCTACTAATAAGCTTGATATTATGTATCAAGGATGGCCACTGATGGAACTCAAGCATATAGGATAAGCTATGAAGAATGCAAAAGTGGGGTGGTAGCCATGGGGAGCTTTTTTTAGAGAGCTTATTGTTGGGGATCTCTGGGGTAGTCAAAACTTGTATGTGAAAACTTTGGTGGAGTTCAGACAGCCAGAAAAAAAAAGAGAGAATGTGTATGTGGAGAGTTAAAAGGTAGGGAGGCACATAATATCGTTAAAACTATAAACAGAGCCTTTAGAAGGCAAGCTGGGACTTATGGAAATGTTACATTCAGAAAGAGAATATGTGGGGAAGAAGGTAATAAAGCTGAAAAGCTGGGGTGAAGAAACTTTTAGAAAGCTTTGAAGAAAATGGGAATTTTTCTTGGAAAAAGAGAAAGGCCTTTTCCAACACTGCATAATTATCAGTCTTGGCATCATGGGGCGTGTGGGTGTGGTTTTATTAGACTTGCCATTTGGCTGCATGTGGTTGGTAAATTTCTGCCCTTGGACCCAATCTCCTAAATTTGAGATACCAAATAGAGGAACAAAATGGCCAGAAAATAGCCTCAACAGTGATGTTCTAGAAATTTTCCCACATGTCTGTGGTCTGTACCATAGAGATTATGGGGAATTCCAAGAGTATTACCCAGAAGTGAGATCATATCCTTCCCCAATTCCCCTCCCCAGGCACTGCTTTCGAAACACTTGAGTATTTAATGATGCTGTGCTGGTAATTCTGGGTTTTATGGGGAAACAACCATTTAGAATGTTTGACATGAAGTTGTTCAAGATCAAGGTGCTGAATAAGCTAAACCAAGGATGACCTTGCCTGCACTGAGGCCACCAAGGCATTTTGCTTTACAATCCTTTGTATGCCTACTCAGAAATAAATTCAGTGGGCTTTCTCCAAGGCAAGTAGGCACAGAACTGTACCTTGACCAACCGGATAGCATTTTGGAAGTATTTGCAACCTCTCAAAGTTGCCAAATGGATGGTGTTTGATGTCATATTAGTTCTGGAGAAGAAACAAATCAACTCCAGATAGGACTCAGGTATAAAAGAGGATAAATAGCCACCTTGCATCTTGGTCTATCAATATTTTAATTTTGATTCTGCCCATCTTCCTGTGGAAGCATGGCAGTTTACACCAAACAGTATTTCTTTTCTTTATGAATCTGTGTGGCCCTGAACTCACAAACTATAGGTCCAATATTAATTTTACTTGATGCTTTTCAAAAGTAGGGTGAATGAGAGTGTGGGCAACAGAACTACTCTCTTGAGGCCTAAACAACATTTTGACTGGCACTGAAAGAAAGGACAGTTATCCAAAACTTTTTAAATGTAAGTTTCCAGACTCTTCTGGAATTAGCCAGTGCCTTTGGCTCCTGTTATGAATCTGTTCCACTTTACAGCTCTGCTGAATGACATAAACCTGCGAAAGGAGTTCATTTTATTGAGGTGCAGTCTCTCAGAACACTTCTTATAAAGAATAGGCTCTCTTTTCCAGGACTTTCTTTTCATTAGGGCAGCAAGCAAAGGCCTTGAAAGTGGTAGAAAAACATGGTGTAATCACTAAGGAACCATTATCCAGTCCCTAGTAACCATTAAGCGTAAGCTTCCCAAAGCCAAGGAGAGTAAATTACTCATTTATTGTTACCCGAGCTGTCTAAGAGAGATTGAAATCTGGACTATTAATGATTTTTCATTCTATTTGGGAGAGACTCAGTAAGAGTTCATGTGCAAGCTTGGATGCTGGCTGTCTACATTTTCTCCAGATGCACAATAAAATAGAGGTAGAGTGTCATCTATGAAAAACTCTCATCTCTTTCAAAGAGTAGCTTTAAAGGGCTTTAAAAAAGTGCAGTGCTTGTTATTCCAAGGGAACTCAGAAAACATTAGAGTGCTTGCATTTTTCATGTTTTGCAAAAAAAAAAAAGGGGGGGGGGATCATTCAACTATATCAATCTGTAAAAAAAGTACATTTAATGTATGGATGTTCCAATTCAAATCTCATATAGTAGTGCTGCTTTGAGAGTCTTAAAAGACATTTGGTTTGGACATTGTTGTCAGATGACTGATACCCTGCTGATTAAAGACTTGCAAGTGAATATTACAGGAAATGCTTGTTAGCAATTTGGTTATATGTTACCCTTCTCCTTCCCCACCGCTAACATGGCTCCCTTTAAATCCATTAAAATCCAGTGATATTAAACACATGGAGAGGGTACTAAGACAGTACCTGCCAGCTAGGTTTGACAACCTTCCAGGTAGCACCTGGAGATCAACTGCTGTTACAGTTGATCTCCGGATGACCAAGATCAATTCCCCTAGAGAAAATGCCCCCCTTGGAGAGTAGCCTTTATGGCATTTTATCCTGCTGAGGTCCCTCCCCTCCCCAAATCCTGCTGGTCCTCAGGCTCCACCCACCAAATCTTCAGGTATTTCCCCACCCAGAGCCAGTAACCCTGCTGCCAGCAGTGCCCCAAACCTTCATGTATTGATCTTTTCTACTCAGAGATTACATTAATACCAGCAACACACATTTCTGCTGACTATGAATCACACAGAAAGAGTCTAACAATGTGTATACACAGCCTCTCAACAGAAGGGCTGATCAGCACCTGGATGAGGGCAATGGGAGAAATCCCACACTGAGAAAATGCCCTCACTGAAAAAAATGTTTTTGACAAGTTACATTTTTCATTTTCATTTCATTTTATTCCACTGTTTTTGTTTTCTTTGCTATGGCTCATTACAGACCAGCACTTTGGGTCAACTCAGAGACGCCTCTGAAGTTGACCCCCAAAAACTGTCCAGACGGCAGCATCTGCTGCCCGTCCCTGTCCCACACTTATCCCGTCCTCGAGAATGCTCCAACCGCCTAAAAAAGGCACCACTTGGAAAGTGGTCCCTTTTTGCTGGGGCAGCTCCGAGGCGGCGCCTGGCCGTCTGGAAGGTCGGAGGGCACCTTACGAGCGCCTGGGGAGCCGTGAGTAGGACGCTTGAGCATTCCAGATGCTCCCCAGCTGCCCAAGACGTGCCCCTTCTTCCAACGCCATCTGGAAACTCCGGGCCGCTCTCCTTCCGGCTGGCTTTCTTCGGGGTGGCTGCAAGCCACCCCAAACCGGCCGTCTGGTTTCAGCCTATGACTCCTTTTAATGATTCCAGGATTTAAAACTAGATAGATGTTGGCTGTATAAGGAGTTATTAATGGTCACTATTTCTGTCATTTATTTCAGTTAACTGTTTTTATTTATTTGACATTATTTAATCCTTTTGTAAATTGTCCTGAGTGCTCTTTCAATAGAAGGGCAGCATATACATCTCTTTCTCCCTCTCTCTGAGCCAAATTAAACATTCCTTTTTTCATTGGTTCATTGTGGGGTCTTGCAGCTTTCGACTGTCTTAGAGATCTTTGCTAAAGCTGACATATTGTGCAAAGTTTGTATGTTAGATGTGATTTGATTGTATTTCAGTTTATTCACTACATTGCATTCAAGATTTTCTAAGTAAGAACTATGTTATATTAGTAATGATTGCAACAGCCATAGGCTGTCTTGATATTTAGCTTTATATTGCACTCTCTCCCAGTCTCTTCTAGCCTCCAGGGGATGTCTGGAGATCTCCTGGGATTACAGCTGATCTCCAGGTGACAGAATTTAGGGTTGTCAGCTCCAGGTTAGGATGTACCTGGGGATTTTGGAGGTGGTGTCTGAGGAGGGCAGAGTTTGGAGAAGAGGAAATTCAGTGGGTTATAATGTCATACAATCCACCATCCAAAGGGCCATTTTCTCCAGATGAACTAATCTGTCACCCAGAGATCACTTGTCATCTCAAGAGATCTCCAACCACCACCTGGAGGTTGACAGCCCTATATCCCCTGGAGGAAGGTCGACTCTTTGGGAGTATAGTCCACTGAAGTCCCTCCCCTCTCCAAACTCTGGCCTCTCCAGACTCCCTCCCCCTCCAATCTCCAGGGATTTTCCAACCTGGAGGCTATAAGTGCAAAACCAGACACCTGGTTTTAATACAGTGTCAATAGTGAAGTCCCTCTCACTATTTCTTTGCTGTCTCATTAATTTAATTAGCAAGCTTCTCAGCTGAAGTATGTGATATTGTGAGAACAGCACAAGAAGAAAATAATTCTATGTCTAAGTGTAAATTAGCCCTGACCTGGATAGCTCAGGCTAGCCCTATGTCTCATCAGATCTTGGAAGTTAAGCAGAGTGGGCCCTGGCTAATATTTGAATGGGAAATCAAGGAATACCAGGGTTGTGATGCAGAGGCAGGCAATGGCAAACCACCTCAGTCTCTTGCCTTAAAAACCCTGCAGGGTCCCCATTAAATTGGCTTTGATTTGACAGCACTTTCTACCACCTAGTATAAACTATTTGTTTACAGTACAAACTGCTTTAATGATGATGAGGAAGCTGACTTATACTGAAGCAAACCCTGGTCCTTGCTATTGTCTACACCAGGAGTGTCAAATGTCTGACCCATGGGCCAGAACCAGCCCACCCAGGGATTTAATCAGGTGCATGGCTCTTTTCTCCCCCTCCCATTCTTATCCTTTGAAGTTCGAGGTTGCTGAAGTTCCCAGCTCCTTCTGCTTTGTCTTTGCCAGCTGTAGCAGGAAGCTCTTCTGGGCTTTCAAAGCTGCAAAGAAAATGCAGAATGGATTTTCTATTAAGGTGTGTCTGGACCCCGAGACCTTAATGGGAAATCCATTCCATGATTTCTTTGCAACTTCGTCTGTGCTGCAATGTATTTCAATGAAGTGGAGCTCAGTTTCACTTTCCAGTGTTCCTTTGGCCAGCTGAAGCTGTGGCTTCCTGGAGTTGTGTCCTTGCAAATAAAAGATTGATGCTTTGAGCCAGCTTGTCTCTGCTGAATGGACCTGGTGTCTCGTGAGTACTCCAACAGCCAAAGGGGGATATTACATGGGAGAGCTAATATGAGTATACATGTGGGGGGGAGGGGGGAAGCTTGCAATGCTAGCCATTTCATGTTTTCCTAGGCTCAGAACATTTTATATTTGATGTTTTATTTTAAAAATTGCATTGCCAAATCTCACTAGTCTCCCACCTTTCCATTTTAAACAAAATATCACAAGAGTTTAAAGCATGTTTTTATTTTAAGTAAAAAAAAAAAGAGAATATCTTTAATTGTGTTTGGCTGTATCCTTTATAAAGGTTATATCAGCACTACTTGGCAATACATTTTATGACACACATGGTCTGTCCCCACAAAGTCCCATTTATGTCAGATCCAGCCCTCGTAACAAATGAGTTCGACACCCCTGGTCTACACAGACTGGCAGTGGCTCTCTGGGGTCTCAGGCAGAAATCTTCCACACCACCTACTGCCTGGTCCTCTTTAACTGGAGATGCCAAGGATTGAATCTTGGGCCTTCTGCATACAAAGCAGAGGCTTTTCCAATGAGCCACAGCCCTTCTACTGAATCACAGTCAGTTTTTAAACAGACTGTTCATCTGATTGTTGGCCCATTCATATGGCCATGCAGTCTGCTTCCACTATTTCTTCCTAGCGGTACAGTATAGTGAAACCAGCTTTTAGTGCAAGTGAGTTTGATGGAATTCTACTTCCCTTTTTCCTTGCTGCACAAGTACTCTGCATAGCAGGCAACTGGTTAAAGAGACAGATAGAACTGATACAAATTATATAAATCAGAAATGCTATCTTTTGGTATTTTTTAAAATGCTATCATTTGGTATTCATTAAGTAGGCCCTAGCAATGTGAATAACAACCAGGCTTTTTGGACTGCCATATTTTTGTGCATGCACAGTTTTGCAAAACAGTAACAAAACAAGACAAAAACAAAACAAAACAAACAGAAAAATAACACCCCCCCAAAAAACAACACAAACAAATAAGTACAAATCCTGTACTGCAGGCATTTGAGTCATCAGTGTTAAACCATATAGATCTGCTGACTGGTTCATATCTAATTGCCACAAATTGAGAATGGTATGTTTGGCTTCAGACACATTGACTGTGAAATTGGCGTAGTCCTTATAAAGATGAGGAATGCTGAGAATGTATCTGTTCAGTTGTTGCAGTAGACAAGGAATCCAAATATGCAGTTAGATATGCATACACCATTCGGACCTGAACAATGTAATAAAACTGAAATAATCTAGGCTCTCCTCACTCAGTTGTGTTTGGTATCCCCCACTATCACGGCAAATCAAACAGGATGAAAACAACCATCAGCTAACTATATACAGTTTGGAAGAGATAATACTTTGCTGTGCTTTTTGGTGTATCATTTGCATGGGTGATATTTTAAATGAACATTACAAGTAGATGCATACAAGTACAATTTGTACAATATTGCAAGAAGACTGCAATTGCACCAGCTGTTTTTCAAGAAGGAGCAGCAGTTGCACAGGCATCAAGATCAATGACACACAGTGAGAACATGTTCAAATTGAAAACGGGTAAGTTTTCTGCTGATGCAGGATGTCAGAAAGGCCACCAATACACTGCTGGTTATTGAAAGTGATCCCAGATCTTCAATAAACATATCTGAGAGACCTTTTGCTCAGGCATCAGTGCATGGTTATGAAATTGAAAAAAAGGTACAGTCCTATAGGAAAAAGACAAATTTGGGAAAGGAGTATCCACTGGAGATTTCCTAGTTTATAATTTTATGATATTTAGGAAGAAGAGCAGAACAGCAAGGATCCAACACTCAATTGATTGGCTTTACTTCTGCAAGAATATTGTCTACATTCCCAGGTTGGATAAAATGGAAAAAGTATCCATCAAAAGATAAGTAAAAACTGAATACTTGACCACTGCAATCCTAAAAAGAGTTGCACTTTTCTAATTTAATTGATTTCAGTGGATTTAGGAAGGTGTAATGGTTTAGGATTGCAGGGCCTGTATAGCAGAGATGTTCTGCCAGTCTTTTGGTTGAGGACAGCAATGGTTTTCTATTGTGGCAGGCACCCTCTCCCTTTCTCTCTCCCACTAATTCTGATCTTGTGTTTTCTCTTCCTCTGCCCCAAAAGTGGCCAGGCAGCCCAGAATTAGGATGTAATTTCTAGGGATGTCATCTTGGATTTCTTTTTAACCTGGCCTTTTGATTTTCTTATTTTAAGTTTGCTATGATTGGAATATTAATGTTTTGTATATTTGTTTTATGGTTCTATGCCTTTTTGTTGTACACCGCCCAGAGCTCTGTACAAGCAGGCATAGGGCGATTAAAAAATCAAATAAATAAATAATACAATAACATGAACTGTGGCTTCTAAATCTAGGGGCAACTTTAACACTATGGAGTTTATTTCAACCTATACTTTCTTGAGTCAGACCCTTAAAAAAGATAAAGGTAGCCCCTGTGCAAGCACCAGTCATTTCCAATTCTGGGGCGACGTATCACAACATTTTCATGGCAGACTTTTTTATGGGGTGGTTTGCCATTGCCTTCCCCAGTCATCTACACTTTCCCCCCAGCAAGCTGGGTACTCATTTTACCGACCTCAGAAGGATGCAAGGCTGAGTCAATCTTGAGCTGGCTACCTGAACCCAGCTTCCACTGGATCAAACTCAGGTCATGGGCAGAGCTTTGGACTGCAGTACTGCAGCTTACCACTCTGCACCACAGGGCTCCTTTTACTTCTGTTTAATTTTGCAGTGCAAAAGACTAAAACAGCTAATCTGGTGTGATGTGGCATCTAAATTAGACCACACAAAAGCAAGTGTATTCTCAAGCTACCAAGACTTCTTGTACTCATTTTAGAGATCAAGATGTAGAAGAACCTGTACAATTTCTTAAAAATCCATGCTAGTGTAATGGTAGATTTGTGTTAGAGTATGACATTTATTTGAAATATATGTGAATGCCAAAAATAGCTAAGGTGTCTTAGCAGTGCTTCATCGACAACAGCATATCTGCCTATGAACTGAGAAGAAATGGAGCCTTGGCAACAGCTAGAAAAGAAATGCATGAAGGAAAAGATTGTCTTCCTCTCTACAAGAGAAGTGGAGAGATTTAAGTTGTGGGTGACTTTTGCAATTCTTAAAATGCAGCTCAAGGCCAGCAAGCGTTCCCACAATTTGAAGAGCTTGCAGATGGTTTTGTTGGGGGGGATGTACTGAGAGATGGCAAAACTTATTTCAGCCTCATGACATAAGTGTTAATACAGAGGAGAGCTTTGCACTCACATTATAATATACCGGATATACTCCCACATACAGGAATGCAGATGATTTCCAATTATCCCACAGACAATGAAATAAAGTCTGAATGTGATTTATATAAGTTTGGACAAACTAAGCTACAAAAAGGTAAAAAAAGGAATACAACATTATTCTAAGGGAGTTAGTAATGAGCTGACTGCATTTGGAAACAGTGATAAGGAGATTAACTGACAAATCCTAAACAGATCTACTCAGAATCCTGACTTCCGGGGGAGGAAAATGCCGAGCTGAGCTGCTTCTCATAACGGGAGCAGGCTGAAACTTCTGTTCGGGGTGGTGGAAGGCAAATTAATGCCTACTGCCTACTTTTCTCAGTTAGAGATTAGTCCAAGATATGCACAGAAAATTTTGAGGAGATTTACCTTGGCTAAAAGGGAGTCCCGGGGGGGGGCTCCTTTGAGGCTTTGAGGGGTCTCCAGAGAAGAGTTGCATTTTCATCACCTGCAGAAGTTCTCAGAGTCATTTGTTTGACATAAGCTTGACAGAATCCTAACCTTCTTGGACATTGCTAAACATCTAAAGCTACAGAAGACCGGTGTGGATCTGGATAATTGGCAGAAAAGGTACAGATTACTATCTTTCATTCCGGGACTATTTACAGTTAAACAGAATAAATTCAGAAGGTGGGAAATGGAAATCTAGAAAGCTTGGAAGAAGAAGGGAGGAAGAGGTGAAATTTGGACTTTGTAAATTTAAAGGACAGAGCTAAAAAGTGGAAAGGAAATTATTGTTTGGTCTACTTGCATTTTGAAAAAAGAGCACCATCGTCACATTGTCAGAATTATGAAAGAATTACCAAGGAAAGTCTTAAGTGACAGAAGATTATATTAAAAACTGACTGATCAACTGAGAGAGAGTCAAATGAGATATAGATGGATTCTTCCAGAAGGCTTGGGTTTTGAATACAAGGGGAAGAGGATTACCATTACAAGCATTCAGGAGATGGAGAAGTTTTTGGTGGAGAATAAAGAATGTGGAGGTTCAGATTAAAACAGAAAACCATGATGGATTACAAAATATTATCTTGGAATGTAAATGGACTTAATTCACCACAAAAAAGAAAGGCAACTTTTCATTGGATTGGGAAGCAAAAATGTAACATAATTTGTCTACAAGAAGTAGATATTAAACGATTGGATTATAAATATTTGTGGAATAAGCAACTGGGTGTAGAATTTTATTCATTGTCTAAGGAGGAAAAAAGAGGTGTGGTTTTTTTATGTAAAACAGGATTTGGAACCAAAACTGATTTTTAAGGATGATGATGGTAGATACATTGCAGTGGAAGTGATGATGAACCACAAGAAGACTTTGCTACTGGGACTGTATGCTTCTAATACAGTCCCGCCCCAGAACCACTAATATTGGAAGGGGTGTTGAAAGACCTGAGTCAGATTGAGGTGACAAAAGAGGAGGTCCTACAACTAATAGACAAATTAAAAACTAATAAGTCACCGGGTCCGGATGGCATACATCCGAGAGTTCTGAAAGAACTCAAAGTTGAACTTGTGGATCTTCTCACAAAAATCTGTAATCTTTCATTGAAATCTGCCTCCGTTCCTGAGGACTGGAAGGTAGCAAATGTCACCCCCATCTTTAAAAAGGGTTCCAGAGGAGATCCGGGAAATTACAGGCCAGTCAGTCTGACTTCAATACCGGGAAAGTTGGTAGAAACCATTATCAAGGACAGAATGAGTAGGCACATTGATGAACACGGGTTATTGAGGAAGACTCAGCATGGGTTCTGCAAGGGAAGATCTTGCCTCACTAACCTGTTACATTTCTTTGAGGGGGTGAACAAACATGTGGACAAAGGAGACCCGATAGATGTTGTTTACCTTGACTTCCAGAAAGCTTTTGATAAAGTTCCTCATCAAAGGCTCCTTAGAAAGCTTGAGAGTCATGGAGTAAAAGGACAGGTCCTCTTGTGGATCAAAAACTGGCTGAGTAATAGGAAGCAGAGAGTGAGTATAAATGGGCAGTCTTCGCAGTGGAGGACGGTAAGCAGTGGGGTGCCGCAGGGCTCGGTACTGGGTCCCATGCTCTTTAACTTGTTCATAAATGATTTAGAGTTGGGAGTGAGCAGTGAAGTGGCCAAATTTGCGGATGACACTAAATTGTTCAGGGTGGTGAGAACCAGAGAGGATTGTGAGGAACTCCAAAGGGATCTGTTGAGGCTGGGTGAGTGGGCGTCAACGTGGCAGATGCGGTTCAATGTGGCCAAGTGCAAAGTAATGCACATTGGGGCCAAGAATCCCAGCTACAAATACAAGTTGATGGGGTGTGAACTGGCAGAGACAGACCAAGAGAGAGATCTTGGGGTCATGGTAGATAATTCACTGAAAATGTCAAGACAGTGTGCGTTTGCAATAAAAAAGGCCAACGCCATGCTGGGAATTATTAGGAAGGGAATTGAAAACAAATCAGCCAGTATCATAATGCCTCTGTATAAATCGATGGTGCGGTCTCATTTGGAGTACTATGTGCAGTTCTGGTCGCCACACCTCAAAAAGGATATTATAGCATTGGAGAAAGTTCAGAAAAGGGCAACTAAAATGATTAAAGGGCTGGAACACCTTCCCTATGAAGAAAGGTTGAAACGCTTAGGGCTCTTTAGCTTGGAGAAACGTCGACTGAGGGGTGACATGATAGAAGTTTACAAGATAATGCATGGGATGGAGAAAGTAGAGAAAGAAGTACTTTTCTCCCTTTCTCACAATACAAGAACTCGTGGGCATTCGATGAAATTGCTGAGCAGACAGGTTAAAACGGATAAAAGGAAGTACTTCTTCACCCAAAGGGTGATTAACATGTGGAATTCACTGCCACAGGAGGTGGTGGCGTCCACAAGCATAGCCACCTTCAAGAAGGGGTTAGATAAAAATATGGTGCAGAGGTCCATCAGTGGCTATTAGCCACAGTGTGTGTGTGTGTGTGTGTATACTCTCCCAAGTAGTTACGACACCCACTCACCAGGCCGGTCACATGTTAGACCTGATCTTCGCGTCGGGAGTTTTAGTGAACGATCTTGCTTCTATAGCAGTGCCATGGTCGGATCACTATGCCCTCAAGGCTCGTGTGGACGTCCCACCCCAACCCCGTTTGGGCGGCGAGCTTATTTTAGCTCGCCCGCGGAGCCTGATGGACCCGGAACGGTTCCTGACGGCTCTGCGGGATCCCTGGCCCCCTGGCGATTCCCTTGATGACCTGGTGGAGTCTTGGAATAATAGGCTTACCGGGGCCATCGATGAGATCGCGCCTAGGCGTCCTCTGCGCCCTCGTTCAAGGCCGACACCCTGGTATAACCAGGGGTTGCGGCGGTTGAAACAAGGACTCAGACGGCTAGAGAGGCAATGGCGGCGTACTCGAGACGAAGCGACTCGAACATCTTATAGAGAGGTTATGAAGTCCTATGAGATGGCAGTGAAGGCCGCAAAGAAAACTTACTTTGCGGCAGAGATTGCGTCCGCAATTTCGCGCCCGGCACAACTGTTCAATACAATTCGGACCCTTACTACGCTGCCACAGGGCAGACCAAATATTAATGAATTGGAAATTGGCTGTGAGGCTTTTGCGGATTTTTTTGCGGATAAAATCGCATCACTCCGTTCCGACTTCCCTGCCACATTGGATACAGCTAGTGGACCTGAGGCTCCGTGCCTGTCTTCGGATTGTGTCCTGGACGGCTTCGGCGCGCTCAGCCTGGAAGAAGTTGACAGGATCCTCCTATCTGCATGCCCAACAACTTGTAAATTGGACCCATGCCCCTCCTGGCTTATTAAGACCTGCCAGAGGGAGCTAAGATATCCTATACGGGATATCATAAATAGATCCCTATTGGAGGGACATTTTCCATCAGCGCTCAAAGAGGCGGTGGTCCGTCCCCTCTTGAAGAAAACAACGTTAGATCCGACCGAATTGGCACACTATCGGCCGGTATCGAATTTGCCCTTTTTGGGCAAACTTATAGAGAGGGCAGCGGCGTTGCAGCTACAGAGTTTCCTGGAGGATGCTTCTGTCCTTGACCCCTACCAGTCTGGTTTCCGCCCGGGCCACGGGACGGAGACGGTGCTGGTCGCCCTGGTGGATGACCTTCGGCGACATCTGGATCAAGGCGGCTCGGCGGTGCTGATGCTGTTGGACCTATCGGCAGCGTTCGATATGGTCGACCATCGGCTTCTGGCGTGCCGCCTTGCCGACGCAGGGATCCAGGGGTTGGCCTTGCAATGGCTTTCCTCTTTCCTTGACGGTCGGGGACAAAGGGTGGCGATTGGGGAGGAACTGTCCCGGAGACACACGCTTGATTGCGGGGTGCCTCAAGGGGCGGTTCTTTCCCCGATGTTATTTAACATCTATATGCGCCCCCTTGCCCAGATGGCCCGAGGGTATGGGCTGGGTTGCCATCAATATGCTGATGACACCCAGTTCTATCTGCTTATGGACGGCCGGCCCGCCTGCGCCCCAGAAAATCTGGACCGGGCGTTACAGGCAGTGGCTAGGTGGCTTAGGCTGAGCGGGCTGAAGCTGAACCCGGCGAAGACAGAGGTCCTTTGCTTAGGTCGCTGCGGCCCGGGAAGGGAAATCCCCCTGCCAGTTTTTGACGGCGCTCCGTTAACAGCGTCGGGCAGGGTCAAGAGCCTGGGGGTGCTGTTGGAGCCTTCACTGACGATGGAGGCTCAGATAGCAGCCACTGCCAAATCCGCTTTTTTTCATCTTAGGCGGGCGAGGCAGTTGGCCCCCTTCCTGGAACGTGACGACCTGGCAACAGTGATTCATGCTACGGTCACCTAGAGGCTGGACTACTGTAATGCCCTCTACATGGGGCTACCCTTGTGCCGGACCCGGAAACTGCAGTTGGTGCAGAACGCTGCTGCCCGGCTGTTATTAGGGCTCCCAAGATGGGAGCACATTCGGCCGGGGCTCCAGGGTCTGCACTGGCTGCCAGTAATATTCCGAGTCCGGTACAAGGTGTTGGTCATTACCTTTAAAGCCCTATATGGCCTAGGACCTGCCTACCTTAGGGACCGTCTCTCCCCACACGTTCCCCAGAGAGTACTACGCTCAGGTTCACAAAACCTGTTGGTAGTCCCCGGGCCAAAGGAGGCCCGCCTAAAATCCACCAGGGACCGGGCCTTCTCAACAATGGCGCCTTATTGGTGGAACCAGCTGCCGGAAGAGGTGCGGGCCCTGCGGGATCTAGGGCAATTCCGCAGGGCCTGTAAGACAGTCCTCTTCCGGCAGGCCTATGACATCAACTGACAATGGAAACATCATGGATGGAACAAAATGTATTTATAGGCCGCCGGTTCTATTTTATCTTATTTTATCTTGTCTTTATTAATTTATGGTTTGATTGTATTTTTAAATGTTTTAAGCTGAAGTTGTTGAATTACCATGTTGTAAGCCGCCCTGAGACACTTAGGTGAGAAGGGCGGGGTATAAATCTTAATATAAATATATATATATATATATATATATATATATATATATATATATATATATATATATATATATATATATATATATATATATATATATATATATATATATATATTTGGCCGCTGTGTGACACAGAATGTTGGACTGGATGGGCCATTGGCCTGATCTAACATGGCTTCTCTTATGTTCTTAATGGAGCAAAAGATTCTTTTTTTAAGGATATTATGCAGCAACTTGATCAAGTGACATATGAGGAAATCATGTTAATGGGAGACTTTAATGGTACAGTTAAAAATATTTTGGACAGATCCGGGGGAAAAAGGTAACGAAGGTAAACTACCAAAATCTTTTTTTGAATTAATCAACCAAGAAAATCTTGTAGACATTTGGAGAGAGAAAAATCCTACAGAGACTATACCTTCTTCTCAGCTCGACATAACTCTTTCTCAAGGATTGATATGTTATGGAGTACAAAAAATTTGGGACTTACAACAAAAAAAATAGAGATCCTACCGAAAAAAGGAGCAGATCATAATCCAATAATGTGGTCTGCGAAACCTATCAAAAAGACTTTAAGATGGCGAATAAATGAAGATTTACTGCAGAAAGATGGGGTAGTAGAATCTCTGCAAAAAGAGACTAAAGCCTTTTTTCAAGTAAATTAAAATGAGGATGTTCAGTACCAAACGGTGTGGGATGCTTATAAAGCGGTGATGAGAGGTATTTTAATCACGTTGAATAATAAAGACAAAAAAGCCAAAGAGAAACAAATGACAGACATACAGAAGAAGATTCGGAAGAAAGAGAGAAAGCTTATAAAGAGACCGGGGGAAAAGAAGATTTTAAAAGAAATTAGAATTCTACAGGACCAATTCAGACACTTGTTAAATAAGGAAGTAGAATGGAACCTAAAAAGGTTTCAACAAAAATCTTTTGAGAGTGCAAATAAAGCTGGAAAATATTTGGCCTGGCAAATAAAAAGAGAAAGGAAAAATAAAATTGTTAGTAAAATTATTTTGGACATCAAAGAAATTGTTGATCAGGAAGGAATTAAAAGAGAGTTTTATAAGTATTATACAAATTTCTATAAAAATCATGTGGGGAATAAAGGGAAAATAGATGCCTAATTACAGGAAATTAAGGTCAAACCCCTAACGGACAATATGAAAAAAGATCTTAAATGACCCAATTGGTAAAGAAGAAATAGAAGCGGCAATTAATTCAATGAAACCAGGGAAGGCTCCGGGTCCTGATGGTTTTACAGCAAGATATTATAAAGTTCTTAAAGAGACTCTACTTCCAAAACTTCAGAAACTGATGAACATTATAAGAATAGATGGGAAGATACCTAATACTTGGAAAGAAGCAGTAATCTCGTTGATACCAAAAGAAGACAGAGATGTGACTAATGTTAAAAATTATAGACCAATCTCATTGTTAAATAACGACTACAAAATATATGCTAGAATTTTAGCAGAACACCTGAAGCAGAAGTTGAACAGTTTTATTAAAGAAGAACAAGCAGGATTTCTCCCCAGAAGGCAAGTAAGAGAAAATATTAGAACTGTAATAGACATTATAGAATATTATAAAAAACACCCTGAAAAAGAAGTAGCTTTGCTTTTTGCTGATGCAGAGAAAGCTTTTTATAATGTCCATTGGGACTTTATGTTTGCAGTAATGGAGAAATTGGGATTGGTGAAGATTTTGTAAGAATGGTAAAGGCAATATATACTGACCAACAAGAAAGATTTTGTATAAATGCAGATTTGACAGAGAAAATAGCAATCTGTAAAGGAACAAGACAAGGGTGCCCTCTATCCCCTTTGATATTCATAATGATGTTGGAAATACTGCTCATGCAAGTTCAAGAAGATAAGGAGATAGAGGGTTTGAAACTGAAAGGCTTTTCTTACAAATACAGAGCGTTTGCAGATGATGTAATGTTTATAAATGAAAACCCAACTCAAGTTACACCATTGCCGCTCCAAAAAATAAAAGAATATAGTGAACTGGCAGGCTTTTATGTAAATAAAGAGAAAACAAAAATTTTGTGTAAAAATATGTCAAAGTCTAAACAGATAGAACTGCAAAATTTGACAAATTGTGAGGTGGCCTCTAAAGTAAAGTATATAGGAGTAGAAATTACAACAAAAAAACATTGACTTGTTAAAAAATAATTATGAAAAGCTTTGGTGGAAAATTGAAGTGGACTTACAAAAATGGAATAGGTTGAATTTGTCTATCCTGGGCAGAATATCGGCAATAAAAATGAATGTATTACCAAGAATAATGTTCTTGTTTCAAACAATACCAATAGTGAAAGAAGAGAAACAATTTTATAAATGGCAGAGGAAACTTTCGGAATTTATATGGGCCAGCAAGAAGATCCTGACAGCCGCAAAAGAAAGGGGAGGCTTCCAAGTACCGGATTTAAGACTATATCATGTTGCAGTTTGTTTGGTGTGGATTAAGGATTGGATAGTGTTATTAAACAGAAAATTATTAACATTAGAAGGCCATGGGAAGATTTTTGGTTGGCATGTATATTTGTGCTATGGGAAAAGTAAAATGGATGGTTTTTTCTCACATCATTATGTAAGAAGTAATTTGCTTAAAACTTGGTTGAAGTACCAAAAATATGGAGATGAGAGGAAACCGCTTTGGATTGTGCCAACTGAAGTAATAAAATTATATTCTGATATTGAGGAAGAGAAATGGTTACCATATAAACAATTGTTAAAAATACAAGGAGGCAAAGTAGAATTAAAATCAGTGGAAGAACTGGATTATAAATTTAATTGGTTTCAATGGCTACAAATTAAAAGTTTGCTGAAGCAGGATATTAGGAATGAAGGAATAAGACAAGAACAAACGGAAATGGAGAAAATGCTGTTTGGCGAGGACATATAATTGATTTTAAGAGCGCATAAACTATTACTGAAATGGTCTACAGAGGAAGAAGTGGTAAAGTCTCAAATGATAAAGTGGGCAATTAATATAAACAAGGAAATTCAGATTGAACAATGGGAATATTTATGGAAGAGCTCTATGAAAATATCGACATGTAATAACATAAAAGAAAATTGCTACAAAATGTTGTATAGATGGTATATGACACCAAAAAAACTGTTGAAAATAAACAATCGGATGTCTGATCGACGTTGGAAATGTAAAAAACATGAAGGGTCCTTCTACCATATGTGGTGGACTTGTGAAAGGGCTGTACAATATTGGCAAATGATCCAGGAAGAAATGTCAAAGATTTTGGGATATAAAGTAAAGAAGGCACCAGAAACTTTTTTGTTGGGATTACAAATAGAAAATTTTCTGAAACAAGACAGAGCATTACTTTGGTACATGCTTTCAGCTGCACGGACATTGTATGTGCCGTTGTGGAAGCAAAATAAAATTCCAGAAAAATGGGACTGGGTTATGAAAACTATGCACTGGAGTGAAATGGACAAATTAACAAGAACATTAAAGGAACTTGATATGGAAAAATTTAATAATGAATGGCGAAAGTTTCAGAACTATGTGGAAGAACATTGGAGATTGAAAGGACACTTGGTGATATTTGATAATAGATAACTTGTTTAAAGTAAAGTAATATTAACTATTTTTGATTTACTGAGATAAGAATTATAGTTAAAATGAGAGTATGAAAATATATCTTGTTCTTTCTTAAAGAATTACAATAAGATAGATAATATGACTTAATTTAATTTTATATTGGATTTTTAATCAAATGAGGTAGTAACCATAAAGAAATATGTTCCTTTTTTTTTCTTCTTTTTAAATAGTTTCTTAAAATGCTAAATTACCTTTATTGTTTGTTATATTGTAAGTAACACCGGGGAAGTCTTGAAAATGGGGATGAGGAGGTGGAAAAGGTGATGCAACATATTGATTTTTATTTGAGGAAAGTAATTGAAATAGTGATATAATATGTTGTAGAATAATAAAAATTGTTTTTACAAAAAAAACCCAATGGCAGCAGGCCAGGTCACTGAAGATCCTGGCGCCTCCGCCATTCGATAGTAACATATTGGCTGAGTCCCAGCTGAGAGCCGACTGAAGTTTTCCGAGCCCGATGTGTGGCCCAAAACACATAGCTGTGTCCACAGACAAGAACTCTGACCTGGAACAATAGCATCTAAAAAGAAAAAAAAAGCAGTCAAACTAGAAACAAGAACCATAACATCTCAATTACAAACAACGAAGCTAGGAACTGAGCAGAGGGCGAACATAAGATTTATAGGCTGATGACCGCCAATGGCCCAGGCGCTGAATGGAGGAAGAAGGATATCCAGGGTAGCTGCGGTGGAGGCTGCCCCAATTCTAAAGGAGTGGGTACCAAACCGCACCCCGGACAACCCCAGCTTAGCTAAAGCCCGGGAAGTCATGGCCCAAAACTGATGCTTTGTCAGAGGGCTGCCGTTGAGGTGACAGAACAAAAACCCATCATTAGTTCCCTGGACTGCCAAATAAGCAGCCAAAGTGGAAACGGCACAACTCAAGCTCAGAGCATGTGCCCAGCTCCAACACGATCCCTTTGCGATGCTGATCAGTCTTACAGCGTCAAATGGTAATGACCGCCTTACCCTCAACAAACCTCAGGTCCCCTAGCAGCAAAGCATTACCAGAAACATCATTTCTGGAGCACGCCACTAGCTCACTAACTCTAAGGGCCGCAAAAAAGGCAACCAAGGAAGCAGCATGGAACAGTGTGGACTCAAAATAAGATGCACACACTGTGCCCCAAACCCCCTTCAGGCCCTTAAGAATCAGAGGGGAAATAGGCTTCCTAGTATCGAGATTAGTCCCAGCCTCCAGCATCTTTCGAAGTCAAAAGTCTGCTGTTTCCTCCTTGTATCCCAACACTTTGCTAGCGAAAGCCAGAACAGACAGGCATCCCCTAATGGATCGCATGGCCAATCCCTTACCTTTTAGAGAAACACAGTAGTGGAGCAACTGCTCCACTGGGAGGGGCCAAACGATGCGATACCCTACCTCTTCCCTAAAGTCCTCAAACTGCCGCACAGCACGTTCGTAAGACTTCCTGGTGCTAGGCGCAATGGCAAGGCCTATTGCTCTGCAGGCCTTGGCTCTCCAATCAGCCATAGCTCCTGGGGCATTGACGCCGGCTCGCAATCGGCATCTGGGGCCAGCTGACGAAACCTCTCCATCTGTTTATGAGAGAGAGCATCAGCCACCTCGTTGTTTACCCAAGGAACATGCTTGGCTAAAAACAGTATGTTCAGCCGTAGACAACGCAGAGTGAAGGCCCTCACCAATCTCATAACCCGTTGAGTTCTGGATGAAAGGGAATTAATGACATGGACCACAGCCATGTTATAGCATCAGAAATGAATTGTGCAATTGGCCATAAAATTCCCCCACAACCAAACTGCAACAAGAATGGGAAAGAACTTGAGAAACGTAAGATCTTGGTTCACACCTGCCTGAACCCATGAATCTGGCCATGTATCCACGCACCAATGTCCGCTGAAGTAAACCCCAAAACCTAAAGACCCAGCAGCATCAGACATGACCTGAAGCTCCTCTTCAAGCCTCATGTTTCTCCAAAAATAAATCCCATTAAAGGACTCCAGAAATTCTTGCCATACCCCTTAAATCCTCCCTCATGCTGCTGGTAACCCTGTGTTTTATGTTGGGGCAGGCAGAGGCCTGCCATAGCATCACATAGCCTATGAAGAAAAGCTCGACCAGGAGCAACCACTTTGCAAGCAAAGTTAAGATGCCCAACCAGCTGCTGGTTCTCAAGCAATGTGACCTTTTGCTTAAAAAGAAAGGAATTAATCCTATTCCACAAATCTACTACTGTTTGAAAAGGTATTCTGCACAATTGCGCCAGGGTATCCAACTCAATCTCTAAAAATATAAGGTTTTGGGTCAGACCTTCCATTTTATCCTGCGCCAATGGAACTCCCAGTTCTGCAGCCAGCTCAATAAAGCCAGACAACAGCTGTGCACAACGTCCAGTCCCTGCAGGACCCACAAAGAGGTAGTCATCCAAATAATGAATGACATCCCGCAAGCCAACTTTTTCGCTAACAGCCCATTCCAAGAACGTGCTGAAACACTCAAAAGCCACACATGAGAGAGAGCAGCCCATTGGCTAAGCTCTGTCCATGTAAAATTGCCCCTCAAAGGAAAATCCTAAAAGCTCAAAATCAGCCAGATGGACAGGTAGAAGGTGAAACGCAGATTTAATAACGCATTTAGCCAACTCTGCCCCCTTACTGCAGCGTCGTACCAAGCCCACGGCCTGATCAAAGCTGGTATACCTGACTGAGCATAAGTGCTCGGGAATCCCATCATTAACTGACTTCCTTTTGGAGAAGGAAAGATGGTGAATCAACTGAAATTCACCAGGTGCCTTTTTTGGCACCACACCCAAGGGCAAAACCCTAAGGTTAGGCACTGGGGGATTAGAAAATTGGCCCAAAATCCTGCCCTCTGCCAACTTCTTGGCAATCTTATCCCTAACTACATGCTCTAAACCTCTAACAGAACCAAGATTCCCAGACTGAAAAGCAACCCGGGGAACTTGAAAAGGAATCCTAAAATCGAACTTGAAACCTTTTAACAAGTAAGAGGTATCAACCCTACGCAGATATCTGGACAGACAGTGCTCAAGAGGTCCCATCTTTATCGGACTGGACCCCTTTTCCAGCTTGGAAATTATTTCCACCCTCGCCTTGTTTCTTTTGATTCCTATGTGGCCGTGCTTTAGGGCAGTTACTGAAGGAGTGAGAGCCGCCACACATGGGGCATTCATGCTTGAACTGACAAGCTTTTCTACTGCGCACTCCTTGGGAGCCGAACTTCCAGCACAGCAGGTGGGATTGAACTGCCTGCCCTGCAGAACTGCAGGAAGAGGATGATGAAGCTGAAGAAGTTGCCGCTGCCCAAATTCGGTCACACAGAAGACATGGAGCCACAGCTGCTGGTGAATGCGATCCCACTGCAGGGAAGGGTACAAAGCAGCCCTCATCTGGAATTCCTCATCATATTGAATCCAGGCAGGCCCACTATACATTGTGTACCCCTTATCAATGATATCCATATACTGGATAAGAGCAGCCGCCCGCCAAGGCTGGGCATGTGCAATCACACCAGCATATATAAAAAACCCAGGCAGCCAATTGGCCCAAGTCCAGTCTACTTTGCGCTTCTTCAATTTCTCTTTTTCTTTGACATCAAAATCCTCCTTATCTTTTTTTCCCCATCTCCTGGAACAGGAGGGAGAAGATATCGACATACTCCCCCTTTAGGATCTTATCTTTTATTGCGGGCAACAAATGATCACCCAAAGGTAATGCTATGTCCCCGAAAGGTAAGGCCATAAAGGGGACCACCCCATAGGGAGAAGGCAAACCCCAACCCCCCCAAAAGAACCTGCAACACCCTGTTGCCCAATAGCTGGCCAATTTCCATAGGGGCAAAACTGTTCAGGTAGCCAAGACCAATTTGGCTGAGAGACCATAACTGGGGTGGGAGCTATGCCAGAACTCCCAGCAGCAACGCCAGGTGCCGCAGGAGTGGCAAGACCCATTGGACCTCAAGGCCAAGCCAGCCCAGTATATGACTGTGGAGTGTCACCAGCCTTGCCCACAGTTCCAATAGGCACCAACACTGACACTGATCCAGCAACCCCCAGAGATGAACTGATCCTTCTTCAGAACCGCCAACTCTGAAAGCGTCCCCTGTGATGTTTCCAGCAGACCTGCCCTCGAGAATAGACAATTGAGTTAATATATCTGCTTGAAGTGCCATTTTAGAAACTTTCCCCGATCCTACACCTTGTGAGGGAGGAATACCAGATGCTTGCTCCAGCGCCAGCAGCGTTTGCATAATAGCTGCATTAACTTCATCCTCACCCTCATCGGAGGAAGATACCGGCAGTGGTGGCCTTTTAGATGGGGCCTTAGGAGCCTTTGGCACAGGCTGATTACCCTTGGATTTACCCGTCCCTTTTCTACCAGACATCTCTGCAATGCCAAGGGCAAATAGTACTACAAAAAAATTACACCAAATTGGCCCTATTAAAACCACCGCCAGCCGACGCTCACTACTGAAGAACAGCCCCAGAAATTAAAAGTGCCTGCTTATGTGAAGCTGCTTTATACTGAATCAGACCCACAAAATGGATTCCATATAAAATGGCCACCATCCCACAGAAGAAGGGGAAGCAAATATGGCTGCCGCCCAGCAGTAGAAGGGGAAGCAAAAATGGCCAACTCCACCCAAGACAGCCCAACCTGGCCCCAGCAGGGTAGTCAAAAACAAACCCTCTTGCCTATAAAAGAAGGTAAAGGGGGCACACACACACAGTCCCTAGAAAAGAGGGGAAGGACAAAATTGGGTGTGTGAGTGTACAACCACTGCCCTGGAACACAGAGGGTGAAAAAAGAGGGGGGGGGGGTGATAGGATCGAAACTGGGGGAAAAGGGAGGGAGCAACACAGGCTGTTGTCTGGAGCTCCTCTCCCCCCCGTCCACAGAACACCGCAGCCCCCAAAAGCAAGGCTGGTCTTCGGGCCAATGCCGTGGAACCCGGAGAAGCTGTCACCGCCACTGAAGAGCTGCGCCTTCCCACCTTATCAGCAATCCGATTGCTAATAAGGGAAACTGACAAAAGGGGGGCTGAGGAGGAGTGAATAAAACTCTCCTCCCGGCCCTTAATCACCTAAACAATGCAGACCGACCAGGAGCAAAAACATACACTCCCAATGATCCTCGCAGTACACGGCAACAAAAATAACAAGAAAAAACAGGAGCCAGCACAAAGTGCTCCTATTCCTCCGAGCTTCTGCCGTGGACTGAGATAGAGGGCAGGTGGTCCTGCCGTTAGTATGGCAAAGCCCCGCCCCCTCCAAAGTGTGCCCAAACGGGCTGCAAAAGTCCTCCCTTTCCTTCCAGAGAGACAAATACATTCCCACAGCTTAGCAGTGTTGCTGCTGGCTGCTAGAAATTACATCTATGTAAACTGGAGAACAGGTGTAATTCTGGGACATATCTAGACCCCACCTGGACGACTAAATTGGAAATATGAAATCTTATGCTTGCAGACTGCAGCATAGCTGCTAGACTGCATGAGCAGAGTTTGCTTCCCTAGATGGGAAGAGTCAGGGGGCGCCCGTTTCGGCGCACAGAGAAAAAGGTGGGATCTGACCGTCCTCGTCGGCTCCTTCGTCTTGGCAGACGATCGGCTGAGGCTGAGGCTTTTCTTTCGTTTTTGGTTGGATGTCGGGGTTTGTTAGGGCAGTCAACAGGGCAGCGGCGGGTGAAGCGTTGGCTGGAGCGTCGGTGTCGGCTGGAGCATTGCCTGCAGTGCTGCCCTGAGCCACTTGTTGGGAAGGGCGGGATATAAATAATAAAATAAATAAATAAATAAAAATTGGCGGCGGTAGAGGACGTGGCATTGTCCTTCTTGTTGGCTGAGTCTGCCTAGGGTTTGGGGTCTGCTGGGGCAGGGGTTGTGGAGCCCAGGGGTTGGTCTTTCCCCTTTTAATTTTTGAGGGTGTGGGCCTGTGGGGCAACCTGGGTTTTTTATTATTGCCCTTGAGGTTGGCAGGTGACTATTTTGGAGAGCCTCCCCCTCCCCCCCATTTTTCTCCTACTGGAGACATTGGTGTGCAGCAGAGGCTTTTGTGGCCATTTTGAGTTCCCTTTCTTCTTCCAGGGGGAAGCCATTTTAGAGTGGAGCTGCAGGAGGCCATTTTGTGGTCTTGTGCTTGCTATTTAGATGGCTGGTGGAAAGGGTCGAGCAAGCCCAAAGGAACAAGCCGGCGCCCAAGGCGCCTGTGAAAAGGCCACCACCACCGTTATCCTCTTCTGATGAGGAGGGTAATATGGTGGTTGATTCCAATATTGCTTGTAGATTGAAAGCATTGGAACAGGCAGCGGGCATCCTCTCTCCAGGTGGGGAGGATGGTGTGAGGCAATCTAAGAAGGGGAAGCAGGCGAGTATTCTCACCAGGCTATCTATTCTTGAGGACAGGTCTGGTGGAGTCGTGCCTGGCAGGGATGCTGGCCTTTGTGGTCCGGATGTGGGTTTGATGGCAGCTGGAACATAGGGGGTTGGTTTACCATTGGTTCCTGATGGATTCGGAGGTAGGTCGGGTGATAATTTACAGGCGGGGCCTGGGCAGGTTTGGCCATGGGGAGCATGGGGGCCTGCTTTGGCAGCCGAGCAGGGCGCTTCCATGTCAAGCGCGGAGGCGCCTGCCTCCTCTGCGTTGGGTGCATTTCAGAATTGGGCTTGGCCATGTGGGCAAGGCGTTCCTAGTGTGTACCCGGGCGCAGGGCATCCTGGCATGGCTGGTTCCTTTATGGAGGCACCCTCAACATATGGGATGGTGCCTTTTGCTGCTTTGCCGTTTGGGGAGTTACCCTATTAAAAGGGGAGTGTGTGGATATTTTTTCTCTTCTCTTTCGGGAGGTTGAGAAAAAAGACAAGGAAGATTTAGATGAGAAAGAGAAGGAAAAATGGAAAAAAATGGAAGGTGGACAGGACCTGGGCTAATTGGCTTCCTGGGTTCTGTATTTATGCCGGGGTGATTGCGAGGGTGCAGCCTTGGCGGGCAGAATCCCTGTTCCAGTATTTGGACATAATTTATAAAGTCTATACGGCCTTTAGTGGACCAGCTGGTTACAATATGACCAGAAATTTAGGATGAGGGCTGCCCTGTATCTGTCCCTTCACTGGGATCGGATCCATCAGCAGCTTTGGCTGCAGGTTATGTCCCCGCCTAGGCCTAATCTGGGTGATCATTCTGATAGTGGTCACTTGGTGAGTTGGTCATCCACATCCGCTGCTGGTTCATCAGGCTCTCCCCGCAGTGAACGGGGCAGGCGGTTCAACCCTGCACGCTCTGCTGGGAATTTGGATCCCTTGGGGTATGTAATAGGAAGGCGTGCCAGTTCAAGCACGAGTGCCCCATGTGTGGTGGTTCCCACTCATTTGACAACTGCCCTAGAGCCCGTGGGTGTAAAAATACGAAGAAGCCTGGCGGGAGCGGATGTGCCTTTCCAGCTAAGAAAGGGGCCCAGCCCGATAAGGGTGGGACCTCTTGAGCAGTGGCTGTTGAGGTACCCTCGAAGGGTTGATAGCTTGTATTTGTTAGAAGGTTTTAAAGTTGGGTTTAGGATCCCTTTTCAGGGTCCTCGAGTTCCGTTTATGACAGGAAACCTTAAGTCAGTTCAGGGCTTGGAGCAGGTCATTAGGGACAAGATTACAAAAGAGCTGGCTGAAGGAAGGATACTGGGTCCTTTTTTACATCCTCCAGTGAGTACTCATAGGGCGTTTTCGCACTCACCTTCAGCCGGCGCGACCCCCTCTTCACCGCGCAGGATCTGCGCGGATTTCGCACTAAATGCAGCGGAGCAGCCGGAAGAGCCGGAAACTCCCGGCGCAAAAGCGGCGCAAACGGAAACTGCTTTTTGGTGGTTTCCGTTTGCGCTGCAAAAGCTCCGGGAATTTCCGGCTCTTCCGGCTGCTCCGCGGCGTTTAGTGCAAAATCCGCGCAGATCCTGCGCGGTGAAGAGGGGGGTCGCGGAGGCTGAAGGTGAGTGCGAAAATGCCCTTAGAGTCTCACCTTTGGGTGTGGTGCCTAAAAAGGCGTCTGGTGAATTTCTTTTTGTCTTTTCCTAAGGGGAAGTCCATGAATTATGGGATCCTGGAGCACTTATGCTCTGTTAGGTACACCAGATTTGACCAGGTTTGGCTGTGGGGGAAGGATTTGGCCAATCACACTGTCCATTTTTGGTGTGATAATATGGCAGTGGTCCACGTCATTAATACCCTTTCATCCAAATCTGGCCGGGTTATGAGATTGGTGAGGGCCTTCACTCTGTGCTGATTGTGGCTTAACATTTTGTTTTTAGCCAAGCATGTTCCTTGGGTGAGTAACGGGGTGGCTGATGCTCTATCTCGTAAACAGATGGAGAGGTTTCGTCAGCTGGCCCCAGATGCCGACAGAGAGCCGGTGCCAATGCCCCAGGAGCTATGGCTGATTGGAGAGCCGAGGCCTGCAGAGCGATGGGTCTAGCCATTGCACCCAGCACCAGGAAGTCTTATGAACAGGCTGTGCGGCAGTTTGAAGACTTTAGGGCTGAGGTAGGGTTTGCAGGGTTTGGCCCCTCCCGGTGGAGCATTTGCTCCATTACTGTGTTTTGCTGCGAGGTAAGGGGTTGGCCATGCGATCCATTAGGGGGCACCTGCCTGCATTGGCTTTTGTCAGTAAGGTGCTGGGTTATATGGAAGAACAGATGACTTTCGTATTCGAAAGATGCTGGAGGGATGGGCCAGAGAGGCCGATCCCAGGGTTGATATGCGGAATCCTGTGTCTCCTTTGATTCTGCGGGGTTTGAAGAGGGTTTGGGACGTGGTGTGTGCTTCATCATTTGAAGCATGTTTGTTTCACACTGCGTCTTTGTTAGCTTTTTGGGGGGCTCTTAGAGTAAGTGAGCTGGTGGCACAGTCTAGAAACGATGTTTCTGGTAAGGCTCTGTTGTTAAGGGATCTGCAGCTATTTGCGGGTAAGGCAGTCATCACTGTCCATCACTCTAAGACGAATCAGTTGCAGAAGGGTATGGTGCTCGAGTTGGGTAGTTGTTCAGAGCTTGAGCTGTGTCCAGTTACTGCGTTGGCTGCTTATTTGGCAGTTAGGGGGCCCATGAAGGGGTTTTTGCTTATACATTTGAATGGTAGCCAGTTGACGAAGGATCAGTTTTGGGCAGTAACGTCATGGGCTTTGGGTGAGTCAGAGTTGTCTGGGGTGTGGTTTGGGACCCACTCCTTTAGAATTGGGGCAGCCTCAACAGCGGCTGTCATGGGGTATCCTTCCACTTCCATTCAGAGATTGGGCAGGTGGCGTTCCTCGGCCTATAAGGCTTAAGTGCGACCTTTTATTAGGCCATGAGTGACTTGGCGTCTGTTTATTGTTGGTTCTGTTCTTGTTTAACTGTTTTTTTCTCTTTAGATGCTGTTGTTCCTGGCCAGAGGAGCCAAGTTCTTGTATGCAGTCATAGCCACGTTTTTGGGCCATTCATCAGGCTCGGAGAACTGTGGTTGGCTCTCAGCTGGGACTCAGCCAGCATGTGTGTATCGAATGGGGGGGCGCCGGGGCCTTCAGTGGCCGGGCCTGCTGCCTTTGTTGTTTAAAGATTGTGTGGGTCCTCCTCCTCAGGTTTTAATTGTTCACCTGGGAGGTAACAATCTGGGACTCTTAAAGGGCAAGGTCTTAGTTTGGCAGGCCCGGAATGATTTCCAGCACATTCGGGAGCAACGGCCTGGGACCACCATAATTTGGTCAGCCATGCTACCCCGCCTGGTGTGGCGTTGTGCTTGGGACCCTGCAGCTATAGAAAGAGCCTGGTATAAGGCTAATAAGGAGATCAGGAAGGTGCTGGAAAAGGGGTTGGGCCACTATTTGCCCCATCCGGAACTTTTGTTGAAATTTCCTGACCTCTACAGAGGGGATGGGGTCCATCTCTCGGAAAAGGGTAATATGCTTTTCCTGAGAGATTTGCAGCAAGGGTTGCAGATGGCTTTGGGCCTCCCGGTGGGCGCTAAGCCCTAAGTAGAGACTTGGCCTTAGTAGTGGCAGGTTTTTGGGGTTTAGGGCACTATGCGGCTAGGGGAGGACTGTGAAGCATCCCCCTTTTGGGGAATTTGGGGTCTGGCATGATCAGCCTTCGGGTTTGAAGACCCGGGTTTGGAGAATGCAGACTGTCCGGGAGGCTCGGCTAGAGGGTGCCTTTCTGGCGAGACGTGTGTCTGGGTTTGGGGCACCTGCTGGGCCTGCCTGGAGGGAGCTGAGTAACACTCAGCTCCGGCTGGGAGGCTGGGTCTCTCACCCGTTAATGGCAGGGGAGCGGTCACGGTGACCCCTAGCCCTGGCCAGGCTGCTGGTGGCGTACCCTTGCTGTTTATTAGAATATTGAATAAAGTGGCCCAATTTTATACCAATACTCTGTGTCTGACTCTTTATTCTATCCTTGGGGAGCAATGTTAAACTCCAATATAAGCACACAGCAGCATTGCAAAGCCCAGAATGTGTGCATCCAGTTACAACCAGGGGGTTGGATCCCACAGATCTATTCTGCTAGTTGCAGCACTTTTCTACAGTGTAAGGAACCTTTCACTGATACAAGACCCGTGAATCAGAAGAAGCCTTCTTTCACTCGAGGAAAGAACTACTACTGCAGTAATGGATTCATGGAGTTATGTTCCTTTTGATGCCTAAGTCACCATCTGATTTAAATTTTTGACTTGTTGCTATGTTGACTTGTTTTTAACAATTAATTTATGATACTGTTTTAACTTGTTGTTTCCTGCCCTGAGCCCAGGTGTGCAGGGGAGAATGGGCTAGAAGTCTAAACAAACGGAATTGGATCTAGCTCATGATTTCCCCCAATACTGGATGACTCTGACTTCAAATGAATAGATGGCAAGATGACATTAAAAATGAACCTCCTGAACAGATAGAAAACATAAACAGCAAGGAAACAAAGATAATATGCCTTTGTGAAAATAAGAAAAGAAGGAAATTGTTTATGTTCTTCAATGAAAATTACATGAAAGTAACATTAAAGAAGAGTGGAGTGGAGAACATTGGAGTGGAGAACATAGAGTTCATCTCGCTGAACATCATGAAGGTCAAAATACAGAGCAAGGTGAATCAGTTCAAAACAGCAATGATAAGCAACAGACTGCAAAGAAGTAGCATCAGAAAACACTAGCCAACAGTACATAACACATGAAGAACTGGATCAGGGCAATGGCCCATCAAAAGGTGCGATCAGACCAGTAGTTAGCCACAGCAGTTTCTTGGCTTTTGAAAAGTCGATCCAGTTTGATATGTACCACAGTGATCAAACGGTGCCACAAACATGCAGAGAGGAAAGATTACCTCTCTCCTGCTCTTCCATAGCATGCCCTGGCCTATCAGACAGCCAGAAACATGCCATGGAAGTGCCTCACTGATTTTGCCACCAGGAAGTTCCTAGTATCTCTTAAATACATTTGGGAGGTATCACAGCATGAGGTAGGTGTGAATGGGCCATGGGGGACAGATGTGCACATGTGATCATGCCTATTAAATATGGAGAGTGGCTACGGTGGGCCAAAATGCCCATCTGATTGTACCCTAAGTCTCGCATCCTGTCACACACAGTGGCCAACAAGTTCTTCTGGAGAACCAACAACAGGGCATAGATGCTTAGGCCTTCCCCCGATGTTACCTTCTGCCTTTGGACATGGAAGTTCCCCTTAGTCATCAGGACTAATGGAAGACACATCCTCCATGAATCCGTCTAATCCCCTTTTAAAGCTTTCTATGCCTGTGACCATCACTACATCCTCTGGCAGCAAATTCCACATTTTCATCACTTGCTGTGTAAAGAAGTATTTCCTTTTCTCTGTCCTGAATCTACAGTCCATCTGCTTTATTGGATGCCCTCACGTTTTGAAAACGGGAGAAAAGGTTCTCATCAACTTTCTCTACCCAGTGCATAATTTTATAAACTTCTATCATGTTCCCCCTTAGTTGTCTCTTTTATAAACAGAAAAGTTTCAGACTCTTCAGGATTTCTTCATAGGAAAACTGCTCCAATACCCTTTTCTGTAGTTTTTCCAATCTGCCCTGTTCTTTTTTGAGACACAGTGACCAGAACTGTACACAGCATTCCAAATGAGACCACACAATACAAGGGCATTATGATATCAGCCATTTATGTTAAATTCCTGTCCTAATAATCTTCAACATAAGAGTTTGCCCTTTTCACTGCTGCAGCATACTGAATTGACATTTTCATTAAGCTATCCACTACAATCCCAAGAATTTTCCTCCTCTCAGTTTCACCAAGTTCAGATCCTGTTAGTCTATACTTGAGGCTGCAATTTTTTGTTCCAATGTGTATCACCTTACTTGGTAAAAGAAAGGCATCTACCAAGAATATTTTAAAGTCTTACACTATGTGGAATACAAAATAGCAACATGATGAAAGTAAAACTGGTAATCAGTGTGGTGGAGTTTTTAGTGTACAGGGCTGGGAAGATGACTTCAGATTTCCCACTTGACCAGAGAGCTCACTTGGTGACTTTGACCGGCTGACTATATTTTTTTAATCCATCATTTTTAATCACTGTTTATTTTTTAAAAATCACACCACACCTTGTCATAAAAATATGTTTTAGGAGTTCACTGCACTGCCTGGCAAAATGCAGCCAAATGTTGAACTCAATGTGTAGCACCCAATTGCATTTGTGTGGGTTTTTGAACATTCCAGGATATTTGAAATGGTATTGCGGCATCTTTAGAAAGATGCGGCATCTTTTGTCCCTTTCCAAAATGAAGCATTTCAAGTGCACTGTCTAGATCAGGTTTCCATTTTTATTGACCTAAGGGAAGAAGTAAAAATTGAATGAATGTCACATTTTTTGATGTGGAGGGAATTTATTCCTTCTGATATTCATTACAAAATCAAGGAATGCATTTCCTCTGTAAATTGTGTTTTGACCTCTGGGCTTAACATTCCCTTCCATAGTTTGAAGAACTTCTGTGATGAAACCATTGCTATAGAAATCAGTGGCAAAAGGTTATTGAGGTCAACTCAAAGAGCAGCTGGAGGAGTTTTAATGGGCTTTGAAGTATATGTTGATAACCTAACAAGTTAGCTGTTATCTCTGCATCTAGGGATCTCACAATCAAAGTGGTACAAGCATAGACAGCTTCAAGAATCCATGTTGGATCAGGCCAATGGCCCATCCAGTCCAACACTCTGTGTCACACAGTGTCCAAAAAATTTATATATATATATATATATATATATATATATATATATATATATATATATATATTCACCCTTTTGGTGAAGAAGTATCTCCTTTTATCCGTTCTAACCCAACTGCTCAGCAATTTCATCGAATGCCCACGAGTTCTTGTATGGTGAGAAAGGGAGAAAAGTACTTCTTTCTCTACCTTCTCCATCCCATGCATAATCTTGTAAACCTCTATCATGTCACCCTACAGTCGACGTTTCTCCAAGCTAAAGAGCCCCAAGCGTTTTAACCTTTCTTCATAGGGAAAGTGTTCCAAACCTTTAATCATTCTAGTTGCCCTTTTTTACACTTTTTCCAATGCTATAATATGCTTTTTGAGGTGCAGTGACCAGAATTGCACGCAGTATTCCAAATGAGACCACACCATTGATTTATACAGGGGCATTAAGATACTGGCTGATTTGTTTTCAATTCCCTTCCTAATAATTCCCAGCATGGAGTTGGCCTTTTTTATTGCAATCGCACACTGTCTTGCTTCTAATATATTTGAAGAAATTTTTATTGTTGGTCTTTATGTTTTTTGCAATATGCTCCTCATAGTCCCTTTTTGCCTGCCTGATCACAGTCTTGCATTTGATTTGCCACTGCCTGTGTTCCCTTTTATTAATTTCACTTGGACTAGCTTTCCACCGCTTAAAGGAGTCCTTCTTACCTTTTACAGCTTCCATTACTTTGTTTGTTAACCATGCAGGCCTTCTCTTATACCTGTTTGTGCCTACATTAAATGTCATTACACTTCTAATAAAGTATGAGCATTATTTATGTTAAATGACATCCTTCAGTAGATTCTTGGCATTTGATGGAGGATGAATAGTTAAATGTGAGTTGACAAAAATGGATAAAGAAATCATCAACTTTTTTCTAATAGAGCTGTTTCCAAAGACATCCAAACATGCTGACTAATCTTTCCTGGATTACGTTCAAAAAAATGCATATTTCTGGTTTGCAACTGAAGGGGCTGTGTACAACACTGATTAGTTGGTTCTTGCAACATTCACAAAGTTACCCCTCTCACTTCATTGGAGCAGTTTTCCAAATAGAAACAGAACCCTACTTCAAGTTGAACAATTTTTTACTCAGTTGAAAATGCAAAGCGCACAAAAAGGTGCACATGTGTGTGTGTGAAAGTTAATTTATGTGTGATCAGATCCCAAACTCCTGCCAGTTCTAGATAAATTTTTCTTCCTGGTGTCCATTCACACCTAACCCAAATATTATATGCAAAGATATCCTTGACCAGCTGTTACCATGGTCAGGATAATAATTGATTTTCAGGGTTTTTTTTAAAAAAAAACTGAAGAGGTGGGACTCACTTATAAAAGACAGATTTACTTATTTGTGATTTACACAGAATATGTTATGGATGTGTGTTTTCAAATGACAACCAATTAGCACCAGTCAGCCTCCATGGAAGCTTCCCCATTCTCAAACAAATAGTATACATGGAAAGAATACATGCAGCAAAAAGCAATATTGCTAGTTGGTATCATTGTCCCATCAGCTAATGTAGTTAGTACCACAAGTAATCAGCCTCTGACTTTTGGGGACCAGCCCCATTACCCCCTCCCTCAGTAAAGTAGCAGAACCTTGCTAAGGAGATATCAACCAGAGACCTCTTTTGCAGCCTAAACTAGGCAACAAGCAGAACTCCCAAGGATATACATTTGTCTGACTGTTACATGTGAGGGAGGTACATATCCTATGCATAATTAACTGGGAATAAATCCCACTGAATAGAATGACACACTTCAGAATACATGGGATAACTTTAACTGTATACACTGTAAAATGAGTACTTGCAATGCTGAAGCTGAATATCACAGGAAGTGAAGTTGAATTCATCTTTACTTGCCCCTGAAGAATGACAAAAATAAGGCAGGAAATGGGGACATCCTGGTGACAAGGAAAAAAAGATGCTGGCACATTAGCAGTTGGATTCATAGAATCATAGAGTTGGAAGGGACCTCCAGGGTCATCTAGTCCAACCTCCTGCACAATGCAGGAAACTCACAAATACCTCCCCCTAAATTCACAGGATCTTCATTGCTGTCAGATGGCCATCTAGCCTCTGTTTAAAAACGTCCAAGGAAGGAGATCCCACCACTTCCCGAGGAAACCTGTTCCACTGAGGAATCGCTCTAACAGTCAGGAAGTTCTTCCTAATGTTGAGCCAGAAACTCTTTTGATTTAATTTCAACCCATTGGTTCTGGTTCTACCTTCTGGGGCTACAGAAAACAATTCCACACCATCCTCTATATGAACAAAGAAATGCTAGACATATTTATTCCATTAAAGACTCTAAAAATGTGATTCATACTCAATCTCAATCTATTATCCAAAATTTTAGTGAATACTGTTCTAAACTTTACTCCTCTTTTTCTGATAAAGGTATAATAAGGAATTATTTGCAAAACTTAAAAGTCATTAAAACAATATCCCAAGATCATAAAGCTTTTATGGAATCAGATGTCTCATTAACAGAATTGGAAACAGTACTCAAAGAGCTGAAGAACTAAATTACCCCAAGTAATGATGGTTTTCCATCTGAATTTTTTAAGTTATTTAAAAAAGAGCTCATAGTACCACTGAGAGAGTTATGCAGTGATATTCTAAGTACAGGAGAGATGCCTTCAACATGGGCTCAAGCAAATATTATAGTGATTCCCAAACCTAATAAAGATCCTTTATACCCCTCTTCTTACCATCCAATCTCCTTATTAAACTCAGATAATATTTTTTTTACAAAAATATTAGTGAATAGGCTAAAACAAATTCTTCCTTCATATATAAATATAGGTCAAACAGGTTTCCTCCCTAACCGTAATCTAACTGACACTATCCACAAAACACTTAATATAATTGAATATGGAAAAACACAACAATATGACTTGTTGATTCTCTCACTTGATGCTGAGAAAGCTTTTGACAGTGTTGAGATTCCATACCTTAAGACAGTCTTAGATATGATGGGTTTTGGCCCATTTTTTAAAAATGCAATAGAAGCCTTATATAAAAATCCTGCTTTAAAAATTAATGGCCTCTCCTCTTTCCCAATTCAAATCCAAAGAGGGACCCGGCAAGGGTGTCCACTATCTCCTCTGTTATTCATAATGGCACTAGAACCTTTAGCTGAGGCCATCAGACAACACTCAAAGATTTCAGGAATTACAATAGGAGACAAGTATCATAAAGTGTCCATCTATGCGAATGATTTAACAACTTCCAAACAATCCTTAAAAGCTTTACAAGACTTATCTTCCTCTTTCTCCTTAATATCTGGAATCTCTTTTAGCAAAGAGAAATCAGAATTATATGCTATTCAAGTTTCCCAACAAACTATGCAAGTTCTTAAGGATATGGACATCGACCACTTGGAGGTTATTTGGATTTTTCATACCTCCTGATCTTGCTAATCTGTTTCAAGTCAACTATGTTACTTTGTTAAACTCAATTCGTCAGCAACTGAAAAAATGGGACAGTCTTCGGTTTTCTTGGCCTGACAGATATTTTTTGATAAAAAATTTCATTTTCCCTAAATTTTTATTCTTTTTTAGAGCCTTACCTATACTTATCCCAAACTCCACACTTGGTAAATGGCAGAGTACCCTTAACAAGTATTTGTGGTCCAATAAACATACCAGAATAATGCATAGGACTTTGATTCGTCCCACTGCCTTTCGAGATTTAGATTACCCAGACCTACGGTCATATTATGAAGCTATTATTCTCACTCAAGCTATTTTTATTATTCAAAACAAGTGCAATGCTGATTGGGAACTGATTGAATTAGTATACCTAACACTATTTCATAAAGTGGATGTTTTATGGAATCCTAAACTTATAGCTCAAATGAAAATCGCTGGTGATATCGTCTTGAAAGCTTTCTTTACGATCTGGAGGAGACAGAAAGATAAATTGGTCACAGACTTGTCTTTATTTACTTCTTTTCTCAATTAATAAGGGTTCCCCTTAGGCCAAGATGACAATTTTGTTAACTCCTGGTGTAAAACAGGACACTTTTGGTTGATTGATCTTCTTGATAAGAACTTATTCTTAGGCAAACAAAATTTAGAAAAAAAATCAGGCTTAAATATTCACTGGTTTTAATACCTACAAATTAAATATATGTTTCATTCATCACTTATCCAGATAATGCGTACTTGCCCTCTCAGGGACTTATATCCAAGTTGTATAAAGTCTTGTTTCAAATGGCTGAAACTAAATCAATGGGATATCAGAAAAGTTGGAATGCAGATTGTCATAGAAAAATTAACTTTGTTGAATAGAGTATTATTTGGAACTCTTATGTTAATAAAACTGATGTTTTAAATATTAAATTTCAGTTTGTCAAAATGCTTATGAGGTGGTACTGGACTTCACAAATTTGTCCCTACTATTGCACCTACTTGTACAAAAAATTGTGGTGAATTAGCTACTTATATGCATGTTTGGTGGAACTGTAAACACATTTATAAATTTTGGCAACAAATTCAAACCCAAATGATTACTGGCTACCACTTGCCTTTAAAACCAGATGTTTATCTACTACACAATTGGAAAGATCTCTCGCTTAGGAAATGCACTTCTATTTTAATAAATATCCTAATTGCAGCTGCCAGACTTTCTATAGCAGCTAGCTGCGTAAACTCCTCTCCACCTTCTTTAGAAAACTGGTTTCAGAGATTATGGGAACTGTTTATAATTAACAAAATTGCATGTAACTCATTTGAATTATCTTTAGAACACTATGAAGAGTGTGTTGTATCTGTTTGGTTTCCTTTGATTTCTTATTTAATGGAACATAATATTGTACCTCAGAATTTATTTTACAGGAAACTGATTTATTTTTGATCTTGAAATTTTTTTGTTTATTCTGCTATATTGACTGCAAGACCTTGTAGTTGTCATTAATATTAGACTGATCTTGTCTTTGTAAAATGTATGGACATGTCATTGCTGTATTGATAAACATTCAATAAGGTTTGTTTATTTTTTTTAAAAAAACTTGTAGAAATTTTCATGCATTTTAAAAGACTCCTCCAAAAGCCACAAGGTGCAGTAATTTGCATGAGAACTGACAGCACTTGAAATTTTTACATATCATTGTTTACCTCATCTTGTAATTTAAATTTGTATTGTTTTTGCAGTGTTGACATAAATTCCAAGCAATCATATACATTTAACTAAGCACTGGTATTCCGGCTGCCTTCTGATCATAGACACCCCCCCCCACACACACACACACACCAAGTGAAACGCTTTAAGCAGGCAATATAAAAGTTTGGCTACGTAAAATGAGCAGAGTAAGTCCAGAAATGTAAAAAGGAAAATAACTAAAGAGCAACGGTGACAGGCGATCTGAAGACTCTAAAACTCTGGATCAAACTGAATGTAAATGCACCCTCAGACTCTTGGTCCATTAAGATCAGTATTGTTTGCTCAGACTGGCAGTTGCTCTCCAGTGTTCCAGATAGTCTTTCACATCACCTACTGTCTGGTCCTTGTAACTGGAGATGCCAGGGACTGAACCTGGGACCTTCTGCATGTCGAGCAGATGCTCTTCTACTAAGCCACAGCCCCTCCCCAAATGATGCAAAGTTCTTCTTTGGAAGAAATCATGATAAAGAGTAGAAAATGAAATCTCTACCACTGTCACAAAGGATTCAGATGTTCCTCTCAGTCTATAATAGCATAGCATATTTTTAATGATTAACTTGAGACTACCCCATGTTTTTTATTCACCAGTCACACAATTAAATGATTTTGGGATTTGATCAGGCTCAAACAGCTGTATGTTTCTCCCTAGCAATTGTAAATGGTGAGGATTATTCCTTGGCTTGTTCAGGTGACAAGACTCTTCCCATTCTGCAGCTCATTTTCAGCAACATAAAAAAATTACACAGAAAGTTTTAGCAGAAGATATAAACTCTGCATAATGACACAAAAAATCCCCCCTTTTAACATGCATTTTATCATATTTAGCTTGTGCTCTGATTGGGAATAAATGCTATGCTTGTAACAGTCTTTTAAACCAAATCACTATGTTCCAGTGAAACAGAACATAGGGTATCTATGGGTTTACTGTCACAAAGATTACCTTCCTTCACTTTCATTGCCCACACAGTTTGTGCTGGGAAAGATTGCTTTGGACGTGAACAGCCAAAGACATTGAAAATGACAAAATCTTTTGTGCATTTTAGTTTATATGGCTCCTGAAATGAAACTGGATTCACTCCAGAAATTGCTTTTGTGTGGTTTTTCTCACGGTGAATTGATGGCTGCCAAAGAAGCCCATTTTGTTAAACCACATCCCTCCTTCTTTAAAACAGTTAGCATGAACTTTACAAGTATGTTCAGTAAACAGCTGTAGGCATATTCTATATAAGATTTTTGTTGCCACTTTAGATTGAGTAAACAAGGATAGTGATAAATATAAGAAATGTACTCACTGGAATTTTAATATTAAGAATAATATTAAGAACTCTTAAGATCTAAATGGCTAAAAGAAATTTTGGGCAGCAGTGTAATTAAAAGCAGAGAACTGCTGGCTTAAATTAATTCAAAACAGTATTTTTAAAAAAGAAAAATAGCTACAGCTATCATGGGTTGCCTATATGCATTGCTCTTCTGTTTCCAGTAGATGGCAGATACAGTTCTTCAAACTTCAAACAACCAACACCTATTCTATTTGCTGATTTTGGGCAGCTAGAGCAATAAATGTTATGACCTGTCATCATTTTCCAAATGAGTCCTTTTATAATATATATAATATGCGTAATATACAAAAGTGTAAAGTGTAGTATATAATAAGGTTGAAGTATTGCAAGGGGGAAAGTGATTAAATAAGAAAATGATACCAATTGGAAAAAATGCAACAAAATCCTTCTAACTTCTTCAACAAAACATGTTGAAGGAATGCAGTACAGTACTCTGCATGCTTACTCAAAAGTGTATTCACTGAGTTCAGTGAAATTTACTTGCAAGTAAGTATACATAGGTAGGCAGCCTACAACAATAGTTCTGTTGGTGACTTGTCCTCATGGGGGTGGGGGGAGAGATTGCCCTTGAGTTCCCAGCATCAGATGTAGATAAACTGATGGAATGATAATCTCATTCTGGCATAAGGTTAGTGTCGCCAGCAAGGTATTGTAAACAGAAGGGGGGGGGGTAGAGTTGGGCACAAGGAAGGACACAATATTCAAACTATTTATGAACTGACCTTTCTCTAAAAAGGAATAAGGCCCAACTTTGGTAACACCAACATTAATACAATCACAATAATGATCACCAATCACTAAAATCAAGAAACTATATAAAAACACAGTCAGCAATAACAAACCACATCAAGTCGGACAAGCAGTGCCAAAACACAAAATCACCTTACCACAAACCAGACCAATTTCCTAGTCCTGTCAGAGAATCTCAAACACTCTCCCAAATAATTCAATTTGGAAGCCTCTCCAAAATGCCCACAAGACAAGTGCTTTTCTCACTTCCTTCAGGAGGCTGCTTTACTACTTAGGGTCTTCTACTGAAACAACTTGAACTTCTGAACAGGATCAAGAACAGCAGCTAGTATAAAGAATGGAACTGCTGCTGGTTCACAGGACTTTAATTAGAATTGTTTGCTTTCTAGATATTTGTTCCTAACCTGATGAGGGTATACAGCAAAACATGTGGTATAACTTTAAAAACCTTGGAGTCAGTGGGCAGGACAAATGCCTCCTCCTACTCCCTTCACAGTTGCTATGGAGGATGAGTTTTAAATTGTCCTGATCATGGCATACAAGCTGCAGATACAGTGCAGGTGCTGTTCAGAAATAAATATATTGATGTGTGTATCAATATATCTGTTTCTCAATTGCATCATAAATGGTATAATCAATATAGCCACAAAATGGAGCTAGGGACAAACTAGAGCAATTTCTCTACAAACATAAAAACAGATCTCTTGTTCTATGGCTACATTAAAAAACTGAAATATAAATAAATAAACTGGGGGATTAAAACTCCCTGAAATAAGATACAATGCCAGCAACTTTAGGAAAAGAATACCAAGTAACTATCAGGGAATGTTGGTAGTTACTAGGCAACCACAACAATATTGTATAAGGCAAAGGAGTGGGGAAGCAAGAGAGGAGTGGGAATGGTGCAGAACGACTCACTGGGGACAAGCCCAGTTATATTTATTAGAAACTCACTATCTGCACAACTTTGATTGGCCTAGTGGCAGTCATGACACAACCCATCCCAGCTTGGCTAAGCATCAACAGCCATTGTGCAACTCAGTGCTGCCTGGCCTGGCCCAGCAATAGCTACCACACAACTGGGGCTGGCACAAGCCACCGTACAGCCCAACCACACCTTTCCTGGGAAGAGGCTGGTGGGGATAGGAATATTCAGACACAAAATCCCAGCAGAGAAGATGATGAAGAAGATATTGAATTTATATCCCACCCTCCACTCTGAATCTCAGAGTGGCTCACAATCTCCTTTATCTTCCTCCCCCACAACAGATGTGAGTGGAGCTGAGAGGACTCTCACAGCAACTGCCCTTTCAAGGACAACCTCTGCCAGAGCTATGGCTGACCCAAGGCCATTCCAGCAGCTGCAAATGAAGGAGTGGGGAATCAAACCCATTTCTCCCAGATAAGAGTCCACACATTTAACCACTACACCAAACTGGCTCTGTTTTGGCCTCAGATAGCTTTTGGACTGTGGCAATAATTCAAATAGCCCCTTTCCTGACCAGAAGGGTCATGGAATAATTCATTTTCCATCTTCTTCACCCTCCTTTAACAAGATAGAACTCATTTATGGTTTTTTGTATCAGGGAAAACACAGTATTTTGAGTTTCCTTCTAAATCATTATTTTCTCTATGAAACAGAAATGAAAGCAAATTTTCAATAAAGAATTCAGGATATTTCAAGATGCCCACATTTTAAATTCCTGATTTAAAACAATTTATTATGACATAATATATTGTAGTAGCATATTATCATTTGTTATTAAAAGTTAATACACATATATCACATTTTCTCCACCCCACCCCCTTTTGATGACCCCCTTCAGTGCTAACCCCCTTTGTAAACACCTCCCTATTACTATTTTGTTATAAGGTAATAAACTCTGTCTATTAAAGAATCTTTCTTCATAAAAAAACAAATAAAAAAGAGAGAAAAAATACCAAAAGCTATTATTATAGTCCATCTTCATGATAGTCCTTCTTATTTGTTCACAAAGAAATGAAAAGATTATAGTCCCATTTTTTCTACACACTGTAATATATATATAACTTCTTTAAAAATTAACCATTGTCAAAGATCACCAAATGTCCTTTAATGTCCCATTGTTTTCCAATATACTTTTGAAACTTCCCCCATTCAATTTTGTATTTCTCTAGATCTTGTTCTTTTAAGATTCTTGTAAGTTTGCCCATTTCACTCCAATGCATAACTTTCAAAAACCACTCCCACATTTCTGATACTTTGTCTTGTTTCCACATTTGCATGTTTAATGTCCGTGCAGCTGAAAGCATATACCAAATTATCGTTCTATCTTGCTTTTGAAATGTTTCCATTTGTAATCCCAACAAAAAGATATCTGGTGCCTTTTTATTATTATATCCCAAAACTTTTGAAATCTCTTGCTGAATCATTTGCCAAAATTGTTGCACCTTTTCACAAGTCCACCACATATGGTAGAAAGATCCTTCATGGTGTTTACATTTCCAGCAACCATCCGATATCTGCTTATTCATTTTTGCCAATTTCTTGTCATGTACCACCTATATAACATTTTAAAGCAATTTTCTTTAATGTTGTAACATGTAGGTATTTTCATAGAGTTCTTCCATAAGTATTCCCATGACTCCATCTGTATTTCTTTGTTTATATTGATTGCCCATTTTATCATTTCCGTAGACCATTTCAATAATAGTTTATATGTCTTTGAAATCAACTTTTCATTTTCACCAAACAGCATTCTCTCCAGTTCTGTTTGTTCTTGTCTTATTCCATCATTCTTAATGTCCTGCTCAAGCAAACCCTTTATTTGTTGCAATTGAAACCAATTGTATTTATATTGTATTTCATCAGATTTTAATTCCACCTTTCCTCCTTAAATTTTAAAAAGTTGTTTATATGATAACCACTTCTCTTCTTTGGTATCTGAATACAATTTTATTACTTCTGTTGGAACAATCCAAAGCGGTTTCCTCTCATCACCATATCTTTTATATTTTGACCAGGTATTTAACAGATTGCTTCTGACATAGCGATGTGAGAAGAAGCCGTCCATCTGATTTTTCCCATAGTACATGTAAGTATGCCATCCAATCTCATTGTAAATTCCTAATCTTTACTCCAGGTCAGCACACTTTTAAAAATTCACACTAATTCCTTTCTGTTATCTAAATATCACAATGCTTAATCATTATTATGTTTAATATCTAATCAATTAATTAGACTATTTATATTGGAAAACAACTAAACATTTACTGATGTATAATCACCATCATTTTAGATAAATTCCCTTGTCACTGACACATTTGAAATGCATGTATATAATTATTTGGCCTCTGGCCGTGTGTTTGTGCTGGATCACTTATCTGAATGAACACTTTTCACTCATATAACTGACTACAGTGTGCTGGAGAGAATAGGAAGGTCTTAGCACAGTGCTATCCTTCCGTAACCCTTCAGAGTCATGTAACCAAGTTGCGCATATAGAAAGACTTTACTCAGACAAGTGATTGTATGTAAACCCTCCCTTTTCTTGGCTCCTCCTTTGGCAATTCCAAAGATGTATGAATATGCTAGTTGTCATTTTCTTTTTAAAAATATAATTGTTGTGCTTTCACCATCCACATTTTGTTTGCTTATTTAATGCTCTGTATACATTACATGCATGTCCCCACAATTTTTACATAACAGATATGCAAAAGTGAGTAGCATTTTTAATAGCATGCAGCTGTTAAAACTAGAAAACTGGTTGTTATTGCTCAGTCGCACAGTCAAGTCCAACTCTTTGTAACCCCATGGACCAAATCACAGAGGACAGGTTAAATGTAAGGGTAAGGCAATCATCTGAAAAAAATGATGCATCAAAAATGCTTTGCAATTTTGTGTGTATTTTGTAAATTTATTTATTTATTTATTTATTTATTATATTTATATCCCGCCCTCCCCGCCGAAGCAGGCTCAGGGCGGCTAACAACATCATATCATCAACAATAAAATATAAAACAATCATCATCATATATCAGTTAAAAATTAAGACAGGTTACAATTTAAAATTTTGTATAGTACAGTCATAAAACAATAGTTTAGTGCTAAATCATTCCATTCTTCAATGATGTTGGGCATCTACATGCTTTGGTTGAACACCATTTGAAACAACGTTGTTTTGCAGGCCTTGTGGAACTGGGCAAGGTCCCGCAAGGCTCTAACATCATCTGGGAGTTGGTGCCACCAGTGGGGGGCTGCTGGTGAAATTAATTACATTTCAAAGCAATTGCATTGTCAAGGAGGACTAATTATTACCCATTTTTCTGCAAATGCCTATTAGAATTGGGACTATTTCGTATCCAGTCTCTATGGTTAAGCAAAACACATTGCAGCCCAAGGTCGGAATAAAGAGTCAGACACAATGCATTGGAATAAAATTGGGCCACTTTATTAACTAACAGCATAAACAGCAAGGGCACCCCACCAGCGGCCTGGCCAGGGCTAGGGGTCACCGCAACTGCTCTCCTGCCATTAACGGGCGTGTTGTGTCCTAGGCTCAAATGGGAGAACTGTTACTTTTGGAGGGAACTGTTACTTTTGGAGGGAAGCTGAACAAGCCAAAGCTTGTACTCCACACCAGGGTTCCAGAGAAGGCCTAAGCGTGCCCAATCAGGGGAAGGATTGAAACATAAGTAGCCAATTAACATCTAGGCTCATACTGTACCCTGATAGGCCCTTAGGCCCCTGTAAATAGCCAATCCATGTACATAGTTAAGGACCAATCAGAAGGGGGCAAGAATTGTATAAAGGAGCGGGAGGTTTGAATAGAGCTCAGTCTGTGTTGGTGTTCCTGAAGTAAAGCTTGCTGAAATCACTCTCCGACTCTGGTCTCTTACTGCGCCGACCCCAGTACTTTACACTGGCGATGAGGATGGGATGCCAGTAAGAACCAGCAACAGAACCAGGAACACGGAAAGGTGGCTAAATCCAAGCCATCTGGATCCGCACCTCCGCTCTGCGCACACCCCATCTCTCAAGCCGCCCAGACACGCTGCCAAGAATGGAGGCTTCAGCTAACCTCCTGCAGCCCTTTAGCATCGATCGCCCCGAGCTGTGGGACTCGTGGGTCGAAGGCTTCCAGTCATACCTGACCTTTCGGAAGATTACAGAGACTACCATGCAGAGAGCTCTGCTTATCAGTACGTGTGGCACGGAGACCGTGGACTTAGCCAGAGCTCTTCTCCAACCCAGGAAGCTCTCAGAGACGCCGGTGGACGACATCATCAGTGCTCTGGAGAAGTATTTCCAGCCCCAGCCAACCAAGCTCACCAGGCACTGGGACTTCCAACAAAGGACACAGAAGGCAGGCGAAACCACGATGGCGTTCTTGACAAGCCTGCGCCGGGTGGCAAGCCGATGCAGTTTCGCAGACCTCAACGAAGCCCTTCTCGACCAGTTTGTATGGGGCTTGAGGGACGAAAAACTAGTACAGAAACTCCTGTCCCTCTCCGAGTGCGACCTAACAAAGGCAATCGATGTGGCCACCAGCTGGGAGAAGGGCAGATCAGCAGAGCCACGGCTGACAAGACAGGCTGTGGCACACCAGATCAACCCTGAACCATCTACAGAGGACTCAGACGAGGACAAAGCTCTACAAACCGGCTATCGTTCAGCAGGAAGGAAGACCACCCATGCCCCACAGGGCATGAGACACAAGACACCACCTGCATGTGCAAGCTGCGGGGGCCAGCACGAGCGAAAGACTTGCCGATTCCGGAATGCCACCTGTCGACTCTGCAACAAGGAAGGCCACATCGCCTGTGCCTGCAGATCCACATCCCGAGCACGCGTCCTGCAAAGATCTGCGCACTCCGAAGGCCAGCCAGACTTCGAGACCGACGCTCTCCACGCCCACCTATACCCGGTACAGTACCTACCCTCGCCGGTCAGGCCCTCCAAAATCCGGGTCAATGTAGGGATCGGGGGGGTGCCCTGCCAAATGGAGGTGGACTCTGGGTCAGCATCATCTATTATAGCGGCAGAGACATTTTTTAAAATCCCCACCAGGCTGAGGCCTCGTCTCAGGGACCCGGGGTTTACCTTAGTGGACTTCCAGAAGAATAAGGTGCCTATCTTGGGAGTGGGCCCGGTCCCAGTCCAATACAAGGGGTTCAAGGGCCAGCTACAAGTGCTAGTGGTCAAGAACCACCTTACAAACCTTTTGGGTCTCGACTGGTTCAAGCCCCTGGGAATAGAGATCAGGGGGGTCAATAAGACTGTCGGAGTGGACTTTAACAAGGTTTGTGAAGAGTTCCTGGCCGTTTTCGATGGCACCTTGGGCTGCTACACGGGTCCCCCGGTTACACTACACCTCGACCCCACAGTGCGGCCTATTAGGCTTAAAGCGCGGCGAGTTCCATTCGCGCTCAAGCCTAAAATTGAGGAGGAACTGGATAAACTGATTGCACAGGGAATACTAGAGCCTGTCACCCACGCAACCTGGGAAACTCCCATCGTGACTCCAGTCAAGCCCAGTGGGGAGGTGCGGATTTGTGCAGACTATAAGTGCACCCTCAACAAGGCTCTTCAGGCCCACTCATACCCTGTGCCCATCGTCAGCCACGTTTTAGCCACCCTAGCCGGCGCAAAATTTTTTGGCAAGTTGGACTTGGCCCAAGCTTACCAACAGCTGCCGGTGGATGAGGCCACGGCCAACGCCCAAACAATTGTGACCCACCGGGGGGCCTTTAGAGTAAAGCAGTTGCAATTTGGCGTGAGTGTGGCTCCGAGGTTGTTCCAGGAACTCATGGACTCTCTTTTAAAAGGACTTCCCGGAGTCACTCCATTCTTCGATGATGTGCTGATCGCTGCAGCCTCGCCTGAAGAATTCGCCGCCCGCCTTAGAGGAGTCCTACAACGTTTTGCAACAGCCGGCCTCAAGGTCAAACGGGAGAAGTGCCTCCTGGGCGTGGATCGGGTGGAATTCCTGGGGTTCTCCATCGATGCCCAGGGGGTCCACCCCTCCGACGCCAAGCTGCGTGCCATCAGAGATGCTCCAGCGCCCACCAACAAGCAAGAACTCCAGGCCTTCCTCGGCCTCCTAAACTTTTATCATGCTTTTCTCCCCCACAAGGCAGCGGTGGCCGAACCCCTGCACCAGCTTCTAGACAAGAACCGACCCTGGGCATGGGGCCGCCAGCACGCTAAAGCCTTCCAGTATATCAAGGGCCTCCTGATGTCCAACTCCGTCCTTGCCCATTTCGACGAGACCCTGCCCTTGGTCCTTGCATGCGACGCATCCCCTTATGGCGTGGGGGCAGTTCTGGGCCACCGACTCCCTGATGGGACCGAAGTCCCTATCGCGTACTACTCACGGACCCTCTCGTCGGCGGAGCGGAACTACGCCCAAATCGACAAAGAAGGGTTGGCAGTTGTGGCCGGCATCAAAAAATTTCATGATTACATCTACGGCCGGCCCTTTACCCTCTATACGGACCACAAACCCCTCTTGGGCCTCTTTGCATCAGACCGGCAGACCCCTCAGGTGTTGTCCCCACGGGTCCTCCGTTGGTCCATTTTTCTAGCCGGCTACACTTACACCCTAGTGCATCGCCCGGGCAAGGCAATGGGCCATGCTGACGCCCTGAGCCGCTTGCCCTTGCCTGACGTGGATCCCGATCCAGCCCCGGCTCATCAGATCCTACTGATGGACATGCTTCCGGACAGGCCATTGCTCGCCCGCAACGTTGCTGCCCGCTCCGCTCGTGATCCAGTCCTCTCCCGTGTCTTGGACTGGGTGGGAAGGGGGTGGCCCAAGGGCTCGACTGGGCCGGAATTTACTCCGTTTGCCGCCTGGAAAGACGAACTATCCACCCACAAAGGCTGCCTACTATGGGGCAACAGAGTCGTCATCCCCAAACCCTTGCAAGACCAAGTGCTTAGAGCCCTGCACGAGGCACACCCAGGCATAGTCCGCATGAAGGCTCTCGCACGGAGCTATGTCTGGTGGCCCGGCCTCGATGCAGAAATTGAGGCTTGGGTTAAAAGGTGCCCGACATGCCAGGTGTCAAGGCCTGACCCCCCACGTGGCCCAGTGCAACCATGGGAATCCACCAAAAACCCCTGGTCAAGACTGCATATGGACTTTGCTGGCCCCTTCCATGGGCGGACTCTACTCATACTAGTGGATTCATACTCCAAGTGGGTTCCATAGAAGGCCTAAGCGTGCCCAATCAGGGGAAGGATTGAAACATAAGTAGCCAATTAACATCTAGGCTCATACTGTACCCTGATAGGCCCTTAGGCCCCTGTAAATAGCCAATCCATGTACATAGTTAAGGACGAATCAGAAGGGGGCAAGAATTGTATAAAGGAGCGGGAGGTTTGAATAGAGCTCAGTCTGTGTTGGTGTTCTTGAAGTAAAGCTTGCTGAAATCACTCTCCGACTCTGGTCTCTTACTGCGCCGACCCCAGTACTTTACAGGGCGAGAGACCCAGCCCCCCAGCCGGAGCTGAGCGACTCAGCTCCCTCCAGGCAGGCCCAGCAGGGAGGCCCGCAGCAGAGGGCCCAAACCCAGACTCACGTCTCGATGGAAAGGCACCCTCTAGCCGAGCCTCCTGGACAGTCTGCAATCTCCAAACCCAAGGTTGATCATGCCAGACCCCAAATTCCCCAAAAGGGGGATGCTTTGCTTTGCAGTCCTCCCCTAGCCGCATAGTGTCCTAAACCCCCAAAACCTGCCAACTAAAGTGACCACCTATTTAAAGGCACCTTCCCTAAGCCAAATCCACAATCCACTGCACTGCTACGCAGGGCAGGCGAAAAGCACACCCCAGCAACAGCCAATCACGTGAGGCATAAAAAATTCCTACCTGGCTCCTCAAGTGAGGCAACCAGCCAAGCCTACATAACAGACAGGGTGGGTGGGAGGGCCGATCGTCGAAAGACTGACACAGGGAAAGGTGGAGCTAGGCGGCTAGACTCCACCCCCCACATTGTGTGCCCAAACAGGCAAGCTCTGACTCCTTTCTCCCAGGGAGGCAAACAGAGCTGACGCAGCCTAGCAGCTACGCTGCAGGCTGCGAGCTCACAATAATGAGCAGAACTTGATAGGGTTCCACTTTATGCACATATCCCAGTGTGAGCAGAGGTTCTATTCATTTCATAGCTCAGCAATGCTCAGTGCATGCATTTCCATTGCATGTGCACATAATTTCTTATCACTAGTGAATGCTACAGTACCTACATGAGTGGAGCTTCATGAGCATCTCAGTGTATACTGGACTCAATGGATGGAGCACACTTGCTTTTGTAATCTCATTTAAATGTGAGGCATGCACCACATTTAAACTGAATTGCTACCTGTACTTACTTAGTTTGCATGCCAAGGATTCACAGGCCTGGCAAGTGGTATAGTGGTGTTCTAAGTATTTGTGGAATGGAAAGCCATTTAAAACAGATCTTGTCCCAATGTGAACTCATAATAACGTGGATCCCACCTAGATAGCTGCAGGTGTATGCAAAGGGGGCAATTTTCTCCAACCCCCCCCTTTTGCAGGAGACCTCCGATTTCCCCTTAAGCTGTCCATGAGGATCCACTGCATTTGGGGGCTACTGAGAGAAGGAGGATTCACTTCCCTTCCTTGTGTCCCTGGAAATCTAAGCAGCATTCAAGCGTTGCCTCACCAACATAATGTATTACAAAATATGCTTAAACTTTTATGTAATACAGTTTCTAATTCAGTCAAAAATGGGAAATGTGGCTTCTAGCATTGCCATTAAAATGTTTGCATATTTTAGACAAACACTGCAATGTACATCTAAAGAGAGACAAAAGACATCATCACCCTTGTAACCCCCTCATTGTTCTGTTTAAAAAAGTTAAAGGTAATCCCCTGTGCAAGCACTGAGTCAGTAGTGACTCATGGGGTGATGTCACATCACAACATTTTCTTGGCAGACTTTTATGCCATTGCCTTCCCGAGTCATCTATGCTTTACCCCCAGCAAGCTGGTACTCATTTTACTGACCCTGAGCCAGCTACCTGAACCCAGCTTCTGCCAGGACTCAGGTCGTGAGCAGAGCTTGAATTGCGATATTGCAACTTACCACTCTGCTTCACAGGGCTTCTCATTCTTCTGTTACCTTTGGCTAAATAAGTTTTGTAGTATATTCAAGCACTGCAAAAACTTGCTTACCAGAGATTACTGAGGGCACCATGGAATACTAGAAGAAGATGAAGATGTTAGATTTATATCCCACCCTCCACCTGAATCTCAGAGTGGCTCACAGTCTCCTTTACTTCCTCCCCCCCACAACATACACCTGTGAGGTGGGTGGGGCTGAGAGAGCTCTCACAAGAAACTGCCATTTCAAGGACAACTCTGAGAGAGCTATGACTGACCCAAGGCCATTCCAGCAGCTGCAAGTGGAGGAGTGGGGAATCAAACCCGGTTCTCCCAGGTAAGACTCAGCACACTTAACCACTACACCAAACTGGCTCTCCACAACAAGCTGGCTCTCTCTAGGTTTTGGGGGTGGATTTTAAAAAGGGCAGGGTTTGCAGAGGGGAGAGATTTCAATGGGTATAATGCCATGGAGTCCAGCTTACAAAACTGCAATTTTTTTCCTAGTGAAATGATCTGTGTCACCTGGAGATCAGTTGTAATCCCAGTGCTCCAGCCACCATCTGGAGGTTGGCAGCCCGATCAGGAATGCATACCATGGAAATAATGCCTGCTTAGTCACTTAAAAAAAACCAATGTGTCTTCAGCCAAAGCTGTACAGAACGATTGCACATCTCCCCTCCTCATTTTTCAAGAAATGTTTGATTTAAAATATCTGTCGTACTTCCCATTTATTGTATTTACAAAACTGCAAATATGGCACAGTTTGATTTCTATATTTCCCCAGCTGGATGTGGGCAGGATTTCTACATTGCCAAATAAATGTTTAAACTTATTCAGTGTCTCCAGGCGGCACATAACTTTGAGTTTGATCTGCATTCCAGGAAAGGCTGGCTCCTTATGAAATGGAAACACAAAATTAATGAATATGGACACACAGAAATTAGGTTTGATGCCTGAAACAGAAATCAAGGGTACATTCTTTTGCACTGATTATTCAGCTGTGTTGGTACATGAGTAATGTTTGGAATATATGCTCAGTTTCAAATTAACTTCAGTACACAATCAAATAATAATCCACTGCATGGAAGAACAATCAAGCAATATCAAGTATTCTATCCTGGCTATTTTAGTATAGATAGTACTGTAGTATGGTTCAGTATGGCCTCAGATCAATGACCTGTGCTTCTAGTCATATCAATGCCCATGGTTTTAGTGCCAGAGATGGAGAAATCAAAAGTACATGTGCACACCCTGGCTGAGCACCCCTTTCATTAATCCTTCCAATTTTGGAGCTCTTTCCTTATGTTCAGTGGATATAGTTGTGTGTAGAGTAGAAGCCGATAATGGCAGAATGCATTATTTCCTATTGTAAATGGAGAACTATGTAGGGGAATTGGGTATTTGCTAGCATTATGGGACTCTTAGACTGCCAAGGACGGAGTGCTAATCCTGAAATGAATGAAAAGGCTTTCCCCAGCCCATTTTGTTATGAAACACAGGTTATAATGTAGCTAAGACTATATCTTTATCTAGCAACCACTATATTAAATTAATATAGCCCAGCTTTCCTATAGTGGGATGTAATATAGATTGTTAGTAGTCAGATCCCTCCTCTTGCTGAGAGGCAGTTTGCACACAGAAAACTCATAAACACCCTTCCTAACACACACACACACACACACACAAATATCATAAGGTGCAATGCACTGCCGGGCTTAAAATGACACAAAATAGATCCCAGCTAGATTAATGGTGGATGACATGGGCATTAGGGGTTGAACCAAACACAACCCCAAAAAACAGCTGATTCAGCTGTATTCTGGTCACATAGAGTAGAATACAGCAGTCGTTCCATTATACACTATGGACCATTGAAGTCAATGGCAAAATAGGGAATAATGAATTGATGCTGGGGGGAGGGGGGTTGAGGTACAGGTTCAGATTTGCAGGGCAGTTGTAGGAGTCTCTCCCCCACAGAACTCCCAAGTTCAAAGAAGATTGGACCAGGGTCCCATTCTAGGGGCACCCGGTGTCCCCATTCCCCATGCTTTCCTATGGCAGGGGGAAAATGTGTCAATTTCTCCTGGTGGGAAAATTGACACTGGGGAGGGGGGAGGGAGAGGCACCAAATTTACTGTGTAGCTGCAGGAGCCTCTCATCCAAGTTCCAAAAAGAGTGGGCCAGCGGGTCCCATTCTATGGGGCCTCAAAGTGGTTTTCCCCCCTTTCCCATTGTCTCCTATCACGAGGGAAATTTTCAAACACAGGCAGCAGTCAGATTCTCCTAGAGAATCTCTGCAGTGGAAAGTGATGAGGATGCTTGTTTGCAAGGAGTATAAAAGTGCTATGTGCCCAGCAGAACAAGTATCACTGTGGCGGTGCCAGTGCCACGCACAAAGGGCCTTAGTTCAAATCTGAGAATCTCTTAACTATCTCCTTTGTCAAATGGGATCTTATTGGAGAGATGGTCTTGAGGACTGGATTTTATTTTTAGAGTGTTCCCTTCATGCAGTGAAAAAATATGTATATAGAGTCTTTGGTCTACTTAGGAGTGTTCAAGCTTTGCCTAGAGCATATTCCTGTGGATGCTGTCAAATGCTGCTTTAAAATCCACAGCATGGAGTGCTCCATTAGAGCCGTACTTTTGGCAATATGGTAGAAAATCAGATATTGGTCTGTGGTGGAATTACAAGCTCTGAAACCTGCTTGCACATCAGTATATTTTATCTATCTAGCCCAGGCCTTGGATTCAGCAGAAGCACAGCTCCTGAACCTTTCTGAGGGTCTCCCCTCCTCCTCCCCATCTTGTCCATTGAATAGTAGGTGCAGCTGCATAACAATGCCTGGATGAACTCCACCACCTATTTTTCTACAAAGCGACCCCTGATCTAGCCAGTCAAGGAATTTCCAGTATAAGTATCTTGAATATAATTTACTAACACTAAGGAAATTAATTTGTCAGTAGTTGGCAGGATTAAATTTTTCTCCTTTCTTGTATATTAGAACAATAATTGCAAGGCCCCAGTCTGAGGGGACATGGGCTGACAGATTAATGTGAGTAAAGAGCACAGCAAGCATTGGGGCCCACCAGTCAGTATTGCCTTTTTATCATCTCTGGAAACATCATATCATTTTCAGGAATCTTGCCAGATCTTAACTGATTTATTAGGTTTTTTAACTGCATTAACAGTTATGGGTGGCCATACTGGAAGACTTTGTAGTTGGATCTTCAGAGAAGTATGCAGGTCTGCTTCAGATGAATAGAGTGCATTTTGTTTTAGAGCAATTCCAATTGTTCTCCCCTTATCTCTTATTAGGAGTTGGCAAAATCTGATCCACTCATTTATATGGCAAAATAAAAAGCTGTGTTTGAGCATTAGTACTACCAGGAGACTTCTGCAGAATGGTGGCCTATCAGTTCCGGATCTTAAGTTATATTAAGAAGCGTCACAATTGACAAATCTCATTAAACAATATAGACACTTACAAAGTTGAGTGGAAATCAATAGGGCAGTCCAGATTATTTTCACTTACATTTAGGATGGCCTTGTGGAAATCATCTAAAATAAATAAGAGGGTATAACCAACCCTTTTTAAAAAGCTGCTTTTTATGTCTGGAACAAGCATATCAGATTGTTAGCTCCACCAACGTCACCTCTGAATGAGTTTCTGAATCAGCCATGGTTTTTACCTGGCTCTTATACTGTTTGGAGGCATGCACATCTTACATGCTTTGTGGATGTTTCATTAAAAGGTCTCTTGAGGCCTAAAGTTACTCTTGTAAAGGAAAGAACATTCAAATTCCTTGACATAAATATTTACAGCTCCAAAATTTAATCTGTGTTCAGAAGCATAACCATCCTCTATGTACTAAATGAACAGAATTTGAACATCTTTTATATCTTGAGTCTACTTCAGTCAAGGGATTAATTTCAAAAATGTATTCCATCCTTCTTTGAAATATTAGTGTAAAGCTGATATCTTACCAATTATCCTGGCATACTGATCTTAATGTGACCTTTGATGATATCACCTGACAGTCTGTTTGGGACTCGCCGCTCTTTACCACAAAATCTCTGAATATTTTCCTACAAAATTACAAAGTTTTGTCGCATTGGTACCTAACTCTGCTTCACCTCTCACACATGTTCTCTAGAATCTCTACCATCTCCCCTTGGTGTTGGAAGGGCTGTGGTGAAAGGTGGTCCTTTTTCCATACTTGGTGGTCCTGCCCTGTTGTGCAAAAATTTTGGGTCTCTATATTTCCTGAAATCAAAAATATAATGGGTATTGCATTACCCCTTGAGCCACATATTGTCCTTTTTGAATATTTGGAAAGGTTTTGAAATTCACAATCCACTAAATGTTGATGTTGACAGCAGCAAAATGTACCATGGCTTTAGGGTGAAAGGCAGCTGAGCAGCCACATTTGACAACTTGGCATGCTAAGCTTTGAGAGTACTTTGTTTTAGATAAGCTGACTGAAACTATTGTTACTGTTAAAAAATCTGGACCACATTTGTTATTAGATAAATGGTTGCCCTTCTTGAATTATGCATTGGGCAAGGAGTTTGTGTCTGGCCATGATGTGCACTTAGATAATGCTGTATTATCATTATTGGTGCTTCATTGTCAATATTTGGTTGTGTAATGTACTGAGTTCTGAGACGTTTAGAAGGCAACATGCTTTATTGGTGAGTACATCACAAAGACAACATGGCGGGTCCGGGTCCCCTGTTATATGTCTATCCCGGAACAACCTTCTTTCTAGTCAGGTCCAATCCTGGCCAGTTAAACTTCCCGCCACAGATTGTCATAGGTGGGCTGTGTTCGTCCCTTCCAGGCCCACCCGCAGGTGCGCCGTGCTGTACTTTCTGGGACGAATGGAAGACACAACACTCCTCCCCCCCTAGTTCAAGATATATAGTATTTCAAATAAGTGGGTGACTGCTGCTATCTGTGCGACTACCGAGGTTCGATCTGGGAAGCGCGAACTGTTGCCTGGGGTTCTGTGACCACTGGTTCCTCACTGTGGGGTAAGGTCAGCAGAGCGGTGTCTCAAGCCTGCAGAGGTATCTCCTTCACTTTCTCCCCATCCCAGTGGGGCTCCTCCGCCAGCGACCCTGGCAGGTTTGCTTCCTGTGGCCATTCCGTGTTCTCCCCATTTCCCACTCCCCCTGGCCCTGCTGCTTCCTCCGGCAGGGTGCGGCGGCGCAATTGGTCTATGTGTATTCGGAGGAGCTACCCCTTCCCGACGAGACCTCGTATGAGCGGGACCCGATGAGCCGCAGTAACCGAGCTGGTATCGACTCTGGGCGGCTCGAAAGTTCTTAGCATAGACCGGACCCCCCCGGAAAGAACCCCCTAGTGGCCTCCCTGGTCTCGGGGGAGTTGCAGAGGTCCGAGGCTCGGTCAGGGTGTAGCCTATCGAGTCTGGTGGTTAACCTCCTGCCCATGAGTAGCTCGGTGGGGCTGACGCCCGTAGCTGGATTGGGGTTGATCCTGTTTCGGAATAGGAAGGCGGACAGTCAGTGGTCCCAATCCCTTTGAACTCTGCGCCCCTGGGCCTCCTTGGTGGTGCAAACCATGTGCTTTGCTTGGCCATTAGTGGTTGGGTAAAAGGGGGCAGACCATATGTGGCGGAGGAGGTACCTATTCAGGAATTCCTAGAACTCCTGGGAGGTAAAAGCGGTACTGTTGTCTGTCACTATGGTGTCAGGGATCCCGTGGGTGCAAAAAACCCTCCATAAGGCTCTGACAGCAGCCACAGTGGAGGTGGAAGTGACTGGAATGACTGCCAGATGCTTCGTGTAAGCGTCCACCAAGATAAAGAATAGTTGCCCCTGGTATGGCCCCGCAAAGTCTAAGTGTAGCTGGGACCACAGCACCCAATTAGATTCCCAGGGGTGAACAGGGGCGCCAGGCGGAGCGGGCCGGGACTCTTGGCAGGGCGGGCACCTCCTAACCCACCTCTCTATCTCTTCATCCATTCCCGGTCACCATACATAGCTCCGTACCAGTGCTTTCATACGCACTATCCCAGGGTGCGTCTTGTGCAAGGCTTCGAGCACTTGCTTCTGGAGTGGGGGAGGAACCACCACTCTGCTACCCCAGAGAATGCATTTTTTGTGTAAGGATAGTTCCTCTCAGTGGGAAACAAATGGCCTGAATTCAGCATCCAAATTTGCCCGTGGGCCAACCCCTCCCCACCCAGTCCAAAACGTGTGCAAGGATGCGGTCTCTACCCATGGATTTGGCTACCTCTGCTGCGTGGAGGGGCCGCTCTGGTAGAGACTCCAGAAGCATCACATGGTGGGTCAGGGCCGAATTGGGGTCCATCTCTGGCAGTGGAAGGTGGCTGAGGGCATCTGCGTGGCCCATTGCTTTGCTGGGGCGGTAGACGAGCTTGTATGAGTACGAGTTGAGGAACTCGTTCCACTGCAGGACCCACTGCGACAGAATCTGCGGCATCTGGTGGTCCGGGGCGAGTAGGCCGAGCAACGGCTTGTGGTCTGTGGCAATCGTGAAGTGCCTACCATACAAGTAGTCGTTGAATTTGTATACTCCCGCCACTATTGCCAATGCCTCCTTGTCTTTTTGGTAAAACAATTTTATTAGTAACATATGGTAATAAATCTATATCTATATCTTACATCTTTAAAAATTTCTTTTATCTACCCCATATATTACTTTCCACCCACCCCTCCCCCCATTACTTGACCCCCACCAGTGTTATTTACTTAAAAAAAATATTAAAGGTACCCTTAACTATTAAAACAAGAATTTATATTCTTCTTTTTAAAACTTAATTATTATCAAAAATTGTCCAATGTCCTTTTATTTTCCACTCTTTTTCTATATATCTTCTAAACTTTTACCACTCTGTCTTAAAAACTTCTAAATCATAGTCTCTTAATATTCTTGTTAATTTGTCCATTTCACTCCATGTCATAACTTTTATAATCCAATCCCATTTCTCTGGTATTTTTTCTTGCTTCCACAACTGCGTATACAATGTCCTAGCAGCTGAAAGCAAGTACCAGATTAAAGTTCTATCTTCTTTTGGAAATTTTTCCATTTGTAATCCCAATAAGAAAGTCTCTGCAACTTTCATTACTTCATATCCCAACATCCTAGAAATTTCTTGTTGAATAATTTGCCAATACTGTTTTGCTCTTTCACAAGTCCACCACATATGATAGAAAGAACCTTCATGCTTTTTACATTTCCAACATCTGTCTGGCATCTTGTTATTCATCTTTACTAATTTTTTAGGAGTCATATACCATCTATACATCATCTTAAAACAGTTTTCTTTAATACTTTGACATGTTGAAAGTTTCATAGAGTTCTTCCACAAATATTCCCAAATTTCCATCTGTATTTCTTTATTTACATTAATTGCCCATTTGATCATTTGAGATTTCACTACTTCATCTTCTGTAGACCATTGTAAAAGTAATTTATCTGCTTTTGAAATTAATTTATCATTGTCTTCAAGCATTTCCATTTCTGTTTGCTCTTTCCTTATTCCTTCAGTTTTAATATCATTCTCCACCAAGCTTTTTATTTGTTGCATTTGGAACCAATCATATTTATGATTCAACTCTTCAGCAGTTTTCAGTTCTATTTTGCCACTTTGTATTTTTAATAATTGATTATATGACAACCACTTTTCTTCACCTATCTCAGCCATTATTTTTATTGCTTCAGCTGGCACTATCCATAATGGTCTTCTCTCATCTCCATATTTCTTGTATTTCATCTATGTATTTAGTAAATTACTTCTTATATAATGGTGAGAGAAGAAACCGTCCTTCTTTTTTCCATAATACAAAAACACATGCCAGCCAAATTTATTTCCATGACCTTCCAGCGCCAAAAGTTTTTTATTTAACAATGTTATCCATTCTTTCATCCACACTAAACAAACCGCTTCATGATATAATTTTAAATCTGGTAGTTGAAATCCACCTCTCTCTTTTGCATCAGTCAAAATTTTCATTTTAATCCTTGGTTTCTTCCCAGCCCACACAAATTCTGAGATTTTCCTTTGCCATTTATCAAATTGTTTGCCATCCTTCATAATAGAAACAGTTTTAAACAAATACATTATTCTTGGTAAGATATTCATTTTAATTGCAGCTATTCTACCAAGCAATGACAATTTAAGCTTGTTCCATTTTAGCATGTCTTCATTCATTTTATGCCATAACTTCTCATAGTTATTTTTAAACAAGTCAATATTTTTCATTGTAATCTCTACCCCTAGGTACTTTACCTTAGAAGTGACTTCACAACCCATTAGTCTTTGTAGTTCTTGTTGCTTATTCAGCTGCATATTTTTACACAGAATTTTTGATTTTTCTCTATTAATACAAAGTCCCACCAACTACCCATATTCTTGTATTTTGGCTAACAACAAAGGTGTAACTTGTATGGGGTTTTCATTTATAAACATTATATCATCAGCAAAAGCTCTATATTTGTAAGTAAATCCTTTTATTCTTAGACCTTCTATCTCTTTTTCCTCTTGGATCTGCATCAGTAATATTTCAAGAGCTTTGTCTGGTACCTTTGCTGACTTTCATACCTTCTGTAAGGTCTGCATTTATACACAACCTTGCACTTTGTTCAGAGTATATTGCTTTTATCATTCTTATAAAACTTTCTCCCAGCTCCATTTTTTCCATTAATGCAAACATAAAGTCCCAATTTAAATAGTCAAATGCTTTCTCTGCATCTGCAAAGAACAATGCTACTTCTTTTTCTGGATGTCTTTCATAATATTCTACAATATTTATAACAGTTCTAATATTGTCTCTTATTTGTCTTTTGGGAAGAAACCCTGCTTGATCTTCCTTTATAAAGTTTATCAAATGTTGTTTAACCCGTTCTGCCAAGATTCTTGTAAATATTTTATAATCATTATTTAATAGCGAAATAGGTCTATAATTTTTTACATTCGTGACATCTCTATCTTCCTTGGGTATCAACGAAATAACAGCTTCTTTCCATGTGTTTGGTACATTCCGTCTTATTATTATCATGTTCATCAACTTCTGCAGTTTTGGTATTAGTTCATCTTTAAAAGTTTTAAAATATTTAGCTGTATATCCATCTGGTCCAGGTGCTTTTCCGTTTTTCATTGCATTAATTGCTGCTTCAACCTTTATTTTTTTCAATAGGATCATTCAAAATTTTTCTCATATTTTCAGTTAAGGGCTCTATTTTTATCTTTTGTAAATACTCATCCATCTTCTCTTTTTTATTTTAACACCTTTAAACAATTTGGCATAGTACTTAAAAAATTCTCCTTTTGTTCCCTCTTGAGTAACCACTTCTCTTCCATCTACCACAATTCTGTTAATTATTCTATTTTCTCTTTTTCTTCAATTACCATGCCAAATACTTTCCCGGTTTATTTGCTCCTTCAAAGGATTTCTGCTGAAGTCTTTTCAAACTCCATTCCACTTCTTTATTTAACAAATGTCTCAATTGCGTTTGTAATATTGTAATTTCCCTTAAAATGTTCTTTTTCCCTGTTTTTTTCTCAACTCCCCTTTCGTTTTCTTTAATTCATTTTGAATGTCCAACAACTGCTTTTCTTTCATTCTCTTATCTTTATTATTCAAAGTAATCAACACTCCTCTCATTACTGCTCTATAAGCATCCTAGACCGTCTGAAAATCAATATCCTCTTTATCATTTACTTGGAAAAAAGCTTTAGTTACATTTTCTAGGTGTGTCACTCTTTCTTTATTCTGTAGCAAATCTTCATTCAATCTCCATCTTCTCAATTTCTTGGACAATTTTGTAATCCACATTATTGGGTTATGATCAGCCCCAATTTTAGGTAAAATCTCTATCTTCCTTGTTATAAAACCTAAATCTTTGGTTTCCCCCAATATGTCAATTCTAGAAAAAGTTTTGTGTCTTGCTGAAAAAAAGTATAGTCCCAAACTTCAGGGTTAAATTTCTTCCATATATCTTCCAAATTTTCTTGTTTAACCAATTAAAAAAAAGACTTTGGCAATTTTCCTTCTTTACAATTGTATTTTTTCCCTCCAGATCTATCCAATGAGTTCTTAACTGTTCCATTAAAATTTCCCATTATCAAAACTTGGTCATAGGTCAGTTCATCAAGCTGTTGTGTAATGTCTTTTAAAAAAACATCTTTTGCACCATTAGGCGCATACAATCCCAATAACAACATTTTTTTCCCATTTAATATTGTCTCTACTGCAACAAATCTTCCATCTTTATCTTTAAACACTAATTTTGGCTCCAATTCTTGTCTAATATACAAAACCACTCCCCTTTTCTTCTGTTCAGCTAATGAAAAAAATTCTACTCCCAATTGTTTGTTCCATAAATATTTATAATCCTTTTGCTTAATATGCACTTCTCGCAAACAAATTATATTACAGTTTTGTTTCTTAATCCAATGAAATGTTGCCCTTCTTTTTTGTGGTGAATTTAGTCCATTAACATTCCAAGACAATAATTTGTAATCCATCATGGTGCAAATTCTTTATTCAAAAAATCTACGCAGCTCCTGAGCATTAGTAATTGTGATCTTCTTCCCCTGGAGTTCAAAGCTCAAACCTTTAGGTATTATCCATCTAAACCACATTCCATTGTCTCTCAATTTTTCTGTCAACTTTTTATATGTTCTTCTGTTGTTTATCACTTGCCTTGGCAGCTCCTTCATGATTCTCACTTTACTGCCTCCCACTATCAATGTCTTTTCAAAGTTTTTATTCATGATCCTTCCCACCATTTCCCTTGTCATATATCTTATAACAACATCTCTTGGTAAGTTATTTTTCTTGGCGAAAAGTGAATTCACTCTATACATATAATCATACATGTTTTTAGTCTCTTCAGGGTCTTCATCTAAAAATTCTGCAATTATTTTTATTATATATCCTTTTAAATCACCATCCTCCCCTTCAGGTACTCCTCTCAGACGTATCTGGGTCTCCATCAATTTGCAATCATGGTTTGTCACTTTCTCTTGCATTTTCATCAAGGTGGAATCATATACATTCATTTTGCCTTCTACCTCCTGCACTTTCTTAGATGTTTCCTCAGTTTCCTTTCTGAGATCTTCCATGTCTTTTCTAATCTCTGCAATAATTTCTTTTTTCGATTCATCTATCATCTCTCTCACCCCTTTCATCATTCTGGCCTCCATTGCCTCCTTGTCAATTTGGGCGTAGTTGTGCTCAGCCTGGTTCAATGTCCAAGAGTAATAGGCCATGGGGACCTCTCTCCCATCCAGGAGTTGGTGGCCCAGGATGGCGCCCATCCCATAAGGGGAAGTGTAGCAGGCCAGAATCACCGGAAGGGATTAATCAAAATGGAGCACCTCATTTGAACCCAAGATGTCCTTGACTACCTGGAAGGTGGTGACCTGCTTTATTCCCCAGGCCCATGGGGCACCCTTGTCTAGGAGTCTGTGTAGGGGTTTGACCAGGGCTGTTTTATAGGGCAAAAACAAGTGATAAAAGTTCAGGAGACCCAAAAAACTTTGAAGCTCCGCCTTGCAAGTGGGGGCCAGGGCTTGGACTATTGCCCTGGTCTTGTCAGCCGTTGGGTGAATTCCTGCAGCGTCCACCGCAAACCCCAGGAACTCCACCCTAGGCACCCCAAGTGAGCACTTCTCCCACTTCACCTTGAGACCCACATTCTGGAAATGGCGAAGCACCTCACGAAAGTGGCAGCAGAACTCATCGGCATCGGGTGCCACTATCAGAATGTCATCAAAAAAGGGTTGTACTCCAGGAATCCCTTAAAAGAGAGAGTCTATTAAGCTTTGGAAAATTCCCGGAGCCACGTTGACCCCAAATTGTAGCCTCCTCACCTTGAAAGCTCCCCGGTGCGTGACGATGGTCTGGGCCTCAGCCGTTTGCTCATCCACCGGAAGTTGTTGGTATGCTTGGGCCAAATCCAACTTCCTGAAAATCTTGGAGCTAGCCAGGGAGGCGAGGACATAGCTGACCACCGGGACAGTGTATGGGTGGTCCTGTAGAGCTTTATTAATTGTGCATATGTAGTCTTCACAAATGCGCACGTCCCCGTTCAGTATGACTGAGGTGACTATGGGGGTTTCCCAAGAGGCGTGGGAGACTGGTTATAGCACCCCCTGGGCCATGAGGCGGTTCAGTTCGGTTTCAATTTTTTGCTTCAGCGCAAACAGCACCCGCTGAGCCTTCAGCTTTAAGGGCCTCACCATGGGGTCCACCTGCAGCATGATGGGTGGCCCCTTGTAGGTACCCAGAACCCCATCGAATACTTCCAGGAACTGCCGGCACACATAGTCAAAATTGTGGGCCTTAATGTGGTCCAGCCCTATAATTTTGATGTCCAGGGGCTTAAACCAAGCTAATCCAATAGGGTGGTGAGCCAGCGCTTCACCACAAGTATGTCTAGGGCCCCTTTAAAGTCTTTGAACTCCACCCGAATTCTGGCTCACCCCATGATCTGCACTGGATTCTTTTGAAAGTCCCACAATATGAATTCCGCAGGCCACAAAGGCGGCCGGTTGTGCGGCAGAGTGTACTAAGGGTTTCCTCTGAAATTATGGAGATGGAAATCTATCCAGCAGGGACCTCCCTCAATCAAAACCTTTGACCTTGTCGGGGGTGTCCTGGGGCAAATTCATTACCTGAATGCTGTTTGAGGCTGTCATGATGAGTCGTGATGTGCGGACTGGGGCCTCCTGTTGGTTCTGGCCCTGCAAGCTTGGGCAATGTGGCCCACTTTTCTGTTATATGTCTATCCCGGAACAACCTTCTTTCAAGTCAAGTCCAATCCTGGCCAGTTAAACTTCCTGCCACAGATCGTCATAGGCGGGCTGCGTTCATCCCTTCTAGGCCCCGCCCGCAGGCGCGCCGTGCTGTACTTTCCAGGATGAATGCAAGACACAACAGGTTGCTTATTGTTTTTTCTGTACACTATGTGTGTTCTACAGTTATTTATTTTTCATTAAAAGTATTGAACTGAAAGTGAGATTCTTGAAGCACAGGATAGATTGCAGTTTATCCTTGGGGACTATGTATGAAGCTAAGCTTTGATTAAGTGCCAAAAGGTTGATGGGTTTGGTTTGGGTTTTTTTTTTTTGTCAAAATCTCCTTTGCACCTCAACTGTTGTTGTATAAGTTAAATTGTGATTTTCATGTATGAAACTTTTTGCTGAATTTATTACTTTAAGTTGCTTTCATTTGCCTTATTCTGTTGTTTAAGTCCTTTGCATTATTATTTAGTTTAATTAATCCAATAGGTATTCAGTTAAACTGCTTAAGTTATTCGATTGTTTTATTATTCGATTATTTTGGTTTACATTTTATTTAATTTTTAGATAGGGAACCCTCCTCCCTCCTTTACCTGGGTTTGTAAAAAAACAGCTTAATTTCATGAAAACCTCCCCTTTTCTTCTTTCTTGAGACTTCCATCCCAAATGCACCTTTGTTTAAGTAAAATGAAGTCATACAACTTAGTCATAATTCCTTCATTTGGGGGGGGGGGCGTTGTTAGCAATCAGACCGTCCTCTCACTGCGAGGCAGTTTATACACAAAAAACCCCCTCAAAAACATCTCTCTCTCCCATTCTCTTTCCCATAAGCTGCAATACACAGCTGGGCCTAAATTGACACAAAATGGATCCCAGCCCAGGACAAGTCTGGAGTCTGGACATATAGTTTAGAAGGGTGTGAAAAAGAACACCTATTGCTAATGACCTCCTTCCCACCCTGAAGAGATGCACAATTTAGGTCAATTGATATCCCAAGATAGATCTCTTCACATTGGATTTACCTCATTCATACTCAGCCCCCCTTTCCCTCACCCATCTACCCTAATTATGAAACACTTAACACTATTCACTAAATCTGGTAGTTTTCCCATTCGGTACTCAGAGGGTCATCAAGCACTACTAGCAAGATCCTGCAGGGCCCTAATCTCTGTTGGGAGCTTATTCCACCAGGGACCAAATCAAGACTAGGCAGATGTCTTTTGGGCCAGGATTTCTAGCAGATGTTGATTGGCCAAACACAGGGCTCCTTTGGGGTACATGGGGGAAAGGCAGTCCCAGAGGCATGTTGGTTCCAGGCCACTAAAGGTTAAAATCAATATCTAGAAATGGATCCAGGACTCTATTGGCAGCCAATGCAACCTGCAAAGCACAGGCTGAATTTGTGCCAAACAGAGACATCACAGACAGCAGGCACACAGCTGTGTTTTGCACAAACTGCAATTTCTGGATCAGGTACAAGGGTAGACCTGCATAGAGAGAGTTACAATAGTCCAATCTGGGAGTGATTGTTGCATGGATCACTGTAGCTAGGTCACAGGCAGGCCCCTAGCTACGGGGGTGAGGGGTGATCTATGTAAACCACCCTTCCCTCTGTAGGGCCTCTCCATTCCCAGGCTATTTCTCTCCCCCCCCCCACACACACACACATAAAAAAGAGCACAAGAGAGCGACAGTGAGAGTGTGTGAGAGAGAGAGAGCACAGAAGAGCGAGAGGAGGCAGCGACAGTGAGAGAGAGAGAGAGTGACATTGAGAGAGAGAGCAACAGATTTCTTTTTATATATTTGGAATATTTATTAATTTTTAAGGTTTTATCTGTTTTTAAATGTTTAATTCCTTACATGTTTAAATATTGTTTAATTTTTGTGTCGGATTTATTGTTGGAAGCCGCCCTGAGCCACTTGTGGGAAGGGTGGAATATAAATTCTATATAAACAAACAAACAAAAAAATAATAAACAGTGAGAGAGCACAAGAGAGAGTGACAGCAAGAGCAACAGAGAGAGAGAGAGAGAGCACAGGAGAGCAACTGTGAGAGATACAAGAGCAACAGCAATAGTGAGAAAAAACCCCCGAGAAGTGACAACAAAAGCGAGCGAGAAAGACAGAATGATGAGTGAGAGGGTGACTGCGAATGAGAGCGAGAGAGAGAGCTAGGGCCGGGGGGCCGGCTGCTGGAAGAAGCAGCCAAGAGAATGGGGTTTTCCCTTGTACCTAACTATGATGCTGGAAGAAGCAGCCAGACTCCATGCCCCCTCCAAATGTTGTTCCCTGGGCCCCCCAACCAAAAATTTCTGGTTATAGGGCTGGTCACAGGTGGAAAGATAAGGAACTAGTTGCTGTGCCAACTAAAGATGAAAGAAGGCAGACTTGACAACCACTGTCACCTGGGCCTCCAATGATAATGAGACATCCAGTATCACACCTAGACTCCAAACTCTGGGCACCGGAATCCATAACACCCCATCCAGGGCTGGGAGCCAGATTCCCATATTACATGTTATATATAAATAATGCGTAATAAATATTATATAGTAAGAAAGGTGAAATACCAAGGATTTCAGAAAGGTTGCATCCCAGAATGAACCATGCTATTTTCTGTGTGCTGCAAAGAATCAAAGTTAATATTATGTAACCCTCAGGAGTGGTCCTATCTCATGACAGAAGTTTGATTCACACTTAGAAGCACTGATGCTTCCTCTCTTTTTGCCTGGGAGTTTACAACATTAGATTATCATTTTGAAAACTTCAAGTGTATGTTGTTTTAAAACCTTCAGAAATCCGAGAGCAAATAATGCTTTTTGTTTCATGTATTTTGATAAGCCAAATCAAGTTTTAAACTGCTTTATCTACATTGCAATTTATCTGGATTGTTTTATTTTTTTTTGCCTCTGTTCTTGATTTACAGCAAAGTGTGTTACTTTCTTCCCAGTATTTGAATATTACATGTGTCTATTGTAGATAAACATACAATGCAATCTGTAAAGATTAGTGTACATTATTTACTTGGGTGAAAAAGTGGGATGCTTTCTTCATGCATTGTCCATTAAAAAGAATGTTTGACAATGTTGCCTTCATTACTTTACACATAACAGGATATAAATGGCTTTTAATTTTAAAGATGTACTCTCCACAGTGTAACCATAACAACAGCATCATCACATATCCCAAATCTAGATGCACTGAACACTCTTCTCTGTACCTGTTATTAACGGTCTCTCTGCTGCTTTAACAATATCAAACAGACTTGTTTCTGACCAAGATGGATTAAGAGCGCAATCCGGGAGGTGGGGGGGAGCGGAAAGTCTTTTGGGAGCATATGAGCTGGTACGTGGGCGCAGGAAGAGTTTGTGCCGACGTACGACTGGCGCCGCCCCAGAGGAGGGGAGTTCTATGGGTGGGGGGACACCCAAGCGCCCCTCCATCTGAGAGCAGTGGCACCTGAGGGCTGTGCCCAAGCATGGGCAGAAGTGAGGCGGAATGCAGCATTCAGGCAGAGGAGGGGGTGGAGTTAGGGACGTGGCCAGGCTTAGGCGGCTTCCTGAGCAATTTGGCCCATGACACGTCCACCCCCGAGAGGAGCAACTTTACGCCTGCAAAAATGGCAGTGTGCCCCATAGGCACTTGTTGAAACCAAAAACAAAGGTCGCCTCCACCATTGAGGAAGCTCGCAAACCCCTTAGGGAGCGGTGTGATTGCCTCACCAATCTCCTTGTGCCTTGGGCTGACGAGCCCCCTCCCCAGCACCCAATCACAGTCTCCTAGAAATATTTCCACTCTGGCCTCGCACAACTCAGTTGTTAGGGAGAGGAGCACATGGTGGGAAGCTCTGCAAGCGAGCTCCCAGCCACAGACTTAGAGTGAGGGACAGGCAGGCACATTGGTGACGGGTTTTGTGCCACACGGCTGCTTTGATAGTATCTTTTACTTGCGAGGGGGGGTCTCTCCCCTGGGGCTAACTGCTCTTGTTTCCAGGTCTCCACAGGTTCCGGGCTTCCGGAGGCTCGACTGTCGCCCATGGCTGGGTAAGTTCCACTACCCCCCCCAGCCTCCCCCTCCCCTCGCACTTGACCACTCGGTGTGCGTCTCTGGCACTTGAACCAGGCAGTGGGTTCCAGCAGGGGGCATTTGCTGACCCCGCTCCCCTGTGCTGCAGCCTGCTCCCTTCCCTTGCTCTGCCCTCTGCCGCGTTCCCAACCCCTGGCAGGGCATGGGGGAGTGTGTGTGTGGCAGCTGCCCCGTTGTGGGGAGGTGGGTCAGAGACTGTCCCTTTAAGAGAGCGCCTGGCTGAAATGCAGCCCGCTCTTCCAGCTGCCGCCCCTGCAGGTGCTCTTGATCTCTATTTCCGTTTTGCAGATGGGACTCCAACACAGAGGCTTCTGCGTGTGCTGCTCCACTGCCCCCCCCACTCCCTCAGCTGTTTCTGCCCGCTGCTCGGAATGGAGCCCCACCCACAGTGAGACTGCCCAGCGCACCCCAGGGAGACTGTTGCACTCTGTTCTGGAAAAAGAAAGTCTGAGCTGTGCCCTCTGTTGTCTCTCCCTCTTGACATCTGCTGCACGTTCCCTGGGCAACCCCCCCACTGTCAGTGGCCTCTCCGAGGGAATGCCTGGGAGGGTGGGCAGACTTTGTTTGGGGGGGACAGTCTATGAGCCTCTACACTGCCCCCTGGGTGGCTGGACAGGGGAGGAGTGCCGCCCCTCAGCCTGTCCAGGCTGACAGCCTACCCGACCCCACAGGGCTGTTATGTGCAGGGCACTAAGGGGGGGGGGGGGCTGATGAAGTGGACTCAGAGTTCTGTGACTGATGCACTGCGGCTCCCAGGGGAGGTGCTCCGTGCACATGGCAGGGGGCGTCAGGGCAGCACAGGGGTGTGGGGGTGTCTGCTGCTGGGCTGCTCACTCCCAGACACACATTCCAGCCACTGTCTATGACAGTGAACTCCTGCACTTGGTACTTCCTGCTTGTCTGCCTGCCATTGGCAGAGTCTCTGACAGTGGGAGGGGATTGACGGCTTCTCTGTGGTCCCCTGCAGGCCTGTCTCGCCCCCACCCCCACCTCGCCACCTAGCCAGACTTCTCATGCGCATATGCCCAGCCTCACTCCTGTTTCCTCCCCTTGTTGGTGGGCTGTTTCACCTTTGCCTGTGATGCTCTGCCCATCATTGGCTCCATTCTTTGTTTGGGGGTGGGTTGGGGATGGCTATCAGGCTCTCTGAGGCTGCCTCTCCCCATCCCTGACTGTCATGAGCCACGGCGCATGCGCCAGGACTGGCCAATTGGGGGGGGGGGTAGTCTGGCCCTCCCCTCCGGCTGCCTCCGCCTCCCTTCTGTGTCTCCACCAGCAGCGTTGCCATGGCAGTCATCTCCCTCAGGCAAGCTATGCCTCTCCCCTCCCCATGCTCCAGTGTGCCGAAGTCCTCAGGAAGTCTTCTAGCGGCGTGGCAGCTACACCGTGGCCAGCCACCCCTTATCTCTGGATTGGGCTGCCCGTCTTCTGCCACTAATGAGGGCTGAGTTAACAGATATGCTAAGCACATGACTGGATAGGGTTCCAGATACTAAAACTGAAAACTTAACAGCAGTGAGATAGAGTGCCCGTTATCCTTCTCTTTTTGAGTGAATTCACACATTCTTTTAAGTCACTCAACTTTGATGATTTCAGCAGGATGTATGAACTGTTCACCAAGAAGGATTACATTGAAGCTGACACTGGGTGATGTCACTCTATATGATAGTAAACTGATGGGCACTTGGGAGGATCACAATGGGGCCATCTGCAGTAGGGATCTCTACATAATCAGGAGACTCAAAAGGTATGTAGAAAATGTGAATGCCAACTAATCAACCACTCATAAAACAGCTTGATTATAATGAAATGTGCTCCAGAAAGAAAGAATGCTGAGAGCAGCTGAATATCTGTTAATGGGAAAAAGGAGGGGAAGATAAACCAACCTTCTTAAGCCCCATATAGCTTAGAATCCCACAGAGGGGATTTCTTATTTATTCCCAGATTGTTTATAAGTCTGTCTATAATTCATGGAAGGTTCCCAATTTATTTTATTAAATAAATAATCATACTTCACTCATCCACTCAATCCAGGTCTCCAAGTGGTTTACAATCAAAGTGAGTGCAAAATCAATCTGTACACCTAGCAGATATGTGTGCCTCTCCTCTGTGAAGATAAAAACCCCCAGTCTTCTTGCCATATATTGCTGCTGCAGCAATCAGCACAGCTGAAGGGAGGGAGGAGTAGGTAAGCATCTACATGGACAGAAAACAGTGTCAGTGATGTGTCTTGAGCAGGTAAGAAGTTTGGGTCTTTTGGCTAGTGACTGGGAGGATGAGTAGGGTCAGGTGGGAAAGCAAGAGAGAAGGGAGGGAGGGGACACTGAGCCAAAGCAAGGAGGAAGGGGGTCCAGCTGTGGAAATGGAAATCTCCTCTCCTGTGAGTTTGCCTTCTTGTTGTATTCTATATAACAAAAACAAATTCACCCAGATTCACCATCAGTTGCATTTAACTGGTGCCTAAAAGCAAACAAGTTAGACACTTGATAAATGCATGTGCAGAGTATTTCAAAGTCTGTAAAATGTCATTTGTGGTTGCCATCCATCTCATTTTGGAAGCAGGACTTCAGAAGAAGCTGCTGAAACATAGCAGATTTATATGGAAGCAGGAGGTCTTTCAAGTAACCTGCTCCTAGATAATTTAGGGGTTTTGGTAAGAAATAAAAGGAAGATGGGAAAGATCTTTAAACAATTGTGAACTTGAAAACCCATTAAAATCATGGATGCTCTACTCTGAATCAGGAAGTTTCCAGCTCTTCAAAGACAGCCCCTATATCTTGCAGTAATGTAACTTGTAGATGGCCCAGAGATGACACTCGGTATCCAATTGCAAGACCAGATTAATAGCTGATTTCAAGCTGCAAACCTGATATTTTTGGGGAATGCAACCTTGTTCAAAACAAGATAAATGGCAACTCTCAGATCATCCTTTCTACCAATCAAAAGAATCTTCATTTGGACTGAGCTTCAGTTTATGGGCCCTCTTCAGGGTACCATATTTACTTGAAATGAAAACAACCCCATCAAAGAAGAAGAGATTGGATTTATACCCTGCCCTTCACTCAGAGTGGTTTACAATCTCCTTCCCTTCCTCTCCCCACAACAGACACCCTGTGAGGTAAGGTGGGGCTGAGAGCTCTTTGAGAACTGCTCTTGACAGAACAACTCTGAGACAACTGACTGATGCAAGGGCACCCAGCAGCTGCAAGTGGCGGAGTGGGGAATCAGACCTGGTTCTCCAGATTACAGTCTGCCTCTCTTAATCACTACACTGAATTGGTTCTGTGAGAAAAGAAGATAAAAGCAGATGACCTTGAATTTAAAATGACCCCTCCTAAATACAAGTAGTATAAACAAAGTTTTCCCATACATAGTAATGAATATACAAGACTACAGAAAAAAAAATTATATTCATTTTTGGCACCTCTTTGAAGTATTGGATCGTACTGTTTCAAATTTATAAAGGCAAGATACTGGATTTCTTAATCCCATCCCAGAGTTGAACTGCTAGGTAAAGGCTCCGATAAACTGACCAGTTGGCAGGGGAGGGATGGTGGCTCAGTGGCAGAGCATCTGCTTGGTAAGCAGAAGGTCCCAGGTTCAATCCCTGGCATCTCCAACTAAAAAGGGTCTAGGCAGGTAGGCATGAAAAACCTCAGCTTGAGACCCTGGAGAGCTGCTGCCAGTCTGAGTAGACAATACTGACTTTGATGGACCGAAGGTCTGATTCAGTATAAGGCAGCTTCATATGTACCCTAAACAATCATAACCTTATAAATCCATTGAAATCAGTGGGCTTAGAAGGGTTAACTTTCCTTAAGAATGCACTGTTAGGCTCCCTGTCCCATTCACAGTACTTTCCATAGACTAGAAAGAAAAGATGTTATATTTCCAGTTCAGCAGGATGTTTAAATTTGCCTTATTATTCCTTATCTAAAATGTTCACAAACTCCTAAAAGCTATCAGTAATATTGTGCTAAACTGCTGTACACTCAGGAGCTTTTTGAGTGTCTCTCTCATTGGCAGAAAAAGAGCTGAACAAGACAACTTTGGCTTGAAGCACAGAGGAACAAGCAAAAGCTGGTGTGGAGTACTAATCTGATCCAGAAACATGGGTCAGTGGAGGAGCACATCCAGGCTACAGTGGCAAACTGTGCTAAGCAGTCATTTTTAAATTTGATCTGGGATTTGCACTTGGGTGGGTATATATACATGCTCCTCCAATGCTTTGATGGCCTGAAGTAGGCTGAATAACTCTGAATGCATTTGTAAGAAAGAGTTCACTTTATGAATGAAACCAGGGACCAGTATCAAAATAAATGCAGACATTAAATCACACGTTCAGTTGCACATGCATTTACTGTAACATGAGAATTACTCAACACACATATAAAGAAAAATCGAGTGTATACTATACACAGAAGACCTGTTCACAAATTACAGTGGACACATGGACAATCCATTTACAATACATACTTGATTTTTCGTTATACATGTGTTGAGTAGTAATTCTAAAGTTACATTCAATACATGTATAGATGAACATGTGATTAAACTCCACATTTACCTAAAAGTGATCTCCAGTTTCATTTGTTATATGAATGTGTGCTGGCTCTTTCTTACAGCCAGCATCTTTAGTCATTTAGCAGGTATGCACTGTCCTGTAATGGCAATTACTCCTTTTGCAATTTATAAGCTTGCAAAGGCCAGCACTTTGGCAAAATCTACCCCCTCCATTTGTGTTTCTTCCTTTGCCGCTATTATTTTGACACCTTTATATAACGAAAATACATTGAACTGACATTTACAGTTATAAAAGGCCAATCTTCATTCCTGAATAATATCCATTATGTTTTGTACAAGCAATAGTTTTAATTGGGCACACTGCAAGATATACTTAAATACAAACTTGAAATGTGGGCAATTATGGAAACATATACACTTTTATTTGCAAAGTGGGCCAACAGTTTATATGCCAATTTACCTTCCCCTCAAAGACCCTGGAAAACTTTCCTCTGGATATAGATGTGTGCACAGGAAGACAAACAGCTACAGAACTGTTCTTCAATGATATATTCAGATGTCGTGCATTTTCATCAGTATATGGAGGCTGTCTGCCTGTTCACATGCAATCATAGCCCGATCAGCAGTAATGGCTCCACGCCATCCCTATTCTTTGTATCATTCTTTATCAAGCATCCTGTGTTCTCAGTATCAACACTATGTTTGGGAAAGTGTGGTGTATGAGCCAAACAATGAGTGGAATGACCTGGGTCATGGATGCCCAACCTGACTCTGTCACATGATGACTCATATAAAAAGTGAGTTTACTCACCTAGAACTGCTTAATTGATCTGCTGGGCTCTAGAGTGCTATGAGGTGGGAAGAGGGGCATCCAGCTTCCTTACAGCACAGTTTTCATCAGCAGAAATGGCTGCAATGGGAAAGGAAATGTTTGTCCCTTTCTCTGGCTCATGGAATAAACCTACTGTATATGTGTAGTTATGCGTGACAAGTCAAGTTGGACACCCACGTCCCAACTTGTGTCACTTGTAGCATTTAATTTGGATCTTAGTATTCTGGACTACGGAATACTATTCTCTATGTGAGTGATTAATACTAAAGACATTTCAAAGTGACACTATTAGTCTTTTCTGTTTCTGTTTCCTTGTTTTGCCTGCATAATACGGGGCACTTAGGCATGCATATGTGGGAAGTTTAGACACAGTCTTGTTTGTGTTCATAAATAGAAGCTTTCATCACAGTCTGATTTACTGGATCAGCTCTCCTACAAACATGTTGCATAAGGAGCATGAGAGCATAATGAAGCTAGAGACACAAAGAAATTTTCAGGGTTTACTGGGAGAAAAATGAAAGCCCTAGAATATATCTAGAAAAGCAATTTTATCGGCTAAACTTGTGTGATGGCAGGCTATTTGTGTGGAAACCCCTTCTTGGAGCGAGGTGACCTGGCAACAGTGATCCATGCAACGGTCACCTCAAGACTGGACTACTGTAATGCCCTCTACATGGGGCTGCCCCTGTACCGAACGCGGAAACTACAGCTAGTGCAGAACACAGCGGCCAGGCTGCTAGTGGGACTACCCCGGTGGGAACACGTGCGGCCTAGGCTGCAGGAACTGCACTGGCTGCCAATTGTATCCCGGGTTCATTACAAGGTGCTGGTTATCACCTATAAAGCCCTATATGGCCGAGGACCTGCCTACCTTATGCCTCTCTCCATATGTTCCCCAGAGAGCACTGCGTTCCAGTTCTCAAAATCTCTTAGAAATCCCTGGGCCTAAGGAGGCCAAACTTAAAACAAATAGGGAGCTGGCCTTCTCTATAAAAGCGCCCCAATGCTGGAATCAGCTGCCGGAGGAGGTGCGGGCCCTGAGGGCCCTCAACCAGTTCTGCAGGGCCTGCAAAACTGCCCTCTTCCAAGAATCCTTCAAGACGTAACCAGACTGAATATTACGCTGCCTGGATAAATAGAGACTGTAGCACCACTGTATTGTTTTATTTATTTATTTATTTATTTATTTATTTATTTATTTATTTATTTATTTGGTGACTTCTATCCCGCCCTTCCCACAAGTGGCTCAGGGCGGCTTTTAAAAGCTTTTTAAAACTAATTTATATCTGTATTTATATTGCTGATTGATTTTACCTGTATTGTTATATCGTGATACCATATCATGTTTTGTAAGCCGCCCTGAGCCTGCCTCGGCGGGGAGGGCGGGATATAAATTAAAAATTATTATTATTATTATTAAACACAGGACTCTGGCTCCTGAAAATAAGTGGTTATCCTCACAACATCTTGTGAATTGTCCCTTCATGCTATATACATTTATTTGTGTTGTAATTCAACTAAATAATTATTTCAGTTAGTAATCCTGATGTTCCTCCATTCTTGGGTTTTTGGTTATCTAAATTTCTTTTCACTCTTATAGATAGCAAAAGTGTAAGACTTGGGAAGTGGGTTTAATGGCCATCTATCCATAGCCAATCATTACCTATTTTTGTCCTCAGTCATGGGGGAGGCCTTCATAATGTGAATTAGACCAATCATACATATATTTTATGATTATGGACTATGGTTATTCTCAGCAAACCAGGATATTAAACAAATTAGTTTCTGGGTTTAATTCAAGGCTGACTGATTCAAGTGGGCAGCCGTGTTGGTCTGAAGCAGTAGAACAAAGCAGGAATCAAGTGCACCTTTAAGACCAAACAATTTTTATTCAGAACGTAAGATTCGTGTGCTCTCTTAAGCACACTTCATCAGATGAGGGGATGACTATCACCTACAGAGCTCCTTATGACCTAAAACCCATACATCTAAAAGACTGCCTCTCTTGATAGGTACCACTACAACAGTTGTGCTCATTTGAGCAAAGTCTGCTAAAGATGCCACCTTATAAATGGTTAAGATCAGTAGCTACTTGTACCTGTGCATTTGGTGTTGTGGTTCCCACATTGTGGTGTGGCCTCCCTAAGGAGTAGGGATGGGCATGAACTTGGAAAATGCAGTTTGGTTTAGTTCATGGTTCATGACATGTCTGGTTTATGAACTACAAACCATCATGAACTTTTAAAGACTAAGTGACACACTTTGATTGTGAGGTTTGAGATGTGATAGAATGCCGCACCCGGTATGCACACAACAAAACAGCAAGTGCAATAGAAGCCTAGCAGAACAGAATCAATGCCCCAGAGAATCTTTGCAGCAGAAACTGAAGGTGGGGGGCATTTTTGCAAGCCCAGCAGAATGACTATAATGTGCTCAACATAGCCCGTGCCACTGTGGCAATGTAAACCCAACAGGATTGAGGTCAAGCCAGAGAATTCCTGTAGTAGAAACTGAAGGTGGTGATGGGCATTTTTGCAATCCCAGAACCAGTGCAATGTGCCCAGCTGAGCCAATGCCTCTGCAAAACCAACAGGTCTAAGGTCAAGTCAGAGAATCTCTGCAGTAGAAACTGAATGTAGTGGTGGTTGGGGTCATTGTAAGCCCAGCAAAAACAGTGCAATGCACAGAGTGCCCAGCAGTACCAGAGCAATCAAAGAGTGCCACCAAGCAGAATCCAATGCCACTGTAGCAATGCCAGATCAAGAAGATGGATGTCTAGCACAGCATCACAGTCTAAGCAAGGGTGGGTTTTTTTTTTTTTTTGCAAGCCTAGCACAACCAGTTAAGTGCACAGAATGCCTAGCAGAACCCAGTGGCAATGCAAGCAAAAGAGGACTAATGTCAAACCACAGAATCTCTCAGAACCAACTGAAGGGGGGACATTTTCAAGCCCAGCACAACCAGTTCAGTGTACAGAATGCCTAGCAGATCCCACTGTCACTGTGGCAATGCAAGCAAAAGACAACTAATGTCAAATCAGAGAATCCCTGTAGTACGGGGGGGGGGGGGCATTTTTTAAGCCCAGAACAACTAGTTCATTGCACAGAATGTCCAGCAGAACCCAGTGCCACTGTGGCACTGCAAGCTTAGAGGTACTGATTTCAAAGCAGAGTCATAAGAAATCCAAGCAAGGGGGAGCGGGATTTTGCAAGCCCAGTACAACCAGCTACAATGTGTAACATGCCCAGCAGAATTCAGAGCCACTGGCATTGCAAGCTTAAAAGGACTGTTTTTAAAGCAGAGTCACAACAAATCCAAGCAAAGATTTTCTGTACAAGAAAATGAGAAGGGAACAGAAAGGAAAGCTGGTAAAGGGAGAAAATCTTCTTTAAATTGTCAATACTATTTGAACCTGTACCCCATTGCTTTGAAGTCTGAAGACTGTCTGTCTGGAAATGTATGTGTTCAAGAACCTCCAGGAACAATTTGAAAATTTGTGGAAAGTTTGTGCTGGATGACCTGCCATGAATTTTACTTTTTGAACCATGAACAGCCAAAAATTCATCATGAATTTTTGTGAGCTGGTTCATGCCCATCCCTACTAAAGAGGGCTGAGAAAGCTCTCACATTTCATAGAATCATAGAGTTGGAAGGGGACCTCCAGGGTCATCTAGTCCAACCCCCTGCACAATGCAGGAAACTCACAAACACCTCCCCCTAAATTCACAGGATCTTAATTGCTGTCAGATGGCCATCTAGCCTCTGTTTAAAAACCTCCAAGGAAGGAGAGCCCACCACCTCCCGAGAAAGCCTGTTCCACTGAGGAATCGCTCTAACTGTCAGGAAGTTCTTCCTAATGTTGAGCCAGAAACTCTTTTGATTTAATTTCAACCCATTAATTCTGGTCCTACCTTCCAGGGCCACAGAAAACAATCCCACACCATCCTCCAGATGACAGCCCTTTAAGTATTTGAAGATGGTGATCATATCACCTCTCAGCTGCCTCCTCATAGGACTTGGTCTCCAGACTCCTCACCATCTTCGTCGCCCTCCTCTGGACCCATTCCATCTTGTCTATATCCTTCTTAAATGTGGTGCCCAAAACTGAACGCAATACTCCAGATGAGGTCTTACCAGAGCAGAGTAAAGTTATACCATCACATCATGTGATCTGGACACTATATTTCTGTTGATACAGCCCAAAATTGCATTTGCCTTTTTAGTCACCACATCACACTGTTGACTCATGTTCAGCATATGAGTCACTAAGACCCCTAGATCCTTTTCGCACATACTACTGCTAAGACAAGTCTCCCCCATTCTATAACCATGCATTGGATTTTTCCTACCTAAATGCAGAACTTTACATTTATCCTTGCTAATTTTTAAAATAATTTTATTGTTATATATTCCAATACCACTCCACCTCTGTGAGAGTCCCAGGCCATAGATACATTATAATATTCCATATATTACATTACAGGAAGTGGCTGGGTGGCTCAGACTGAGCGGGCTGAGGCTAAATCCAGCGAAGACAGAGGTCCTTTGCTTGGGTCGTCAGGGCCCGGGGAGAGAAATCCCCCTACCAGCCTTTGAGGGTGTGCCGCTGATAGCGGCGGACAAGGTCAAAAGCCTGGGGGTACTATTGGAGCCCTCCTTAACGATGGAGGCTCAGATAGCAGCCACTGCCAAGTCCGCATTTTTTCACCTTAGGCGGGCAAGGCAGCTGGCCCCCTTCCTGGAACGTGACGATCTAGCAACAGTGATCCATGCCACGGTCACCTCGAGGTTGGACTACTGCAATGCTCTCTACATGGGACTGCCCTTGTGCCGAACCTGAAAGCTGCAGCTAGTGCAGAATGCCGCGGCCCGGCTGCTGTTAGGGCTCCCAAGAAGGGAGCACATCCGGCCGGGGCTCCAGGACCTGCACTGGCTGCCGATAGTTTACCGAGTCCGGTACAAGGTGCTGGTTATTACCTTTAAAGCCCTATATGGTCTAGGATCTGCCTACCTGAAGGACCGTCTCTCCCCGCATGTTCCCCAGAGAGTACTGAGATCGGGAACACAAAATCTCCTAGTCATCCCCGGGCCAAAGGAAGTCCGCTTAAAATCGACAAGGGACCGGGCCTTTTCTATTATGGCCCCCTCCTGGTGGAACCAGCTGCCGGAAGAGGTGAGGGCCCTGCGGGACTTTGCCCAGTTCCGCAGGGCCTGTAAAACAACCCTCTTCCGGCTGGCCTATGACTAGCTGGTACAAGAAACTGCGCGCAGTTATACTGGATGTTCGCTGCCTCTAAATGTTTTAAATGTTTTAATGTCTTAAATGGTTTAATGTTTGAATTTAAAAGTTTTATACTTAATTCCTATTTATGTTAGATTCCTATGTTGTAACCCGCCCTGAGCCACTTGTTGGGAAGGGCGGGATAGAAGTCACAAAATAAATAAAATAAATAAAAATATTTATAATTATTAACATTTCATCCAAATACAACTCGATCCCTCTATTTAAACTTCTTATCCATTCATTTCCTTATTAACCAACCAATCGTGTTAAATTGTTTAAACTTTTCCAAATACTTCACCATCTTTCTAAACCTGCCCTCCTCTTGCTCCCTAACCTTTAATCCGTTCATTCTTCGTATCTTCATCGTTAAATACGCCAATATTTTTATATTATTCATTTTATCCCTCCAGTGATTGTCAGTTCCTCAGCTTCTTTCCAATTCCTTGCTATCACTTGTCTTGCTGCAACTAACATCAAATTAATCCATTTACTATCCTCTTTTGATCTTAATCCCACACCATCCAAATTAATAATTGCCATTGCTTTAGATATACTTATTTTTCTTCCCATAATCTTTGTCATCTCTATGCCAACCTGAACCCAGAATTTTTTCACTAAGGGACAATCCCACCACATGTGACTGAAAGTTCCAATTTCTCCACATTTCCTCCAACAAATTTTACTCCCTGATTTAGAAATATAATACATCTTAATGGGTGTATAATACCATTTCTGTATCATCTTCAATCCCTGCTCCTGCATTAACCTAGATGTTGTAACAAAGGGAGGTAATCTAAAAATCCTCTCCCAATCTTCATCTAAAATTTTATCTTCAATATCTGTTTCCCAATATTCCTTCAAATATTCTCTCGGGGATTTCCCTGTACCTAATAAAATCTTACACAATTTTGAAACTATTTTTGACTTATCTTCTCCATACTCTTTCACCAATTTTTCAAAGGGATTATTAATTCTTTTACCAAAGGGAGTATTAATTCTTTCTGAAGTTCAACCTATAAGTCTGACTACGTATAGCTTTTCCCTTCCCTAAGACTGTAAATTCCAAAATCACATGGTCACTACTGCCCAGGGTGCCCACTATTTCCACTTCTTCAATCAATTCTTCCTTGTTGGTGAGAATCAAATCCAAGATAGCAGATCCCTTTGTTTCCTTCTTCGCTTTTTGGGAAAGGAAGTTTTCAGCAAGACAAGTCAGGAATCTATTTGACTTTTCATTTTTAGCAGAGCTGGACTTCCAACGGATGTCCGGGTCATTGAAATCTCCCATGATCACTGTATCCCTTCTCTTGGAGAACTTTGCAATCTGCTATAGAAGTATCTCATCTAAGTCATCTGCCTGACATGGTGGTCTATAGCAGACCCCTACAATAATATCACTGTTGTTTCTTACTCCTTTTATTTTTACCCAGACTCTCAACTGAGCTGCCATGCTCCAATTCACATATTTCCTCACAAGTATTTACCTCCTTCACATATACTGCTACGCCTCTGCCCTTTCTCATTTGCCTGTCTCTTTTAAATAAGTTGTATCCCTGAATCCTAATATTCCCGTTGTGTCATCCCACCACTTTTCAGTAAGGCCTATCATGTCATAATCTCCTTCCTTTATTAGGACTTTCAGTTCCTCCTGTTTGTTTCCCATATTCTGTGCATTAGTGTAGAGACATCGGAATCCATATTTTATGCATCCTGAGTGTTTGGTTTCCATACAAGCCTGTAAGTTAACATTATCTAGCGTATGTGCCATTCTCTGCAAATCTTTTAACGTTCTTATCCCCAGTTTCTTGCATCATACGAGGCTTTGAATTATTGTTTCACTCCCCCATACAATTTAGTTTAAAGCCCTCCTTTAGGTTAGCAAGGCTGTTACCAAACACCCTTTTCCCTACCGCCGTAAGGTGCAAACCATCTCCCAATAGAAGACCACCATCTCGAAAGCGTAAGCCATGGTCCAGAAATTCGAATCCTTCCTGAAGACACCATCGACGTAGCCAGCCATTTATTTGAAGTATTCTTCTTTTTCGTCCTAAGCCATGGCCTTCAACAGGAAGCACTGACGAGAACACATCCTGCATGCCCAGCTCCTTCACCTTCTGACCCAGAGCCACATAGTCTTTTCTAATACATTCAGGGCTATGATGGGCAGTATCATTCATTCCCACGTGGATCAGCAAGAAAGGATAGTAATCTGTGGGCTTGATAAGTCTTCCAATCCTTTCTGTCACATGCTGGATGCGTGCTCCCGGCAGATAGCAGACCTCTTGGGATGACAAGTCCGGTCAGCACACTTTGGGCTCCACTCCTCTGAGCAAGGAGTCTCCAATCACCACCATTTCTTTCATTCCATAAAATGCTGTTTTGTAAAGGAAAGTAAAATGTAGTAAAACACAGCTCTTCAGGAGGATGCTTTTGCAAAGGGGTGAGGGCTGCATTTATGGTATCATTTATTGCATACATTATGTTATTTCTGTATTGTTTTCAAAATTTAACTCCAATTTTAGTATGTGTCGTATGCTTTCCTAGAGTAGCCATATTGGAGACTAACAAGATTTTGGGGATGTAAGCTTTTGAGAGTCAAAGCTCTGACATATCTCTGACAAATTAAAATTGTTTGTTGTGGTTTTTACACTGTGAGCTGCCCTGAGCTTGCTTCGGTGGGGAGGGCAGGATATAAATCAAATAAATAAATATCTGAGAAAGGGAGCTTTGACCTTCAAAAGCTTATGCCTACCCCAAATAGAATCAAAAACACTTTTCCTATGAAGAAAGGTTAAAATGTTCGGAGCTCTTTAGCTTGGAGAAACATCTACTGAGGGGTGACATGATAGAGGTTTACAAGATTATGCATGGGACAGAGAAGGTAGAGAAAGAAGTACTTTTCTCCATTTCTCACAATACAAGAACTCGTGGACATTCAATGAAATTGCTGAGCAGTTGGATTAGAACTGATAAAAGTACTTCTTCACCCAAAGGGTGATGAACATATGAAATTCACTGCCACAGGAAGTGGTGGCGACTGCAAGCATAGACAGCTTCAAGAGGGGATTGGATAAACATATGGAACAGAGGTCCATCAGTGGCTATTAGGCACAACGTATTATTGGAACTCTCTGTCTGGGGCAGTGATGCTCTGTATTCTTGGTGCTTGGCCCCACTGATGGACCTCCTGATGGCACCTGGTTCTTTTGGCCACTGTGTGACACAGAGTGTTGGACTGGATGGGCCACTGGCTTGATCCAACATGGGTTGTCTTATGTTCTTAAATGTTTTATCACATTGTTTTCTAATTTTGCAGTCCAGTCTTATTATACTGTTTATTGTACATCTTACAATGGTCCTATTGTATTATTTTGCAATATGCTTTGAGTGAAGGAGGTAAACTATAAATAAATATTAAGTCCTTTAATGTTAGATACATGTGATCTATTTTTTATAATTATGTATACTGTCCTTTTGTTTTAATTGTGTAAGTCAACTAAATATCTTTTTTTCAATTGCTGTTTCTGGTGTTTCTTAATTTGGTGATTTCACAGAATGTTCATGGACATTCCAACTGTTCAACAAAGCTGTCAATATGTACCTTCTGTGTATGAAGAAAAAGTTGTCAAATTTGGCTAGGATTAAAACTTTATACAGGCCTTAGGGACAATAGCTTCCTTTGCTGCTCCAAAAAAGCTACCAAATAAAAAACCCCTAAGCAATAAAAAATGGTAAAAAGTAATCAAAAGTCTGCAAAATCAGAATATAATTTTTCATACAGGAGGTCCTCAGTGACTGCAACATCACTAATACAGCCAGTGCAAGAGGAAGTATTTCAAAGATTCATGGGATAGGCAATGCATGGGATATGACAAAGATCTGGGCTACAGTCATTGTGCTCTCTATACTGATCCTGCTTAATCCTAACAGTAATATAAATAGCAATCAACACTAATGCCATCTAATTTTTGTGTGTAAGGTACACTGACTGAAGCTCTATGGAGGCTGGGGTAAAAGACTCAAACGTGAGTTGGAAATCAAATCATTAGTTGTACATAAGTCTTCCAGATGTAGCCACACCCACTTTAAGACAGAGACTGATGTTTCATCTGTCCTTATCCCAGCAGGCCAACGGTGCAAAAGGTTCCAGCTCACCAGGTAACCTGCAGATCTTCATTGTGCATGGAAAGTGGTATAAGTATTTCATTCAAATAAACACAGCTGCATTGTTGTAAATTGTGAAGACTGAACTGTAACATTAGCAATAGAGCTTAATACAAACCAGGGCACACCACAGATCATTTTAGAACCCATTTTAGTGCCAGACTTCAGTCCTTGGACATGTGAAATAAAGAGCAAGTGCAAAGAGTGTTTCCCTCTCTAGAAAATACCCACAGTCTAATATTTCTGTGATTCTGCCATACGGTGTTTGGATCATCAAAATGTGGGTATAGTGGACTTGGGAGAGGTAGAGACCAGAGTTAAACACATGCTCAATTACTTTTTCACAGATGGCTGTGCTAAAGCAAGGTATGACTAGTAATAAAGAACAGAGCAGAAGTGTGATAAATATACTTGAAAGTGCTCCTTCTCAGGCTTGAGCTTCTGGCATCTCTAATTTGAGAAACTAGTCAGTGGATGTCAATATCAAAGGTAAAAGGACTGAGGTATCATGTTGAGCACTCCCACTGCCATCTTTCCTTCGATCCTTATTCCTTGAAGACTGGAGCACAGATGTGGTTTGTGTTTGCTACAAAGATGGTAAGACAAACTCATCCATCTCCAGGAGGTAAGAGTTTCTACTGAGTAAATGACATTCTCTAGATAGGATGTTTTTTCATGTTTACTAAATAGAAAAATGACAGGTGGTGGGTGGGATTCTTCTGATCATTCCGCAGTCACAAATAAAGCACTGAGGAGGAGCGGCAACTGAAATGAGGGACACAGCAGTCAGTGGTGGCATCTGCCTGAATAGAGTCCCAGCTCTGTGGTGACAGCTCCCTCCCTCTCCTATCAGCATGTGACTGGCTCTTGGTAGGGGGAATGGCACCACTCACTGCTGCTCTGCTGGAAGGGAGACAGCTAGAAAGGGCTGGCTGACAGGTTTAAGCTCCTACTTACATGCAAATCATACACTCAGCCCAGAAGCAGCCACAAAGCAGGAGCGATTCATAGAGTTTCTTCAGACTCTGCCAACCAGTCTTGTTGCTTATCTGTAATCATTAACAGGAACAGCAGCAGTGGAAGGACCAGTAGCGGCTGGGATGAAGGCAGCTTTGAAGGTACTGAACGAAATGGGACATGGGGAGCCTGATCCTGTCTCTCCCTTTCGGGAAATACTAGAAGAGCTAAAGTTGAGGAGAAAACAAGGACTGTATGGCAAGGGGAAGGAAAAGTATTGGGGACACGGAGGAAGATAAATAAGAAATTTTGAATGCCTGGGACTGGGTAAGAACTCGATATGGGTTTAGTTCTTTGGAGCCAAAAGCAAACTTTGGGTGTTATCAGGGGGTCAGGGAAAAAGCTACCAACGAGCCCCATGTGTAGAGGAGCTAGTCAAATGTTTCTGTGCTATACCCATGTGGGGTATAGAAAAATAAAGTCTGTGGAGGCAAGTTTTCTTCAATGTCTGTATGACCAGACTGTGAGGCTGTAACCATGTAAGTCCATTTAACGTGGTGAGACTGACTCCTGAAGGAAAACACCCAGAACTGGTTGCAGATCTTGGTACATTTTGAGCCAGGGAAAGGAGTTTTGGTCAGGAAAAAATGCTACAAGAGTTTGCATGCCAGGGCATCAGAGGGTAACCAAAGAGTCAAGAAAGGCCAGGGTACCAAATCAAAAACATAGCAAGATAGAAGGGGAAAGTTAGTTCAGGGCCATGTGGCAACTGGAAGACTCCGTGGTGGCATGTGCAGTAAGGTTCCTCCTGACCTAGTAAAGCTGCCTGACCACCCTAAGTAGGTGAAGCCGCCAGGATGGTTTCCCGGCGGCAATGAAAAGCATCCACACCAACTTCACCCGCTGCGTTTGCCCCTCGCGCAGCTGCTTAAGGCCGGGGGTGGCAACCGAACATGAGCTAGGGATGCGTGCTCCGGGCCGCGGAAACTCTTGGCTCGAGGCGCCAGCCAGAGAGATGACTCGCTACGCCTGAAGCCCAATCCACGGCGTGTTTACTTAGAAGGCAAGCAGGGCTGCCTGCTCCCAAGTCAGCACGCTGCGGGCTGCAGCCTGCAAGGGAGCGCAGCTAAAGGCAAGCAAGCCTCGAGCTACCTGACTGAGGGAACGCCCGCCTGCCCCGCCACTTGGGCGCCGCCGGCTGAGCTGCTGCTCTCGAGGCGGCCGGGTGGCGGCTCTGGCGGCCGCGGCTTCTTTCCCGCCCTTCCTCTCCCTGCCCCCCTCCGAGCGCGCTTGACCGCCCAGGGGCCGCCGCCACTTGCAGTCGCCCCGCCAACAGCCGAGGCGGCAACACCGCAAGTACCGCCGCCACCCGCCGCTCGCCCGGCCTCTCTCTGAGGCGTCCTCCCTGCCCCGTTTTCAGCCGAGGGGAAGGGGGGACTGGGGACGGGGCAGCGACCAACTCGGCGGGCTGGTCCCGCCGCCGCCGTGGCAAAATCCTGATTCTGCCTGCTTCTCTCTCTCTCTCTCTCTCTCCCTGCCCCTTGTCCTGTGGGAAGTTGTCGATGAGCGCCCCGCCGATCATCCGGCCGCCCAGCCCCTCTCAGCCGGGCAGCGGCGGCGGCATCTCCTTCCACCTCCAGATCGGGCTCAGCCGCGAGCCGGTGCTCTTGCTGCCCGACCCCTTAGGAGAGTTCAGCCTGGCCCATGTCCGGGAAATGGCTTGCTCCATCGTCGACCAAAAGGTAAGCGGGAAGGGGGGAGCCGGCGTCTTTTTCCAGGCCTGCGTCGAGGCGACAGGCCCTCTGAGCATGTGCAGAAGTTTTGACCCGCGCTGAGGAGTCGTTGTAGCTGCCAGGGTAGGAGGAGCTGGGTTCCAAGCTAGAAGCGCGGCAGGTCTCCATTTCCGAAATGAACCCTTCTGGGCTTTCCCCAATTTCCTGGGGGGGGGGGGGGAATCTAAGAATGTGCACTTTTTCCGATCGCCACCCATCGACATGGATCAGCCTCTTTGTCTTTCCCTTTCAACTTGTTCTTTCTCGCTCGTTCCTTCTCTGCCTTCTATCTATTCCTCTGGCTATACTTTCCATCGCTGCCTGGACTGGTTTACTGTGTTTTGCCACGCGCGGAAAAAGTTCTCCCAGCCGAGTAGGCACCCCTCCCCCCCTCGTTTTTGAGAGAGCGAGAGAGAGACTTTGGGAGGCTGGAAGGCATCCTGGTGCTGGGGGTTAACCAGCAGCTGTCAAAATAATAACTCGGCCCCGCAGAACCCGCTGGGAAAGAAAAGTTTCCACTTTGCAAGCCAGAAAGCAAAACAAGTCGGCATGCTTTGTCGACTGAGCTCTGGCCAGGCAATCCAAAGCAGTCGACGCTGGGCCTGCCTGGGAGACATTGGATGCTCGCTCTGTCCTTGCAAACTGAAGCCTCTCACTGGCTTGTAATGGGAGAAAAGCATGCTGGAAGGAAGAAGAGGCTGAAATGGCCACCAGGAACAAACGGTTTAAGCAAAAGGCTAGGCAGTGCTGTGCACTTTTAAAAGGAACTGTGGAGGGAGGAACGGTGGCTCAGTGGTAGAGCATCTGCTTGGGAAGCAGAAGGCCCTAGGTTCAATCCCTGGCATTTCCAAAAAAGGGTCCAGGCAAATAGGTGTGAAAATCCTCAGCTTGAGACCCTGGAGAGCCGCTGCCAGTCTGAGAAGACAATACTGACTTTGATGGACCAGGGGTCTGATTCAGTATAAGGCAGCTTCATATGTTCATAAAAGCTTATTCACACTTCCTGCTGTAGATTCTCTAGGTCCTCAAACCATAAAGTTATGTCTTCTGTGAGTGTGTGATGGGAAAGTGGTATATGAATATTTCTCATCATTTTAAATGCTTTTAAAACTCTTGTGCCCCATTTTACAGCAGTCTCCCCCACTTTCCTATTAATTCATTCCTATCTCCTTGATGCATGATGAATTATTGATAGTCTAATAGTGAATACTGTGTTGTTTGTATGTTGGATACAGATCTGTTAGTGTACAGTGAATGCATACTGGAGAATGGAGGCTAATATGACATTTATGCAGCAGCTTTTGTAATTATTTACACACATCTAACTACCTTATTCATCCTGGGGTGAGACCCTGTTACCCTTTTGAAAGTTACAGTGCTTATTTCACAACTTGGAAGGTCATGCAGGAAGCGCATCTCCCTTCTAAAGTGTGGAGATTAACTGGCTTGCTAATAGCATCAACTTTCAGTTTTTTGTTGAGGTCTCAAACAGTTTGAGGAGTAACTAATAAAGTAGGCTTTTGACTAAGAAAGTTCAAGTCACAACCAGTTTTTGGAAAGCATCCAGGCCAGCAATCCCACACTCACTCAATCCCTGAAAAGGTTGAATTATACAGATGGAAAGACCAATTTCCAAATTTATATAGGAGTGTTATTTTACACTGTTACAATGAAAACCTGTGCAGAGTAATCAGTGAATTTAGACTGAAGTAACTCAGCATAGAATTGCACTGTTAAAGTTATAGAAACACTGTATGAAAAACACAAACATATGCAGAATATGGCCACTTTGAATTCAATTTCTGGGAAGAGTGGGGGGTATAATAGAAGAGTAATAGATACACTTTATTTTTTGCTGCATTGCTTGGCCTAGTGATTCCAGGTGACTTGAACATACTGACACTGTAAAATTAGCTTGCTTGAAATGCATAAGCATTATACTTTTGCCTGCATTTTGATGCATGTGGTATGTAGTTTTGTGGTGGAGACCCGTGATACTTTAAGCAGTAAAAATTAGTTGGTGACAGTTCTTAAAGCCTTTCTTAGACTCTTTCTCCCATTAAAAATGTGGACATTCTAATGAAGGATAGTATAACATGTGCCCCACAGCTGCAATATGGTAATGTTGACAGTGGATTACTTCATACTACAGGGTAGTCCTAAATCAATCCTCCTGCTAAATAGAGATTCCATTAGACTGCCACATGGGTATTTTTTTGCCAGTTCTGGCCCCATACTGCTTCAGTTTATCCACTGATTTCTGCATGTATTTTTCTGACTTTAGTTTTCTTTCCCCCAACCTCTCAATCTTTTGAAGCCACTTTATTCCATTTTTTCCCCCCTGGAAGCTGATTTTGAGTCAGCTTTTTCCTAGTGTGTAACATTTCCATAAGTTTTCCTTGTCCTACCCACCTCCAGCCCACTTTTCAATGACTGGACTGTCACCATAGTTACTCCCTCCCTGAAGATGAGTGATTTCAGTTTTTTTTAAGCCCTAAAATATTGGTATATTATTGTAGTGGTATAGTGGTAGTTTAAGCAGGTTCTCTGAATTTGCAGCTTTCATTAAAAAAATAAATAGTACCTATCTTTGTGGAGGTATAAGGGAAAAGGCATATCTCCACAAGGTAAGAGGCTAGAGACTTTTTGTTTTTAACAAAAACTGGGAGTTCAGAGAACCTGCTTAAACCATCTATAATACTACAGTGATATATTGATATTTTGGGGCCTTTAAAAAAATAAGGGGAGTGCTCTAATGCCATCAATGACATCCTCATTGAAAATCCCTTTGAAAATCCTCATTATTTAAACCATGTGTGAAAGAAAATAAATGAAATATGCAACTATAAAAATGCACAGGGAAGACAGATGTGAAGAACCCTGCCCAAACTGTTTCCAATGCTAGTAGATTGATCCTAAGAAAATCAGGAGTATCTTGAGTGTGTGGAAAAAGTCTTAATTACAGGGTGGTTGTAAACCATTCTTTTTCGTACATAATTTCCTCTCTCTCAATATGGACATTTCTTAGTCTCATCCCCATCTTTAATAAAGGGATAATTATGTTGTTAATTTACTTTCATAATTTAGTCTGCTTTTCTCACAGAGACTCAAGGCAGACTATAAATGAATTACTAAAATTTTACTTATCTTCTTCCAAAACAAAGTTTGAGTCCAATGACATCTTTAAGATCAACAAAGTTTTATTCAAAGTGTAAGCTTTCATGCACATCACACTTTATCAGACACAGAGTTAATGGACACAATGTTAACTCAAATTTTGTTCTGCTTCAGTCCAGCATGGCTACCCACCTGATTTTATCTTCTTCCAGTTTAGAAATCATTTTCAGGTCACTTATTTAATTTTCCATACTGCATCCTTTCCCCTCACATGAGGAAACATGAAAGAGTATGAACTTCTAACTTTGCTTCTACTGATGCTATCAGATCACTGTAACAAGTTCTTGGATTTCTGCAGTGTTTTCTATAAGCAGCCATAACTTTTACCACTCTAACAAGAGATAGTCACAGTGTTGGAAGTAAGTCTGGTCTGCAGACAAAGGAAATGTCAACATTGTATTTTCTCATTTCTGTGGGTTGTACCTCTTGAATGAGGTACACTTTTTGCCTGATAAAACCAGGAAGTTTGACACAACTACTGACAGATGCTTGAATATTCAATAGACTGCTTGTTCATTGTGCCATTTTTTGTAGTGAATCATGTGAAAATTTTTAACCTGAATGCACTTTCAAACAACTAATTCAACTTTGAAAATATAGTACAGAGAACCCCTGACCTAAGGTAGAATGTTTCATTTCTGTTATTTATGTCACAATGGGTGCCACCAACAATTTCAGAGTGGTATTTTAGCTTTTCAGTATCCTATCAGGTAAGTGCTCAGAATGAATTATTTATACTATATTTTAAGCATAATCTAAACATTGCAAAAGAAACAGAATGAAGTCAAATTTCATGACAGAACACATTGTTCTCTATGGAGGTAGACCAGGACTCTGGAAAACAGGTCTACCCACCCCTTTCTACTATATTGATGGACCCGGACTCGGACTGTCATCCTCTGCCGAACCTTAGGAAATGACTGGTGGCTGAGAATTGGAATGTCAAAGCCCAGCTGTATACTATGCCATGTTAGCTTGACATGGAGGTGGGCAGTGTATGTGCATGTGTATGTGTAGTCTGGCTGTGTGATGATTCTATTGCCATTTTGTGGTAAAGCAGTCCAGTTTGCTTGAGTATAACTGAGTTGTTTTTGTATTTTAATTGAATTATTTTATAATATTAAATGTTTGTGATTGCTCAAAAGTTTCAATGTTTTTAAGTTTGTCATCTTGTAGACCCTGTTTGAATAGAAAGGTGGCATGAAAACATTTTAAATAGAAATAATAACATATTGAAAAGTAATTAAACTCCATGTGAAATTGCAGGGTTGTGCATGAGGGTTAGGAGTCTTGCACTGCTGGGTTTTTTTTTTTAAATCACACTTTCTCAGTAATAAAGTAAGTGACACAAGTGCTACTTTAAGGACATTTGTTTTGATTCTTTGTAATTAATGGGAATACATATCTGTTGTGTGTCAAAGATGGTAAGATACAGACACAATAGTTCTGGAATTTTGGTCTAAAAGTAGATGGTGGGTGAAAGAACTACTTTAGGCAAATGTTCTGTCCCCCTTGAAATTGGGTAGGCAATGGAGAACACATGGCAGGAACCACAAGTATTTGATTTGCATGTATTCATTCCTCTTTTTCTTTCCAGTTGCAAAGATTTGTCTTGACAGGATAAGAAGGAGAGGGAAATGTGTAGGCATTTTGTCATTAGGTCATTCCTTGGCATGGTGATGTCAGCTCAGGTAGTCAAAGGCACAGTGTGTGGAGGTAGTCAGACCTACTTCCCTTTTCCCAGGCATACACTTTGGAATGGGGTAATTTTGAGAGAGTCAGGAAACTTTATGTGGCTCCATATAGATCAGTAAAGAATTTGTACTGAGAAAGCTATGTCTAGTACTTTTGCCAGTATGTAGAGGACTTTGTTTTGTTACTATGTCACTAACTGATAAGAAACTAAGAGCAGCCAGGCTGGTTAAGCCCAATGAACTGTCTAGTCCAGCATCCAGTTTCACATAGTGGTCCACTAAATGTCCCCAAAAGCTTACAAACAGAGCATGGGCAAAGCCTTCCCTTGAAGTTTGTCCACCAGTACTGGTAGATGGTTAGTGTCTATGAACATTGACGTTTCATTTAATCAGCACAGTTGGACCTATCCTCCATGAATTTGTCTGCTCTTTAAAACAAAATATTGTCCATCATTGCATCCTCTTTGCAGTATGATGCCTTCTTACCTGAATCCCTTATTCTCTGTGAATGTGGATGAGCATTCATTATGGAATTGGGGTACCTTAACAGGTCCCTGAAAATCTTGTCTATATACATTTCTGTCTGTCTCAGTTTTTCCAGGTAAGCAGCCTTACAGCTAGGACTTTATTTCATGGGGTGCACACACACAGTTTCTGACTGGAAGCAATGCAATCTGTAATGTACATCCACTTTGCTGGCTTTCAAATTCCATGACTGTTTTTGTCTTTTAATAGTTTTCGGGATAAAGCTAAATCATCTGGCATTGTGCAGTTAGTGTTAAGAGAAAAAGAATTTCCTGCCTTGTCTTTCTTGCCCTGTTGTTGAACTCACACAGGCTGCCAGCCCTAAGGACACTTTCTGGAAGTAAGCCCCACTGTTTAACATGAGACTTACCTGTGAGTAAGAGCCCCGTGACATAGAGTGTTAAAGCTGCAGTACTGCAGTCCTAAGCTCTGCTCACGACCTGAGCTTGATCCCCGGTGGAAGCTGGGTTTTCAGGTAGCTGGCTCGAGGTTTACTCAGCCTTCCATCCTTCTGAGGTTGGTAAAATGAGTACCCAGCTTGCTGGGGGGAAAGCATAGCTAACTGGGGAAGGCAATGACAAACCACCCCGTAAAAAGTCTGCCGTGAAAATGTTGTGAAAGCAACGTCACCGCCAGAGTCGGAAATGACTGGTGCTTGCACAGGGGACCTTTCCTTTCCCTACCTGTGAGTAGACTTTAGGATTGCTCCCACAGTCGTTTCACTATTGTCTTATTCAGATATTTTATTACTGTGGCTTTGAACGTGCTCATGCTTGTAGATATATAACCTGAGTTTATCATCTGTAGAAAGTTTCCTAGCAAAGTCCCAAAGTCATAGTCAGAGATGCTGTATTAGTAGCTGAAAACTTTCTCTCTTTTGCTATTGTCATATAACTTACAGCACAAAAGTGAACCCTGAGATCAATTCTCAATCTTCCATTTGCAACTTTGTGTATGGTTCATACTATTGCATTCTTCCAAGGGAAAAATGAATCAAATTATGGCTACAGCAGTAACACTTATATGTCTATCTATGTAATAAAATACATCAAAGGGTTGATAGTTTTTTGAAGGAAATTGTGAGTTCTATCACTAATATCACTATCACTGAATGGGAAGAATGGTATGGCATGTTTTTGCTACATAATTTTTCAGAACCAATGGACATCCCTCCCCCCCAGAACAGGGTTTTTGTAGGTCTGGCAGACTAGCAACTTTAAGAATGCTGCATATCATCCAGGGATGATGCTATACTTTTAAATTCTGGGCTTGGACCTGCTGTCCAGTGAACAGTTTGCTGTACTCCTCGGATTCTTTGCTGTTCATCAGTTTCCTTTCCTTTTTTTTTTTTTTTGGTCAGTGCTTTTAGATCATCTCTTTGGCATGCAGAGCTACTAGTGTCATGGAAAGGAAGAAAGGGCTACAGTTTTCTGCTTCTGTGAGGTAAAATGATATGAGTAGGGAGAAGGCAAGGTAAACAGCACATTCTCTTGTTCTGACACCTGCAACGTGCTCAGCAAGCTTTTTGCTGCTTATGAAGCACTTTGTCTTGGGGGACAAAATGAGCTTGGCGCAAATGGCTGCGATGATAAGTGTGTCAGGTCCCAGGCTGCAGAGGACAAAAAAGATGTGAGGGTAGGCAGGAGTCTTTCCAAAGGGCTGGTGCTGAATTTCAGCCTGGGGAATTGGCAGCTGACCTCTCTGCATAATGAGGGTAATTGAAACCGCTCCATCAACAGCCTGAACTATCTCGTTATAAGGCTACTGAATTCAAATATGCTGTAAACAGTGAGTTGTTAACTTCTACAAATCATTTTTGCAATAATGTAGATGCTATCTTAATATCTTCAGATTATGAAAAAGGCCTATGGTGACTGACTGTATGAGGATAATTTTTTTGAAACCTATTAGATGAAAAAAAAATTGCTGAATATGTTTACAAAGTCTTTATTGTGAAATTCAGGTTGGCACCTATAAAATCAGTACAATAAATTTATGCCTTTGATAACTAATAACAATGTATTCAGAGAACTTCAAAATGCATTCATATCCCTACATAAGAATCATCCTGCATTATCAGACCAGTGGTCTATCAGCATACTGTTTCACACAGTGGTCAGTCAGCCAGTTACTCTGCAAGAGCAACAGTAGAGGTGAGGTCTTCCCTTGATGTTGCCTCCTGGCACTGGGATCCAGAGGTTAACTGTCTCTGATCATGGAGGGGATCTCTTTAGTTACTAAGGCTAGCAGTTGCTGATAAACATATCCCCAGGAATTTATCTAATCGCCTTTTAAAGCTGTATGTCTGTGGCTATCACTAAATCACTAAAAACTCCATGTTTGTAAAAGTAAAGGTAGTCCCCTGTGCAACCACCATGTCATTATTGACCCATAGGGTGATATCACATTATGATGTTTTCATGGCAGACTTTTTACAGGGTGGTTTGCCATTGCCTTCCTCAATCAGCCACACTCAGGGTAGAATTCTAGCAGGAGTTCCTTCGCATATTAGGCTACACATCCCTGATGTATCCAATCCTCCAAGAGCTTACAAAAAAGAGCCTTGTAAGCTCTTAGAGGATTGGCTACATCAGGGGTGTGTGGCCTAATATGCAAAGGAGCTCCTGCTAGAATTCCACCCCTGCTGCTTGAAGGGCACTTGGTGTAATTAGTAGACTGATCAAAACCACCAAGTAATACAGTTTTCAAAAATATATTGCGAGGATTGTGTGCAACACATAATAAACAATATAATATTGATAGAGGTCAGCGGTGCTAAGGCCTTTTTAAGTAACAGAAACCTCAAGGAGGCCAAAAAACCCCGTTCTCAAATGAATAGATATAAGTCTAAACTTGGAAATAGTCCAACTGAAATTCACACGGTGGGTGCTCCCAAGGAACGTAGCTTCAACTCAATTGCTTTCTTAAAAAGACGTCTCTCTAGATTTTGATGACGTTTCAATTCCTTCTTCAGTTTTAATGGCTCAGCTGTTTAGGGACCTTGTTCTACATTCTCTAATCACAGCATTTAGCTTCTCATTTTCAGTGTGAAATTGGGCTCTTTGGGCTACGTTCCTTAGGAGCACCCACCTTGTGAATTTCAGTTGGACTATTTCCAAGTTTGGACTTATATCTATTCATTTGGGGACGGGGTTTTTTGATCCCCGTGGGATTTCTGTTACTTTAAAAGGCCTTAGCACTGCTGGCCTCTATCAATATTGTATTATTATGTGTTGCACACAATCCTTGTAATATATTTTTGCAAACTGTAAGATGGTGTATTACTTGGTGGCTTTGATCAGAATTCTACCCCTGGCTACACTTTACCCCCAGCAAACTGGGTACTCATTTTACTGACCTTGGAAGGCTGAGTCAACCTTGAGCCGGCTACCTGAACCCAGCTTCTGCCAGGATTGAACTGAGGTCATGAGCAGAGCTTGGAGTGTAGTACTGCAGCTTATCACTCTGTGCCATGTTTGTACAAAGACATATTTTCCTCTGTTCATCCTGATCTGCTACCTATCAAACTTTATTGGGTGGCTTTGGGTTCTAGTATTTTGGGAGATGGAGAAAATGTTCTCTCTGTGTACTCTCTTTATTTACAGTTATTTGAATGCAGTAGCATATCTTTTGCAAAACTAATACTGTCCCAGAATTTTACTAATGTTTTAGATGTGTGTTCATATGCTTAATAACTAATAAGCATAGTTACAACTTTATACAAACAAAAAAAGTCTAAAGTTTACCAGTAAGCAGTTCTGTCAGATAGAGGCTTTATGGCGAGGAATGACTGTTTTATATAGGAGACCTCTCTGCAGTTACAGAATACTAAAAGTAAACAAATGTCTGTAAAATACAGTTCCCTGCCATTTAATTCTGCATGTATTATAAGTGGGTCTTTCTGGTGAATCTTGTTTTCTCCCAAAGCCCAACTGCCTTTCCTTGGAAAAATGATACTGACCTATTCATAAAATTGATTTATTGTATATTGAGGCACTTAAATGTGCCACTTTCATGGAGAAAGTAGTACACAACCAACATCTCCCCCTTTCAATGTTTTTAAGAGGCTATTGATGCTGCGGAATTAATCTTTCCCCATGGATTTGCATGAAGAAATATGGGAATTAGCTAGGCAATGCTCATATTTTATAGTAGTGGTTTTTATCTTTTAATAAAGTTGGATTGTGTTTTGTTCTGGTAACTTGGGGAATTACCAGACATCATCCCTTCCTTTTTCCATTTAACCATGGCCACTATCTGAAAAGTTTTTCTGGAAAATGTTTAGATATCTGTCATAGAAAAAGAAGCGTTCATCAAACAGATCTAGAAACAGATGGGTAGCTGTGTTTGTCTGAAGCAGCAGAACAAAATTTGAGTCCAGTGGCAGCTTTAAGACTAACAAAGCTTCATTCAGTCTGTATAGACATTAGACATGATGCAGTTTAAACTGCCTGTTTCTTCAAAAAAACATTTTTGTGTTGTTGACACAGGGAAGTGGTAAGCTTGCTCATATTTACATTTCATACCACATTACAAGCAGTTATTACAGGGTTAACGTGATTAGGAATTGCAAGCATCTTCTGAAAATAATTAAAACTGAAACAGAAGATCATCAAAAGCATCTAGGAAGGAACAGTAACCTTAATTAGCAGACCTGAATTACTTACATTCTCCTATACTGAAATCACATTTTAGGGCCAGATGTAATCTTATAATTTCATCTTAAGTATGTTTATTCTGAGCAAGCCCACCAATTTGAATGACTTACTTTCTCACAAACATACAAGAAATGGTTTGCTTAAATTGGAGTTCTGTAGCTTGGTGCAAAAAACTGAGTTTCAGGTCCCTAATTGTTTCTGAAGCTTACTGAATAGTTCTGGTGGGTAGCCGTGTTGGTCTGAAGCAGCAGAACAAAGTTTGAGTCCAGTGGTGCCTTCAAGACCAACAAAATTTTATTCAAGGTGTGAAGAAATGCATTTCTCCCCCCCCCCCCCTTCCCCTGAAGGTTTGACATATTTAATCACTCTGAATTTTTAAAGTTTTCCCCTCCTCTGGGCAGAGAACAGGCAGGAAGGGGGGGGGGAGTCAGTTCAATTGCTTTCCACAAGTACTTCAGCTTACCTTCATACAAATATTAATAGGTTTAGACAATAGAATTGGAATGGTCAGGCTTCCCACCCCCATCTAAGCAGGAAACAGGGAGGAATTGAGGCTAGAAAATCTTTAGGAAGAAATTTCTGGAGACATCAGGAAAAACTTCCTTGACCTGGCCTGATGGGGTCAGTGGGAGGGGGAAAGAGAGTTGATAAAACTCAGGGGAGCAAGGAGGAAGCTTGAGTGCTGAGTCCATACAGCAGACAAACAGCTCTGAAGCAACCACTGACCATGTGCTGGTCTGGAAGATCTAGAGAAAACTTCAAGGTGATTGGTACTCTGTAGAGATCTGTAACTTCCTAAGCTAAGGCACCTGTCCTATTTTTACATCTGATAGGGCATGTCTTGAGAGAAGGACAGAGGCATTGTGTTTACCCATTTCATTTGTATCCCTTGCTCAGTCTGGTGCTAAAAAGTATGCATGTGAACATTTGCTTTTAAATAAATACTTCAAAACTTTTGATGCTGGTAGTGGTTCTCTGTACCAGATAGACCACCACCATCTTGGACATGCTATTTCAAAAGCGACACCAGCAGGCAGGCAGTTGACACATGGGTATTCTTCCAAGAGTGCACAAGGCAGTAAACTGTCTCCATGGTGACCAGATGTTGGGCAGCCAAAGACACAGAGGTGAAGCTTCAGAATGTGGAAGGGAAATTGGGATTCCTACAAAGCAATTCCTACACAGGTCAGATGGTGGTGGTGGGTTACCAGAGAGAGAGAAAAGCCTCTGCATGTGTTGCAAATACCTTGGAGGGCAGAGTAGAACAGGGCCTGTGGGCCAGAGCAGGCCTGTTCTACCACACAATGTATAATTTTTGTGTGCATGCACACTTATTTGGATACATTGGAATGGACTGGTAACTTTCATTTTAATGTATCTGAAGAAATGTGCATGCACGCAAAAGCTTGAAATTTTGTTGGTCTTAAAGGTGCCCCTGGACTTGAACTTTGTTCTGGGTAATTCTGGGTAAGGCAGTATGATTCAGATCAGTGTATCTCTGAGAATTTTTGTGAAGACAAAATGGACGCTGTATGCTGCTTTGAACTATTTGGAGGAAGAGCAGCAATGTCTGTTTGTGACTAATGGAACAGATGGAGCTGCTATTTTTAATCTCCACCCATTCCTTACAATTGGACTTTTGTAGTATTAAGAATATAAAAAGTATACTTAGTCTTTCTTTCCACCAACAAACATGAACATCAAAACATGCATGACTAGAAGTGTAGCTTTCATGTGTCAGATAAATATATGACTTCCAGACAAAGCTGAGTTTCAGCTCTCACTTAGAAATTAAGATGTGTTGCATGGCATAAATTCTCAAATCTATCAGTTATTTTTTAAAAAGAAGGAACAGCCCTCTGTAGCCAAAAAATAAAATCATGTACTAAGAACCAGGCTATATGCTGTCAATTTGCTATAGGATCCACTTATAGGGGTGTCGAACTCATTTCTTATGAGGGCCAGATCTGACATAAATGAAACCTTGTTGGGCTGGGCCATGTGTGTCATAAAATATAATGCCAGGTAGCAGAGATATAAACTTTATAAAGGGCACAGACAAACATAATTAAAGATTTTTTTTAAAAAAAACCCTTAAAACATGCTTAAAACATTGGCACTTGTTGGTCTTAATGTTACTTTCTTTGTATCTCTTCTGTGTGATCCAGGGAACTGGGCAAAGGAGGCTCTGGCTCTTTCCTTCCTTCCCCAGGGGAAAAGGAGGGGGGAGGAACTTCAGCCAATATTGTGCAATTGAGAGTGCCTGGCAAAGCAAGCTATCTCTCCCCACCTCCTCCCCAAGGGAGGAGCCTCAGCCAACGGAGAAAATAGAGGCTTTGCTCTATAGCTCCTGTGCAATTGGGAAAGCCTGGCAAAGCAAGCTGTGATTAGAAAGAAGCAAGAGAGAGGGAGAAGGAAGCCAGTTGCTCGGGGGCCTGATAGGAGCCCTCCATGGGCCTGATTCGGCCTCTGGGCCGCATGTTTGACATCCCTGACTTACAGCATCAACACTTATTTCTATTGTCATGGCTGAATCATGGAGCTTTTCTGCATGGTTTCCCTCCCATTGGTTTTGGTTTCCATACTGCTTCAGTTCATTCCCTAATTTCTGCATGTATTTTTGTGCATTGTTTTTTGCTTGTTGTTGCTCCCCTTGCGTTTGTTGTTGTTCTTTTGACATCACCTTTATCGCAGTTCTTTTTCTGGAAGCCCATTTTGAGTCGCCTTTTTCCTTGTATATATTGTTTGCACATACATACTATTTCAGTCCATTTTCTTTTTTCTACCCAGTCCCACCCAGCTGCATCCCACTTTTTGGTAATGGGACTATTGTCATTGTCAAACCACTCCCTTTCCCACTCTGGTTGGATGGCACATGTTATTTTTTAAATACTGCACTAAAATATTGTTATACTGTGGTAATGATAGGCTTAGCAATTTCTGTGAATTCCCAGCTCTAGTTATTTTTTAGAAGTAAGTATCTAGCTTTTCCCCTCATTGAGATATAAGAAAAATCTCTGCGGAAAGGATGATAAAGGCTTGCTTTAAAAACACACACACACACAAATCTGGGCATTCAAAGAACCTGCTGACCTATCATTACAATAATATATCAATATTTTAGTGTCTTCTAAAAAAACCAAAAATACAGCCATGACATTGATATAAGCATGCACAAACAATTAAAGGGGGTGGGTGGGTGCTGTTATGCCACTGATAATGACAGCACCCTCTCCTGCAAAAAAACTAATTGTTTAAGACAGGTGTAGAAGAAAATATACTTACACCACAACTGTGGAAATGCAGAAGGGGGGCAGACATGTTGAAGAACTGTGCCCAAACTGATTACAGTGCTTGTGGATCAATTGCCAGGAAAATCAGAAGTAAGTTGAGTGTGCGGAAAATGGTTTCTTCCTGCCACTGTTGCCTTTACTACCTGAATTAACAGCCAAAGTCTAGCAAATCATAGAAAAATATTAGCAAGTTCACCCATATTTGTACAGGCCCAACCCCATCCTTTGGCCCCCCACAGATATTTTAAAAAGCCATTCAGTGCAATACTGAGTTCATGCCAGGGAAAGGTGGTGGATCATTCTGATGGAATAACTGGTGAGGAGAGCAGTAACATTACTGGTGCCAATAAATAGGAATAATGCCATGGAGTAATTAGGGCAGTTGAGGCAATTGAGGCAGCAGAGGCTGATGTTCTTTGACTCTCATCACTTCAACTAAAGGCCTGGTGGGACTTCTCTCAGGGTCCTGATCTCATTTGGGAGCATGTGCCACCAGGCCTGAAAAGGCCCTGGCTCTGGTCAAGGTGAGATGAATGTCTTTTCAGGCCAAGGACTACTAAGCAGTGCTGGTCAGAAAAGCATAAAACTCTTTGGGGCACATACAGGGAGAGACTGCCCTGCAGGGGTATGCTGTTCCCTGACCATAAAAGATCTTAACTATTAATACCATTTACCTTAAATTGGACTCTGTGATCAATTGGCAACCAGTGCAGTTGGCACAACACCAACTGAATGTGCTCCTGCACAGATGTTCCAGTCAGCAAGCATACTGCTGCATTTTGTACCCACTAAAGCTTCTGAAATCAGGTTCAGGGGGTAGGCCTGCATTAGAACAAATTGCAGTAATCAAGCCTGGAAGTGACCATTGCATAGATCTAGGGAGAGCTTCCTCAGTGGCGGCTCTCCCTGCGCCGCCCTCCACTCCCTGTTCAAATCCTTGGGGCGGCGCCAGCAGCATCATCACCATCAACGGCGCTTCACCTTAACGTCCAAGCTTACCCTCCTCGCCTCCACCGGGCGGTGAAGCGCAGTTGATGCTGATGATGCTGCTGGCGCCGCCCCGAGGATTTGAACAGGGAGCGGAGGGCGGCGCAGGGAGAGCCGCCGCTGAGGAAGCCAGGGAGGCAGGTCATAGCCTTGGGGGCTTCGGAACGTCCTGCGGGTGCCGCCGCCGCCACAGACCGAGGCCAGACAGCTGCGAGCCGGCCAGCCCGCCTTCCCTCAGCCTGCTCCTCAACTGCACGGCACATGCTCTCGAACGGAGCCACTGCGCAGGCGGCCCACCCCCCCGCGCCCCCCATTCCACTTCAGAGGCGGAGCGGGCGATGCCGCTGCACCGCCGCCGCCCCCTCCCCGCCCCATCCCAGCTGCTCCTCCGAGATGGGCCCAGCCTGAGCCCATCTTGGAGGAGCAGCCATGGTGAAGCGGAGAAGGGGCGGCTCGCCACACTCCTTCACGCCGTTTCTTCCCCCGCTTCCGTTTCTTTGGGGAGCGGGGGAAGAGGCTCGAAAACCTGGGGTCCCCCGCTAGGGCGGGAGGATTGGGACCCCTACATAGATCACAATCACCAAGTCATGGGTGGAAAGGTAGGGAACCAGTTGCCTGATCTGTCAAAGATGGGAGAAGGATGATCCGGCAACGTTAGTGACCTGGGCCTCCATAGAAAGGGAGGCACTGAGGATCACTCCCAGGCTTCTCACCACTGGTGCTGTCAGATGCCCAAACCTTTTCCCCTGCAGTTTAGGAACAGGACCTCTGTTTTCACTGGATTAAGTTTCAGCCAACTCTGTTGTAACCATTCAGCCACAGCCTCTAAAGCCCTAGCCAAAATATCGAGGGCGGAGTCTGTCTATTAACAGATACATTTGGGTGTCATCAGTGTACTGGTGACAATGCAGCCCAACTCTCCAGATTACCTGGGTGAGGGGGCACGTGTAGATGTTGAATAACATTGGGGAGAGAATTGCTCTGTACAACATGGTATGTACGGAGTAATTCCAATCATCCAGGAGAGTTGCTCTGTACAAAATGGTTTTACAAACTTGCTTGGATGATGATGATGATAATAATAATAATAATAATAATTCAATTTATATCTTGTTCTCCTCACTGAAGTGAGCTCAGAGCAGTTTACAGATAATCTAAAATAATAAGAATAATAAGACCAGTAAAATAATTACTACATTAACATTAAAAGTGCTAAGTCCAAGATGGCAAAGTGCAGCCAGCTTCTTCATAACAATAAACAGTCCTCCAGATAAAATAGAAGGTCTGAACTCCATGGTGACTCCATTCAGAACACTCAGAATGACAGTTGAAGGCTTGGTGGAAGAGCTCCTTCTTAAAATCCCTGTGGAATTGTAAAAAGTCCCACAGGGCTCTCACATCCACAGGGAGCTTGTTCCACCAGCACGGGGCTGTGACCAAAAAGGTCCTTGTACTTGTTGTAACCAGCCTAGCTTCTCTAGGGCTGGGAATTGAGAGGTGTTGAGACCCTGAGAGGATGTGTTGATTAGGGACTGTGGTATAGGTCATTGTAAGTAGGATCCAATTTATGTAATTTCTGAACTGCTTAATGTGTCAAATGAATATTTATGCTATATGGGACTTCTGGTTTTGGCGACCCGACCTAAGGAGCGACTTGGACCGGCTCGTCCAGAGCCGCTCCTTAATTGTGCAGTCGAGAAGTCTCTCACCTTGGGTGACTCAACTCTGGGATCCAGGAAGGGTCCTGGAAGGCAGGCAGCTTGAGCTGTGGATCGGGGCTGATAGCGGCAGCTGTCTCCCGAGCCCGGCTCACTGCGAGCCTCGCTGCTCTGATCGCCATTTTTAAATGGCATCAGGGTTGACTGCCGGACTTCTTTCTTTTCTATCAAGAGTTTCTGCATGAGCTGAACAAACTGCATTACCATTATGAAGACTGTAAGTCTCCCTTCTTTTAATATCAAGTTTTGAAGTACTATTTCTTTAACCAGGGGAATTGGAGAGCTGGAAGTGAAGCGGAACACGGACTGAGGCAAAGGCGGTGAGAAAGGGGGTGGGGAAAACTCTCTCCCTTTCTCCTCTGAGGCTTCCAAAAGTTCCAGCCTAACCTGGTGTCTTTTATAACCTTATCATGGGAAATATGAATCACACCAGTTTCTAAAGACAGAAAAGACTTGATGGCTGAACTCAGTTGACCCACTTTAAACTTTTTTCTGGGAGAAAGACTTGGCTTTCGGAAAGTTGTCTGCAAGCATATATGGATGATAAGCACAGCTGGTATAAGAAGGAGTTTGAAGTTCATCCTGAAGTACTCTGAATGTTTATGTGGGTTTTAAATAGTCATTTAATCTCTGGTGGGATCTGTACAGTGGATTATAAAATACAGCTATATTTTTGATAGATGGAAGAATAGCTGTGAAAGCTTTTAAGTGGATTACAAATTCCTGATGATGGATACTATGGATATGACCCTTTAATTTTGGTCCTATTTTTATATGTTTTGAATATTCTGCCTTTTTATAAACTTTTTATCCATTTTTTTTCTTCACCCTCTGTGGAGTTTTTATTTTTTCACTTTTATATTGGAAATATTTGGATGGCTTTATTTTTGTTTATCCTATTTTTTCTCTGGGCTACTTTTTAATTTCTGATTTTACCTGTGGATTATACAAATGGGGCATCCAGCCCTGGATTACAATTTATAACCTGCAGCAGCTGGATGAGTTTGTTAGGATTTGGACTCCATTGAACCATTTCCTTTAGAAAAGATGTCACAGCGAATTTTTTCTGTTTCAGTGAGTTCAACTGTTTTGACTAGGTAATACTAAAGATTGTTGTGCTAAAAAGTTTTTGTTGAATATAAGTCTTATCACTGTTTTGGGTTTGGTAAATTGTTGATAGAAGCAAGAAGGCTGTTTTTCTTTTTAACAAACTATGATTTCTGTATAGTATTGGTACTGTCTGATAGATACTAGCTTATCTAATATAAACAGGAACGTTGAGTTCCAAAACAGATTACTGAAGAGGTAGCACGCAAAATTTGTGGCTGTGAGTGCAAATATACTAATAAGGATGGCTTTAAAGAGATATCTTTTTTTAAAAAAAAGATAATCGAGAAGATAAACCACCAATCCTTTCACCTAGCTCTTTGTCGGGCCCAGGGAAGTTTACGATCATGTAGGGAGATATGAAAGAGATGCAAAATACTCTACTAACTGCCATAGCACAGTTGACTGGTAAAGTAGATAACATAGGAGAGCAGATGGCAGAGATCAAACAAGAGCTTCAAGAGAACAGAAAACAGACAGCAGAGATCAATAAAGCCTTAAAGGTACTAGATACACAGGTGACAACACACAAAAGGTGGAACAGCTGGGAAAAGAACAGAATGTACATGACAGCAGACTTCTACAGCTGGAAATAGATAGAGCAACTTATCTGTTGAGATTTCAAAATGTACCAGAAGAAAAAACTGAAGATTTACAGAAAATATTAAGTGAGGCCTTGGCAGAAATTTTACAGGTGACACCTGAAAGGATGGAAGAAGAATTTGATCAAGTTAAGCGAGTACCATCAAGTTTTACGAGACGGAATAAATTGCCTAGTGAAATTTATTTGAAGCTTACAAGAAAGAGGACTAGAGACAATATTTTGAAGCAAGGAAGAGACAAACCAGTGACGATAGCAGGAAATATGGTGAAAATTCTGAGAGAGGTGCCATGGCCAGTCAGACAAAAGAGAAGAGAATATCAAACCCTGAGAAACTTCTTGAGAGAAAGAGAAATTCCCTATACACGGCTAATGCCGGAAGGCTTACTTTTTACTTAGGAAGAGAACAGATATAGGATAAACTCTATAGCTCAGAATTTTTTGGAGAGAGCGGAGAAAAAAGAGGGGAAGAAAAAGAAGGAAGAGGAAGAAGAAGGATCTGATGAAGAGGATCCAAACGAACCATGGAAATATCCGACAAGGTTCCAGACCAAAAAAGATAAAAAAGATAGTGATAAAAAAAATCCATAAATCTCTATTAATGTGAATGGACTCAGTTCTTCTATAAAAAGGAGGTAAATATCTGACAAAATTGGAAATAATTTGTTTACAAGAAACTCATTTTTTGGCTAAAGAGCAACACTTTTTGAAAAATAAGAAACTTGGCAATTTGTTTACACAACAGATATGAATAAAAAGAAAAGGGGATTGGCAACTTATGTTAAGGACAAATTTACCCACAATTACAGTATGCTTCTGAAGATGGAAGAATTCTATTAGTGGAAGTCATGGTGGACAATAAAAAAATCTTATTGGCAAATATTTATGCCCCGAATGATCACCAAGAGAAATTTTTCCAAGACTTACATCTCAGGTTGTCAAATTTGGATTATGCAGAATACTGCATAGTAGGAGATTTTAACGCAGTTTCTGACAGACAATTGGACAAAAAACCACACATAAATATACTAAAATTAAAAGTCCCCAACTACCAACAAATTTTTGGAAGCTAGTAGAAGAACTGGACCTGATTGATGGAGAACAAAATACCCAAATTCGAAAGACTTTACATATTACTCTGCCAGCCACCAAATGTGGTCAAGAATTGATATGTGATGGCTTTCTACAAATTTGGTTAAAGACTTAGTTGAGACAGAAATCCAAACAAGAGCCATATCAGATCATAGTCCTGTAATGGTAAATCTCAAAGGCACACGAATGAGAAGAACGTGGAGGTTAAATACTTCTATTTTAAAAGATAAAGACTGAAAGAATCCAAGGCTGAAATGGAATCCTTCTTTAAACAGAACATAACTCAAGATGTAAAGATGCAAGTAGTTTGGGACACTGCTAAAGCATATTTTAGGGGTCTTGCAATGAGACATACTGCAAAGAAAAAAAAAGAATTGAAAATTTTCAAAAATTGATGTTGCAAGCAGGAGAAGCTGAAAAGAATTTAAAAGCACAACCAACAAGACAGGAGTTCCAAAATAAGGTTAAAGAAACACAGCACCAACTTACCGTATTTTTCGGTCCATAAGACGCTCTGGACCATAGGATGCACGTTCCTCCTGGGGGGCAATCCGCTGCCTCCGCCTCCGATCCCGGCGTTTCCCCCGCACCTGCCTGCCTGGCTCCAGCTCTGCTTCCAGCAAGCGCTGGGATCGCTCCACGCTGCCCCACCGCAAACCCAGCGCTTCGCGAGCGCCGGCTGCGGAGGGGGCAGCTTGCTTCCTCCATGCCTGTCTGCCTGGCTCCAGCTGTGACGTTTACAGCAAGCACCAGGATTGCTCCCTCCGCCCTCCGATCCCGGTGCTTGCTTTAAGCATCAGAGCTGGAGCCTGGCAGACAGGCACAGAGGAAGCATGCCTCCCCCTTCGCAGCCGGCGCTCGCGAAGCGCTGGGTTTGCGGTGGGGGCAGCATGGAGTGATCCCAGCGCTTGCTGGAAGCAGAGCTGGAGCTAGGCAGGCAGGCGCGGGGGAAGCGCCGGGATCGGAGGCGGAGGCAGCAGATCGCCCCCCCCCCCCCGGAGAAAGGTACGTCCTATCGTCCCTTCACTCCATAAGACGCACACACTTTCCCCCCACTTTTTTTGGGGGGGGGGAAGTGTGTCTTATGGTCCGAAAAATACGGTAATTTATTACTTATAGAGGAAATGGAGAAACAAATTGAGATTTGCCAGACAAAATTTCTTTGAACATGCTAATAAGCCTGGAAGGTGGTTGGCTTACAGAATGAGAAAAGAGAACGGCAAAAGAATAATACCGGTTTTGAAAGACGAGAATAACAAAGAGAAAGTTCAAAGATAGGCGATACGCCAAATTGTGGAACAATTTTACAAAAAACTATATGAAGACAAACAAGTTCAAAAGGTAGACTTAGAAGAATACATTAGCCAAAATAACCTTAACAAATTTACAGAAGGACAACAAAAAATTCTAAATGAACCAATAACAATAAGGGAAGTGGGAGATGCAATGGCATCTCAAAAGAATGGCAAAGCTCTGGGCCCGGATGGCCTACCTGCTGAGTTCTACAAAGCCTTTGAGGAGCCTTTACTGTTGCCATTTAAACGGCTTCTTGAAAGGATTCAAGAGGAAGCGCAAATACCAGTTTCATGGCAAGACGCTACAATATCCTTAATTCCAAAAGAGGGTGCAGACTTGCAAGATATAAAAAACTATCGCCAATTTGTCTTTTAAATGTGGATGACAAAATTTTTGCAGTAATATTGGCACAATGTCTGAAGCAGGTCCTACAGTCCACAATACACCAAGACTAGGCAGGATTTCTCCCTAGAAGATACTTGAAAGATAATGTTAGAACAGTATGTAATATAATGGCATACTATGGCCGTTTTCCCACTTACCTTACCCCGGAGCGACGTCCCTCCTCACCGCGCTGCGTCTGTGTGGATTTCGCACAAACTGCTGCGCAGCACCAGGAAGAGCCGCGTGGTCCCGGGGCTTTTGCGTTGCAAATGTAAACTGCTTTTTGGCGGTTTACATTTGCGACGCAAAAGCCCCGGGAGTACGCGGCTCTTCCTGGTGCTGTGCAGCAGTTTGTGCGAAATCCGCGCAGACGCACCGCGGTGAAGAGGGACGTCGCTCCGGGGTAAGGTAAGTGTGAAAACGGCCTATGAGTCACCTAGAGAAACAAATAATCTGTCTGGATGCAGAGAAGGCCTTTGATAATGTTCGTTGGCAATTTTGTTGGAGAGCCAGTTTGGTGTAGTGGTTAAGTGTGCGGACTCTTATCTGGGAGAACCAGGTTTGATTCTCCACTCCACTTGCACCTGCTAGCTTGGCCTTGGGTCAGCCATAGCTCTGGCAGAGGTTGTCCTTGAAAGGGCAGCTGCTGTGAGAGTCCTCTCCAGCCCCACCCACCTCACAGGGTGTCTGTTGTGGGGGAGGAAGGTAAAGGAGATTGTGAGCCGCTCTGAGACTCTTAGGAGTGAAGGGCAGAATATAAATCCAATATCTTCTTCTTCAATTTACGTTGCAACAATTGAAGGGAATGGAATGTGGTGAGAATTTCTTGAGAACGATAGAATCAATATATTCTTTGCAAAGGGCAAGGGTGATGGTGAATGGTGAACTAACAGAAGCAATTGATATTCAAAAGGGTACAAGACAAGGCTGTCCACTGTCACCACTCCTTTTTATTTTTTGCTTAGAGATACTAAATAACCAAATAAGAGAAGATACAAGCCTTAAGGGAGCAGTGATTAAAGGTGAACAATACAAATTGAGAGCTTTTGCGGATGATCTGGTTTTTATATTAGAGCAGCCAGCAGACTCAATTAATTGTTTGATAAATAATATTAACTAATTTGGCCACTGGGCAGGACTGAAGATTAACTATCATAAAACAAAATTCCTGATGAAGAATATGATGATAGAACAAATTCAACTTCTCCAACAAAAATCAGGGTTTTTGTATGAGAAAAGAATTCAATACTTAGGTGTGTACATTTCAAATAAATGTAGCAGTTTAAAGATGGACAACTATGACAAATTACTCAAAGAAATTAAAAAAGATCTGGAAAAATTGCATGATTTGAACTTATCCTTAATGGGAAGAATAGCCTCAATAAAGATGAACATTTTACCAAGACTGTTATTTTTATTCCAAACTATTCCAGTACTCTTAAATAGTGGGTTCTTTCAAGAATTGAATAAGATGGTTTCTAAATATATTTGGCAAGGCAAAAAAACAAGAATTAAACTAAAGATACTGCAAGACTCCAAATTGAGAGCAGGCATGGGCCACCCAGAATGGCAACTGTACTATAAAGCTTCTGTGCTCTTGTGGGTAAGAGACTGGGTACTATTGAATGATAAGAGACAGTTGTTGCTAGAGGGACACACTCTTATTTGGGCTGGCATGTGTATTTATGGTATCAAAGATTAGAAGGACATTGTTACTTTAAGAATCACTAGTTCCTGAAATCTCTGTATCATACATGGCCATGACTAAAACCGAGAAAAATTACCAGAAAATTCCAAGATGGGTATCTCCAGTGGAAGCATTCACTCCTCCGAATCTTTTGAAACCTTATCAGAGTTATAGATAGGAAGTTGGTGGTTGAGAACACACATTGAATCTAGGTATGCCAAAGATAAGGCAACAGACTTTAACACAGAGCAATATCCATTTGATAAAATCTTTTTAGGTCCTCAAGAAAAGCTAATCTCTAAACTATATGCATACCTAGTACAGATGAAGATGCAAGATGAGATAGTAAAAGATTGTATGGTCCAATGGGCGAAAAACTTGGGGCATAACATCATGTTAGAAGAATGGGAAAGGCTGTGGAAATTCAATATTAAACTAAGTCAGTAGCCTTTAAAGAAAATTTGTATAAGATGTTTTATAGATGGTACATAACTCCACAGAAATTGTGTAAGATGTATTCTAACATGTCTAATAAATGTTGGAAATGTACTAAACAATCTTTTTACCATATGTGGTGGACTTGTGGGGTGGTGAAAGACTATTGGAAAATGGTTCATGAACTATTACAGAAAATTCTGAAGACACAGTTTAAACCAGAATTATTTTTTATTGAATATATACCCTGATGAGTATTCCAAAGAGACGAGACATTTGTTGGCGCATATTAACACAGCTGCCAGGATTCTTTTGGCACAGAGATGGAAACTTCAGAAGATCCCCACGAGAATGGACTTGGTGGAGAAAATTCTGGAAACGGATGAGCTGGACTACTTATCTCAGTTGTTGGCTGGGAAGTCTAAGGAAGAAGCAAGAAAATATTGGGTAAAACTACATATTTGGCTAGATAAGACTCTTAAGTTTCTTTGGTGTGAACTTATATCTCCTTTCTCCTGTAACTTTTACTATAAGACTGCATTTGTTGGAAATGTCAACTTGAATAGGCACTTCAGCAAGAAGACTTACAACATAAATGTATCAAAATGTCGATGATTTAAAGTTAAGAGATAATATGTGACAATATTTGTATTCTAAGAAAGTATACTACATGCAGACTAAGATATATTTGTAACTATCATTTTCTATTCCCTCTTACCCTTTACCTTCAACTTTTTAGAAAACCAATAAAACTTTCAAAAATCCAGAATATTTATGCTATACTTCAATTCTTTCTCGTGGTCCCTGACTTCTAAAATCCTAATGCATTAGATACTGAATGTCCCAATTTGTTGATTGTTCAGACTCAGTATGCGCAGGGCCAGCCCTAGGGCACGTGGCGCCCCAGGCAGACTCACGGTCTTCCACCCTGTGCCTCTGAGGGCCCTAGACATGCGTGTGCACATGCACACCCCAGGCGAGGTTGCTACTGCTGCTGCCACCTCTGTCCTTCCCTTCTGTGGTACCATGCTCTGCCACTCACCCCGCCCCCTGGCCACTTCTATGCAGCTTCCATGCAGCTCAGCCATCTCAGCATTCTCTCAATAGAGTGCTGCGGGAGGCTTTGCTTCCCCTCCTTTCTGGAACCGGAATTGATGGGGGAGTGAAGCCTTGTTGAGTGCTGTCTTAAGAGAGAATGCTGAGATGCCTGGGCCACGTGGAAGTGGGTAGGACCGATTCTAGTGGCACTCCTCTGAGCGCACTGAGGGAGGGGTGGTGGTGGAGCACGGTGCTGCAGAAGGAAAGGAGGGGAGGTGGTGGGGTGGTGCAGTGATGGCAGCATGGGTGGGAGGGAAATTAGGCATTTGTCTTGGGTACGGAGGGGGAGGGAGAGCCCAATTCAGTGAGCCGGCCCTGAGTATGTGTTATCTGTGTTAAGTCCCTATGAGAAAGGCGGACTATAAATAACGTGATTAAATTATGTGTAGATAGGCTCAGACAAGTCCAAATAGATAAATCAAACTCAGGCAAGAGGGGAGTACATCTAAGTAAGCCTTCTCTCTTTCTGGAATTCAGCCAGACAAATCGATTCCTACACAGGCTTTTTCTGTACTGGGTCCCCCTCCCAACACTCACAGCTGTTCTGCCTTGTGGTATATTTTTCATTCTGCATTGCCTCCTGCTTTCAGCTTGCTGTATATTTTAAATTCTGAATCGCCTCCAAAGTTTGATCTGCATTTTCACCAGGTTATTTTAAAATTCTGCATTGCTCAGTTCTCAGTTCAGTTTCCCTCTGCTGTTTCTCTGAGTTTTCTGATGCTGTTTTGCCACAAACTTTATCCTCCCTCTCACTACTACACTAGAGTAATTCAAATGCAGAAACATTTTCTTGGATATTCTCCCCTCACCCCCTTTCTGCCCCCCTTGGAGGCCATTCCTCTGCGCACCCCCTTCTGTATCACAGGAAGTACTTTGTTGTGCTTGCAACTAAAGGGAAAGTATTGCATGGGTATGGCACATGCTTTGAATGGGGCTTTTTCTCAAGAGCTTTCCCAAAGACTTTCATGTTTGAAAGCACTGGGCACCACCAGATGGGGTTGCAGGAGTAAAGGTGGTCATGGGGTCAAAAGTCAAAAGGCTCTCTCTGCATTCTGTAAAGTGACCAAGGCTCTGAGCTCACCTCTGCTGGTTGCACTTTGTGCAGGGAGGTAATCAGCAGTGTGGTTGAGCTTAAATCTCCCCTCCCCCCAATATTTTTGATTCACTTTTTTTGAGGAAAGCAGGGATGGATTCTGGGGGGGGGGGGGAGGTGCTTTGCAAAGATGGGTTCTCCTTCTAGCGATATTGCCTATGCCTGGAGTAGACCAGCAACAGTGAACTGAGTGGAGTGAGGGAATGAGGAGAGAAAGGGGAGGCTGCATTGTACCTCATTGCTTGCTTGCAGACTTGGCCAGGTCAGTGGCCATTTACCTGTGTTAGTTTCATTCACAAAGAAGATTTAAATGGAAGGCACAAGGAGCCAGGGGTAGAATGGGGTTGGACAAACAAACAAAACAAAGGGAAGTGATCATCAGCATGGAATGAAATTGGTACTGGGATGGGAAAGGTTTGAAAGTGTTTTTCCATGTTATTCTTCAGTGGACAGTTCTTTTTTTGGGGGGGGGGGTGCATTTTGGCAGTCTCTGGAAGCTTAGTGTTAAAATGGTGTCTTCTTGTTTTAAACTTTTAAAAAACCCTTGGGATGCCTCCTCTCCTGACAGACCAGCCATCCAGTCCCTGAGCTTGCATCCCTGTATGGGTTGCCCATGCATGAAGGAGCCCAGTGGTGACCTAAAGAGGGTAGAAGAATGGGAGGAGAGAAAGGGGAGGGTGCAGTCTGCCTCATCTCTTGAGCATGCACCCAGCCAAGTCATTGGCAATTGAACACCCATCTCACAGGTCACAAGTAATATTAAAAGGTAAAGGTAGTCCCCTGCGCAAGCACCGAGTCGTTACTGACCCATGGGGTGATGTCACATCACGACATTTTCTTGGCAGACTTTTTGTTATGGGGTGGTTTGCCATTGCCTTCACCAGTCATCTACACTTTACCTCCAGCAAGCTGGGTATTTATTTTACTGACCTTAGAAGGATGGAAGGCTGAGTCAACCTTGAGCCAGCTACCTGAACCCAGCTTCTTCCAGGATCGAACTCAGGTCATGAGCACAGCTTGGACTGCAGCTTACCACTCTGTGCCATGGGGCTCTTCCACAAGTGACATTAACCACAAGCAAAAACTGCAGGTTTTGGTTGTAGATAAAGAATGCATAATCCAGATATTTTGTGATTCCTGGGGGGAAATGTGGAGGTGCAGAATTGTAAGCGTTGCATCCAAAGTAAAAGGCAAACCAAATCGAGTATGCAAAAACTGTGGGGTAAATTTGCGTGCAGAAAGGGCCATAGTTAGCTCCAATGTGGTGGTGATGGGCTGTTGTCTCTTAGTCCAAGAGGCAGCAACTTTGTTTGTCTTTGCAAGAGGAAGAGGAGGACCTAGCAGTAGCCAAGCATAGCTTCAAAGCTTGGGTTGAGAGACAGCTATCCCATCATCTGTGCATGGATTTGTTCAACTGCATTCTAAAGAGAGATGAGGTAGCCTGACTTACCACGTGTCTTATTCTGAAAGATCCCATCCCCCTTCCTGACTTTGATCTGCAGTGCTGTTAATTTGAGAAACCAGAACAAGGTACACAGGGTGATATAATTTCATAATTGTATTTTTTCTTTCTCTCTCCTGACTTTGATCAGCTTGTAACCCTTAAGAGCAAGACATGTATGTGACAAAATAGCCTGGAAGGGTTTTTTTTAATGTTCTCTATTACAGTCCTACTTAATTCAGACTATGATTTCTGCAAGCCACAGAGAGTCTACATATCCCTGATTGGAGGCCCACCTTTTGGCTGGTTACGTGGACAAAGCAGTGCAAGTAGTGGAATGTAAGGATGTTTCTGGCTTGTCTATGTTCACCACTGTGTCAAATGTTCACATGTTTGGGGACAGGCTGCTGCTGCTTCTATTTTGGTCCCTCAGCACTTGGGAATTTGAATCCTGACAGCAGGGAGCATTTGGCACACATGCTCGAGCCATATGGAACAATTTGCTCTGTGTACCCTGATTTCGATGTCCATGCTTTTTGCTTTTGGCACATAATTAATTTGATTGTCTGGGTGGTGTGTACATGTGTGTGTGGGAGAAATGTGTATATAGTCCTGGGTTGAAGTGAAGAGCTAGAGTCTATGGCTTTAGATCCAGTTTTGTGATTCTGAAATTACTTTTGTGGCTGGATAGTGGATAGCAGCTTCAAAACTTGGCAGTAATTTGAATTGTTCATGGTTGAGATCTATTTGATTTTTACAGCGTGTTGATGTATGTTATACAGGTGAGAAATGACATCAAATGAAATGCAACTTGGTAAAAGGTTTTTACTGTGTGTGAATGTTTGGTTTAATGTTTACAGTTAAGGAAATGTGCAATATATTTACATGTGTCAAAATGAATTGCAGAACTGGACTGAAGTCAAATAGTAGAAAAAATGTCCTTAAATTAGACCCACGGTACAACATACTGGCATACGTAACTGAATGGAACTTCTGTTTGATCTTTTAATGCCTTCTTTCCCAATGGAAAAGAGTAACATAGTATCAGTTGTGCTTTCAAGGGCTAATCCACCTGTGTGTCCTCACTTGCCATAAATAGTATCACCTACTCTGAAGTGACATCACCCCATGGGTCGGTAACGACTCGGTGCTTGCGCAGGGGACTACCTTTACCTTGACAAATTCTTTTTGAGAATGTGTGGAGACAAGTTGGTTATTAAAGTGGAAGTATTTCATGCTTCCTGGAAAGTTGCTCATCTTTAAAAAGTGTTAGACACAAAAAAGCTTTTTAAAAAGTTAGTATAGCACAAAGGGTTGCTTGTTGCCTACAGTAAAAGTGTCCTGTCCCTTTAATAGTGGCTGGTGATGTGACTTACCTCTGTGCCATGAAAAGCTTCAGGTATCCATTTCCACACATGAAGCCTATGTTAAAGGGAGAAGAGATGGTCCTCCAGGTGTGTGGGCAACAGTGGCATAATCAGGTAGTCCTCCTTTCCTGTTCCCATATGAAAGCTGCAGTTTGGGAGACAACATCTTGTCCCCCTACATCTCCAAAGGGGATTTATTGCCTAGCATAGGTCACCACCCAAATGGTTGTATTTAATTAGAAACACTATTCCAAAGCAGTACATATATCTCAAACCTCTTATGAACTGAAAAAAAGAAACTAGATTTTTTTTAGTAACAACATATGTGGTTCAAGTACTGGGAAATGTTACTTCTCTGGAGCCTGAGTTTTTCCTTTACAGTGCCATTTGGATTATATGCAGCCAAAGCATGTTGTGTTGTAAAACTGATAAGACCATAGGTGGTCTCAGGAAATTCACTCTGTCTCAAGCAAACTTCCTGTGCTGAACTGTGAGGATGAATAAGAACTAGTAAGTTCTTTGTGTGCTTTTAAAAGTGCTATGGGAGTTATTAAGAATAATTCTTCCTACAAATTATTCTTAGAAGTTCTAAAACTCTTCAAGTATCTTCATATGGGGCTATTCATTCATCATTTCAAGTGCAGCAAATCATCCAAGTGGCCTTGCAGTTGAAAAGGATTTAAAAAGGCAACCAGTGACTTTATCAGCATTTGGAAAAATATCTCTTCTAGAAGGAGAGTGATTATGTGGCAGAATACAAATGTTATACTTAGCAGACAATTAGTTTCAAATGTTGCTTTTTAGTGTTTAATTGTAAATGACTGAACTACTTCTTCAAGTTTAATGAAAAACACTCCATGAAGCAAGACTCTACTTGTTTGCCAAATTAGAAACAAAAAATGGATTTTCACATTTTTAATCAGAGACTGAGAGTTCCAGCATCATTGTTTTCAGAAAACTGTTAAAGAGGCAGAAAAGTCACATTGTTAAAATGCAATATAAAACACATTTATTTTAGGCGTACTTATTTGTTATCTCCATATGGAATCCTCAGAGTTGGCAATTTACTTGAAAAAAAATGGAGGGGGGGCTATATTGGTAATTACTGGTCTTGATTAGGTTTTTTCTAATATTTACTGGATGCAGAGCAACAAAAATTTTAACAGGCTAACAAAAATTATAGAAACAATACTTCTACTAGGAAATAAGGTCCTTTTAGATTATGGTGCTTCCAGAACTGGCTACATATCCCTTCTGGGAATCTATGAAAATGTTCCTACCATCCATGGTTGTTAATTGAGACCCCCATGTTTAGAGGAAATGTGCTGGGGACAAACAGTAGAAAAATGCCTGGTGCTCAGGTCTTAACATCTACATCTAAGTTTGTCCCAGTCATGTGGTTCACAACAGTTTTTGCTTGCTCAAAGAAGCCCTCAACATTGAAGTCAGCATGCTGAACTAAGTAGAATCAGAGTATAAGGCGGAGATAGGTTCTGAAGCCCAAAGCACTAAACCAATTCTTCAGTCTGACATTTGTAGTTGTGCAAACACTCCCAGTTTACAGAAGGCAAATGAGAATGAGAAGCGAGTATCTTGCCAAGGTTGCAAATGATATACAACAAAGCATTGAAGTGTAAGCCCTCAAAAATAACCTTTCCCCAATTTATTCAGTTTCAGTTTCTGCCATCCATTAAAAACTGGGAGGGGAAAAAGTGGAGGAATACCTTTACAAGCTGCACCAACTTTCTGAGGATTTGTTTGTTCCCTTTTTGTTCCAGGTACTTATAAAGTTTCAGCATCACCAGAAGAATGAGCTGTAGGGGTCCTGGTTGGTACCCTTGGATGAGTCAACCAGTGAGTCTAGGGCTCTAGAACATTCCAGATGGTTTCATTTATTGCTTGTTAATTTCTTTATAAAGTAGGGTTCCTGTTACCCCACTTCTGGGGACTACAACCCGCTGGCATGCAAATGGCTGGTGGGGGAGTCCCGCCCTGAAGAGCTCCATCATTGCCCAATGTGCCCAGTGTGGTGACATCACCAGGAAGTGACATCATTGTGCTGGGCACATTGCATGGGGGACACTTTAGCAGTTGTGTAAAAAATCTATGGTGCCCCACCAGCAGCCAGGTAAGTCTTGGCAAGCCTATTATAAAGGGTCTTTGGGGAAAAAAAATCAGGGTACTAATATGAAATAAAGGCAAACTTAGATTTCCTCCCAAAGCAATTCCTTAGTTTATTCCTTCTTTGCCCCCCAAAGGAAAAACTACTTTTTTGTTTTCTTGTATCTTGTCTCAAACCACCTGATGCCATTACCTTATTGCTGTCTGCAGCTTAAAGAAGTGAGCCTTCAGTAAAGAAGACACAAAGGCAGTGGCAAGCCAGTCATCAGTTCCTGGTGCCACGATACTCATCTCTTCTCTAGCACAATATGTCATCCTTGTTTCTCCAGTGCTTCTATTCTCCATTTGATTTTTTTCTTTAGAGGCAGGTGGGGTTAACATTCCATTCTGCAATAGATCCAGAGTTTTGAAATCTTAGTGACTACCATCTTGAGAGGAAAAACAGTAAAAACATATACTGAAGTTTTCTGTAAATTGCCTTTTAACAGTCAGGTGCACTGGGCATGACACTTCCAATTAAACATATTCAATGTTTGTGCTGCTATTTTTCAAGTTAATAATTGTTATATAGTTTGCTTACTTTTAAATAAAAACAAAGCAAAATAAGATTTCTCCACTCTGCATTCTGTTTCTTTGGCTAACTCAGGGTGGTCTACAAATTATGTATAGTTCTTAATTCTTTTTGTTGTAATTTTTTTGACATTGAATGCACTGCAGCCACTTGGGCTGTGATTCAAGGGAAACACTGTGATTTCTTCCCATCAAGTATAAAAACAGTTTTTGGAGAGTAATTGTTAAGAAAATACCATGATGATTGCAAACTCTAATTTGGGAAATTCTCGGAGATTTAGGGTACGGAACTTGAAGGCAGTTTGGGGAGGGGAGGGTCTTCAGCAGGGTGTAATGCCATAGAGTCACCTATGTAATGAGAAAACATTTAACTATCATCCCTTAAAGTTATCTACCTCTTTAAACTGCCACTAAAACAGCTGTGTTCTGGGGGGGGGGGGGTTTATACCATGGGGGAAAAATTCTGGAACTCCATAGCTGTGTGTAACTCTGCATTCAAACTCTGCAAGTTAACTTCTGAGTTAGCTGATTATTTGTTCAGCAGTGCAAGTTTTATTTTCTTCAAAATGGCGATCACAATTTCTCTATAGTAGAAAATTCCTAGAGTAGACCTTCTTGTTCGTCTCTCTTATCTTATTACTTCCTGCTTTGCTAGGCAGCAAATCCCGTTCTCAGTGGTATCCAAATCTCACAGTCTTTATTAGTCTCATTTCTCTTCTTACTTCCTGCTTTGCTAGGCACCAAGTCTCATCCTCAATGTTATCCAAGTCTCACGATCTTTGACGTATTTCCTGTGTTGATTGTAGAGAATGCAGAGCCGTGACGTTAATGCTTTCATCGATGACCACAGGTATTTCAAACAAAAACTTCTTTCCCAATTTTTAGCATTGTCCTTATTTTAACAAAGCCCAAAATTCAATTTTTCTTTTCTTTGTCTTCCCCTCTTTCTAGATCACTCCTTCCCACCTTCCAAAATTATTTAGTTTGCCTTAAAAAAGTCCAAGAGCAAAAGATTATAATCAGTACCTCTCCACTGATATCCAGCTTAGCTTCAGTCTCTTCAAATATCAAATGTTTATCAGTCCCAAAAGAGCTTAGGATCTTGTCAAGTTTATGCCAATCGAATGGCTCTATAAGCCTCTGTAGATGATGAAAAACGCCACTCTTCTCCGGCGGTCCCTCAAAGCTTCTAAAGAGCCCTCAACGGAGTTCCCTATCAGCCAAGGTTAACCTCCTCTGAGTTTCTGTGCGTATCTTGGACAAATCTCTAACTGAGAAATGTAGGCAGAAGGCCAAAAAAAGCCTTTTCCTACCCTGAACCAGAGGCTTAAGTCTGTCCCCGTTCAGAGGACAGGTCAGCTCAGCACGATTCCCAAACTGGAAGCCCCGTCAAAGTAAATCTCCTCCAAGTTTCCCAAGCGTGTCTTGGACTATTCTCTAGATGAGAAAAGTAGGTAGTAGGTGTTGAAATGCCTTCTCTACCCCCACACAGAGGTTCCAGCTGCCTCCCTTGTGAGAAGCAGTTCAGGTCTCCATTTTCCAGCCCCCGGAAGTCCAATTCCCCATTATTCTCTATGGGAATCATTCTCCATAAGGAATAATAGAGTGCCCAGTAGACATTTCCCTCCCCCCCACGCTTTCTAAAGTGGGGGGAGGTCCTCCAAACCAGGGAATCCCCTGCCCCCTCCCTCTCTCTCATACACAAATACTTACTGGGTCTTGTTCCTGCAGATCTGAAAACAAAAGCAAAACAAAGGGAGGGGCCATTCTCCGAAGCCCTTCCTATTTCCTGCTTCCTGCTCAGCCTTAAAGGCACATATTTTAAAAGCGGACCTTCAGGAGCTCTAAAACTACATGGTGATTGTGGGGGGTGGGGCTTCCTCCACCGGCCAGCTGGCTGGGGGCAGGGAGAAGCCTGTAAAATCTTATGCTTGCAGACTGCAGTGTAGCTGTTAGGCTGCATGAGCAGAGTTTGCTTCCCTGGATGGGAAGAGTCAGGGGGCGCCCGTTTCGGCGCGCAGAGAAAAAGGCGGGATCTGACAGTCTTAACTGTCAGATCTGTGCTCCTCATCAGCTCCTTCGTCTTGGAAGACGATCGGCTGAGGCTGAGGCTTTTCTTTCGTTTTTGGTTGGACGTCGGGCTTTGTTGGGGCAGTCGACTGGGCAGCGGCGGGTGAAGCGCTGGCTGGAGTGTCGCCGTTGGCTGGAGCATCGGCTTCAGTGCTGCGGGCTGGCAGCAGCATCGGAGGCAGTGGAGGATGTGGCATTGTCCTTCTTGTTGGCTGAGTCTGCCTAGGGTTTGGGGTCTGCTGGGGCAGGGGTTGTGGAGCCCAGGGGTTGGTCTTTCCCCTTTTAATTTTTGAGGGTGTGGGCCTGTGGGGCAACCTGGGTTTTTTATTATTGCCCTTGAGGTTGGCAGGTGACCATTTTGGAGAGCCTCCCTCTCTCCCCCATTTTTCTCCTACTGGAGACATTGGTGTGTAGCAGAGGCTTTTGTGGCCATTTTGAGTTCCCTTTCTTCTTCCAGGAGGAAGCCATTTTAGAGTGGAGCTGCAGGAGGCCATTTTGTGGTCTTGTGCTTGCTATTTAGATGGCTGGTGGAAAAGGGTCAGGCAAGCCCAAAGGAAAAAAGCCGGCGCCCAAGGCTCCTGCAGTTATTTGCGGGTAAGACAGTCATCACTGTCCGTCACTCTAAGACGGATCAATTGCAGAAGGGTATGGTGCTCGAGTTGGGTAGTTGTTCAGAGCTTGAGCTGTGTCCAGTTACTGCGTTGGCTGCTTATTTGGCAGTTAGGGGGCCCATGGAGGGGGTTTTGTTTATACATTTGAATGGTAGCCGTTGACGAAGCATCAGTTTTGGGCAGTAACGGCACGGGCTTTGGGTGAGTTGGGGTTGTCTGGGGTGCGGTTTGGGACCCACTCCTTTAGAATTGGGGCAGCCTCAACAGCGGCTGTCATGGGGTATCCTTCCACTTCCATTCAGAGATTGGGCAGGTGGCGTTCCTCGGCCTATAAGGCTTACGTGCAACCTTTTATTAGGCCATGAGTGACTTGGTGTCTGTTGTTGGTTTTGTTCTTGTTGAACTGTTTTTTCTCTTTAGATGCTGTTGTTCCTGGCCAGAGGAGCCGAGTTCTTGTATGCGGCCATAGCCACGCGTTTTGGGCCGCTCATCAGGCTCGGAGAACTGCGGTTGGCTCTCAGCTGGGACTCAGCCAGCATGTGTGTATCGAATGCTGGGGGTGCTGGGGCCTTCAGTGGCCGGGCCTGCTGCCTTTGTTGTTTAAAGATTGTGGGTCCTCCTCCTCAGGTTTTAATTGTTCACCTGGGAGGTAACAATCTGGGACTCTTAAAGGGCAAGGCCTTAGTTTGGCAGGCCCGGAATGATTTCCAGCACATTTGGGAGCGATGGCCTGGGACCACCATAATTTGGTCAGCCATGCTGCCCCCCCTGGTGTGGCGTTCTGCTTGGGACCCTGCAGCTATAGAAAGGGCCTGGTATGAGGCTAATAAGGAGATCAGGAAGGTGCTGGAAAAGGGGTTGGGCCACTATTTGCCCCATCCGGACATTTTGTTGAAATTTCCTGACCTCTACAGAGGGGATGGGGTCGATCTCTCGGAAAAGGGTAATATGCTTTTCCTGAGAGATTTGCAGCAAGGGTTGCGGGTGGCTCTGGGCCTCCCGGTGGGCGCTAAGCCCTAAGTAGAGACTTGGCCTTAGTAGTGGCAGGTTTTTGGGGCTTAGGGCACTATGCGGCTAGGGGAGGACTGTGAAGCATCCCCCTTTTGGGGAATTTGGGGTCTGGCATGATCAGCCTTCGGGTTTGAAGACCCAGGTTTGGAGAATGCAGACTGTCCGGGGGGCTCGGCTAGAGGTTGCCTTTCTGGCGAGACGTACATCTGGGTTTGGGGCACCTGCTGGGCCTGCCTGGAGGGAACTGAGTAACACTGAGCTCCGGCTGGGGAGCTGGGTATCTTGCCCGTTAATGGCAGGGGAGTGGTCACGGTGACCCCTAGCCCTGGCCAGGCCGCTGGTGGCGTACCCTTGCTGTTTATTAGAATATTGAATAAAGTGGCCCAATTTTATACCAATACTCTGTGTCTGACTCTTTATTCCGTCCTTGGGGAGCCATCTGTGCTTCCTATTAAAATTTCTGTTTCCTTGAGCTGGATATATTGGAAAGCAACACTGGTAGTTTTTAAATCTAAGAGATGGGGAATCCTATTGTGCTCTGCAGTAACTTTAATGAAATGCAACAAAAACGACCCCATATCTTATTGCCTACACCAGTCATTTTCCATCTGTCACTCATCCTCTTGCTGGTAGGTCACAAAGCTCAAGCTCTTGAACTAGGAAAGGAGACTATTGGACAAAAAAAGGAGGAGTGTGGAGCTCTTTTCCTTTTCCTTGCAATCCCACAAATTCTCAGACCTCTGCTTGCCCCCCAGCCACTGTTGGCATGGGAAAGAACAGGCATAGGTTATGTTGTTTGTGGGACCACTGTTGATACATCATGGATCCAAGCTGAGCCCCTGCCTTCATCTCAAAGGCACTTCCTAGTGTCTCATGCAGGGCTGTGCCGTAAGCATCTGCTTGAACATTTGGAAAAGGAAAGGATATATTGTTTCTGTATTCAATTTATTGTGTTTCATAGAGAGGCTTGGGTTCCTGTAGTGTTCAGTTGAGCAGAATTGCCTCCCTTGTCCAAGTTAGTAAATTGTTGGAGGGAATAAAAGTTATCAGAACTGCAGCTAACAGATTCTTGGATGAGTTGTTATGAAAGAATCACCAGGAATCTCTAATTTTAACAGCATTTCATCTGTCAAACTTTACCAAATGTAACAGCAGCAGTCAAAAGCATAGTTGTTCCAGTAATAAATAGGTAGACACAAAGCATGTAATGGTTGTAGGGAAAATTACAAAAAAAGTCTGTAAAAACCCAGGATTTCTACAGAAAGGATTTGCATCACAATTGATCCTTTTAATTGTACTTCTTTAAATTTTCTATCCAACTTTTGGGTCATTGTTTATTGGTTGAGAGTTTGATCTAGAAACAGCTTGTGCAATAAGAGAATGAGCATGATCCAGTGGGAAGAATTTTGGATATAGCTATGAGATGGCTGGATGTAAATCTCCTCTCTATATCTGAAGAGATGGAAAAAATATATTCATTGGTTCCTAAGGAAGGACTTTCCTATAATTTTTGGAACAAAATTCTGTTGAATATAATTACTGTAAGTTGTGAAGAAATGTCCTCTACCCAAGAATTCATCCTTACATTTCAACTATTGTTACTGTTCTCTGTTACATTAATGAATCTGGATGAAGGAGGACCGTGGCTTACTGACACCCTGCTGCCACATCTCACCCCAAACAGACCAATACTACAAAGAACTGAAAGGCTAAAAGGTGAACTCTTCTTTTAGGCAGGAAGATCCAAATGACCCCCAGGTGAAACAGACTCCCCAAGTAGATTATAAATTCTTAGGATGCAAATAAATGCTTTTATACTCTTGTTCTTAACCTTTCTCTGACAAGTTGCTGTTGACTTGGGAGCAGAAACCATGTTAATTAAAGCTTTTACTGAGGATTCCATTGTGTCCATGTGGCAGGGACACTGGGAGAGATGATCCATCTATGAGAATTAGGGTAGTGATGAACTTTAGACTACTGCAACGTCCAGTGCAGCTAGCCATTATCATCGTTTTTGTCTTAGCTCAGGGAAAATGCCCCCTGAGCAAACTAATTTATGCAGTAGCTCACAACTTTAATAACAGTAGCTCAGAAAGTAGAATTTTTGCTCAAAATGCTCCACAGCTTAGAGGGAGTATTGTGTAAAAACAATTTTTATTATTCTACAACATATTATATCACTATTTCTCTCAAATAAAAGTCAATATGTTGCTTCACGTTTCCACCACCCCTCCTCCCTTTCAAGACTTCCTCAGTGTTACTTACAATATAAAAGCAATAAAGGTAATTTAACATTTAAAAAAAAACTGTTTAAAAAGAAAAAAGGAACTTTTACTTCTTTATGGTTATTACCTCATTTGATTAATGATCCAATATATTACTAAATTAAGTCATATTATCTTATTATAATCTTTTAAGAAAGAACAACATATTTTCTCATACTCTTATTTTAACTTTCATTCTTGTCTCAGTAAATTAAAAATAGCTGATAAACAAGTTACCCATTATCAAATATCACCAAGTGTCCTTTCACTCTCCAATGTTCTTCCACATAGTTCTGAAACTTTCGCTATTCATTATTAAATTTTTCCATATCAAGTTCCTTCAGTGTTCTTGTTAATTTGTCCATTTCACTCCAGTGCATAGTTTTCATAACCCAGTCCCATTTTTCTGGAATTTTATTTTGCTTCCACAATTGCGCATACAATGTCCGTGCAGCTGAAAGCATGTACCAAAGTAATCTTCTGTCTTGCTTCGGAAAATTTTCTATTTGTAATCCCAACAAAAAGATTTCTGGTGCCTTTTTCACTTTGTATTCCAAAATCTTTGACATTTCTTGCTGGATCATTTGCCAATATTGTACAGCCCTTTCACAAGTCCACCACATATGGTAGAAGGACCTTTCATGTTTTTTACATTTCCAGCATCGATCAGACATCTGATTATTTGTTTTCGACAGTTTTTTTGGTGTCACATACCATCTATACAACATTTTGTAACGATTTTCTTTTATGTTATTACATGTCAATATTTTCATACAGTTCTTCCACAAATATTCCCATTGTTCCATCTGAATTTCCTTGTTTATATTAATTGCCCACTTTATCATTTGAGATTTTACCACTTCTTCCTCTGTAGACCATTTCAGTAACAGTTTATATACTCTTGAGATCAATTTTATGTCCTCACCAAACAGTATTTTCTCCATTTCTGTTTGTTCTTGCCTTTTTCCTTCATTGCTAATATCCTGCTTCAGCAGACTTTTAATTTGTAACCATTGAAACCAATTAAATTTATAATCCAATTCTTCCACTGATTTTAATTCCGCTTTGCCTCCTTGTATTTTTAACAACTGTTTATATGGTAACCATTTCTCTTCCTCAATATCCGAATATAACTTCATTACTTCCGTTGGCACAATCCACAACGGTTTTCTCTCATCTCCATATTTTTGGTATTTCAACCAAGTTTTAAGCAAACTACTTCTTACATAATGATGTGAGAAAAAAACATCCATTTTACTTTTCCCATAGCACAAATATACATGCCAACCAAAAACCTTTCCATGGCCTTCTAATGTTAATAATTTTCTGATTAATAACACTATCCAATCCTTAATCCATACCAAACAAACTGCATCATGATATTGTCTTAAATTCGGTACTTGGAAGCCTCCCCTTTCTTTAGCATCTGTCAGGATCTTCATCTTAATTCTTGGTTTCTTGCCAGCCCATATAAATTCCGAAAGTTTCCTCTGCCATTTATGAAATTGTTTATCTTCTTTCACTATTGTTATAGCTTGAAACAAGTACATTATTCTTGGTAATACATTCATTTTTATTGCCGATATTCTACCCAGGATAGACAAATTCAACTTATTCAATTTTTGTAAGTCCACCTCAATTTTCCGCCAAAGCTTTTCATAGTTGTTTTTAAATAAGTCAATATTCTTTGTTGTAATTTCTGCTGCTAAATACTTTACTTTAGAGGCCACTTCACAGTTTGTTAAATTTTGTAATTCCATTTGCTTAGATTTTGACATATTTTTACACAATTTTTTTGTTTTCTCTTTATTTACATAAAAGCCTGCCAGATCACCATATTCTTTTATTTTTTGGAGCAGCAACGGTGTAACTTGAGTTGGGTTTTCATTTATAAACATTACATCATCGGCAAACGCTCTGTATTTGTAAGAAAAGCCTTTTAATTTCAAACCCTCTATCTCCTTATCTTCTTGAACTTGCATAAGCAGTATTTCCAGCGTCATTATAAATATCAAAGGGGATAGAGGGCACCCTTGTCTTGTTCCTTTACAAATTGCTATTTTCTCTGTCAAATCTGCATTTATACAAAGTCTTGCTTGTTGGACAGTATATATTGCCTTTAGTATTCTAACAAAGTCTTCACCCAATCCCAATTTCTCCATTACTGCAAACATAAAGTCCCAATGAACATTGTCAAAAGCTTTCTCTGCATCAGCGAAAAGCAAAGCTACTTCTTTTTCAGGATGTTTTTCATAATATTCTATTGTATCTATTATAGTTCTGATATTTTCTCTTAATTGCCTTCTGGGGAGAAACCCTGCTTGTTCCTCTTTAACAAAACTATTCAAATGCTGCTTCAGGCATTCCGCTAAAATTCTAGCATATATTTTGTAGTCATTATTTAGCAATGAAATTGGTCTATAGTTTTTTACATTAGTCACATCTCTGTCTTCTTTTGGTATCAACGAGATTACTGCTTCCTTCCAAATATTAGGTATCTTCCCATCTATTCATAATGTTCATCAATTTCTGAAGTTTTGGAAGTAGAGTTTCTTTAAGAACTTTATAATATCTTACTGTAAAACCGTCAGGACCCAGAGCCTTCCCTGGCTTCATTGAGTTAATTGTCATTTCAATTTCTTCCTTACCAATTGGGTCGTTTAAGATCTTTTTCATATTGTCTGTTTTTTCCTCTGTTCTGTGAAGCAGTGGCTCAGTCCTTGTCTGTCCTGGGGCTGGAGAGTCGAGGTTGCTCTGCACTGCGTTTCGGTGTCAGGCAGCTCAACCAATGGGAGATCATGTGAACTTGTGACCAGTCTGTCTGGATAATTATATTATATGATAGATAATTGTGGAGGTTATCCTACTCTGTGGAGGTATTACTTTACTTATTCTGAACTCAAATTCAGTTGATTATGAATTTTGTGTAACAGATAGTGGTTGTATCTTATGGTTAAAAGCAGTTGTTTTTAAGATATATAACTCTTAAACTATCAATAATTGCAGAATCTATTTACTGAAACTTTGGATCCTCTTGAATCAGGTTTTGGAAGAAAAAAGTTTATCATATTAAGAATAAATGGGTCTTGGCACCATATAAGAGTTTCCAGCACCGCTTTGCGATAATTTGGGGGTGGTGGCTGGGGAGGAAGAGTTTAAGGGAGGATCTGACATTATCTAAGTGAGACACTGTGCTTCTTCCCCAGGTCTCAATCATCATCGGACTAGACCCTGGAGGTCCCTTCCAACTCTATGATTCTATCTTTACCATAGATGCTAGGGGAAATTCCTGAAGTGTGGGGGCTATTTTTTTCTTCTCCTCCATTTCATTGGGGTGAGACATTGGGGCTTGGATGGTAGACCTATACCTTACCATTTTTAATTTTTAATTTAATTATTTGTATCCAATTTTTCTCCCTAATGGGTAAATAAAGTAGTTTATAATACAATACAAATACAAGTAAGAAGACACAAGAAATAAAAGGGAGTGGGGCTTCTGAGTACAGAGCAGGTCTTTATCTTCTGACTAGGATTCTGATGTGTCCACCAGCACTTCAGTAGCCAGAGGGGGAATCATTTAGATCATGAAAGGTTGTCTCTGGGTGAGTTGGATCCTAAGCAATATTTTGGTCCTTCAAATGTATTTGCTTCTGTGGGCTTCAGCTAGAGTTTCTCGTTCAGTAGTGTTAATTTTCTGAACATGACAGAACCAGTGTGGACTTAATAGCTGCAAAACAAAAACAAAAAAAGCCCCAAAGGAGTTCTTAAGGGATAGAATCATGCTCACATTGCTCCCAGTGGCAATTGGCCAGTAAAACTGTAGGACGGTGGTTGGAAAAGTGGCTCTTGAGTGCGTATTGTACAGTGCTGCAGTAGGTATTTCGGAAATGAGATTACCTTTACAAACTTCTGTGTTGTCTTTCATCTGAATATTAACTTATAATGATTAACAATTGCAATTAGCTTTGTAGTGCAAAAGCCCTTCTGTTGCATGCTGTGGCCTATGAATAGGATTCATTACATTAGATAATAATTACAGCCGTGTCTGAAAAGATTAAGGACTGCTCTACTTCTAATCTAGCGTAAAGCCTTTTACTGCTTTCCAAGCTTGTGGCCTGATCCCACACAGTTCTCCTTGAAAATCAGTTTAGCTTTTGAAGTGATGCTGGAACAGTCTGCGAGTCTGTAAAAGTTTTTAATTTACTTCAAATAATACCTTTGCATTCCTTTCCTGCAATCATTCAAACTTTCCTTGTTTGTTTTTGTAAACTGATTGTTCTGAGAAAACGGTGTAACTTCAGCATGCTATTTTCTCGCTAGAGTTGAGCAAAATGTCCTTTATATTAGCAAATAATCAAGTGTTATTGATCTGTTTCTATCAGTGGGCTCCAGAACTACTCACCCATAGGTCACAGCTATTATACTATTTTGATATCTACCGTAGGTTGGACAGTGTGCAGCACTATTGCTACATGAGTTTTGTAAATTAATTTTAAAAGATTTGATTCTGTAATATAATATCTTCCAGATATATTTTAAAATATAAATTTAGGAATATACTATAATTAATTATGATGCTTAAATTATAAAGCTTTTAAATGAACTATGCTTCTTTCCAAAGTCACTTACTGAAAGTAAGCATGCAAACATGAGAAACATTTTGTATTCCTAGGATAATTAAAATTGTGAGAACTTTGTTGAGCCCCAGTTTGAAAATATACTTCAAACTATTGTAACTTCTTTAATATGATCTCATGCTGCAAGGCTATTCATGTGTACACAGCAACCATATTTGCAGAATCAGTTAACTGAGTCCTTACCATGCTCTCCAAGGTGGGAGGATATTGATTAGGGGAAACATATGTTATCAGACCCTTATTGTGTGCTTGAATGAGTTACAAGAACACCTAAACAGCACAGGATCACCCTATAAGATCATTACATATACTGCTAGGTGTATGTGGTCATGCTGGTCACATGTGGGAACTCCACATGTTGAAAATTAGAAACCTTAGTGAATCCATGTCAGTAACTGCATTTAGGAGATAATAGAATGATTCAGTTGATTATGAATTTTGTGTAACAAAAAGTGGTTGCATCTTATGGTTAAAATCAGTTGTTTTTAAGATATATAACGTATACTATCAATAATTATATAGATAATTATATATAAAAATATATATAGAGTAACATGGGAGTATCAGAAAAACATCTATTTCTGCTTCATTGATTTTGCTAAAACCTTTGATTGTGTGGATCACAACAAACTGTGGCAAGTCCTTAAAGAGATGGGAATCTATATAAATATAAAGAGATGAGAATCTATATAATCATTGACAGTATACTATCAATAATTATATAGATAATTATATATTAAAAATATACAGAGTAGCACGGGAGTATCAGAAAAACATCTATTTCTGCTTCGTTGACTATGCTAAAGCCTTTGATTGTGTGGATCACAACAAACTGTGGCAAGTCCTTAAAGAGATGGGAGTACCAGACCACCTCACATGTCTCCTGAGAAACCTGTATAAGGGTCAAGAAGCAACTGTCAGAACGGGATATGGAACAACTGATTGGTTTAGAATAGGAAAAGGAGTTCAACAAGGATATATATTGTCACCTTGCTTATTTAATTTATATGCAGAATACATCATGCGGAATGCTGGCCTGGATGAAGCACAAGCCGGAATTAAGATTGCCGGGAAAAACATCAACAACCTCAGATATGCAGATAACACTACTATAATGGCAGAAAGTGAGGAGGACCTAAAGAACTTCTTGTTGAGGGTGAAAGAAGAGAGCACAAAAGTAGGCTTGAAACTCAACATCAAAAAAACTAAGATCATGGCATCCGGCCCCATCACACCATGGCAAATAGAAGGGGAAGACATGGAAGTAGTGACAGACTTCACATTTCTGGGATCCAAGATCACTGCAGATGGTGACTGTAGCCATGAAATTAAAAGACGTTTGCTCCTTGGGAAGACAGCTATGACCAACCTGGGCAGTATAATAAAAAGTAGAGACATTACCCTGCCAGCAAAAGTCCATATAGTAAAAGCGATGGTATTCCCAGTAGTAATATATGGCTGTGAGAGCTGGACCATAAGGAAGGCTGAGCACAGAAGAATAGATGCTTTTGAGATGTGGTGGTGGAGAAGACTCTTGAGAGTCCCTTGGACTGCAAGAAGATCAAATCAGTCAGTCCTAAGGGAAATCAACCCAGACTGTTCACTGGAGGGTCAGATGATGAAGCTGAAGCTCAAATACTTTGGCCACCAAATGAGAAGGGAGCACTCCCTGGAGAAGATCCTGATGTTGGGAAAGACAGAAGGCAAAAGAAGAAGGAGATGGCAAAAGATGAGATGGCTGAACAGTGTTACTGATGTAACAAACACGAATTTGAGCAGACTTTGGAGGATGGTGGAAGACAGGAGGGCCTGGCGTGACTTTGTCCATGGGGTTGCAAAGAGTCGGACTCAACTGTGCAACTGAACAACAACAACAAAGAATACTTAAAAGCTTACTGTGAATGATCTTGTTTTTTGTTTTAATTATTCTGACATCTTTGAAAAGAAGTCTCTGTAATTAATGTACTTGTGTCAAACTTTTCTACATTAGCATAAAACCACTGAAAAATCTTATCTGGAGATTTGTGGCTGAGTTGCCACAAATATACAGATAAAGCTCAACTGTGTCTTATGCTTCCAACAGATCTCAGGGAAACTTTGGAAACTGAACAGGTGGCAGTTTGGGAATGGACGAGGACCAGCAAACTGAAACTTACTCCTGACAAAAGAGAGGGTGTGGGTGTGGTTTGACCCAGGAAATGGAATGTCTCCTGTTCTGGATAAGGTTGCACTCCCCGTAAAGGAGTATGTTTGTAGTTTGTGGGTGCTGATGGACACACATCTCTTGTTCTGTAAATAGGTGACCATGGTGACTAGGGGAGCCTTTTGTCAGTTGAAGCCGTTCCTGAGCAACAAAGATCTAGTCACTGCAGACTTTAAAAATCACTAGATTTCTCCCAGTTTTCCTGCCTTATTTAAATGGATATAAACTTTCTATTGAAAGTACATTATGTTTTGTTTTTAGGAAGCAAACTTGATTTTTTTTATTCCTGTTTCCTTTTTCAGTAGAAAATTCTCTTGACTAGGACTTTGAACCGAAACTCACAACATTGATTTTGGAACTCTAGAAAATCAGTTAACAGGCAAGTCATTAGAACTGGAATCCACTGATCTTGCTGTTTCTTTGGAAAAGTTTTGCAGTACAGTACAAAGCAGAATGTAATGTAGCTCTGCCTCCTGTAAATGACCCCACAAAGACTATTTTGTTCAATAGTACATTTTTATAGGCTCTGTGTCTCAGAACTCTTTATTAACCAGAGAACAAGAGGGGAAAAAATCAAAAGCGGCTTGGTCTGGGTCAGATTCAGTCTGATAATATAGCTGCAAAGAGCCAAAAGACACCCAGTGAAACTTGTTGTGAGGCAGAACCATCTATCTACTACCCCCTTTACAGTGTAGATCACAATGTGTCACATACAGAGAAATGAGGTGCACAGCAGGAAAGGGCTTGCAGAACAAATAATTCCAGAAGAGTCAGGGGAAATTTCTTTTGTACCATGGGATTAACAAAGCCCCAAAGTCATTAGTCTTCCTCATGCAAAATTAGCCACATTTCCACAGGTAAATGTATTTACCCCTTAGTTGATAGTACACTGAATTTTTAGTAGATTTGAATGAATGTTGCTGGATATTTGTGCTACATTAAGTGCTATATGGAATAGCAGTTGCAATTCTGCTTGTAGCTGATCTCAGAAAAAGAATCAGTATAAAGCGATAATTTTTAGTAATTAATGAATCCAAAATAATCTCATAACTGTAAAAGTGCTACGGGAAGAAGCTTGTTTTCTCACGGCTCATAAGGCAGGTGGCCAAGTAGTATAACATTAATTATACAGAGCCCTGATAAATAGCTTACGCTGTTTCTTTTTTTATGTCTTCCAAGTATACTTTTAGATTAATTTTTAAAGATTGCTTTGTGTTAGATGTCATGTCATGTTACCAAAGGGATGTAAGGAAGCTGGCAGAAAGAAGGTATCACTGACATAACAAATAAATACTAGTGTCCTTTAAATACCAGTACTCTCCCTGAGATACCATGAATATTCCTTAAGCCCTGATTTGGGGTGGCAGGACTCTTACTCATCTATTTTATGAGGGAGTCTATGCAGGACAGGACTCTGGGAGGGAGCTTGTGAACAGCATACCTCTTGGTGGCTAGTGAAAGGGACTTCACTCTTACTGCTTGCATGCATGCTGCTCTGTTGTATCACACTTTCTTGTTGAGTACTGTGTATGTTGGCATCTTATCTAAAACATTCACAGCATTTGTACTGCCTCCCTGGTCATTTTAGCCATGCTATATAATCATAGCTTGAATTGATAGAATCAGGCTGTAGTAGTTGATGGTCGAATTATTTTGTTTAGTATAGTAAATCCTGTTTTATTGGGGAAGTTGTGAGCTGTGATGACAGTTTCAGAAATGCCTTGTTTGAGATGGTGGTTTTATAACCAAAATAAACAACTGTTAGTTTGGCATGATTTGAATGTAAATTTGTTTAAGCAGTTATCTCCTTTTTATGAGCTTGGTTGAAGAGATTATCAAATACAGGGGAAAAAAGCAAAGTAAAACAGTATCAGTCCAGATCTAATGTGAAATTGTTGGTGGCAAAGGTGTAGCAGGGTATGCATGTGTGTGCATGTGTTTGTTTCTGTGGAAGGGGAAGGACTACTATATATGTAATAAGTCCTTAAGAAAACAAAGGTGCCAATGACACATTAATCATTAATTACAACAGGTGATAAAGAGAGGGCAGAACTGCTAAATTCCTACTTCCCTCAGTCTTCTCTTATGAGGGAAATGATGTTTGCTCAATAAAAACAGATCACATGATGAGGGAAGGGAGTTGCAGCCTAGGATCAGCATTGGTGTAGTACATAAACACCTGGTTTCTTTAAATGAGATTCCTGTAACTCACTCTATGCAGGCTTGCCTTTGGGGCTGATCTGGCACTCTAGCTTTGTGCAAATTGCAGCAGCGCACTTGCTGGCAGCATCGCCTGTGTGGGCTTGCAATTGGCCAGTGCTATGCCAGTTGCATTGGCTACCAGTTGGGTACCAGATCCATTTCAGGGTGTTGGTACTGACCTTCAAAGCCCTGGGCAGAATGGGGCCAACATATCCAAGGGATCGCCTCTTCACATATGTGTTCCAAAGAGCCTTACCCTTTTTAAAGATGGGGGTGACATTTGCTATCTTCTAGTCTGCAGGAACGGAGGCAGATTTCAATGAAAGATTACATATTTTTGTCAGGAGATCCACAAGTTCATCTTTGAGTTCTTTCAGAACTCTTGGATGTATGCCATCCGGGCCTGGTGACTTATCAGTTTTTAATTTGTCTACCAGTCATAGGACTTCCTCTCTCATCACCTCAATCTGACTCAAGGTCTTTCAACATTCCTCCCAAAATTAGCAGTTCTGGAGTGGGCAAACACTTCTCATCTTCCACAGTGAAGATGGAGGCAAAACATTCATTCAGCTTCTCAGCCAATTCCCTATCCTCCTTCAGTAATCCTTTTACCCCTTAATCATCCAAGGGCCCCACTGCCTCCCTGGCTGGTTTCCTGCTTCTAATGTATTTTTTTATTGTTGGTCTTTATGTTTCTTGCGGTATGCTCCTCATAGTCCCTTTTTGGCTTCCTGATCACAGCCTGTGTTCCCTTTTATTAACCTCACTTGGACTAGCTTTCCACCGCTTAAAGGAATCCTTCTTACCTTTTACAACTTCCATTACTGTGTTTGTTAACCATGTAGGCTTTTTAAAATACCTATTTGTGCCTTTCTTGACTTATGGTATATATTTTATCTGAGCACCTAGGATCGTAGTTTTAAACAGCCTCCAAGCTTCCCCAAGGGGTTTGACCCTATTTACCTTTCCTTTCATTTTCCTCTTCGCATGCCTCCTCATTTCAGAGAATTTACCTCTTTTAAAGCTAACAGTGGTTAAAAAGGTAGAGGTAGTCCCCTGTTCAAGCACCAGTCATTTCCGACTCTGTGGTAATGTTGCATCATGATGTTTTCATGGCAGACTTTTTACGGGTTGGTTATGTTGGTCTTTTTAGGCAACTCCGTATTTATACAAATGGTGGAATCAACAGCATTATGGTCACTGCTCCCAAACAGTGCAATCACTTTTACATCTCTCACTAAGTCTTGGACATTACTTAGAACCAAGTCCAGGATTGCCCCATCCCTGGTTAGTTTTGTGACCATCTGCTCCATAGTACAGTCATTGAGAGTGTCTAGAAACTCAATCTCTTTCTCCTGACTGGAATACATATTGACGCAATCAATCTGCAGGTAGTTAAAATCACCTATTATGACAGTTTTTACATTTAGCCACTATCTTTAATTCTTTCATTATTTTATAATCAAAAAATTATAAAATGTAAACCTCTATCATGTCTTGTAAACATCTATCATGTCACCCCTCAGTCGACGTTTCTCCAAGCTAAAGAGCCCCAAGAGTAAATAATAAAAGTTGTTTTGTGTTACCACAGGTCAGACCAGAACCAGTGGGTTGAAATTACATCAAAAGTGTTTTCAGCTAGACATTAGGAAGAACTTCCTGACGGAGCAGTACCTCAGTGAAACAGGCTTCCTCAGAAGGTGGTGGGCTCTCCTTCTTTGGAGGTTTTCAAACAGAGGCTAGATGGCCATCTAACAGCAATGCCAATTCTGTGAACTTTGGCAGATCATGAGAGGGAGAGCAGGAAGGTACTTAGTTCTTTTGACCTTTTCTTATACACTCATGGAAACGCTGATCACCACTTTGGAGTCAGGAAGCAGTTTTCTCCAGAGCAGTTTGGCCAGGGATCCTGGAGGTTTTTTGCCTTGTTATGTGCATGGAAAAGGGGGTCACTGGAGATTTATGGGGGAGGTATTTGAATTTCCTGTTTAGATGGCCCTGGAGGTCCATTTCAACTCTATGATTCTGTGCTCCTTATAATGTACTCTCTTAAGTATGCAGGGTGCTGTCTTTGGAATAACAACTGGACAATTGGACATTAACGCTGCCAGGATAAGTTCTGGTGGGCTGATGGTCTAGGAGAGGTTACTCCCCATTGCAGCTACTCTAGGCTGAGAGCTATCTTGCCCACTGAGGCCACCTCAGCTCAAAGAGAGGGATGGGCATGAGTACCTATCTCTGAGCTGAAGGTGGTTGGCCCAGAGACAGATACATGTTTAATGCTTCTCTGTGTCCTCTTTGTTAACCGGCCTCAGAAAGGGCTGCCACTCTATGATGGCCTCCTGAAAGGTGCCGCAGTTTCCAGTGGCAACGGATCTCTGCCACCCCATCAATGGCCCCACCCGGACAGTCTCCCAGTACACACAGCCTCCAAAGGCCACTGAAATAGCCAGGAAACCATCATTATCATAATGCAACTAGTAGCAAGGTCTAATCATGTTGGGAGCATTTCCTCAGAGGCCATAGCTACCACCACTTTCCTGCCACTCCTTCCCTCCATCCTTCCCTCTGCCTCACCCCAGGACGGACAAGGATTGGGTTACTGGGGAAGCTGCTAGCCAAAGGCTGTTGCTAGGCAAACGTGGTGGCAGAAATCAGTTTCCCTGGAGAAAACGGCTGCTTTGCAGGATGGATTCTGTCATTATAAGTTTCTGAGGTCCTTTGCCTCCTGCTTTGGTCCCCACTGTGGATAAAAACTCTACTTTTCCTAGGTAGAGGCTGGGGGTGGGGAGGGAATGGAAAGCTGAAGTCAGATCAATTCCCCTACAAAAAATGACCACCTTGAGGTGCATACTAGGGATGTGCATTCGGTTCAGCCGAACCGTATTTACAGCCGAATCAGCACTGATTCGGCTGTATTCGGAATAGGCTGAAGCCGATCCCCATAGGCGCCCATTATACGGCAGCCGAATACGGCTCGCCGCATACTTACGAATAGCTATTCGTAAGTATGCGGCTGTCAATTCAAAAGGCGGCAAAGTAGCTTCTGCAGCTTCAAAGGAGCTGCTTGCCTACTCTGGCGCCTTTAGTGGCCTCTTCCCGCCTCTCCCTGGGATCAGGGAGGGGGGAGAGGGGGAAGAGGAGCCCCAGCAGCCAATCCAAAGCATGCATTTGCAAAATGCATTGCAAATGCATGCTTTGAAGGGCTTTTTAAGGAGTCTTTCTTCCTGGCTGGATTAACTCCTCCATTGCTGCTGTATGTGAGAGATTGTGCAAAGGGCTGGCTGCCCCTTGTCTTAAGCTGCTGCCTGCAGCTCTCTCACTCAGCCTTACCAAGTTACCAGACTTCCCTGGACTAGAGAAGACAAGGTAAGACACTCTTGGGGTTCTTGTTTTTATTTATTGTTGGTAAAAGGACTTTTTTTAAGACTTAGAGTCCCTTTACTTAACCAGATTTGGGTGGTGGTGGTGTAGCTTATTTGGTGATTTCTGCTTGGGGAGGGGGGCTGGGGTGGGGGGGGGTTGCCAATTTGCCCATATCTTAATTTAGTGAGAGGACTTTTAAAAGTGCAGTGTCCTTTTACTTCTCCTGATTTGGGTGGCTTGGATTTCTTGGGGTTAAGGTGAAGTGTTTTTTTTGGGGGGAGGGGGTGGCAAAGTTCCTGTATTGTTAAAAGTTAATTTTTTACTGTTTTAAAAGTATTCAGTGTTTGATTTGTTGCTGCTGTGTTGTGCTGCTGCTGTTACTCTTTTCTTTGGGTTCTTGGGGGGGTGCTGTTTGGCCTAATTTCCATCGTTTAAAAGGCCACTTTTGTCCCCTTTTTCCTGGTTCTGGTTTTAGGGGGGGGGGGTGTTGTTGACTTATTTGGCCTGAGCTTTCTTGTTGGTGAAAAGGCCACTTTTTAAACACTTGGCCTTTTGTGATTCTGCTGGTTTTGTTTTGGTTTTTTTAAATTGCCTCTGGTTGGTGTGGGGGTTGGTGAGGGTGTGTGTGGGCTGGGTCACTTTCTTGTTTTTATAGAGTAGATTGTGTGTTCTGTGGCAGGGAAGCTGGCACCTGGGTGAGAGACCCAGAACCAGCAGGTTTTTTGTGGTTGGCCAGCTCTCCCCATGTTGTTTGGGGCAGGGCTGGAGAGCTGGCATCTGTAGATTGTGTGTTCTGTGGCAGGAAAGCTGGCACCTGGGTGAGAGACCCAGAACCAGCAGGTTTTTTGTGGTTGGCCAGCTCTCCCCATGTTGTTTGGGGCAGGGCTGGAGAGCTGGCATCTGTAGATTGTGTGTTCTGTGGCAGGGAAGCTGGCACCTGGGTGAGAGACCCAGAACCAGCAGGTTTGTTGTGGCTGGCCAGCTCTCCCCGTGTTGTTTGGGGCAGGGCTGGAGAGCTGGCATCTGGGTTTGCTGCAGCCAGGTCTGCAGAGCAGACCTTGAGCAGATTGTGTTTTGTGTGGCAGTGACATTGGCAACTGGGTTTTATATTGCTTCCAGGCCTGCCCTGCAGGGTTAGAGTAGATAGAGGGATGTAGTGCATTTGGGTCCTATAGAGATTCTCTGATGTGGTTAGGTTTGGCTTTGGGTGCCCCAGGAATTGGACCCCCCTGGTCCAATTTTTTTTGGCCTTGTGGGTTTTGAGTGGGACAGTGCCCTGAAGCTGCACAGCAGTTTGGGGGGCTCTCCTCAAAACCCCCTGCTCCCCAGAGCCACTTTTCCCACGACAATTACAGTGAGGAAGTGGCTAATTGGGCTTTCCCCATCATTGTTAGCAATGGGCCTTTTGGGGAGCCCAAAGACAGGGACCCCCTGGCCCAATCTTTTTGGGACTTGGGGGTTTGGAGGGGAGAGTCCCCTGCAAATTTGGGGGCTCTCCCTCAAACCCCCTGCCCCCCAGTAGCCTCTAATTATGCCCTATGTTGCCATTGATTTCAATGGCCCATAGGGTATAATGATGGAATAGGGGCACCCTCTTTGGGTGCCCCTGGAATGGGATCCCCTGGCCCAATTTTTTTGGGACTTGGGGGGGTTGGAGGGGAGAGTCCCCTGCAGGTCCCCTGCAAATTTGGGGGCTCTATCTCAAACCCCCTCCCCTCCATGCGACTTCAAATATACCCTATTTGCCATTGATTTCAATGGCCCATAGGGTATAATAGGGCCGTATATTCGGTAATAGCCGTGCATCTACCGTATATGCGGCTATTCCGAATGCGGTATTCAGGAGTATACGGGGATTCCGAATCCCCCCCCCCGTATACTTCCGAATCTGTGTCAATCCGAATTTTTTTTTTTTGCACATCTCTAGTGCATACTCTATGATATACCATAATACAGCTAAGAGATAACCCGCCCACCCCCAAACACCGATCATGCCACAAGTTCATGCTGATGCTAAATGCTGCAAGGCTGAATATGACAGGAAAAGGTGGCAAAAATGCACTGCTAACAAAAGGAATGCTGAGGTTCAGTGTCTGTATGACTGTTGTCGTGCCTCCGTGCACCCCCTCTGTATGATTTTTCTTCGTTATCTCCATTCTGGGCCTCTTTCGAGCCATCACAGAAATGGGGACACACACACGTGGAGAGGGAGGCCAGCATCTTTTTCAGCTGGGGGGGGGGGGTCAGTGGGAAGAAAGCAAGGGGAGTGAGTGAATGCCAAGGGTGGGAGGAGTTGTGGTGTGCCAAGGGTGCAGGGGTAGTTGAGAGGAAGAAGTGGTTGGAGGGGGAGCACCCCAAGGGTGGGGGGAGAGAATGTCTTGAGTGGGTGGGTGGGAAGATAGCAAGGGTGGGGGGCACTCACCTCGAGCCTCTTTCTAGAGCCCATTGTATTTTTCTTCACAACAGGCCTTATTCCTTGTTATATGTAATTATGTATTTCCATAGTCTTATGAAAAGGAAAACTTTCATTGTGATGATCTTAGGAATGTATTACTGCTTTAGTCTATCATGAGTTGAACTGATTAACTTGTCTATAAAAAGTGTTCAGGAAATGGCCTTGTTTGAGGTTTGTGATACATCCCCCCCCCCCCCCGAGACATCTGCAGTTCATGTGACTAAATATTTGATGTGCTGAAATATACATTTTGGATTTGAGTGTCATGGTGTTTGCTCTGGTATTACTGACATCTTACAAATGCCTCGCAGTCTACCAGTAATTGTCTCCAGCTCCCAGCAGCACATTTTAAGATATTAGTATGCATGGATGCATGTGAAAAAAGAACTGCAGCTGAAGGGGTGTGCTGCTGCTCATCATTCTCTGCAACTGAATCTTGGGGGTTTTTTTATTTGTTTCATGGATTGAATGAAATGTGGAAGGAATTTGAACTAGGGTTATTATCAGTTTTGATTGCACTCATTTTCTCCTCGACTCAGTTTTTTAGAAAAAGGAATTACCATGCAGTTTTGGAGTAATAGTAAGGTGGGATAGGGAAGGAGGAGGATAAGGTAGGTCAGTAGAGTAAATAATAGTGGATGCTGCAAGAATAAGTAACATTATAAAGAAAGGTGCCAATGATTAAAGAAATGCATTTGATCTACCGGCATATATTACAATTGTTTAGCTCATTTCAGCTTAGAAATCGGTTAGAATTTTAAAGAAATGAGGATGAAAGTCATAAAATTCTTGTGGTTACAATGGCCACAATAAGTCCATAGGCCTGTATAACTATATTGAATTGTAAAGCTATCGATTATTTGCAAGGGTATCGAACTCATTTGTTATGAGAGCCAGATCTGACAAATGAGACCTTGTTGGGCTGGGGCATGTCAGGCCAGGCCATGTTGGGCTGGGCCTTATGTGTACCTATCTAAGATTAGGTAGCACAGATAGAAACTTTATAAAGGACACAGACAAACACAACTGAAGATTTTTTAAGAAAAAAACTTAAAATAAAACATGTTTAAAACATCAGCACTTGTTAGTCTTAAAGGTGCTTTCTTTGTATTTCTCCCATGGGATTTAGGGAACTGTGCAAAGGAAGTTCTGGCACTTTCCTTCCTTCCCCAGGGGACCAGGAGGGAGGGAGCCTCAGCCAATAGAAGAAGAGAGTCATGGCTCAGTAGCTGTACTGTGCAAGTGAGAGGCCTGGCAAAGCAAGCTCTGCCTCTCCCCTTCCTCCCCAAGAGAGAAGCCTCAACCAGTGGAGTAAATAGAGGTTTTGCTCTGTAGCTCCTGTGTGATTGAGCAAGCCTTGTAAAGCAAGCTGTTATGCAGAAGGAAGCAAGAGAGAGGGAGAAGGAAGCAGACTACAGCCAGTTGTTTGGGGGCCTGATAGGAGCTCTCTGGGGGACCGCATCTTTGACTCCCCTGGATTATTGCATTTCCAAGCTTTGTAACTGCAGATGGTTGGAATAAGAGTTGGGGTGTTCTGCCCAGACATGAAAACGTCTTTATTGAAGGCAGAGTTCATTGCTCTTGTGCAAAAATTGTGCAGGGGATCATACAGGGCTCCCCGTGTAGCAAACCATAGTTTCCTAAGGTAAGTGCAAATGTGAATCCCTCTAACTGCTGGGTGAATGACCTTGGAAAGAGATGTGAGAATACAGGTGATGCTGTCAGGGCTGGAGATCAGCAGAGTAGCTTCAACCATTTTTCATCCTCAAAACCTCTGTGAGTGCTCTACTTGACAATTCTTAATCCTTGACCTTCCCTTCTGGGGTTATAAGTGTTTTCTGCTGATATGACCTGAATAGTTATCATTTGGGGAGAATGACAGAGGGAAGCTTATATGGACTCATTGTAAATCATGTAGAAAATATGTGAATTAATTTGTTGTGATTTGGCCATTTAATGGTAAATCATTCTGTTTTTTAAAATTATGTCTGTAACATACTGTCTTTTTCCAGATATCTGATTCCATCTTTGTCTACATAGCTTATAAAAGCAATTCCTTGGTTTATTGTGTGTATAAAGAAATATGAACATCTGGCACAAAGCAGTAGCTATATCACATTACTTCTTAAGCATTCCAGCGACATTATTTGAGTTTAATCAAGTCTTCTGATTTACTTTTTTGATCTTTCATTTTTCATCTATTTTTCCTCTTCCCTGTATCAAATCGGATTGATGTAGATGATATGATGTTAGTATTTTTATACAGTTCCTCAACGTTCCAATTTTCAGTTTTGGGGCTTATTGATATGATTGCATTACTAGGAATATTGTTGCCATATCTTATGTTTTTACAATCAGAATGTGGTTTTTATTACAATGTTTTTGTCATGCCTTTACAGAAACTTAATCTGTATGCTTATAAATAAGCTACCTTGCTTGTATTTCCACTGGAATTTTCAGAGTAAAATTGACTAGATACCACATATTGGATGGAATCACCCCTCAGCATAATATTTACATATCACGAGAACAAAGGTATTCTAACATTGCCTCGAAAGCATAAAACCATTGAAACACACTTTTAATTTGCTGCCAGTTTTTTAGAAGCACATCTGGTTTCAGTAAGTGCTAGTATTTTTTAAGCAATATTCTGCATTGATGGAACCCACATATTCAATTCTGGTTCCACTTCTGATGAAATCTGACAGTGCATGTATATACCCATGTGATGTTTGTGCATGTCTTGTGTTTTGTGTGCCACAATAAATAAATATTAAGTGCTGTCAAATCACTTCCAACATGGCAACCCTATGAATTAATATTTTCCAAAATGTCTTATTGTTAGCAGCCATTCTCAGGGCTTGCAAACTGAGACCTGGGGTTTCTTTTATTGAGTTAATCCATCTCATGTTGAGTCTTCCTCTTTTCCTGCTGTTGTCAACTTTTCATAGCATTGTTGTCTTTTCCAGTGACTTTAGGCTTGCTAGTCCCCAGGTCTGGGAGGGAGATCCCCCAGTTTTTCAGGCTCCTCCCTGCCACCAGCCAGCTGGCTAATAGTGGGAAAGTCCTGCCCTGACAGCCACCAGGTGCCTTCAAGCCTTTGCAGGTTTAGAAGAAGCTTGCAACTGTTTGTGTTTCTCCATGTGTGTATGCCTTTAAATCTTGTCAAGAGGAAAGCTGCAGGGAGGTGGGACGAGCTGACAGAATCATGTTGCTCTCGGTCCCTGTGTTTATTTGGAGGAAAACTCCACCCACTAGGCAGTTCTTTCATCTTCCTATTAGTCTGAAGAAGTTGGTTGAAATATAGCAGGTGTTTATATTCAGCAACATGAGTAAATTGCCCCAGTGAGATCACAAAAGTGTGTGCTTGCTGTGATTATTTTGACTGCTTTGTGAGAGTGTGTGTTAACTTTTATTTATTGGAAGTTTAACTGCTGGGGGACGTGAAAATGAAGACTATATTCAGGGAAACTGCACTGTTGTATTTTTATTTATTTATTTATTTTAGGAAATGGGAAAGTCCACTTCCAAAGTCCCTAGATATTTCTGAGTTGGGGCTGGCAACCCTAAGTGACTTTTGACTTCTCATAATATGACCAAAATATGATAGCCTCAGTTTATCCATTTTAGCTTCCAGGGAGAGTTCATACTTTATTTGGCCTAGAACCCACTTCCACGTACACCACAGGATTAGAGAGAGTTCTGTAGTATGTTATACAGTGGTAAAGAAATTAGTGATGTTGAATTTCTTCAGACATATAGCTGTGTTGTGTCACAGTAAAATCTTTTATACTTGAGTAGGCTCTTGATACATTAACCTGGCAATCTTAAACAGAGTTATAACTGTCTAATCCTATGGACATCAGAGGATTTAAAAGGATGTATCTTTGCTCAGGCTTGCACTGGAACTTCTTAATCACCTCTTGTGGTCAGAAGAATAGTAAAATATTCAAATCACGATGTCACCTCTTGATTCCAAATATGTCCTGTGTCTTTTCCAGAACATCAGCATGGATGGAGTTATAACAAAATTAAATGCTAAGATTTGGCAGTGCTTAGTCTAATTTTGAACCAAGTAACAGAATTATTATAGTGTTGATTAACAACAGAGGACGATATCTTCCTATACAACATTAACATTAAAACAGCCTGTTGACTTTAAGGAATCGCTCAACTATATCACGTTGATGTTTTTAAGCCTTTGGGTTCATAACATCAGCTGCAACATTGTTTGTTGTATTTGTAAACACTTCAGTGTTCAGAAGAAGATACTGGATTTATATCCTGCCCTCCACTCTGAAGAGTTTCAGAGCGACTCACAATCTCCTTTACCTTCCTCCCCCACAACAGACACCCTGTGAGGTGGGGAGGGAGCTGAGAGGGCTCTCACAGCAACTGCCCTTTCAAGGACAACCTCTGCCAGAGCTATGGCTGACCCAAGGCCATTCTAGCAGGTGCAAGTGAAGGAGTGGGGAATCAAACCCGTTTCTCCCAGATAAGAGTCCACGCACTTAACCACTACACCAAACTGGTTCAGGGGTGTCAAACTCATTTGTTATGAGGGCCAGATCTGACATAAATGAGACCTTGTCAGGCTGGGCCATGTGTTTCATAAAATGTAATGCCAGGTAGCACAGTTTTTGTCTGTGCCATTTATAAAGATTTTTTTTTTAAAAAAAACTTAACTCACTTAAAACATTAGCACATTTGCAATATTTTAACAGTCACTGATAACTGACACCACTTGCATCAAAATCTGGAGACAATGCCTGCACTATAGCAATTTGGAATATGCTTTTCAGGTGTTGTTTAGTTGTGCATCTGTAAGTTGCAAACCAACTTTTGATTTATTAACATTCATTAATTATTTATGATAATTAGTTAACTAGCAGCAAGTACTAGAAGAACAGATAGGGGAGGATAGAGTGAAAGCCAGGTGAAGATAATTGGGAACAACTGCGAGGAGTATACTGTGAGCTCATTTCAAGTTAACGTAGATGTTGGCCCAGGGGATTCCAGTGCTCCTGGGGAGGGGAAGATATGGCGGTGGGAATAGACAATTATATAAGGGAAGGAGACAGAGACAAATCAGTGCTCGGCCACCTTCCAGTCTATTGCCCATCCCAACGGTGACAGGTAGTGGGCCTAAGAGGAAATGCTCGTCTCCGTCACTGGTGTTATGCAACGCCAGGTTCATCAATAATAAGACCTCGACCCTTAAGGAGTTCTTGCTCCGGCAGGACGTGGACCTGGCTTGCGTGACCGAGACCTGGGTGCGGGACGGAGAGACAGTAGCGCTCTCCCAGATGACCCCCCCCAGCTACTCGGTCTTTCACCAGTCACGGAGTAACGGGCAGGGGGGAGGAGTGGCATTATTCATACGGGAGGCTTACTCCTTTCGGGCTCTCCCGGCCCCAAAGATCGATGGCATCGAATGTGTCGGTCTGTGGTGGGATGCTGGAGAGGGGTTGGCGATCTGGCTGGTGTACCGTCCGCCTAACGCACCAGCCAGCGCCTTACCATCACTATTGGAGGCAGTGGCGGGCTGGGCATTGGAGTACCCAGGGCTTATGGTCCTGGGTGACTTCAATGTCCATACCGATGACACGGCCTCCACTCAGGCGATGGACCTAGTGTCTTCCATGGCGACACTAGGACTCTCTCAACTTGTCACAACACCCACGCATCAGGCCGGACACACACTAGACCTGATCTTTGAGTCTGGGATTTTGGTGAACGATATCGCAGATGAAGCGGTTCCATGGTCGGATCACCTAGCCCTTAAGGCCCGTATGGAGATGTCACCCCAACCCTGTATGGGCGGAGAGCCTATTTTGGCTCGCCCTCGGGGCCTGATGGACCCGGAACGGTTCCAAACAGCCCTGAGGGATCCCTGGCCCACTGGCGATTCCCTCGATGACCTGGTGGAAGTCTGGCAAGACCAACTATCCAGGGCCATTGACGAAATTGCACCCCGGCGCCCTCTGCGCCCTCGCATGAGGCTGGCTCCATGGTACACCTTGGAGTTACGCCAGCTGAAGCAAGGGCTCAGACGACTAGAGAGGCGGAGGCATACTCAGGACGAAGTGACGAGAACATCCTATAGAACGTTTATGAAGTCATATGAGATGGCAGTCAAGGCTGCAAAGAAACAATACTTTGCAGCCAAGATTGCATCTGCAAATTCGCGCCCAGCACAATTGTTTAGGGTAATTGGAGATCTTGTAACACTGCCACAAGGCAAACCAAATGTTAGAGGATTGGAGATAGGCTGTGAGGCATTTGCGAAATATTTTGCAGATAAAATCTCGTCACTCCGCCAAGACCTGCCTATCACATTAGATACAGTGAGTGAAACTGAGGCTCCGCGCCTGTCTTCAGATTTACTGCTGGACCACTTCGACCCACTCAGCCTGGAAGAAGTTGATGGAATTCTTTCTGCTGCTCGCTCAACAACATGTGATCTGGACCCTTGCCCCTCTTGGCTGATTAAATCTTGCCAGAGGGAGCTTAGATGTCCTCTACGGGACATCATAAATAGATCCCTCTTAGAGGGGCGTTTTCCAACGCCTCTGAAAGAGGCCTTGGTCCGTCCCCTCCTGAAAAAATCTACAGCAGACCCGGCCGAATTGGCGAATTACCAACCGGTGTCTAATTTACCATTTTTAGGTAAAATTATCGAGAGGGCAGTGGCGTTGCAGCTACAGAGATTTCTAGATGACGCTTCTGTCCTGGACCCGTGCCAGTCTGGCTTCCGACCGGGTCACGGGACGGAGACGGTCTTGGTCGCCTTGGCAGATGACCTCCAACGGCAACTGGATCGAGGCGGTGTAGCGGTGCTGATGTTATTAGATCTGTCGGCTGCATTTGATACGGTCGACCATCAGCTACTAATCCACCGCCTCGCCGACATTGGGGTTAAGGGGTCTGCTTTACAATGGCTCTCCTCCTTCCTCATGGGTCGGGGACAAAGGGTGGCGATTGGGGGAGAACGATCCCAGAGGCACACACTAGATTGTGGGGTGCCTCAGGGAGCAGTCCTCTCCTCGATGTTATTTAACATCTATATGCGCCCCCTTGCCCAGATTGCCAGGAGGTTTGGGCTGGGCTGCCATCAATATGCTGATGACACCCAGCTCTATCTGCTAATGGACGGCCGGCCCGCCTCCGCCCCGGGAGGCTTGGATCGGGCGTTACGGGCTATCGCAACGTGGCTTAGACTGAGTGGGCTGAAGTTAAATCTGGCAAAGACAGAGGTTCTCTGTGTGGGTTGCGGCGCTCCAGGAAGGGAAATATCCCTCCCGACCTTCGACGGTGTGCAGCTAAAGGCGGCACAGCGGTGAAGAGTCTGGGTGTCCTGCTGGAGCCTTCATTATCAATGGAGGCCCAGATAACAGCCACTGCCAAGTCAGCATTCTTCCATCTGAGGCGGGCGAAGCAGTTGGCCCCTTTCCTGGAGCGTCGGGACCTAGCGACGGTGATCCATGCGACGGTCACCTCACGACTGGACTACTGTAACGCCCTCTACATGGGGCTGCCTCTGTGCCGGACCCGGAAATTGCAACTAGTGCAGAACGCGGCGGCCAGGCTGCTGCTTGGTCTCCCAAGATGGGAACATGTACGGCCGGGGCTACGCGAACTGTACTGGTTGCCGATTGTATACCGGGTCCAGTACAAAGTGCTGGTTATTACCTTTAAAGCCCTATATGGCCGAGGACCGGCCTACCTGAAGGACCGCCTCTCCCCGTACGAGCCCCAGAGAGCACTGAGGTCAGTAGGAAAAAACAGACTGACTACCCCTGGGCCAAGAGAAGTTAAACTACAGAACACCCGCTCACGGGCCTTCTCGGCTGCGGCCCCATATCTCTGGAACCAACTTCCAGAGGAGGTGCGGGCCCTGCGGAACCTTGATCAGTTCTGCAGGGCCTGCAAGACCACTCTTTTTAAATTAGCTTTTATGAACAGCTGAAGTACAATTTTACAACGAAGAAAATCCGCCATTAGCACTAACTAGAATAGCGTCAATGATAATGTTATAGTTTGTTTTAATTAATGTTCTACTGGTTTTTAAGGTTAAGGTAATGCTTAATTTAATGTTCTTAATGTAATGGTTTTAATTAATGCACCATTGGTTACTATGTTGTTTATTAATGTTTTATTTATTAATGTACCATTGGTCACTGTGTTGTTAGCCGCCCTGAGCCTGCTTCGGCGGGGGAGGGCGGGGTACAAATAAAATTTATTATTATTATTATTATTACATAAATCGTATGGTCAATGCTTTGATTCTAAGACACAGAGGAAAACATGAACTGGCTGGGCATTGTGAACTTTTGTACATAAATTGCTTCATATGCTGATCAAGAACATGTGATGGCACCATGACACTCAAGGCTATGTGTTTGTCTACAAAACTGTAGTCTTCCCCAGAAAAAATAACTGCAATTCCTATGTGTCAGTGCAAGAATAGAGAGACAGCCATGTATAGCGGTCAGTATCAGCCTACTATCTGGAAAGTCTAGGTTCAAAATTCCCAATCAAAGGAAATGTGCTGGGTGAACTTGCTCTGGGCACACTCTTAGCCTAATCCTGGTTGATGTTATTCTTTTTCTGGATCATGAAGATGTGGAAAGGGGGAGGCAGATCCAGTTGCACCAGGAGAGCACTGGCATAACTGTCAGACTCTGGAAAATTACTGTTTTAAAATGCTTAGCTGAACTTGTTGGAAATCAGTCCTAAAATGGCTGACTGACTCCATCTTAGTAATAGTAATGTTGTTTCTGCAATGTCATGCTGAGTCATGCTGCATCATGGCCCAGCTGTTACCTGTTACTGAGGTAAGGTGGAATGACCTCACCAGTAATTAGGCTTTGTGCTGACTCACAGAGCTGATGCAACCTCTGGTGAGCTTGCATGATTGATGTGTGTATTTAGGGAAGCTCAGTGAGCTTGTCTGCCTGCCTGTAAGGATTGTGGGTACTGTGAGACTCACCGTCTGGGTGGCAGCGAACACTGCTTGTGTTGATCCTGTGCTACTGTGCTTGGATCATGCTGTGTATACTTACTGGTGTATACTGTTATCTACTGGAGTGTGTACTGATTACTGTGTATGACCTTGGCCTGGCAACGACTCTGAATATTGGATACTGCCCTGGTAAATATATTCCGCTGTTGAATACAGTTATCTCTCTTGTCTATTAATTCCTGTGTTTGCCTGTCCCTCTTCTTCAGTGTTTTTCTGCTGCATGCAAATTCTCTAACAGAACTGACTGTAATGAAATGCTTAACCTAACTGACTCCATCTTTCTAGCCTGTATTACTAACCATGAGAAGCAACCTTGCATATCAAAGTAGAAACATAGTATTTACTAACACTAGTGTGAATTCCTGTCCCAGGAACTAACAAAGGCAATTCTCCTTTGAAGATAAAATGCCTCGGGGGGGATGGCAGCCTAGCCATGCCTGTGGGATCAAGAACCACAAAGAGATAAGCAGGAGGAGCTGTGTGAAAAGTAACACTTCATACTGTAGATGCTTGGGAACATAGTTTTGTTTAGAATACCTTTGATGTACAATCGGTTAAAATGACTCCTCGCCAGGGAAAATGTATCAGTTCCAATATCGCGATGCTCAGGAACTATGAACTATCAAATAAAGCCTTAAACTTTGTATCAAAAGAAGTCTGGTTAATTTGAGGTTCCATCGTCTGACAATAACAAGCCAAAAACACACACATACCCCCCCCCCCCCAAAGTTATACCTTGAATAAAAGTGCTTTCTTTGGATCTCTCCCATGTGATTGATGGAGGGAACTGGGCAAAGGATTTTCTGGCTCTTTCCCTCCCTCCCCAGGGTATGAGGAGGAGCCTTAGCCAACATAAGGAAGAGAGGCTTGGCTTAGTAGCTCTGCTGGGTGATTGATTTGAGCCTGGCAACCCAGGTGCTCTCAGTCACACAGCACAGCTGCAGAGCCAAGCACTTCCATTGGCTGAGGTTCATCCTCCCTTTAATAAGAGGGAGGGGGAAGAGAGAAAGAATGAGAGGCTGCTTCACTCTGCTGCCTCAATAGCAGGGGGCAAATAAAAAATGGTGACCGAAGAAAGCAAGTGGTGGCTTGTTGCTGGCGGGCTTGATTGGAGCCCTGTGGGGGAGGGATTAGGCCCGCAGGATGGACGTTTGACATCCCTGATTTAGCAGATCCATAAAGCTTATTTCAACCAGTAAATGAAGAGGAAAATAAAAATAAAGGCTTTTAATAAGTGGTACAGTGTGGCAATTTAAACTAGTGCTGGAATCCCAAGCTGAATGAATTTAGAAGGGTGTAGCATGATGAATACTTCATGTAGTATGACTTAGTTTTAATACTTCATGTAGTATGATTTAGTTTTAACATAATGCATGTTTGATTCATACTTTTTTAAAATAAAACCACTTGTGATTTTGAATACCTCTGTTAGCACCTTTTCACATGGCTGGAAACCACTGGGACTTAATATGTGGAGGGAGAGCTCACACTCCATTGCCTTCACTTCTACTGCCAGTCATTCCCTGGCTGAAGGAAGAAACAGTGGCTGAAGGAAGAATCAGCAAACCCAGTCCTGCTTTCTACTGTTTCCTTGAGTCAAAATGTGTTCTGGTTATCTGTAAAGGGAATACAACAGGGCTTTTTAAATTTTGGCATAACAAGTTTCTTGACTCTAGAGCAGAGGTGGCCAACGGTAGCACTCCAGATGTTTTTTGCCCACAACTCCCATCAGGCCCAGCCAGCATGGCTGATGGGAGTTGTAGGTAAAAAACATCTGGAGCACTACTGTTGGCCACCCCTGACTCTTTCTCTTTTCTGATCTTAACCATTTCCTTTTGAATCTGAACCCTGTTAACCATTAGTCTCTTCTTATGTTGAAAGTAGTTGTCAGTTGGTGTAGAGTGCTTAAATGTGTGGACTCTTATCTGGGAGAACCAGGTTTGATTCCCCACTCCTTCACATGCACCTGCTCATGTGACCTTGAGTCAGTCACAAGTTCTCACAGAGCTATTCTACTGAAGTGCAGTTCTAGCTCTCTCAGCTCCACCTATCTCACAGGGTGTCTGTTGTGGGGAGGGGAAGGGAAAGGAGATTGTAAGCCATTATGAGACTGCTCTGGGTAGTAAAAGGCAGGGTATAAATCCAATCTCTTGTTCTTCTATCATATAGCTCTAAGAGCCTTACAGTGCAATTCTAAGCAAGTTCCACCTTTCTGACTCCACTGAAGTTAATGGATGTAGATTGTACTGATAGTAGCCTTAGTAGCTAGGTATGTTGTACAAGACATTTAAGCATCCTTTTACACCTCTTTTAAAGTGTTGGGATTGAGCATTTGCCCTTAAAAAGGAATTTGCCCTTCTAACATATTAACCAATGAAAAAAGGATATTTTTGAAAGCAACTAAAACCAACCAAACACAGAGGTATAAGCAGGCTATTGTAGCAGTATAGTTCACAAAAGATGCATGTTTGGAAACCTGGCCAGGGAGACAGGTATACCCCTAGACATGTACCAGTGTGAATGTGGCCAAAATCCATACCAAACTACAATGGCCTAAAGGAAGAAAGCCCTCTTTTTGTGTTTCTCAGTCCTGTAGTGAAGGAGCAACTGTCTTAATTTCTACACCCAATGTGTCTGATATGAGCAGTGACTCACACAAACAGCTGTTTGGGTTCTCTTGAAGAAGTGGCATAAGTGTAGGAAAAATCCAAAGAAACTGGATCAAATGAAATCAAAATTATGCTAACAGTGGTTTGGAGAACTAGAAACTTAATTAATTTATTAATGATTTGGAGTTGGGACTAGGGTTGCCAATCCCCAGGTGGGGGCAGAGGATCCCTCAGTTTGGAGGCCCTCCCCCTGCTTCAGAGTCATCAGAAAGCAGGGGGAGGGGAGGGAAATGCCTGCTGGGAGCTCTATTATTCCCTGTGGAGATTTATTCCCATAGAAAATCATGGAGAATTGATCTGCGGGTATCTGGGGCTCGGGGGGGGGGGCTCTTTTGGGGGTAGATGCACCAAATTTTCAGTATAGCATCTAGTGCCTCTCTCCAAAATACCCCCCAAGTTTCAAAAAAGATTGGATCAGGGGGCCCAATTCTATGAGCCCCAAAAGAAGGTGTCCCTATCCTTCATTATTTCCTATGGAAGGAAGGAATTGAAAAGGTGTGCTGTCCCTTTAAATGTGATGGCCAGAACTCCCTTTGGAGTTCAATTATGCTTGTCCCAGCCTTGATCTTGGCTCCACCCCCAATGTCTCCTGCCTCCACCCCCAATGTCTCCTGGCTCCACCCCCAAAGTCCCCAGATATTTCTTGAACTGGACTTGGCAACCCTAGTTGGGACTGAGCAGTGAAGTGGCTAAGTTTGCAGATGACACTAAATTGTTCAGGGTGGTGAGAACCAGAGAGGATTGTGAGGCACTCCAAAGGGATCTGTTGAGGCTGGGTGAGTGAACATCAACATGGCATATGAGGTTCAGCGTGACCAAGTGCAAAATAATGCACATTGGGGCCAAAAATCCTAACTGTAAATACAAGTTGATGGGGTGTGAACTGGCAGAGACTGACCAAGGGTGAGATCTTGGGGTTGTGGTAGATAACTCATTGAAAATGTCAAGACAGTATGTGACTGCAATAAAAAAAAGACCAACACCATGCTGGGAATTATTTAGGAAGGGAATTGAAAACAAATCGGCCAGTATCATAATGCCCCTGTATAAATTGATGGTGTGGCCTCATTTGGAATACTGTGTACAATTCTGGTCACCGCACCTCAAAAAAGATATTATAGCACTGGAAAATGTGCAGAAAAGGGCAACTAGAATTATTAAAGGGTGGGAACACTTTCCCTATGAGGAAAGGTTAAAATGCTTGAGGCTCTTTAGCATGGAGAAATGTCGACTGCATGGTAACATGATAGAGGCTTACAAGATTATGCATGGGATAGAGAAGGCAGAGAAAGAAGTACTTTTCTCTCAATATGAGAACTCATGGACATTCAATGAAATTGCTAAGCAGGCATGTTAGAATGGATAAAAGGAAGTACACCCAAAGGGTGATTAACACATGGAATTCACTGCGACAGGAGGTGGCTGCTGCTGCAAGCATAAACAACTTCAAGAGGGGATTGGATAAACATATGGAGTAGAGGTCCACCAGTGGTTATTAGCCACAGTGTATTGTTGGAACTCTGTATTCTTGGTGCCTGGGGGGGGGCACAGTGGGAGGGCTTTTAATGTCCTGGCCACACTGGTGGACCTCCTGATGGCACCTGGTTTTTTTGGCCACTGTGACACACAGTGTTGGACTGGATGGACCATTGGTCTGATTCAACATGGCATCTCTTATGTTCTTAAAATCAAGCAGCTAAATTACATATTTAGTGCAGTAGCCAGCACCAGAATTATACCAAAAGGCACTGAATATTCCAAGCACCTACTCTGCAACATAACTCCATTCAGGAGCAAGAGTCAAGGGGTCAAAGGTAGAGTTAATGGATAAAAGAGAAGCTATAGACATCTGTGTATGCAGGACCACACATGAGACAAGAGTTCAAGCATGTAGGCATGTTAAAATCCAAAAGTCGTGAAGAAGAAGAATTGCAGATTTATATCCTGCCCATCTCCCTGAATCAGAGACTCGGAGCAGCTTACAATCTCCTGTATCTTCTCCCCCCACAACAAACACCCTGTGAGGTGGGTGGGGCTGAGAGGTCTCTCACATCAGCTGCCCTTTCAAGGACAACCTCTGCCAAAGCTGTGGCAAATCCAAAGCCATTCCAGCAGATGCAAGTGGAAGAGTGGGAAATCAAACCCGGTTCTCCCAGATAAGAGTCCATGCACTTAACCACTACCAAACTGGCTCTCAGAGGGGAAGCAGCAAAACACATAACGTTGATCCAGAAGATGTGATCAACAAACACAGATGGTTTGCAACTAGTCCACTTTCTTCAGACTTGGAAAAGGGTATGAGGTAAAGAGATCTAGTCACCTGAGTGAAAAATAAAGCAAAGGGGTGATGAAGATTCCTGAGGATATCTATTTAAGGTTCTGCCAGTTATTTGCTCCACAAATCCATGCTCATGTGAAAATGGTTAGGATTTATTAAAGTCCAATACAAGCGTTAACCTTCTCCTAGAAAGCCCTTGCCAGGAATGCCCTGATAGGCAAAGGGGTTACAAATATACATGGCAAAAAGGGTGGGTTAACATTATCCCCACCCCCTGGGTGCATTGGTTCCCAATTGGCAGGGCCTTTTTTTGTAGAAAAAGCCCAGCAGGAACTCACTTGAAAATTAGGCCACACCTCCTGATGCCAAGCCAGCTGGAACAGTGTTCCTTTGTGTTCCTGCTCAAAAAAAGCCCTGGAGGTTGGTAATTCAAGGTACAGGCTTACCACCTCCAAGATCATAGTTGCATAAGCAGGCCATTACTATAGCAACTAGATAAGCAAGCTTATTGCAACAATGATATGTACAACAAGATCTCTGTCCTCCGTCCCCCTCCTGCATCCACTTATCAAGGTATAGTTACATGCAAATACTAGAGAAATGAAACATAGTTCAGAAGAAGAAAGAAAACATGGCAGGCTCGACCTCATAATCTCCATTGAGAGGGCTGGTCTCCACCAGAAAAATTCCAGGTGAGGCTTTACTGAACAATGCAAAAAAAAAAATAAATCTGTTGGGTTAGTCAGACCAATTTTTTAAAAAATATAAGTATTGGCATACTGTTTGCTTCATCAGAATGCTCATGTGGCAGGATTCTTTTGTGGCTAAGTAACATTGATTGATAACTGAGAAACGTTGGATTAATGGTACAAGGCATGATGAGACTTCTCTTCAGTTTGTGTCATGACATAAGTGATCTTTCTCTTTCTGATCTTTTTTGATGGGAGAATGGCCAGACACATTTACTTGGCTTGTTTGTATTATCAAAGAAGAAGCTGATCCCGCATCAAAATGGAGCAAGAGGACAGAGAAAGACAAACCACAATGGAGACTTGACAGCTGTCTTGGGGTCATTCACAAAATACTGTATCGATTTGTGGAATCACACACGGAAGATATAACCCTGCTGTTTTTCCCATATAAATCAAAAGCTTTGATTATAGTAAGGGTTGCTGACTTTCAGAACATTCCATATACTGATCTCTTCAATGTGTAAATAAACCAGAGGTTGCATAACACAATTCTTAAATGAAAGAAAAATGAAGTTATTTCCATTTGATTAAATTGAAAATTCATATACTTTGCAGATAAGAGGGTTGCTTGAAATTAGCCATTTTGTTCACTTTGACAGTGTAGATTTTCTGTTGCTACTTGTGACAACCACTTATATTTGCATCATAGTACAAGTCAAGAGAGACAATGAAACAACTGATCTTAGACCTTTTTTGTTGGAGGAACTATTAATGAAATAACAATGTTTCAAGCAGACAGTTGTTACTCCAGTTCATTTCAAAGTACATTTTATAGCCTCAATCCTGTGCATGTATAAAAGCTCCAGTAATTTCAATATAATTTATATGCATCTAATGGAGGACAGGATTATAGCTTTAATTAGCTAATTCAGGCTATCCAGATTTGCAAGTGTTAGTGGTTTTTTTATCCCATGCCCGTCATTCACTATACAAATCTTAAAATAGCAATTCTTCTGCGTTATGGGGCTAGTTTATGAATGCAGTAGTTAAAGCACATTGTCTGAGCATCTGGAAAACTAAAAATCTCAAAGACCTCATCCTTCCAAACATATCATTAGACAATAAGTATAATCTTAAATGTGTTTAAAGTCATAGTGGTGAGCTGCATACAATCAGTTTAGGATACTTTCATATTCAAAGTAGCAACCTTTTCCTAGCTGTAAATGCCATTATTCTCACTTTGTTGTAGTTTTTTTAAAAGAGGAAATTAAAACAGTAATATGTTGCGCATATTAACAAATGACTGTTTCACAGTTCAAAAAGTCCATGATCAGTTCTTATTCTAGTTTCTGGGCAATAGTAGGTTGAAAGGAAAACACTAGCAGTGCAATTCTAGAAACATTTTTCCTGGGAGTAAGCCCCACTGAATAAACCTGAGTAAATCTGTTTAGGATTGCTCTCTATGAGGTGCTACAATACTTCAATAACATGCACATATACATTTATACAAAGGTCACTGGAAGAGTTTAAGACCGAAAAAGATCTTCCATACTCATTAAGATCTCTAGACAAGACACTGGCTGTTAGCCTAGATCAGGGGAATCAAACATGTGGCCTGGGGGCCAAATCAGGCCCTTGGAGTACTCCTATTAGGCCCCTGAGCAACTGGCTGTCATCTGCTTCTTTCTCCCTCTCTCTTGCTTCCTTCTGCATAACAGCTTGCTTTATTGCACAGGAACTGTAGTGCAAAGTATCTGTTTTGTCCATTGGCTGAGGCTCCTCTCTTGGGGAGGAAGGGGGGGGGAGAGCTTGCTTTGCCAGGCTCTCTCAATTGTACAGCAGAGCTACTGAACCACACGTCTCTTCCTTCTATTGGCTGAGGCTCCTCCCCCTCCTGGCCCCCTGGGAAAGGAAGGAAAGAGCCAGAGCCTTTTTTGCCCAGTTCCCTGGATCCCATGGGAGAGATACAAAAAAATCACCTTTAAGACCAACAAGTGCTAATGTTTTAAGCATGTTTTATCTTAAGGTATTTAAAAAAAAAATCTTTGTATTTGTCTCTGTCCTTTATAAAGTTTATATCTGCGCTACCTAATCTTAAATAGGTACACACAGAGTTTGGCCCGACATGGCTGGCCCAACAAGGTCTCATTTATGTCAGATCCAGCCCTCATAACAAATGAGTTTGACACCCCTGGCCTAGATTGCCTCATAATATTTTTGTGTGGATCAACAAGATTATAAAAGCACATATATTTAAGCAAAATATACAGTAATGAAGTAGTGCTAGACCTAGCTAATTGGATGTGAAGTCTACAAACTATACATAGCTCATTGAGGTAAACTGCTTGAGGCATATGCCACTGTGAAAAATGTTTACCTGTTTTATCCAAAGCAAAAGACAAATGAACAAATCACTGTCCTTGATTCTATAGTGTGCTTCATTAGAGCATTAATCTACTATGAACTGATCATCCAAGCTACATGACTGCTGTGCTTTTGGATTCACATGTAAGCAATAGTCAGTGTTAATCAACAGAAATGTTTTAAATCTAAATTGGCATCCCCCCTGACTTTCTCCTGATGCTGGAAAGGGAGCAAACTTTTAGACACATGGAAAGGCAAATTTTGTGTTCTCTAGCATATAGATTTTGCTTTCCTGTGTCCCATGGTGTTGCACAAGACTATGGTACTGCAGCTGCCTATTTATCAAATCTAGAATCACCTCATGATTGCATGATCCAATCTAGAATAGCCTTTGTGCTTGTTCAATTTAATATCCTTCCCTCAGCTATTCTATTTGGTAGATAGTCAGGAACACCTTCTAGTGAAAGGCTAACAGGATATAAGTAGATCTATACAACAAAATCTAGTCCACATAATCACAAGCTAGAGATTCATTACCAGAGGGGTTGTGAAATAGTATAGCTGGGAGATCCAAGGATCTTTCACAGTCCAGAGGTTCACAAAGTCACAGTCCACAATACACAAGGTAGGTTCAGGAGTTGTGGTCATTGAATCTAGCAAAATGACTTGTAACTCCCCTGCCCCCACTCCCAGAGCTGGTTTTTGTAACCCTGCAGCTACTCCCGAGTTGTCATCAGCCAGCAGCTGGTAACAAGCCATAAGAGTTGCACTATCTCTTTGCTTGTAGTTTCCTTCTGAGCCTTCTGGCACTTGAAGGGTGAAGTGAGCTTGGTAGGCTGGTCTCAGACTGAGGATCATTTGCTGCATCAGGGATAGGTGCTTTTGGCTCTGAGTCAGCTGCTGATTGTGAGCCTTGATGAGCCTGCAACTCCTCTTCTGCCACTCAGGGCGAGTGTAAACACACCTTTTTAATCTGGTGTGTATGTGTGACTGTGTTGAGCCAAATTGCCTGTTTGAATGCAACCTCTCTCTTTGGGACTCAGCCAATCTGGCCATGCTGATCCATGCTTTTATAACCTCATGATTGGATTACTATAACAAATTCACATTTGTAAACTGCCTTAAACAAACAGGAAAGGTGGGACATAACTATTTAAATAAAATGAGAATACTTGAAAGAGTGTTCTAATCCTGAGGAGACTAATACCGGCAGTCTGCCTCTGCCTGCTTATTAACTGCCCTCAGGACCCAGTACTGCCCTTTCCTCATCTTGTTAGCTAAAGTACAGCTTCTCTTGAGGTTGTTCCCAGGTTCCTCAGCTTCACATCCCAACCTTGAGTGCCATAAGATGGAATAAGGGGAGGGAGCTAAAATTGGACTAGAAAAACTCATAGACCCATTTGGGACAAAAGGCCAATGGATATAAAAACCCATATTCCTCTTATCTTCCAAAGACTCAGGTTAAAAGGATGGATTGTACTTAATGCCTAAAAGAGAAGAAGATATTGGATTTATACCCCACCTTTCACTACCCAAAGGAGTCTCAGAGCAGTTTACAATTTCATTTCCCTTTCCCTCCCACCACCAGGCACCCTGTGAGGTAGGTGGAGCTGAGAGAGCTCTGAGAGAAACTGCTCTTGAGAGGAACAACTCTGTGAGGACTTGTGACTAACTCAAGATCACATCAGCAGGTACATGTGGAGGGGTGGGGAATCAAACCCAGTTCTTTCAGATAAGAGTCTGTGCACTTAACCACTACACCAAACTGGCAAGGATGGTGCTAAAGTGAACATCTCTAAGCAAGGTACAACCATGGAAATAACCCTGTCTGTAATAGCTAACTGCTTCACTTCTGACAACAGGATCATGTCAGACAGGGAACAAGTGAATTTAAAGAAATAGCAGCTACCCAGTTATGAGCTCTTAATCACATTGTACCACAAAAAGGTTAATTTCATATTAAAACATGTTTTCTATTCCTTAAATGCATAGCCACTTAAAAAAACAACTTGCCAGGAGCCAGAACACGTCGCTACACAGATTCTTTAATATGAAAACAAGAAATGGGGTTGACAGATACAGTAAACAGTTTAAACTTGACTTAAGGCATTTTTGATGGCTGATGTGGTTGAAATTAAGGGTGACACAGGCCTTGCTTCATAAGGATGACATTTACTCCAAAGAATTATGTTGTAAAATATGTTATTGAGAAGGAAGCAAGAGGAGCCTTGAAACTAATACATTTGATTTCCTATTGAGAAAAGCAATGGAAAACTGCCAGAAACGCAAAGTGCAAAACCAAAACAAAACAAACTATATCAATGAGTTCACTCATATGCATGTTAATGGAAGTGAAGCATTTCTTGTGCAAAATGAAAATTTGTAAAAAAATATATATATATACACACACAGAGTAAAGGGAGGAGTAGGGAAAGGGGCAGACAGATAAGAATGCAGAGCAGCAGGGAGAGGGATGGGCTGGTGGACAGTGACTGGAAAGGATGAGGAAGAGGAGCTGCCACATAGGCAAGGAGAGGAACCATCACACACACTGCTTGAGGCAGGACTGGAGGGAGAATAGTTGTGGCAGGTGGCAGCAGCGGTGCTTCTGCTTGCCAGACTAGATTGATTTCCTCATCCAGGCATTCTTTACTCAGGAAAACTATGGCCTAGTAATGTGGTGCTGGATTCTAGGCCAGGCCCAGTTGCTTGGTGGGGAATCCACAAGTACATGAGGACATTTCATTTTTCTGTATAACTCCTTCCCTATACTGTTTCCACTTTCCCTCCTCCTGGCAACCTGCCATATACTCACCTTTTTTATTTTCTCTTCAGCAATATTTATTTACCTCATTTATACCCTGCCTTTCTTCATAAAAGGAAGCCTAAGCAGCTTACATCATCCCACTATCCTCCATTTTATCCTTACACTATCTTGTCAGTTAAGTTAGGTTGAGACATGTGTAACTGGCCTGAGGTCACCCAATGAGGTTCTGCAGCAGACTGGTGATTCAGTCTGCCCAGATCCTGTTCTGAAATGAACTATTATGCTACACTGGCATTGGTGTGGTGGCTGCTGTGCCAGGGTGAGTCATGCAAGTCATATGGTAGCAAGTCATGCAATGGTTGCTGGCAAGCCTGGTGAGCCCTCCCTTAATGCCAGAACAACTCTGGAAAGGGTCCTGCTCCTTCACTTGCCTTTTACTGACAGAAGCCAAGAAGTCTGGCAAAACTGTTGTGGCTACCCAGCAGTGGCCACTCATGGCATTCATTTCTTAAAGTTGCTGTTTCTATTATTTTTGGGAGTTTGATCCTCCATCATATTTTTTTTTAAATCATATTTTTCTGAAAATCTGTGGTTTTCTTCAGGTGTGTATAAAAGTCTGTCATGCCTGTTCCTGGCTCCAGTTTCCAGGTTTTAAAGTATCCACAGATTTGGTTATGTTGAGACTTAGATCTATTGATATGTCCACAGTATAGATTAATATTGTCCTTATCTAATGCTGTAGATCAGAGGTGTCTAACTGATTTGTTACAAGGGCTAGATCTGGCATAAGTGTCACTTTGCTGCGCTGAGCCATGCGTGCCACAAAATGTAACATGAGGTACCAGAGACATAAACTTTATAAAGGTGATTTCAGATGTCAAATGGCAATAGCAAGTGAATGACAATAGCAGGCTTGATTGGATTAGGTGTGATATGCACAGGGGTAGTATGCATGGAGATACCAGAGCTGATAATAAGACAGGAAACCTAGGTTTCAGTTTCATTTAGGAGAATGAAAAGAATAAATGGATATAAGCCTGACATTAGAAATCTCAACATTCAGTTGCTGACCTAAGAGTAGCAGTGCTCTTACAAAGAGATTTCAAAGGGAGGTTAGAAGGAGAGACTGCTGAATTGCAATTGATAATGAAGCTCAAGACAATGCATCCTCTTGGACTGAATTGAGAGCTAGTTTTCCTGTCTTCTTACTAATGTGTGCTATTATCAATTGACATCTGAAATCACTCTACTCTCCAAGATAAAAAGTGCTCTAATTCCTAATCAGGGTCTTTTTGAAAGAAAATAAATCCAGATAGGAACAGAGAAATCCAATCAATTTTTTTTAAGCCACAACTTTTCAGAATAAGCCAAAATAATCTCATCAGTGTACACTGTACTTGTCAGAAGAATCCACCCTCCCTCTGAAGAAGTGTATGTGCACACAAAAGCTTATACCTTGAATAAAACATTGTTGATCTTGAAGCTGCCATGGGACTCTCTTTCCTCCTCCTTTCTCCCCATAAGAGGAGCAGCAGCCCCTCTGTGTGTGTGTGTGCATGTGTGTGTGTGTGAGAGAGGCTTTATCTCTCCCACATGAAGCAGGAAGCAACCACAGAGCTCTCTGTGCTTGGGGGGAAGGGGGGAAGCAGGAAGCAAAGAGCCACTGAAGGAGCTGGAAAAAAAGCAACCTATGATGTAGCCACAGGAGCAGACTTGGAAAAGGAAGACGCAGGAGAAGGAAGATGCTTGGGGGATGGATTTGAGCCCTGCACAGGCTCAACAGTCAACAGTTTGACACCCTTGCTCTAGTCTAGATTGTGTTACATAACATTTTTCATGCTATGTATTTTGAGTAAGTCAAACTCAGCCTGAGCCGCCCTGAGCCTGCCTTGGCAGGGAGGGCGGGGTATAAATAAAAACTTATTATTATTATTATTATTAAACTATCTTTAAAAGCATGTCATTAATTGCAAAGTAAAATGTTCACAAAATTTTGCAGATAGAAAAAAGGTCCTCCCTCTTAGTTCCCCCCCTGAAATTTCCATGTGTTTTTCCTCCAGACTCTCAAATCTCTGTATAACACTTTTTAAAAAAAATATTGTTCATGCGTAGGCATACACACACACTGAATAAGAGCCAATTTGGCATAGTGGTTAAGAGCACTGACTCTAATCTGGGAGAAGTGGGTTTGACTCTCCATTCCTCATGCAGCTGCAGGCGTGACCTTGGGTCTGTCACAAGTTCTCTCAGAGCTGTTCTCTCGAGCAGTTCTGGGAAAGCTCTCTCAGCCCCACCTACCTCACGGTAAAGGGTGGGATACAAATTCAGTCTCCTCCTCAATGATGAGCATTTTTTTTTAAAAAAAGACAATGAAAGGAACGTTGCATGGGAGAGAATTGTTTAAAGAAAAAAATATTTTAAAAATCTACTGAGATGTCCCTTGCATGAGCCAAAGCAACTCTTTGAATTTCAGCCTGTGTATTTCCAAAGGATATGTGACAAACAGAAACTATTTTTGTTGTTGTTGCAATTGCAGTGTATCTGTACAGTGTATTTGCGTATTGTGTATCCATTGCAGCAAGATAAGAGTAACCACTCATTCACTTTTCTCTCAGTTGTCAATGGGAATGCCAAACAAGAGATTTTTTTTTGCTGTCAAGTCACATTTGATGACTTTATTGGCTTTTCAAGTTTCCTGCCTCCACAAGACACCTGCCTTTACTTCACAACCCTGGTTTTCTTTGATCGTCTTCCATCCAAATACTGGATAGCCAGGGCTATCCATATCAACTGCACATATAAGCCCAATATTTTACTCAGCTGTTTACTTTCCCTAGCAAACCCAAAACATGTAAATGGCACATGTGCATCCTTCCTATGTAAATACACATGAGCCCTAATGAGTCCATGGTATCATGAGTCCATTGTACATGTTCCATGTACAAGTATGCACTATAGATGCTTGTTTGTTGTCCACACTTTACGTGTTTGCTGTTGGATATGTGAGTATAATAGCAGATTCTTAGAGACTGTTCATGACTGTTCTCACACTACCTCCTCCTTTGCTGTATGTGTGAACTAAAACTTGAAGGTCTTAACTTTGAACAAGGTTCTTGAATGAGCCCCAGAGATCACAACAGGATATATGTTTATATTTGAGTAGTCACTTATTTGCTCTGACGTGGATAGCCCAGGCTAGCCCGATTTCATAAAATCTCAGAAGCCAAACAGGGTTACTCCTGGTTTTTAAATGGATGGGGGACCACTAAAGAAGTACAGGGTTGCTATGATGTATCAGTCAATAGGAAACTACCTTAGTCTCTTGCCTTGAAAATTTTGTGGGTTTGCCATAAGTCTGCTGCAACTTGACAAAAAAAAAAAAGTTGGAGCACAAAAACCTCAGAAACACTCTCCAATGTAGTCTGCCGTGCACTTTGCTCTGTCAGAAAACACAATTCATATATTAAAAAGCATGTATTTTATACTGTTAATAGTAGCATATCTTGTTCTCTGTGTGGATGGAGCAACTTTCCAATCCATGAACATCAATCAAAATATGAACTTCCCATACAAACATAAAGTTATGTGCTCCAAGATTTAACGCGTGAAGAGACACTTGACTTAAATCAGACAGAAAAGAGATGCGTGGGATGGAAATTCTAAGCCAATATAGTACTTCTATAACATTTCTAATAAATTTAAAGCACATTTATTATACCCACGTGGAAATATTTGTACAATCTTTACACTCCTGCTTTGAAATCTCAGAACAGTCTGCACTAATTTGCACTTATTTGTAACTAGGGAAGAGTTTCCTCCTGGAATCCATACCTTTGTATCAGAATTTGAGGAACAATCAATTTAGTTGCATGTGCCATGTTGCATGTGCTATGTAAATATACACAGCATGAGCATGTAGATTGGCATCATTTACTGGCAGTAACTTGCGTGAGTTGGGTCAGCCACCCAGTTTGTGTGCATTGCCACAACAAATGGCACCTATCAATATGGTTAAGTCAGCTAATATTCTTACAGCTGTATCTGCTAGAATGCCTTTTATGGAAGGATTTTGAGCATGTGAATTGGTCCTGTTTTAAAGAAAGGACGTAATTAGACGAGAGTTCTTCAGCAAGGGGCTTTTACCTATGTAATTAATTTTTCCTGATGCTTCACTAATTTTCAAGCATGCTCCAATAAACTACAGGAAGGAAAAGAAGGCAAAACAAAATAAGAATTTAAAATACATAATTGTGAAATGTCTGAGCATTGATCAAAAATGCCATTTTACAGATTCTATTCAGAGCTCCCCGTATATAAGCCTGCTGGAAGATTGTAATTAATATTCAGGCAAAGAATAATCGATTATACTTCTACTGAGATATCAAAAATTCCCACCATCAGGGAATTTTGCAAACCTAATATAATTTTAATTAGTACCTTTAATACCCAGATGCAGACTCAAAACATTTAAAAAGTTTTATAAGTAGTTGAACTGTTAAACCAGTTCAGCTATATCAAACACAAAGTCCAAGAGATTCTTCCACTGGCACATGGCTCTTTGCACCAAAGGAACACACTGTGACCGATTTCGCACTCACCTTATGCTGCTCTCATGTTTGTCTTCTCAGCACAGCTTTCTTCTGATTTCCCACTGTCTGTCCTTGGACTGAAGAAGGATTGGTGTTTTTGTGCAGCAAACAGAAACTGCTAAAACCAGTTTCTTTTTGCTATGCAAAAATGCCAATCCTTGCTGCAACCCCAGGGCAGATAGTGGGAAATCGGAAGGAAGCCATGCTGAGAAGACGAACGTGAGAGCAGTGTAAGGTGAGTGTGAAATCGGTCTGCCTGTAGCATAAAAGTCCTGTAGTGCAGTAATGTGAAACCGTCAGGTAACAAACCATTATCTGTTACTTGTTGGCATGCCATTTAAATTCCCCTTAACTTCATATGAAAAAAATATTTTTACATCTCATTATCTCATATGCAAAGCATGTGTTACTTGAGAACTAGGGTCGTTTTAAGAACATAAGAGAAGCCATGTTGGATCAGTCCAATGGCCCATCCAGTCCAACACTCTGTGTCACACAGTGGCCAAAAATTTTATATATATATATATATATATATATATATAAATAAATTTTTTGGCCACTGTGTGAGATAGATATATATATATATATATATATATATATATATATATATATATACACACACACACACACACTGTGGCTAATAGCCACTGATGGACCTCTGCTCCATATTTTTATTTAACCCCCTCTTGAAGCTGGCTATGCTTGTAGCCACCACCACCTCCTGTGGCAGTGAATTCCACATGTTAATCACCCTTTGGGTGAAGAAGTACTTCCTTTTATCCATTTTAACCCGACTGCTCAGCAATTTCATCGAATGCCCACGAGTTCTTGTATTGTGAGAAAGGGAGAAAAGTACTTCTTTCTCTACTTTCTCCATCCCACGCATAATCTTGTAAACCACTATCATGTCACCCCGCAGTCAACGTTTCCCCAAGCTAAAGAGCCCCAAGCGTTTTAACCTTTCTTCATAGGGAAAGTGTTCCAACCCTTTAATCATTCTAGTTGCCCTTTTCTGGACTTTTTCCAATGCTATTTTTTGAGGTGTGGTGACCAGAATTGTACACAGTATTCCAAATGAGACTGTTTTGTAGAAAAATAGGTGGTGGAGCTCATCCGGGGATTATTATGCAGATGCAATACTATTCAATGGACAAGGAGGTGGAACTCTCAGGAAGAAGAGGTGGAACTCTGAGAAAGGTTCAGAAGCTGTGCTCCTGTGAGCTCCCACTGAATCTGAGGCCTGCTTGAGAATGTAGTTTGTTCTGTTGTACTTATGTAAATCAAAGGTCACCTGTATAGCGCTCAAATTTTCTGAAGTCTCACTACTGAGTTCTATAAAATCAAAATATATAATTCTCTCCACCCTGTGTTTATACTCCCTCTCTCTGGACTCCTAGCTTTAAAATTTAATAAATTACACTGCTCAATTCTATATACAAACTTTAAGGTCAGCTTACCATTTAGTAAATCTCTTTGACAGTTTTAGAATGGTAGATTGCAAATGGAGTCATTTGGGAGACAGTGTGTTTATGAAAGTAAATAATGATGCTGAGTTAACAAAGAAAATTGAATGCTGACACTATCTTTTAGCTTCTTGACCACTCACAGGCTTCATATTTTTTAAAAGGCTGTTCCAGCTAATATTAAATCTCCAAAATATTGAGTGATTGGAAGCTCCTTGGAACTACATGGCCTCCAAAACAACTTTTCATACATATGTAGTCACTGAGACTACATAAAAATGAATGTGAGGATAAGAAAACATATAAGAACATAAGAGAAGCCACCATCTCCTGTGGCAGTGAATTCCACATGTTAATCACCCTTTGGGTGAAGAAGTATCTCCTTTTATCCGTTCTAACCCAACTGCTCAGCAATTTCATCGAATGCCCACGAGTTTTTGTATTGTGATAAAGGGAGAAAAGTACTTCTTTCTCTACCTTCTCCATCCCATGCATAATCTTGTAAACTTCTATCATGTCACCCCGCAGTCGATGTTTCTCCAAGCTAAAGAGCCCCAAGCGTTTTAACCTTTCTTCATAGGGAAAGTGTTCTAAACCTTTAATCATTCTAGCTGCCCTTTTCTGTACTTTTTCCAATGCTATAATATAATATAATTTCAAGACAGTGTGCAATTGCAATAAAAAAGGCCAATGCCATGCTGGAAATTATTTAGGAAGGGAATTGAAAACAAATCAGCCAGTATCATAATGCCCCTGTATAAATCGATGGTGCGGTCTCATTTGGAATACTGTGTGCAATTCTGGTCACCGCACCTCAAAAAGGATATTATAGCATTGGAAAAAGTCCAGAAAAGGGCAACTAGAATGATTAAAGGGTTGGAACACTTTCCCTATGAAGAAAGGTTAAAACGCTTGGGGCTCTTTAGCTTGGAGAAACGTCGACTGTGGGGTGACATGATAGAGGTTTACAAGATTATGCATGGGATGGAGAAGGTAGAGAAAGAAGTACTTTTCTCCCTTTCTCACAATACAAGAACTCGTGGGCATTCGATGAAATTGCTGAGCAGTTGGGTTAGAACGGATAAAAGGAGATACTTCTTCACCCAAAGGGTGATTAACATGTGGAATTCACTGCCACAGGAGGTGGTAGCAGCTACAAGCATAGCCAGTTTCAAGAGGGGATTAGATAAAAATATGGAGCAGAGGTCCATCAGTGGCTATTAGCCACAGTGCGTGCGTGCGTGCATGTGTGTGTGTATGTATATATATATATATATATACACACACACACACAATTTTTTTGGTGGCCATTGGCCTGATCCAACATGGCTTCTTTTATGTTCTTATGTTATCCTTTTTGAAGTCCGGTGACCAGAATTGCACACAGTACTCCAAATGAGCCCACACCATCGATTTATACTGGGGCATTATGATACTGGCTGATTTGTTTTCATTTCCCTTCCTAATAATTCCCAGCATGGCGTTTTGCTTTTTTATTGCAATTACACACTGTCTTGACATTTTCAGTAAGTTATCTACCATGACCCCAAGATCTCCTTGTTCTGCTGTACTTCTGTAAATCAAAGTATCTTTTGCATTTGTATTGCAAAAAAGATCATCTGTATATGTTCCTTTTAAACCATTTAAAATAGTAACGGAGGAAGTTGGGGAAAAGGGCACACATTTGTCAATAAAGCAGCAAGTTTCAGAGAAATAGTGAATGGACAGATTTACAGTGCAACTTTACAGTGAAATAGGGTTACATTCTTTTAATTCCACCAAATAGAATGAGTTTGGAAGGCTGAATTCTGCTTAGAAAGAAGTGATATTATCTGGGGGGGGAAATCTTTAAGGTTGCCATGTCTTGCCTGGCTCCCAGTGAGGGATCTTATTTGCTCATGCTTTGTGCACTTGGTGCAATGACATCACCTGGACATGACATTACCATGCCAGGCATGTCATGGGGAGGACAGTCTAGCACTTAAAACCCCCCCTCTGTGATTATAATATTTCCCCCCCCCCTTGAAATGCTAGTTTCCCACTGTGATATGCCCAGCGTGATAATGTCACTTCTGAGTGATGTCATCATGCCAGGCATGTCATGGTGTGCCTGTGCTATTTGGGGGCAAGGCTTTCCCACTAGTCAGTTCCATGGCAGCAGGTTGGAGGCCCCGAAATTGGAGGAAACCCCATCCTGGTGGGAGGCTGGAAACCCTATCTGTGAGCCATTTAGCATTGATGATTATCAGTAGCTACCAACAATTAAAAAGCTCACTTTGCTATATTCTTTCAGATATTTATTTATATATAAATCCACAGAAGGTAGGGCAAAGGTGGTATCCCATCCCATAAATTAAATAAAGCTAACAAACTGAAACTAAACTCAAAGAGACATAATGCCAGCTGGGAAGGCAGAGGCCTTGAAGGACATTGTCAGGGCTCATTTTGTAGCAGGAGCTCTTTTGCATTTTATGTCACACACCCCTGATGTAGCTAATCCTCCAAGAGCTTACAGTAGGCCCTGTAAGAAGAGTCTTGTAAGCTCTTGGAGGATTGGCTACATCAGGGGGCATGGCCTAATATGCAAAGGAGCTCCTGCTACAAAATGAGCCTTGGACATTGTTCTCCTCATTTTTGATGAAGTTCAACTGTCCTTTGCTGACTCAGTTAAAAGTTTTGGGGTCATACTGGATCCAGTTTTATTAATGGGGAGGCAAGCTAATGCAGTGCAAAAAAGATTTTCTGCCAGCTCAACCGAGCGCATAAGATGACATGGCACTTTGATAACCTGACCTGGCCACCTTGATCCACACTGCAGTAACATGGAGACTAAACTACTTTACTGTACATTGTTCTCCCTTCAAAGTCAGTTCATAAACTCCAACTGGTCTGAATGCTATGGTTCAATTATTAGTGGGAGGTAGATGGAGCATGCAAATTGCTCCCATTCTGCAGATGCTGCATTAGCTACCAAGCTTGGTTTAAGGTATTGGCTATCACATACAAAACCCTTCACGGCCCCTCATTTGTGGGACACCTCTTACTTGCAGGAACACCTCTTTCCCTATGCCCCCCAAGACAACTTTGCTCATGGGCTTTTGCAGTTGCTAACCTGCAAATGGGCAAAAGCAACAACTGGCCATACATGTGTTCTCTCCATTGTGGTTAGTGCCTTGTGGAATGGCCTGGCTGAGGTCAGGAAAGCTCCCACTTTGCAAACAATGCAAAAACTATTCTAGAGGGTTTTTCTGCACAGATAATAGGGTTGCACTGTACAAAAGGATTCACAGTCTTGAATAAATGTTTGAGACTGTGGTCTATACTGCTGTGTATGGTTTATTGTACATATGATCTTATTATTTAATTTGTCTATCATATGATGTGTAATTTTAATACTTAGGTGACATTTCCTTTCCTTCCCTTCCCTTTGCTTCCCATCCTTTTCCTAATACAGCTCTTTTGGCCACAGCCTTAAGCCTAATTACACAGAGAGAAAGGGGAAGGAAGCTCACTCCAATCACAAAAGTTTTTTTTATTTATTTTAAGCATCTAACTCTATGATTCTCCTCCTCCTCACATTACAGGCAAACAGCATTAAGCAGACAGTAGTCTGCCTTACTTCTATGCTGGTTTTTTCATATTTGGGAAAGTACACAAATGCTCCTTGATCTTTAGGAGAATTACAGACTAATTTCACATGCATTGGTTAATGCATTTTCAATGTGCTTTTGCACTGGACTTTACTGTGTGAAGCAGGAAAGTCTACTTGCAAACAATTACTAAAGTGCATTGAAAGTGCATTATTGAATGTGTGAAATTAACTATACTCTAGTCTAGACGTTTTCTTGGTTTCTTGAACTTCATACTACTGTTCTTAACTTAAAATCCTCTCAAAATGGCTGTTAACCAAGCGGTGGGTTCACGGTTGAGGCACACTAGGAATGTGAATGGCCAACCACAGACCACTGTTGTGATCCTTCCACTTCAATGGTGGCTGTCTGAGAGAAACATATCAAGCTGAAGTGGCTTTTTTGGAGCTGAGATAATATTGTGCCATTTTCCCAGTGTGATAGCACCTCAAATGAAGGGTCGGTATAAATCCAGTCTCCTCCTCTCCCTCTCCCCAAGGCTCTTAATTGAGTCAGCTGAACCACATCAAAAGAAGGGAGCACATCGTCCTTCAAGACTTCCTTCAAGGCCTTACCAGCCAGCATCATTTCTGTTTTTCCAGGGTTTAGTTACAATTTATTCACTGTTAGCTATTTAAACACAACAGCCAGGCAATGATTTAGGTATATCTGTTGTTAGGGCAATTATGAACTACTGCAAAAATACTTTGGTTCATAGAGATTACCTACTAATAAACAATCTGCAATTGGATTGAATTTCCACCCACTGTTATAATCTATTATGACAGAATGGGGTATAAATCAACCTAAAGGGATGGCTAATTGAAGATTTATTGACTTGACTGAAAAAAACTTTCCAGTTTTGCAGAAGCTTGTTTACTCTGCTCCTAAGAACAGCTCTGTAGCCACATCCCGTTGTGTACACACTGAAGCATTCATGGACCTGTGGACTTGCATACTATTTGGTGGAATTTGGGGATGACAGCTTTTCACTTGTTTGCTCCTCTCTGATTAATTGTTTGCACCAAATTGCTTTGTAATGCTGGACATGAACACAGTTTCCCCTCTGATTTCAAGATTGAGGGTTTTTTTTTTCATCTAGGGGTCTCTTCAATGGCTTTTTATACTGGGATTTCACCTTTTAGAGTTTGAATATTATTCTTGCATGACAGCAGTCCATTTTCATTCCTGGGGCAGTTTAGGTTTGAGGTATGCAGGAGCAAGAGGGCTACCATATTATGCACCACTAGGGCATAGACTTGCCAATCCCCAGGTCCCAGCGGGGGTTCTTCCATTTTCCCAGACTCCTTCCCACCCCCAGTCAGCTGGCTGGTGGGGGGGAAGCTCCGCCTCCAAAGGACAATGTGCCTTTCCACCTCCGGATGCTTCAGTCCCTGATTGGAAAAGCTTCCTCTTGGGATGGTTTGTCTGTGTTACTTTGAAGAAGTTGGCAGCAACTTTTGAGTAGAGAGACCAATCCCTCACTTCAGAGTCGCCAGAAAGGGTGGGGGAGGGAGGGAAACGTCTGCTGAGCACTTCATTATTCCCTGTGTGAAGATCGATTCTCATAGGGTATAATGGGGAATTGATCTGGAGGTTTTGGGGGCTCTGAGGGAGCTGTTTTTTAAGGTAGAGGCACTAAATTTTCAGTATAGTATCTAGTGCCTCTCCCCAAAATACCCTCCCAAGTTTCAAAATGTTTGGACCAGGGTGTCCAATTCTAAGAGCCCCAAAAGAAGGTGCCCCTATCCTTCATTATTTCCTATGGAAGGAAGACATTTTAAAAAGGTGTGCTGTCCCTTTAAATGTGATGGCTAGAACTTCCTTGGAGTTCAATTATGCTTGTCACACCCTTGTTCCTGGCTCCACCCCCAATGTCTCCTGGCTCCACCCCCAAAGTCCCCAGATATTTCTTGAATTGGACTTGGCAACCCTACTAGGGCATTGACTGGAGTCATTTTGTTTTTCTGTTCACAGCAGGAGGAGTTGGTATGAAAAAGGGCCTTTACTGTGCCAAGTGTAATATATGGTGGCATGAAACAATCTAAATAAAGCAAGATATTTTGGTCTTGCTTCTGAAATTACTTGTTTAGGCCTTTTCTTTTCTGCATTCTTAAATAATGTGATAAAAAATGACTTGGCATCATGCCTTCACAAAAGGGAAAACTTCCTATAGAATTGTTGCTGTGTGTTTTTTGTGATTAACAAAAATGCCTTTTCTAACACCTTTTTGGCTTAGACTTTCAAGGTACTAAATCCCAAAATATGGCAAATTTTGATCTGGAGCTAGCTTGGGTCTTAACTGAAGAAGACTTAGGGAAAGTATTCTGAACCGGTGATTTGTTTGTTACATGAGTTTTTATTTGGCTTTATTTCGATATTCCAAAAGTAATTTAATATTTTGAAGTTTTTTTAAAACAACAAACTGACTGCTATATTTGTGGTATAGAATTATATGGCTTTATCAACTGTTATTCTTTTCAGAAGGAACACCTACTAGTTAGATGAAATTACAGGTGCTCCTGTAAGAAGGGAGGGGAAAAAAAAAACTATGCTCTTTTGTTAGGCTTGAATACTTCTTCACGTTTGACAGTAGCCAAAAAGGAGCTTCTCTCATTCCTGGCAGAACATCTTATTTTTAATAAACATGAATTTTTATTACTTTTGAAGAATATTCATGTAATATAGTTTGTACAGGTTTTACAAAGGATTGGATCATTACTAATGGTATTTTATCTTAACTCATTTATAATCAGAAGCTGAAGCTGAAGAAGCTTTATTCTTTTTGCTAAAACAAGGCCAAGAGCTTATTGTGGTACAGACTATGAACTGTTAGTATCAAAAATTAGAATAATTTTTTTTAAAAAAACCCACCAAAACATTCATACTGCCAAAATATTCACAATCTTACCGGAAAGACTGTTACCACGAAAAGAGAAATACCAGATGTTCAAGCTGGATTTAGAAAAGGAAGAGGCACTAGTGACCATATTGCAAATTTATGTTGGTTATTGCAGCATATGAGAATTTCTGAAGAAAATCAGCTTTTGTATAATAGGTTACAGCAAAGCTTTTGACAGTGTGGATCATGAAAAGCTTCAGATGGTTTTAAAGGAAGTGGGTGTGCCAGAGAATCTGTGAACAAGAGGTTAATGTTAGGACAGAATATGGAGAAACAGAATGGTATCCAGTTGGTAAAGGTGTCAGACAAGGATGTATTTTATCCTCCTATCTGTTCAGTGTAGATGCAAAACATAGCTGAAGGCAGAGTAAAAATTGTTGGAAGAAACTTTAAGAATCTGAGACATTCAGATGACACCAAATTACTGGCAGAAAATAGTGAAGTGACTATTGAAATTAACATGACTACTCCTGAAGGTTAAATCAAAAAGAAAAGCAGTTTTACAACTGAAGATCAAGAAGATATAAGTACTGTCTGCTGGGGAATTACATAACTTTAAAATTGATTATGAAGAAATTGAAATTATTTAAAGATTTTTGTTGTTCCTTGACTCCATTGTCAAACAAAAGGGGGGCTGCAACCAAGAAATCAAGAGGAGAGCGAGACTGGGAAAGGTAACCATGAAGGAACTAGAAAAATCGAAGGATGTGTAATTGGTTGCCAAAATCAAGATAATTCATACTCTTTTTTTTTTTTGCTTTCTGTATCGCTATGCATAAGAGAGAGAGAGAGACACTATAGTATTCCCCATTGCTATATCTGGGTGTGAAAGCTGGACAATGAAGAAAGCTGACAGGAAAAAAGTTGTTTCATTTGAAATGTGTTATTGGAAGAGAGTTTTATGGATACTATGTAGGGGTGAGTGTTCAGTTTAGCTGAACCAAAAAAACGGGGGGGGGGAGTATTTTTTTATTTTTAAAACCATAAAGAAACTAGAGTTTCTTTTCAGCTACTGATATAGCTGAGCCTGAATTAAACCCAATATTGTTCAGCTTTTATTCAGGCTCAGCTATGAGAAGGCATTTAAAGAGGCTGTGATTTGTCAGTCAGTTTATTAATGCAGTCATTGATCAGAACATGTAAGTCATTTAGAATAACCTTAAAAGTACCTTATAAAAAGTCCCACAAAGAGTCTACATATTAAGATTTGATGACTTGAGGGTTATAACAGTAAAAAAGAATATAATAGATGATTATTTAACCTTTTAAATCTTTTAAAAAGTCACTTTTCTCCAAGCTGTGTTGCTGCTTCAGCAGTGCTGCAACCCAGCAAGTTAACTGAGAAGGCATTTAAAGAGACCATAGTGTCATTAAATGCCTTTTTTCCTCAATTAAAATAATAGAGGATGGGGGCACCTTCTTTGGGAGCCTAGACACTTGGATCCCTGGTTCAGTCTTTTTAAAACTGGGTGGGTGGGTTGAGTAGCGGAACCAGCAGCATTACTGCAAATTTGGTGCCTCTACCTTAAAAAAATTTTTAAAAAACAACAGCTCCCTCAGAGTCCAAATCTATACTGTATGCCTTGCATTTCATTGGTTTTTTTTAAACTCTACTGCTTAGTTTTATGTTTCCAGTACATATATATCTGCCAGCTGAAGACATGCTTTGTGCATTATAAGTGGGCTATAGTCTGCTAAAGGTTATGCCACCAGACTCCCTATTATTTTTGATACAGTAGACTAGCATTGCTACCATTGTGAAATTTGAATTCCTAGATAGGAGAATTTCCTAATAGCATTCCGGTTGATAAGTGACATGCTTGTGTTATCTGCCTCAAGAAAAAAAAAAGATTTTATAGAATTTCCTTGTATTTTCCTAAATCCCTCTCACTTATTTTTCTATTATAGAGACTGCACCTATAGAGATGTCACCTATGAAGCTTGTTCCAGCATGAAACGTTTACATATATAGAACAGTTGATCTGGCCACACTGGTTGAACAGTTTTAGAATATAAAGCAAGATTAGCTATATTAGTCAATAATTCTTGGTTAGTTCCTTCTCCTGAACTGGTTTATTATCCATCCAAATGAAATTATCAGCATTTCTTATACTTGTTTATTGATGGTTTGTTAACTTCTGCAAACAAGTTAAGAAGGGAAAGGGTAATATGTTTTTTGATTGCAGAGATTCTTGTGAACTTGAGTTTCTGCTTTTTCCAGTTTACCTAATCCATAGGATTTTTATGAGATACAATCTTCTATAAAAGTGTTTTCCAAGTTACTTGATACATTCATTTCCAAATATTTAACAGGTGCTTTTTGATGGAAGAATGCCAAGTCTCACTCTGGAATGTTGACATGGTTTGTGAATAAATTAACTCCAGCCTGAGCCCTGAAGTGTATGTAGAGCTCATTGAGCAGACGTAATGATTAACAAACAATTCATGCTTCTGAAAGTAAACTGGCTTAACAAGAATGTAAGGTAACATAAGGAACTATGTATTTCTTGCCATAAGGATACAAACAGCATCTGACTGTTAAGTGCTTGAGAGACAGACATGAATATGTCCTATGAAAAATACATTTTAAGTCTGATGAAACCTTCACAAGGCACGTAATGGTGCAATCCTAAGAACATTTTTCTGTGAGTTAGCTTTATTGAAGTCTTGAGTGGTATTCTGAGTAGACTTATTTAGGCTAGATAGCTACTCAGCAGGAATGTATTATTACTTCTGGCTAGCTGTAAGGCAGTACTATTTTATTAATTTGTGAAACTTGCAAGTTCTTGAGGGGCATACATGGTTCTCTCGTCCAGCATTTTATCCTAACAACAAACCCACTGATATAGATTAGGTTGGAGAAAATAATTGGTCCAAGATTATCCAGTGAATTTCATAGTCTTATATATATTTATTTAGATCAGAGGTGTCAAACATGCAGCCCGAGGGCTGAATCAGGCTCCCAGAGGAACTGGCTCTTGTCTGCTTCCTTCTTCTTCTCTCTTGCTTCCTCCTGCTTCTCAACTTGTTTTGCAAGGCTTGCTCAATCACACAGGAGCTACTGTGCAACTGAGCAACTGGCTCTTGTCTGCTTCCTTCTTCTTCTCTCTTGCTTCCTTCTGCTTCTCAACTTGTTTTGCAAGGCTTGCTCAATCACACAGGAGCTACAGAGCAAAACCTCAATTTTCTTCATTGGTTGAGGCGTCTCTTCCTCCTGGTCCCCTGGAGAGGGAGGGAAGGAGCCAGAGCTTCCTTTGCTCAGTTCCCTGGTTCCCATGGGAGAAATACAAAGAAAGCACCTTTAAGACCAAAAAGTGCTAATGTTTTAAGCATGTTTTATTTTAAGTTGGTTTTTTTTTAATCTTTAGTCATGTTTGTGTCCTTTAAAAAGTTTATATCTCTGCTACCTAATCTTAAATAGGTACATACATGGCTGGCCCAATATTGCTCAGCCCGCCCCAACAAGGTCTTATTTATGTCAGATCCAGCCCTCATAACAAATGTGTTTGACACCCCTGATTTAGATGTATATCCCCCAATGTGGGCCTTTGGGTGGCTCACAACATTTTAAAAGATATACAATGGAGCCATAATGTTCATCATTAAAACAGATAAAACAGTTAAAATCTTGACATTCTTCTGGTACCTAGAAATATTCCAAAGAGAAAACGTCTGGCAAACCAGTAACTACTGAAAAGAAAAGTATTAACTAAAGGTCTGCTGGAACAATTCTGTCTTCCATGCTCTGTAGAACCTTGACAGGTCCCGCAGGGCACATGTCTCCACTGGTCTATGATGGAAAGAGCCCTTGCCCTTGTGGAAGCGTGACAGACTTCCTGAGGACCAGGACCAGTCAAAAATGTGCAAGATGTTGATAGACAGCCTTCTCAGAGAGCAAAATAATTCTGCTATATGTTTATATTGGGTAGGTTTAAATTATACTGAATTTTTACCTTTTCATAGGGCCTGTAAGATGGAGCTATTCCACCAGGCATTTGGTTGAGGCAGCAGGCGTCCTATTCCATCGGTTGACCCTATGCTGCGATACCACCTCTGCTGAATTACTGATTTTATACTATCTGTTCAGTATATTATGATGTGCCCAACTGAGCCTCCAAACGGTATTGTGGTTTTAATTGCTGTTTTACTGTTTTAAAATGTTGTTATCTGCCCTGAGCCCGTCTGGGAAAGGGTGAAATAGAAATAATATTAAATAAATAAATAAATCTCTGCATTTAGTGAGGGGGTTACCTAGTTCAAGGACCCTACATAAAGACAAAAGATGTGCTGTTCCATGAGTAGACAATTCTTATTCCTGAATTGCTTTACATGTTGGAGTAAGGTGTGCCTTCACTTAGAAATGAAACTGAGTATAGGTTGACTCAGCCATCCATCCTTCCAAGGTCGGTAAAATGAGTACCCAACTTGCTAGAGGTAAAGTGTAGATGACTTGGAAAAGCACTGGCAAACCACCCTGTAAAAAAATAAGTCTGCTGTGAAAACGTAATGTGGCATCACCCCAGAATCGAAAATGACTGGTGCTTGCACAAGGGACTACCTTTTGCCTTTATAGTTCTTCAGTTCAGACCCACTTTCAAACTTATTCAGGTCATGAGATCTTTGAAATATTTTAAATAGCAGCATTAAATCTTTTTTGCCCCTAAGGACTAAGGTAAAAAACACTTTTGTTGATTGGTTCATTGGTTCACACCCATGACTGTTTTATATGTAATATGTCAACAATTTTGATCCATGAAACAACTCGACATATCAGAGTAGGAAATAAGAGATTTAAGCATTTATAAGTGCCAAGGAAATTTTGGAGGGAAGAATGTGACTGGAATGTACATTTCTGAAGGCAATGTTAAACTGAAGGAAGGTCCTTTATACTCTATTCTTACTGTACTCTATTCTTTCAAATTATTTTTTGGGGGGAATAATTGATTCAGTTGAATACAAATGTGTAGGCTTTGGCATTTATTCAAGAATATTTACTATGGCTGTTATCCAAAGGACTTTTGATTACAGAGTTTGATTAAAAACAATAAAATTTGGTTAATGAGTGAAAAGCTGCCAATTATACTTAATATGTGAAATACCAGTAGGCTATTTTGGTTTCAACAGAGTTCAGTTGTCTGTAGTTGAAAAATACATGCATTCTGGACCTTTGAGTGAGAAGTTTGTACATGCTAGATGATTATTAAGACAATTTAAACCAGGAGTGTCAAACTCATTTGTTACGAGGGGTGGATCTGACATAAATGGGACTTTGTAGAGTCAGGCCATGTGTGTCATAAAATGTAATGCCAGGTAGTGGAGATATAAACTTTATAAAGGATACAGACAAACACAATTAAAAATATTACTTTTTTTTACTTAAAATGCTTAAAACTATTGTGATAGGTTCTTTAAAATGGAAAGATAGAGGAATAATGGGATTTGGCAATGCAGTTTTTACAACAAAGAAAAAGTTCAAGAATCACAATGGAAACTAAAATACAAACTAAAAATATAAAATGCTCTCAGCCTAGAAAACATGAAATGGCTGGGAATTGCAAGCTTCTCTCACCCCACACACTGGGTCTGCTCAGATTGGCAATGGTTTTCTAGTATAATATTCCACTTCGGCTGTGGGCTCCCAAGTTATAGTGCTCAGTAGGCACCAGTTCTCAGGTCTGTTCAGCAGAGACAAGCTGGCTCAAAGTATCAACCCTTTATTTGCAAGAAGACAACTCTAAGCAATAGCTTCAATTGCCCATACAAATGCTGAAAAGTAAAACAACTTGAGATCCACTCCATTGAAAAACATTGCAGCAGAGACAACGTTGCAAAGAAAATGTGGAATGGATTTTCCATTAAGGTCTCTTAATGGTGTATCTGGGTGCAGATGTAGTCTATCTGGGTGCAGAGACCTTAATGGAAAATTCATTCCACATTTTCTTTGCAGCTTTGCAAGCCCAGAAGAACTTCCTGTTGAAACAGGCAAAGGCAGAAGGAGCTGGGAACTTCAGCCTTGGAGTTTCAGAGGGTGAGGACAGAAGGGGGAAGAAAAGAGCCACGGGTGGTCTGGTTGCTGCCTGTGGGCTGTAAGTCTGACACGCCTGATTTAAACTGACCAATAGGGTTGCCAAGTCTAACTCAGAAAATACTTGGGGACTTTGGAGATGGGGCCAGTAGACTTTCCCATTCCCTAAAACAAACAAATAAATAAAATTCAGCAGTGCAGTTCCCCTGAATACATTCTTTATTTTGTCATCCCCCAGCAACTGACTGCACTTCCACTTCCACTCTCTCTCTTTCTCACACACACACAGATGCACTCAGCAGTCAAAATAAACAGTTTGGAAGCACACACTTTGTGATCTCATTGGGGCAATTTACTCACCATGGGGGGTTGTTGACTGCTCTATACTCAACCCAGTTCTTCAGACTAACACAAGGAAACCAGAGGTTACTATTTTAGTGTGCAAACGGCTTCTTAAGGGACTGTAAAACAAACATAGGTTCTGAGCTCCTTCCCTTCCCACAGGTATGTTATTCTGCAGGCTCACCTCCCCCCCCCCCCGCTTCAGCCTGACTCAAAGATTTAAAGGCACACATGCCTTTCTAGAAGCAAGCTGTTCCGAGCATCATCTTAAGCCTTCCAAAGTTTGAAGGCACATGGAGGCTGTTGGGGCAGGGCTTCCCACTGCTAGCCAGCTGACTGGGGGCGGGAAAGAGCCTGACAAACCGGGGGATCCCCCACTGGGACCTGGGGATTGGCAAGCCTACTGGTCAGAATTAATGGTGGGTGGGGCAGTCAATGCCCTCAGCTTTCCTCCATGCTTATGTAAATGAGATCTTAGTTATACTTTAATGTAGTTGGCTGAATAGACAGACAGTTGCACTATTTGAAGTAATAAATAAATTTATATTTGTGAGCTGTCAAGGGATACAACAAATAGCCTCCATACAGATGATTCGTGGAGCTTATTGCTGCAGGATATAGTAGTAACCACTAGCTTAGATTGCTTTAGAAGGTAATTTGACAGATTCATAGAGGATAAGGCCATCTGTTGCTATTAACCATCACCCTGCATACTCAGAAGCAATGTAAACTGAGAAAGTCACTTGTTGGGAGGCAACAACAGGGGGAAGCTTGGACTCTGTGTTATACTTACGGGCCTGGTAGGGTGTCTGCTCAGCCATTTTGGGCAACAGTAAGCTGGACTTAGATGGTCTTAGCAGAATGTTCTTATTATTGGTGTAACTGTTTATTCTTATCCCAACTTACATTCCGTTGTTGTGAGGATTATTATAATAATATGTGTAAAGTATTGTATTAGTGCTCATAACTAATATTAACAGGTTTTGAGCCTGCTTTGGCGGGGGAGGGCGGGATACAAATAAAATTTTACTTATTTACTTACTTACTATATAAGTGAATAATTTTCCCCAACATTGCCATTATGGGTAATTGTCATTGTGTAATGTGCAATCCCTATAGTTTATTTAGGTTTCACAACATAACACAATAAAATGCAGCAAATGTAGTTTAAATGCATATACTTGATTGCTATTGTATGGGTATGGGTAAGTTCTGCTAAGAAATGATCCATCAAGTTATTATAATGTATAATAGCACAATGTATGTAATGAAGCTTGCTGTTTCATTAATTATTTCTGCCACTCATTGCTCTGTTAGGTGAACTTGTTCTCAAGCTTAGGCCTTTTTTGTTTGTATTAGATGATTTTCAATAATATTGTATTAAATATATATTTTCTCTGTAACATTCAAGTTTTGGTGCTTATTCATATTGTGCTGTGATCCAAGAAAAAGTTTTCATAGATATTTAAAATTAGTACTTTAAAGTAGATAAAGGAAATAAAGGAAACAACCTTCACTCCCTCCCCCAACATGGAGTTTTCTTCTAAGTAGGTAGTACTGCAGTCTCCTAGCAGCCTTTCTTCCTTTGGCTACTGACCGGAGCTCCTATGTTCTTTCTCTTGCTTCTCAACCATAAAGTTAACCAATCAACACTTTGTGGTGGCAAAGTTTTTTCTTCTTCTGAAAGACAGGAGAAAAGAGGAGTTTACGAATAGCTGCTTGTGATTTGTGATTTTCCTTTATCGATAAATTTGTTGGGAGGGAGTGCAGCAAGCTCTTAGTAGCCTATTGTTCCCTACCTGCTGCTTGGTTAGATTAGCAAGGAGATCTGTAGAACTATTATTTCGAAATCCGTTACTTCATATAGATTTTCTTTGCATGGAGCTAAGATTGTTTTTTTAGAAACATGCAATTACATTATCAGCAAAGTATAGCAGATTTACTGGAAGAGGAGACTTGGAACCCATGTTTGTAAATCCCAGAAACTGTTAACATAATAATACTTGTTTCAAGTATGTGGGATAAATATCAGTATTTGAATCAAAGCAAATGTTATAGATTGGATCATATGAACTATGAGCAAAAGGCTTATCAGCCTTCCTCTTCCCACAGAACCCTTGTTTTAGTCAAGAAAAGTGATGTCAGAAGATCCTTATTGACAAAATGTCCTGTGGTAAGAGGGAAACTTGTCAAATTGCTCTCTTCTGCTAGCAGAGAGCTTTCTAACCCTAACTTACTACTTTTGTAGTCTTGTGTACTTATACAACTTTCTCTTTACATTAAACAATTTATTTACTTATTTATTTACATTATTTGTAGTCTGCTTTTCCCACTGAGAATCAAGAAAGATTACAAATTGTAAGTCAAATATCATCAACAGGATGGGACAGCCAATAAACTAAACATTAGGGTTTGGAATGCAAAAATCTGAAAACTGTAAGAAATCTGAAAATGGAACCGAATCAAAGATTAAACAAAGCATACAAATTGGCATTTATTTTATTTATTTATTTCTTCAACATGACACATTGAACAATTCAGAGATTGTTTTTAGGATTATAGCAACAGATAGTACACTCTTTATTTGGAGAGGATCTAAACCCCAGTGTCATTTTTTAAAAGGTTTTCAGATTTTTCTGCAAACTTGGAGGGGGAGAGATTTGCAGAAGTATCTGTTTTGTGTCATTGTGGGCCTGATCTACAGATTTAAGTATCCACAGATTTAAGTATCCACAGACAAGGCTACACTTGACTAATAATATTAAAATCATGAAAGCAGAAAAATGTGTTGACTGACTAAGTATGGTTCTTTAGCACTTAGAAAAAATCCTGATGAGACCTGAATAGACTCCATGAAGCCTGGAATCTTGATTGCAGCTGAGAGCTAGTAAAAGAAAGGGAAGGGGGATGATAGAAGCCCCGACAGTGAGGTTTATGTACGTTTGTATGTGCAGTTAAAGATGGTTTAAGACAGTTGCAATATGGACAGACTCCATTTCATAGTATACTGGAATAGAGTGGGTAAAATTAATGTTGAGGAGGGGATACAGTTTCCATATAGCACTGAGAGTACAAGAGAAAAATATTGTGTGCTGTTATATTGAGTGCTAGATGGATCGCTCCTGTTTACCCTGTACAAAATCCATGTTGTACTAAAATGAGATGGTTGAGGTTCATGGCTAGATGAATTAATTTGTCTGAATGTCTAGTGTAGGACCAGTGTATCAGGGCTAAAATGAGTCAATGCAAGGGTATCTAATTAATGGTATATAACAGATAAAGGCTCCTTAGAAAGCTTGAGAATCATGGAGTAAAAGGACAGGTCCTCTTGTGGATCAAAAACTGGCTGAGTAATAGGAAGCAGAGAGTGAGTATAAATGGGCAGTCTTCGCAGTGGAGGACGGTAAGCAGTGGGGTGCCGCAGGGCTCGGTACTGGGTCCCATGCTTTTTAACTTGTTCATAAATGATTTAGAGTTCGGAGTGAGCAGTGAAGTGGCCAAGTTTGCGGATGACACTAAATTGTTCAGGGTGGTGAGAACCAGAGAGGATTGTGAGGAACTCCAAAGGGATCTGTTGAGGCTGGGTGAGTGGGCGTCAACGTGGCAGATGCGGTTCAATGTGGCCAAGTGCAAAGTAATGCACATTGGGGCTAAGAATCCCAGCTACAAATACAAGTTGATGGGGTGTGAACTGGCAGAGACTGATCAAGAGAGAGATCTTGGGGTCATGATAGATAACTCACTGAAAGTGTCAAGACAGTGTGCGTTTGCAATAAAAAGGGCCAACGCCATGCTGGGAATTATTAGGAAGGGAATTGAAAACAAATCAGCCAGTATCATAATGCCCCTGTATAAATCGATGGTGCGGTCTCATTTGGAGTACTGTGTGCAGTTCTGGTCGCCGCACCTCAAAAAGGATATTATAGCTTTAGAGAAGGTGCAGAGAAGGGCAACTAGAATGATTAAAGGGCTGGAGCACTTTCCCTATGAAGAAAGGTTGAAACGCTTGGGACTCTTTAGCTTGGAGAAACGTCGACTGCGGGGTGACATGATAGAGGTTTACAAGATAATGCATGGAATGGAGAAAGTAGAGAAAGAAGTACTTTTCTCCCTTTCTCACAATACAAGAACTCGTGGGCATTCGATGAAATTGCTGAGCAGACAGGTTAAGACGGATAAAAGGAAGTACTTCTTCACCCAAAGGGTGATTAACATGTGGAATTCACTGCCACAGGAGGTGGTGGCGGCCACAAGTATAGCCACCTTCAAGAGGGGTTTAGATAAAAATATGGAGCACAGGTCCATCAGTGGCTATTAGCCACAGTGTATGGAGCACAGGTCCATCAGTGGCTATTAGCCACAGTGTATGTGTGTATATAACATTTTTTGCCACTGTGTGACACAGAGTGTTGGACTTGATGGGCCGTTGGCCTGATCCAACATGGCTTCTCTTATGTTCTTATGTTCTTATAACCCAAGTGGCAATTGTACTAATTTCCTCAATTAAAACCTGTAATATTTGCTGCTGTATCCTCAGCCCAGCCTAGGGTTGCCAAGTCCAATTCAAGAAACATCTGGGGACTTTGGGGGTGGAGCCAGGAGACTTTGGGGGTGGATCCAGGAGATATTAGGGGTGGAGCCAAAATCAAGGCTGTGACAAGCATAATTGAACAAAGGGAGTTCTGGCCATCACATTTAAAGGGACGGCATACCTTTTCAATTCCTTCCTTCTATAAGAAATAATGAAGGATAGGGGCACCTTCTTTTGGGGCTCATAGAATTGGACCCCCTGGTCCAATCTTTTTGAAACTTGGGGGGTATTTTGGGGAGAGACACTAGATGCTATACTGAAAATTTGGTGCCTCTACCCCAAAAAACAGCCTCCCCAGAGCCCCAGATACCCGCGGACCAATTCTCTATGATTTGCTATGGGAATAAATCTCTATAGGGAATGATAGAGTTTCCAGCAGACATTTCCCTCCCCACCCCCCACTTTTTCATGACCCTGAAGTGGGGGGAGGGTCTCCAAACTGGGGGATCCCCTGCCCCCACCTGGGGATTGGCAACCCTAGCCCAGCCTAGCCCAGTCAGATCTTAGAAGCTAAGTAAGGTCAGGTCTGGTTGGTACTTGTATGGGAGACCACCAGTGATGTCTAGGGTTGCTAGAAGCAGGCAATGGCAAAGCACCTCTGAACATCTGTTGTCCAGAAAACCCTTTGGGATTGGCGTAAGTGGGCTGCAACTTGACAGCACTTTTGATCACCAAGTTCACCTGGCAGTTGTGTGTAGGCTTTCCAGGCCTATCTGATGGGATTTGAGGGGTGTTCTCAGGTGAGCAGTTACATCATGTGATGTCCCCAATGTAATATCAGCCAGAAGTGCCCAAATACCAGAGCATCCATGACACAATGACAACAGTTTGTAGTGATATTATAGTGTCATCCCTGTTTAGGGGATGGGTTTCCCCCACTGGTCAGCTGGTCTATGGCAGAGAGGAGCTCCCAAAACTGGGGGATCTCTTTCTGGGACCTGGGGACTGGCAGCCCTAGTTGTGTGTATGTTGAAGTTCACAGAATGCTTACCCATAACTATGCCAGTCATGGTCTCTTGGGTTTTGTATTTTTATAGTGTGCAGCCCAATCTTCCCAGGGATCAAGGAAATTCATTCCCCCACCCCAAATATTGTTTTTAGGAGATATATACTTACAATATAACTGTGTATTCTCTCTTTTGAAAGCTTCATTTAAAGACTTTTGTTGAGTCTGATGTATTTGCTTATCTTTTTTTGCTAAGTATTAAACAGATGTGTGTGTGTGCTTGTTCTGTCCAATCAATAAGAGTTAAATCTATTTTAAAAGCTTCTGGTTAGGTTGCAACAACCAAACAAGAATTGAAACTTGGCTATCACAGTAATTTCTCTGGCCTGCCCTTTACCACTCCTGAGCTTTTGTAAAACTAAAGCCTACTAAATGCTGTAAAAATTCTTGTATTTATTTAGACAAGATGTTGTGAAATAATGCTCAGCATGAACCTGAGAATACAAACATGTCTTTGGTTTATGGCCTTTCTTACCATGTAAGAAGATATGAAGCTCTGTTATAGTAGGTTAAGGCTATGCTGGCATAAGACTATAGATCAACAGTTATGGTGCAGTGCACAATTTAGTTTGCCTGGGCTAATCAGCCAGCCAAACTGGCTAGAGGGGACTGGAAAGCCCGCTTTCACACTAACATAAACAATAAGGAACAGCTAAGTTCCCATCGTTGATAAGGATGGACCGTATTTCAACAACTCATCCCATCCAGATGCCTGTGCTACTGGAATGATCTTGCTCTTATCAGTCAAGCCTGACTGTACTATCACCAGTTAGGAATGCTCCTTAGGAAATGCTGCTCAGACTGCCCTAAATTAATTTGTTAGGCTTATGTCTCACAAAGGTTATTACACAAACTGTTTTTATCCCAGTGTTGCTCTTCTTAATCAATAATGCCATCTCAGGTTTGTCTAGAGAGGCAGGCAATCATTTTGATCCACAGGCATTTTTTTGTTGTTATTCTTTACTTCATTAATACCCCACCTTTCCTCAAATGAGGACCTAAAGTGGTGTACATAAGAACATAAGAGAAGCCATGTTAGATCAGGCCAATGGCCCATCCAGTCCAACACTCTGTGTCACACAGTGGCAAAAAAAAATTATATATATATACACACTGTGACTAATAGCCACTGATGGACCTCTGCTCCATATTTTTATCTAAACCCCTCTAGAAGGTGGCTATGCTTGTGGCCGCCACCACCTCCTGTGGCAGCATAGATTATTATCCTCTCATTCTTTGAGTTGCCCAAGGGTCCATGGCAGAGTGCAGATTTGAACCTGGATCTCCCAAGGTCCTAGTCCAATACTCTAACCACTACACAACTCAAAAGAAGTCTGAATGTATGTTGCTCCTAGTCCAACATTGTAACCACTACAAAACTCAAAAGAAGTATGAATGTACATTGTTTCACTTAGGGGGAAAGTATGCATCTTTGTAAATTGTTGTGTATTGATCTGAACAGAAATTCACATGCAGTTGCAGGTTTGGTTCTGTATAGTTCTTTGTCTGAATCTGGTGACTGCATGACACTCGGTATGCATATTTATCATGTTGAAACGTGCTTTTGTATGTAGATTGCATCCTCTTCATTGGAGAAAATGCCCATATATTTTAGCTTCATCCCCTTGTCTGGATTCTTCATTCTGACATCATTAACTAGGTGGGTGATGTAACATATGAACTCTGCCAACCTTGCTTGTCCCCAAATCCAACTGTTGTATTGTTTGCATTGTTACTTAAGAACATAAGAGAAGCCATGTTGGATTAGGGCAATGGCCCATCTAATCCAACACTCTGTGTCACACAGTAGCCAAAACACAGGTGTCCTTAGGAAGTCCACCAGCAGGGCCAGAACTACTATGCAACGCAAAAGATGTCTGACTATACATTGCTCCTAGTCCAACAATGTAACCACTACAGAACTCAAAATAAGTCTGAATGTATGTTGCTCCTAGTCGAGAAGCCCTTCCACTGTTGCCTAACAAGCACCAAGAATACACAGCATCACTGCCCCAGACAATAGTGTTTCATCTATATCTTGTGGCTAATAGCCGATGATGAACTTCTGCTCCATATGTTTATCCAATCCCTCCTGAAGCATAGACAGCTTCAAGAGGGACTTATGGAACAGAGGTCCATCAGTGGCTGCCATGAGGTATAGATGGAACACTGGTTCCTCTTCCCCTATGCTCCACCATCACTTATCTGAGCATTTTGGGTGCTACCCTGAAGATGGGCAAAATGAACAAAGATTGTACAAGTGTTTTCTCAGTTGTGGCTTCCACCTTATGAAATGGCCTTTCTGAGGAGGTCAGGAATTTTCTCACTCTCCTGTCTTTCTGCAAACTATGCAAAACTGAAGTATTCGAGAGGGCCTTTCTGCTCAGGTAATACTGTAAGTATTATGCAATTTTTGCATGGCTTAATGTGTCATGTTAATACTTATGCTTCAGCTCTTTCTGATTAGTTTCAAACTTCTTTAATCCTAATACATTATTTATTAAATGTCCCATTTTGTTGATTGTACTGATTTACTATGTGTAATCTGCCTTGAGTCCCTGGGAGAAAGGTGGATTATAAATATCATAAATAAATAATAAAAAATCTCACAGAGGAACTAATTTAGCTGCCTGATACCTTTGTTGTATATCTAGATAGTAGCTATTCTGTAGATGACTGCATCCAAAGTAGCAGCAGTGCTCAAAGTTCATTGATTGGACAAACTTGTATTTACTGTGATGAACCAAACAGCAGAATATGTCTTCATGACTACTTGGTAAACATTTTCAAAGAAATTGTAAAACACATTTAATGAAGTCTAATGTACCTGTCTATAAGCTACTGATATTTTATAGCCTATGTAATAGCTCTACATTATGAGTGATATTTGGAATGTGTAAGAATTATACCGACATTATTATTGACCCCGTGACACAGAGTAGTAAAGCAGCAGTACTGCAGTCTCTCTCTCTCTCTCTCTCTCTCGGCTTGGCTTCGCGAACGAAGATTTAAGAAGGGTGCAGTAGTCCACGTCTGCTGCAGGCTCGCTGGTGGCTGACAAGACCAATGCGGGACAGGCAGGTCCGGCCACAGCGGCTGCAGGAAAAGGTCTGATTTGGGGTTGGTGCTGTAGCAGTGCGAGTCTTCCTCAATCTCCTTTGAGGCTGCAGTACTGTGGTCTGAACTCTCTGCTCACGACCTGAGTTTGATTCCAGCAGAAGCTGGATTCAGGTAGCCAGCCCAAGGCTGACTCAGCCTTCCATTCTTCCGAGGTCGGTAAAATGAGTACCCAGCTTGCTGGGGGGAAAGTGTAGATGACTGGGGAAGGCAATGGCAAACCACCCCGTAAAAAGTCTGCTGCGAAAACGTTGTGAAAGGAACGTCACCCCAGAGTCAGAAATGACTGGTGCTTGCACAGGGGACCTTTCTTTTTCCTATTATTGACAAAGTTGTATGAAGTCTGAAGTATTAGTATGTTTCCAATGCTTTATAGGATGTGAAATTATTTTCACTGTTCAATGGGAAAGGGGAGAAAAAATGGGTAGTTATTGATCAAACTACAACAGCATTCTCATCAGTTTCACGCCCACAGAGTTCAATTTGCAGTGAAACCTTATCTGTTCTTGAGTTCTTCATCATCTAGTTGTGCAGTCCCACAAATGACCTTGGCAATATGGATGAGGCAAAAGAGAACTGTTTGTAAAAAATGCTCAATACTTTCCAAAAATATAGCACTGAAGTAACATATACTGTGAATTACCTATTACAGGGGTGACCAACGGTAGCTCTCCAGATGTTTTTTGCCTACAATTTCCATCAGCCTCAGCCAGCATGGCCAATGGCTGGGGCTGATGGGAGTTGTAAGCAAAAAAAATCTGGAGAGCTAACGTTGGCCACCCCTGACCTATAAAGTTGGTGATAGCACAAGTAGATCATAGCTGTCCATGCATTGCTTACACCTGGGCAGCTTGCTGTTCACATTGTCATTTAATTTTGAATTACTAATCTTATTGTACTGTTCATTTGATGTCTACACTGTATGTTGTTGCTTGCATTGTGATTCAGTTTTGTACTCCTACTGCATTGTTTATTTTATTTTCTACATTCTATGATCTCGTTTTTGTTCTCTTTCTACACCCTGTAACCCACCTTGAGCCTTAGTGAGAAAGGCAAGTTATAAATGAATTGAATAAATATTTCAGAAACTGCTGAACTGTACATGTAGACTTACAATGTATAACAAAAACCACACCTGTATTTGCAAGTGATCAAGAGTGTCTTATACTGTGTCTTCTACTGTAGTGATCGCAGTATGCAACACTGACTGTAGAATTTGATTTGTGTGTTCAAATTCATTTTTGGACTGGAAATCTGTGATAAAAAATGAGAAAACACAGTTGCTGTTGCTGTTGTTATTTGGTTTCTATACTGCTCATAGCCAAAGCTTTGTGCATGGTTTATAAGTATAAAAACAATAAAACAACAGATGAGAGGGCGGGATATAAATGTAAAGTAATAAATAAATAAATAAATAATAAAACATTAAGAATTAAACATTAATTTAAGATAACATGAAAAACATGAAAAACAATAGACAGACCACCAAAGATCTAACACAAAATAAAAGAAGTGTACCTGGCTAATCGTATTGGGTCCCTGCATGACCAGGGAGACCTTTATAGGCTTCACAAAGAGGGCTGTCTTAACCTGATGCTGAAAAGATGGCAAAGTTAGCACCAGTGGGCCACAACAGGGAAGTTGTTCCAAAGATAGGGGACCACAATCAAAAAGCCTCTTGAAGGAGTGGCACCAGAAGAAAGTCCCCAGAGGTTGAGTGTATTGTCCAGGTAGATTGGGACTGGGAGAGCCACTCCAGTAGAAATTGTGCTCTCAAGCCATGTAGGGCAGGGGTGGCCAAACTTGCTTAACATAAGAGGCACATAGAATAACGCCAGATGTTTGAGAGCTGCAAGACATGAACATGAGGGGGAGAAAGCAAGAGAGAGAGAGAGGGAGAAAGAAAGAAAATAGGGAGGAAGGAGGGATAGAAAGAAAGCAACTTTAAATGCATTCTCCAAGTTCCTCATGTTTGGCTGGCTTGGAGAAAGGATTTAAAGAGACAAATGCCTTTTCCAAGCTGGTCAATGGAGTAGTGGGGTCTTCGAGAGCTGCACGATGTGTGTGAAAGAGTTTGGCCACCCCAGGTGTAGGGCTTTATAGGTTAAAACCAGCACTTTCAATTGGGACTGGAAGCATTCTGTTGGCCTGAATTTTTTTGGAATTTTCCCATTAATAGTGGAATTTTCCTCAGCTGTATCTAGAAATGAATTTTAAAATGAGGTTTATTAGTGCATGAAAAGGGTCCTTGCTATCACAATTTCATTTCTTAACAGTAATCAAATAATGTTTATAGAACAAAGTCTGAGTCCAGTGGCACCATTAAGACCAACAGTGTTTTAGAGTGCATGCACAAGAAAGCTCATACCTTGAATAAAACTTTGTTGATCTTAAAGTTGCCACTGGACTCAAACTTTGTTCTACTGCTTCAGACCAACACAGCTGCCCACTTGGATCTACAAATAATGTTTTCTTACTCACTTTGCGCAGGATTTGAACTTTGAAGATTTATAAATTATATTACAGCTAACCAAATTTTTAACATTATCCATTTTCAGTTTCCTGAATGTGGTTTCTATGGACTGTATGATAAAATCCTACTTTTTCGGCATGATTCTGCTACTGAAAATATTCTCCAGCTTGTAAAGACAGCTACTGATATCCAAGAAGGTGACCTAGTTGAAGTTGTCTTATCAGGTAACATTAATATTTTATGCCTCCTAATTTATATTTCATAATGGCTAACTATAATGTGGGTCTCAATAATAATCCAAGTTAATGGGAAAACAATTCAGGCTATCAATTCTGTTTCATGACTTTAGCAGCAGCCTATCAGATCCATTTAGGAATAGAAAAACAAAAGTTGTGCTGGATTAGACCAGAGATCCACGTACCTCAGCATACTTTTTTCCCCAGTAGTTGCTAGCTAGAAGGTTCTTGAAGACATAAAAGCAACAGCCTAGCGCAGCAGTGAAAAGTCTCTCCCCCCTCTGTCTGTGCTCTTCATGCATCTCAGATACATCAATACATAATTTGTATAAAACATTAATGCGGTTGATATATTAAAGGAACTGATCCTTGTCTCTGTGAAATACATGATCTGTGAAAAATAGAGAGGTGATCACAAGTGTCCTGAGATTAATTTATGCATGATGCTCATAAAGTTTCAAATGAAATGTCCAATGTAAATAATAGAATTTTTTTTATTTCTAGGTAAAGATACTGGGGGGGGGGAGTTATCTTTCGGGGGGGGGGAAACAATTTCAGTTATCAGCATTTTATATTTCCATTTAAGTAAATGAGGTTCAAAACTAAACACACTTTTTGTTGTTCAGTCCTACTCTCTGCGACCTCATGGACAAAGTCACGCTAGGCCCTCCTATCTTCCACCATCCTCCGAAGTCTGCTCAAACACACTATTGATAGTGATTTATGGAATCTAAATCTCTTTGAAATTCCATTGACTTGATCTGCACAAATGAAATCATAGTTGTTAATTGTCTAAACTTAACTGCAGTATTTGAAATCACATTCCCACTGAGTTGCAACATAAAGGTGGCCAACTGCCAGACATTTGCTAATAATCATAAACCTGAATCATATAGTTAACATATGCTCATTCCATGTCTTGCTGTGGTCAAATGTCCATTTTATTTTAAAAAGCAGATAGTTTCTCTGTCAATATACTATTTATCCATTTTTAGTTTGCTGTATTGACAAATATACATTTTTTAAATTTGATGCATGCAATGCATACTGATTTTTTTTTAAAAAAGCTATCTAAATGAAAAAAGCCAAATTATTCTTAATATAATACCCTAAGAGAGTAAAGGAGACTGTGTCTGAGCTGTAGGGAAAGTAAGAGCACTATAGACAGGATGTTATCATTGATGTAATAGTGAAGTGTGAACCCCCCCCCCCCCCCCCCCCGTCAAACTATGTATCTGAGGATGAGGGCCAAAATGACAGTAAACAGATTTTCCTGCAAACTTGAGAGAACCTCCCCCCCATGCTTATAGAGAAAAAAATATATAACACACTTGCCTCATTTCTGCAGATTGTGGGTGGGCAGGCTCTAGGGGCCAGCCACTTTGGGCCTTTGATGGAGGATTCATTGTTATCAGACTTGGAAGCAACCACCAGGCAACTTGATATCACCTGAATTGCTTGACACCCTGGCCTGGCTCCTTGTTATTGTTCAACTGCAGCCACCCCATGAAAGCCAGTGTAATGTTGTGGTTAAAGTTTCAGATTTGCAAATCTCCATTCTGTTGTGGAAACTCACTGAGTGACTTTGGGCAAATTCACATTCTCAGTGTAACCTACCTCACAGGGTTGTTGTGAGGATAAAATGGAGGAAAGGAAAATGTAGTAAGTCCCACTGTAGAGAAAAGCAGGATAAAATTATGTAAATAAATAAGATGGGGTGGCAAATAATAGGTAGATTGGTGCATGGAGACATGGTAGATTGGTGTGAAGGAAAGAAGGAAGTATGAAAAGGTGAGGATATGAGAGTTGCTAGGATGTTGGAAAGAGAAAATAACGTGGGAGACAGGATACACGGGAAAGTGAGGTGCCCTTTGCAGATCCCCCCCCCCCATTGCAAATGGTCCCTATGCAGCTGAAACCAAACAATTGGGCAATAGTTTTCTTGGAGAGAGGCTGCTAGGGTGAGAGAAGTTATTTGTACATACATGAATGCACAAGATAGATCTTTCCAAGTCTGCAGAAAAATCTGGGAAAAAAACCCTAACCCACCAAAATAAGAGAAAGCTCCCATAACTTTAAGAAACAAATGCCCTTAGTGGGCTTCACTAGGCAACTACAACAGCACTGTTAGCCTTCATGTCTTGGTTTCTGTCAGGGGAAGGGGCCTTTTTAGAGCTGTTTTGACCTTTGAAGAAGGACTCATCAGGGCCAAGCACACCAACCACCACTGGGTGACTTGCTGCCACGTGACTTGCATGACTCACCCAGTCTCATAAGAACATAAGAGAAGCCATATTGGATCAGGCCAATGGCCCATCCAGTCCAACACTCTGCGTCACACAGTGGCCAAAAACCCAAGTGCCATCAAGAGGTCCACCAGCGGGGCTAGAAGCCCTTCCACTGTATCCCCCCCAAGCACAAGAATACAGAGCATCACTGCCTCAGACAGAGAGTTCCAATGATAAGCTGTGGCTAATAGCCACTGATGGACCTCTGCTCTATATGCTTATCCATTCCGCTCTTGAAGCTATGCTTGTAGCCACCACCACCTCCTCAGCTGCTTGCTACTGTTCAACAGCAGCCAACCCACAAAAGCCAGAGTGGTATAGTGACTGGAGTTTCAGACCAGGGTCTGGAAGATCTGGGTTCTGATCACCAGTCTCCCTTGGAAACTTAGTGTGTAACCTTGGTCCATTTACATATTCTCAGGGTAATTTAACTCACAGAGTTGTGAGGATAAAATAAAGTGTCAGCTATGTGCATTGAAGCTTGTCTTTATTACCCGAAATGTTTATCTGATGCTAACTAACACCCTAGTACCTTGCTTCACTAACCCTGAAACTGTAACGAAATGTGAAAAATAGCTGGGAGAGACAGTCCAGGTGCCAGAGAGCTTTTGAAGTGTTAAACATCTAGCTGGTTTTCAGACCGAGCCGGCAAGGCCACAGCGGGGAGGAGAGACAGGCCATGTCGGGGATATAACAGATAAGGGAAATGCTCACTGTCAATGAGACAACCCAGCTTTTATTATGGGAAGCAATTTAAAACTCCTTGCTTTGATGTGTATCCATAAATGCTTATGCTTGAACCTCTTTCGTCATTAGTATCAATGACTCTGCGCTGTGCAACATTGTTGTAATCAATAAATGGAAACTTATTTTTAAACTAAAATAAGTCTATTCATTCTTGGAACTTCAATGCCTCTACGCTGACATTTTGATACTAATCCTCGCAAGGGGCTTATCGGACGTGAGTTACTTATTAGCGAATGGCTGAAGAAGTCCTCGATGACTGAGAGCCTTTTACACTCAAACAGACGCCGGAGACCTCGCCGTGCTACATCACAGAGTGGAAAGCGAAGAAAGTGAGCAGCCACGTGCTGTTCATCACCCTGAAGGCCTCCTGGAAACCCCGGACGTCTACTACCCTGATGGACGAGGCGGTGGCGAGGCATGCCAACCTCCTCCGCACCCCCGGGGGGATGGAGGACCGCAGGAGCCCGGATCAGCGGAGTGGCACGACTGGAGAGGGGGGAGCCCTAGAGCATACGCCGTTGGGCGACCGCTGACCCGATTCGGAGGGTGAGGATGGCTGTGATTCGAGGGCATCCTCCCCAAGGTGCGACCCAACCGAGGACCTGTGGAGAGAGATGGAGATCCTAGGGTGCGACCTGAGGCAAGAAATGAAGGCAAACTTTACCCTGATGCTGCGAGAGGTGCAGAAGCAAATTGAGCGGGCCTTGCCCCGAGTCCCAGGAGCAACTGGTGGGCTGCCACCGCCAATCCTCGCGCAACCGGCGCAACCGGGGGGCGCAGGGGGGCCGCAGCCCCGGCTGGGCCGGCCGCCCCCAAAGTGAAGACCCGGGAGCTGGGCATCACTTTCGATGGCACCCCCGACAAAGTGGAGTACTTCGTCCTCCAAGCCACCAGCTACATGCATTACTGGGGGAACACTTTCCCAGACGAGCACAGCCGAGTGGCCTACCTGGGGTCAAGGATGATGGGGGATGCCCAGCTGTGGTACGTGAGCCTCCACGAGATCCGTGGGCCAGCAGTGGCCATGGTTGCGGGTTTCCTGCAGGCCCTCCTATCCCAATTTGAGGACCCGCTGCGGGAGATCCGAGCCATCGCCGTGATAGACGAGATCCGGCAAGGAAGCAGGTCGATCCGGGAGTACGCCCTGGAGTTTCACAACCATTGCCGAAAAATCCGAGGCTGGAGCGAGGCCATGAAGATTAGGGCCTTCAAGAAAGGGCTGAACGCCGGGATCCTGGATCGGGTCCTCCAGCAGGTGAGGCCAGCCGACCTAGTTGGATGGATCCAACTAGCTGGAGAGGTCGAAACGAACATGAAGGAAGTGGCCATCCAACGCCAGGGGCACCAGGGCAAGCCCAGCCGGGAGAGCCGATCAACCCCAAAGATGGAGGCTAAGAAGACACCCCGGGGGGGGGGACCACCAAACCCTTCCCCGGGCCCCACAAGTGCTACCAGTGTGGGGACCGAACCACTTGGCCGCCAACTGCCCGGAGCGTGCCCGACCTACCACCCCAGCTGCGAAGGGGCCCACGGGGGGAGTTAAGAAGCCGACCAAACCAAAGGAGTCCAGCCGCAGCAGCACCGCTTTGTCGATGGTGCTTGACGAGGATTCTATAATGTTGGAGGAGTTGGGGGAAGACCCATGGGAGCCGGAGCCGGCGGGAAACGGGGCTGACCTGCACTAGAGGGTGCCCAGCGGCAGATCCCGGAGAAAGCGGCACCACTATGGGTGAGAATTTCCGGAGAACTAATGTTTGTCCCCTTGACTTTGCTAAATGTAAAACTGAAGAGATTCGTGCACGCTCGAGCCCTCATCGACTCAGGGTGCACCAGAGAGATTATAACCCCCCGATTTGTAGAAATGCTGGAGCTCACCACGGAGCTCCTACCACGGCCCCTAGAGTTTGAACAGATGGACGGGACTAGAATGAGGGGAAAACCCTGTACTGAGCAAACAGAAGAGGTCCCGATGGGCATAATCGACCATTGGGATCTGGAAGCATTCGTGATTGCCCCATCGTGCTCCTTCGATATAGTGTTAGGAGTGGGGTGGCTGGCTCGGCACCAGCCAAAAATAGATTGGGCAGAACACACGATAGACTTTATCGACCAACGGTGCACCTCGCACCTGTGGAGAGAGGCGTGGGGCCCCAAACCGCCCCCCAAGAACGAGAGATTATGTGTAACCATAGAGGAGGTAAAGTCTATCCCACGGGAATACCGGGATCTGAAGGGAGCTTTCAGCGAGATCGAGGCGGACAAGTTACCGCCGCACAGGAGCACGGACTGTGCCATAGAACTGATTCCAGGCCAGGCGCTGCCCAAAGCCAAACTCTACTCCATGGGGTGGGCCGAAAAGGAAGAACTGCGTAAATTTCTAGACAAAAACCTCCTGCGGGGCTTCATCCAGCCGGCCATGGCCCCCCATACGGTGCCGGTACTTTTCCGAAAGAAAAAGGACGGGAGTCTGAGACTTTGTACTGATTTTCGCGGGATTAACAGGATTTCCATGTCCAACGCATACCCCCTCCCACTAATTAAGGACATACTGAGTGAGGTCTCAAAGGGGTCCATTTTCACTAAGCTAGATCTTCGAGAAGCTTACTTCAGAGTAAGGATTAAGGAGGGGGATGAGTGGAAAACTGCGTTCAACACTCCAAAGGGACAGTTTGAATACTTAGTAATGCCGTTCGGACTTCAGGGGGCCCAGGGAGTGTTCATAAACTTTATCAACGATGTGCTGAGAAAGTTTTTGTACCAGGGGGTGGTGGTGTACCTGGATGACATCATTATTTATTCAAAGGACCTCCCCTCGCATGTAAAGTTGGTCCGGGAAGTCTTAGAAACTCTGTATAAAACTGCCAAACTGTCAAAATGCGAGTTTCACTAAAAGGAGTTGGACTACTTGGACCCGACAAAGATACAAGCCGTGCTAGAGTGGGAACCCCCGAGGACACGTAGACAGCTCCAATCGTTCCTCGGCTTCACAAATTTCTACAGGGGGTTCATTCAGGGGTTCGCTAAGGTGGCCCTCCCCTTGACCGACCTCCTGCAAACCAAAGGGAAGGAGAGGGAGTATGAGGGGTACCTCCCCATCATTTTGGCTCTTGAAAAATTACATGGGGGAGACAGAAGTCCCTCATCTTCCTGCATCGTAGTCTCCAGCAGGTATGTGGCCCGAGTGATTTTAAAAGGGGGGGATCTAAAATCTCACCTTCCCCATGGTAGGCTTGGGTATATAGTATAGTCTGGCCCTTTAACCAAATCTCAGTTTTTATTGTTCTTAATGTGGTTATTCTTCCTGTATGTTAACACTAAGTATTCATAATGCATTTACACATATCTTTCTCCTCTAACACTTTTTCTGAGCTTTTAAGGGATCTTTTTGCTTGATTCTATAAAGTATTATTTGTGCTATTGACAAAATGTAAATTAATCAATGGCTAATATTTATCCAGCAACACTGGAAGAAATGCACATACTCAGAATTAAAATGAGAAAATGTTAATTTTCTTGCAGACATTCATTTTTAATATAGGAGTTACCTTAAAAAAAAAGGGAACTGCCTAATATCCATTGTTCCTAAAGATTTCATATGCCAAATCCAAGAAATCTTTTTGGGATAAGGAACTTTTAAAGTATGCCATACAGTCAGAATACATTTTGATTAAAAAAAATGATTGCTTCTTTACTTAAATTTGGACCTTTTTTGTTCAGAAAAAGAACAGTTCTAAAATAACATTCTATAAATTTTAACAGTCATTCATTCTGAGGTGATCTGTCTTCCCTGGCATGTAAAATTACAGGGTTCTTATGTAATACAAAGTAGAAAGCTGGAGGAGTTCTTATAAGTTTGCTGTATCAGACTTGAATATATTAAAAGTTCTATAATTTTGTTCATGTTGAGATTGTGCCTGCCAGCATAATCACATCAAAATAAAGGGAAATTATTATACTATGATTTTACCTAAAATATTAAATTTCATGCAGAAACATGCAACCTAAAAAAACAAGGTTGTCCAAATTTTGTTCTCAAAGGTACATGGAAACCATTGTGTATGGGTTCTGTATAATCAAAGAGAAAATGAAGTGGTTTTTTTTTTTAAAAAAAATTCTTTTTCTTTAGATGGGAAACTAGTCAGAGGTTATTGAGCTTTTGTACAGAATTTCAAGAGGGTTTTTTTTGCCCAGTTATGGCAAATGTAATTGAGTTTTCTTTCAGTTCCTTTCTTATATCTGACTGTTACACTATATCATATGAAGGAACATTGCCTTAATTCCTGTCTTGATGGTAGACAGAAAATACTGAATCATACTAGGTATAGCTGCCTAATGATCAAACTGATTTATAGAATAAGAACATGAAAGTGGAATATAATAGTCAGACTTTCAGTGTTAGTTAGAGCAGTCTTTATTAGCTGCTTACAGGAATTGCCATGGTATGATATGCAATTTATATCTGTTCAGTGCACAACCTACAAAGGCTGCATTCAGATATTGCTTTTAGCCTGCACTAAACCATAATTTGCCCAAAACTAGCTCATTGTGTGTCTTGGTTAACTAAAATTACCCCCCACCCCCAGATTACAAACCAGAGAGGTTTAGAACAGGAGTGTCAAACTCATTTGTTATGAGGGCCAGATCTGACACAAATAGGACTTTGTAGGGCCAGGCCATGTGTGTCATAAAATGTAATGTGAGGGAGGGGAGCTATAAACTTTATAAAGGGACACAGACAAACACAATTAAAGAAATTATGTTTTAACTTAAAATACAAACATGCTTAAAAGTCTTGCAATATTTTGTTTAAAATGGAAAGATGGGGGAATAGAGGAATTTGGCAGTGCAATTTTACAAGAAAACATCAAGAAAAAGCACAAGGATCACAGCAGAAACTAAAACTATAAAATTCTCTGAGCCCAGGAAAACATGAAAGGTAGGGGAATAATGGGATGTGGCAATGCAATTTTTAAAATAAAGCATTAAAAAAGCACAAATTTTACAGCAGAAACTAAAGATATAATTTATTTATTTATTATTTATTTATTACTTTACATTTATATCCCGCCCTCTCCGCAAGCGGACTCAGGGCGGCTTACAGTATCATAAAAACAATCAATTCCATAAAACATATAAAACCATAAAACATTTATCAAGTTAAAAACTAGTACGCTATCTCAATCTAGTCTGGCGGTATTGGGTTCTGACTATGACCGCCAGCTTCTGTAGGATGTAGGATATAAAATGCTCTGAGCCTGAGAAAATAATGAAATGGCATTGCAAGCTTCTTCCCTCCCCCCGTGGGATCTAGTAATATTGGTAATAGCTCTCCAGTGTAATATCCCCCTTTGACTGTGGGTTCCCAAGTTAGAATATTCACTAGGCACCAGTTCTCAAGTCTACTGCGCAGAGACAAGCTGGCTCAAAGCATAAGCCCTTTATTTGCAAGGACACAACTTCTGGAAGCATGAGCTTCAACCAGCTATAGAAACAGCACAGACAAAGTTGCAAGGAAAATGTGGAATGGATTTTCTTTGCAGTTTTGTTTCATGCTGAAGGGAACTTCAGCCTCCTCAGAGCTTCAAAGGGCAAGGACAGGAAGGGGGAAGAAAAGAGCCTGGCAGGCCTGATTAAAGCCCTAGGGGGGCCGATTCTGGCCCACCGGCCAGACATTTGACATCCCTGGTTTAGAATCAACTTGGGTGGTGGGAAGGAAAGCTTTTGGCTGATTGGCACATCTGCTTTCATACATCAACGATAACTGGAGTTAGTTTATAACTAGGATTCCCTATGCAAGGCAGGAAGAGAGGAAAAAGGAAAGACAAAGCTACATATGCAAAGCTACATATGCAAGTCTGTCAACAAGCCAGGTTTGTCTACATTCCAACTTAATGCCCGTTTAAAGAGAAGTCTGAATGCAGCCCACATAGTTCTCTCTACAGTTTACTGAATATACACTTTATAAAAGTCTGAATGTCTGAAAGTAAAGGCAAGCTATTATTTGATTTTTTAACAGTCTCTTCCATGTATTCTGAAGTTTGTAGTAGTTATTACTAGGGATGGGCACAACCCGGTTCATGAAGTAAAGTTCATCACTAATTTTGGCTGGTTCATGGTTTGTGAAGTGATGTCTGTGGAAGAGAAATTGGCATGAAAATTCCATGAACTTTATATATATTTTAGAAAACGGATAATAGTACAGGAGAGGATACAGAAAGGGAAAATGGGAATTATACAACATATGCATGTCAAGGACAATCATATGTAACAATGTACGGAACAGAAAATATTCCTCTCCTACATTTTCTTCATTATAATTATTAAGATATTAATTGTAAAATACAATAATCCTTACTTTTGTTGTAGTACATTTATATTCAACATCTTCATAGTTATATCTGTTTTGCAACTACCTCATTGATTTCTTCATTATTACAATCAGCTGCATACTTGCTATTAATTTTTGTTCTGCTGGGCAGCTGCCTTTAACATTTAATAATAAGGAAATTAGGAAAAGATGCTCTCTTCAAGGTCCATTTCATTACACACATTTATATTCAGGATATTACATTTAAAATAGATTCTAATTCTATTTCTGTCTCAATAACATATATTTGTATATAATGTTTTGAACTGCTTCTCATTCTAAATTTATCTCCTGCTTGCATAGTGCACATTGCACACACTCCATCGCTCCCCAGATCTTGTAATTGACCTGTTTCTCAAATAGGTTGTTAATTTCGCCATAACTGCATATTCAGGAAGTTTGTTTTCACAATCTTCTAAGTGTGGACAGATGGCTAGTTTTCATTTTGCTGCATAGATAGCTCTAGCCACTGCCACCATGTATTTGAATATATTTTTGAAAATTTTGGGTAATTTGTTAAGCAGTACACCTAGTAGCATGTTTTTAACTTCTGTTGGGAATGTAAAGATTAATATGCTTTGCATTTTTGTGTATTTCCATTGAAATACTCTGAAGGAAGTCTATAAGATAGCACACTGACATTGATTGATGTATCGATATATTAGTTGTTTTAATTATGTAAATTATTATTGTATTTTAATTCTGAATTTTATTGTTAGAACTTTTATGCTGTGAGCCGCCCTGAGCCCATTTCGGTGGGGTAGGGCGGGATATAAATAAAATAAATAAATAAATAAATAAATAAATAAATAAAAATAATATCTTTTTGACTTTTCACAAGTCCAATAGATACGAAAAAGGTTCCTACTATATCTTGACATTTCCAGCACTTTCCTTTGTAGTTTTATCTACTTTCTCAATGTCCTTTGGAGTTATATACCATCTGAAACACATTTTATATTAATTTTCTCTTAATGTCTGTCTGTTTGTAAATTTGATATCTTTTCCCCATAATCGTTCCTATTCCATACATATCTGTTCTTCAAAATTTTGCATCCATTTAATCATGCATTTTTTTCACCTGTACCTTTTTCTAGCTGAAGTAAGATCTTATATATCCATCATAGTAAATGCTCATTTTGTTTTATATTCAGCTGTTCAAATTTTGTTGCATCTCTTTGCATTCGGCCTTCAGTGTCCATGATCGTCTTTAATCTTGAGCTTGATTGATAATATAACAGCCATTGTATGTTTATACTTTCATCTCTGATATCTTGTCATCAGTTGATTTTCCCCTGAACATTTATCATGTTATGTTATAATATCATTTTTATTTCTTGTGTTCTTGTCATAGTATACTTCTGTTGAGGAAGAGTTTGACTGGCTCAATAAGTTCTGACATGCAAACCATATGTTAAAGTCCATTCCTAAGTATGTGACTTCTTCGTTGTTTTATAATCTTTTTAGTCAATTTTTAATCCATAGGTAATTCTGTAAGCAGGGCCGGCTCTTCCACTAGGCGCTTGCCTAGGGCGCCGGGAGGGAGGGGGTGCCAAATTTGGCTTCCCCCTGCCCATGACAAATGCCTAGTTTGCCTGCCACTACCTGCCACTACCTCCCCTCCACTGCTGCTGCCATGGCACCTTCTCTTCCCTTTCTGCCTGCCCCCATCCCTTCCCATCCTTTCTGCCCACCCGCCTGATTGCCGCCATGGTTTCACCTTCCATTCCTTCCGTTTCTGCCTGCCTAATCGCCGCCATGGCACTTCCCTTCGTTTCTGCCCCCCCCATCACTGCTGCCACAGCGGTACCTTCCCTTCCTTTCGGCCCGCCCCCCATCACCGCTGCTGCACCTTCCCTTCCCTCTGTTTCTGCCCACACCCCTGCGATCGCTGCGGTGGCACCTTCCCTTCCCTCCCTTTCTCCCACCCCCCATTGCTGCTGCACCTTCCCTTCCCTCCATTTCACTGCTGCTGCACCTTCCCTTCCCTCCATTTCTGCCCAACCCCCCGCAATCCCCATCGTGGCACCTTTCCTTCCCTTCCCTCCCTTTCTCCCCGCCCCCCCCATCGCTGCTGCTGCACCTTCCCTTCCCTCCATTTCTGCTCACCTGCCACCCTCCCATGATCGCGGCTGTGGCACCTTCCCTCCCTTTCTGCCTGCCCCCCCTATTGCCAAGGCTCCCCTGCTCAGCCAGCGTCTTCTCCCTGGGCCTGCTGCCTACTCACGAGTAGCCCCACACCTACTCACGAGTAGGCAGCAAGCGCGAGTCTACCCACAAGTGGGTAGCTGGCACAAGGCTACTTGTGAGTAGGTGGCAGCCCAGAGACAGAACTGGGCTGCCTAGGGCTGTAGAAGGCCTAGGGCCGGCCCTGTGTGTAAGCCTTCATCATGGTCTGCTGATTCTAGTTTTATTACTCTTTGTCCTGGGTTTTTAATCTAGTCTATGTCACCATCTTCCATGGAAAAAACACTCCACAAACTTTGATGCTGTCCCCCCATCCTCTGAATCACCACTGTAAGAGTCCTCCTTCAAAGAGGGTTAGCAACTGCTTGTGTCTCTGGGCAGTGCTAACTACTCTTTTGCCTCTGTGGAGAGCCCAGGTACAGATCAGGGGAAGGAGGCTTCAAAATGCCTGGTAATGCTCTGTAAGGGTTGGACTCCAGTGGGCTGGCAGGCTGGGTTTGGTGCCTGGGGGCGGGGTGCTGTAGTTTGCAGGGTGCAGAGTACTCCTTCCCTCCTTGACAAGCATCCTTTGCAACCACTTTCACCCTCACAGTACAGAAAGATGTTCAGGTATAGGACAGATGCTTGTCTTGCTTTCAGTGTCTGGGAGGGGGGGGGCTCCCCAGCTGAAGTTTCGTTTTAAGTTTGTTGTCACTGGCTTGTTCCTGAGTCATTTCATAGACTCTTGTAACTGCAGCTGCCTTTTCCAGAGAGAGAGCACCAGGGAGACTTTTTTTTTGGGGGGGATCCATAACTAATTCCCCAGGAATGTAATCTGCCCCCCAACTCAGAGACACTGTTGAGGAGCAGGTAGTGGGGTGAGATTCCTTGTGTATTTGGTTTGTTTAGCTTGCAAGATGGCCCTTTCTATACACTTTTGAACCTATGCCTGACATTTTCCTCAAAAGCACTTTCTGCTGAGCTTGCAAAAATACCCCTTACCTTCAGTTTTTACTGAAGAGATTCTTGAGGACTTTGATTCTGTTCTGCTGGGCTTCTATTGCCCTTCTGTTTGCTGTTTTTTTCCTCCATTGGGCACCTTCTTTGGAGGGCTGTAATTGAAACTCCAATTGTCACCAAACTTGGAGGACATGTATTTATTATTTATTATTATTATTTATTTATTTTTAAAATTACCTTCCACCTTCCCTGCAAGCAGGCTCAGGGCAGATTACAGAGCATCAGGGAGAGGTGTCCTGCGGGTTTGCCTCTAGATTGCATCTAGCTTGCACAGGGTCTGTTCTATACTCCTGAACCTGCATCCGTCATTTCCCCAGATAGCACTTTCTGGGGCACTTTCTTTGGGGGGTGGTAACTCAGACTCCCTGTGTCAGGTAGTCAGCCAGAAATCCTCTGCAAATGTCTCTAACATGTCTCTAGCAAGCGGAGGACCACTATCACAGTTAATTTGACCCTGAAAAGTTCATGAAGGTTCTTGGTTTGCAAACCAGGAATGCCATAAACCAAACTGCACTTTCCCAGTTCATCCCCATCCCTAATTATTACACCACAAAGAAAAAATAAGCACAAAAAACCACATTTTGATTCATATGGGGAGGAATTATGTCTTTCTTTGCAAGATGCATTCTGACACTTCATTTAAAAAAGGCTTTTTTCACCTATAATAATTCCTTGTCTCAGGCTTTTATGAGTCACATTTATGTCAAGCTTTCATGAGTCAGTTTCAAGACAAACTGGTAGGTAATTAAGTGATGTCATTTTGTAAAAATGATGGAAATCCTTTGCTAAATTTTGTTTTAAAAGATAGGTTGTTTTATAGAAAATAGAAAACATTGCATCACAGATGAAAAAAGAATTCTACCCTCCCCACATTTTAGTACCATGTAAAAAGCAAGAACGAGTCTTCTAGAGGTTTAATATCAACTTCATTTTCCTAACATGTTTGATACTGGAATAGTTGAGGCACCTTTTTCAGGAAAAGGTTGCTAACATTTCATGAAGCAGAAGAATGAATAAAGTTAGAAATTTAATTTTAAAAAATTGGCTGCACATATGATGGTTATAACATCTAGATGATTTAGTAGAGATTTCATGGAAAAAGCTAAAACCTTTTATTTGCATGTAAAATTGTCAGAATTGATGAAAAACAGAGGTGTTTCTTGGCTAGAAACGGAATGGAAAAATATGATTAAGTGAATGGAATTATTGTCATAATAATAATAATAATATCTTAATAATTAAATAAATAAAATTAACTGACTCACTTACGTTTGCCACCACCACTTTCAGTGCACAAAAAAACTTCTAGATTATTCTGTCCACTCCCAAATTATTGCCTTTACAAAGCAATAGTATTACAATGGCCAGCAAGTGATTTGATTTCTTGCTTGATGCATATAAAATGAGTCTTGATGACTGATAGGTTAGTTACCCAGCAGCACATGTTTACCAGCTGGGGTTGAGTCTGCATTGTCATTGTGGGGGCAGAGAGAAGAGCACTTCCCTGTGAACCTATAGCCCACAAGGGATAAACTAGTCTGAGTTTGCAACTAGGAGTAAGACCATTAGAAAATCCCAGTGAATTCTGGGTAATTTTGGGACAACTCTGTGACTTTGCAGGATAGTGCTTGCCTGTCCACTCTACCAAGGATTTCAAATGAATCTCATTTTTAAAAATGGTATACCTTGTAAAGAGTTTTTTTTAAGTGATAATTTACTTAGGGGAACCTAGGCTTCTAAATTCTAGGGAAACAATGACTCAGTAAGTCATGCCATTTACTTTCTTCATGCCTTTGGAACAGAACAATGGTCTATGAATTGACCAAACCACAGAGAAACAAGAATAAACACAGTGGGTGTATTTTATTTGGCATGTTTGCACAGGATATGATTTAAATCCAAGGCAGAAATACTAAGTAAAGGGAGAAGAGAGAATAAACTTAATAGCTTACAGGCAACTGCTTGAATTTTTTTATGTGGCTATGTGATGCAGCTAAAATGAATAAGATCTGTAATAGGTCAGAAAACTGATCTTGTGGAAGGAGAAACCAGGAGAAAATATGGCTCACATTAATTCAACCAAGCAATAAAACGCTCAAGGTGTTTTAGAGCTATGAATTATACAAGGGTATGTGTTAGGAATTATTTGTGTTAAATGTTCATATATGTATTAGGCTTGTGTGTAGTAACTTGACTGAGATTGCTACAAAGTGATTTAGATTTGCATATAAAGAAATAACAAAAGAGAGTATATAATATGGTTAAAGAAAAACGTGTTTAAGTTCAAGCATCAATTGCAGTGGGCAAGATTTAAGCATGCATGACTGGAATTAGTGAGACATACATGGGCCTTACTTTGGTGGCATGCTGTTCATACAGAAACATGTTCAAATGCGGTGGGAACTCTTTGAATTTTCAGACTGGAATTATTCACTCTAATGCTGAAGTGAGTGCTTATGCTGATGACTAGATAAAACCCAATTTATCTACCAAAAATGAGGAAAAGAATTCCGCATACTTGAGAGAATCACCTGTGTATGGTAATATGACCTCCCTCCAAAAGTCCTGACTCTCCAAGAATAGTTACTGGCAGGAATTGTGCAATGACAACATAAGAGAAGAAAATAGTGTTGTTGTTGTTCAGTCACACAGTTGAGTCCGACTCTTTGCGATCCCATGGACAAAGTCACATCAGGTGTTCCTGTCTTCTACCATCCTCCGAAGTCTGCTCATATTCGTGTTTGTTACATCAGTAACGCTGTCCAGCCATCTCATCTTTTGCTGTCTCCTCCTTCTTTTGCCTTCCGTCTTTCCCAGCATCAGGATCTTCTCCAGGGAGTGCTCCCTTCTCATTTGGTGGCCAAAGTATTTCAGCTTCAGCATATGACCTTCCAGTGAACAGTCTGGGTTGATTTCCCTGAGGACAGACTGATTTGATCTTCTTGCAGTCCAAGGAACTCTCAAGATTCTTCTCCAGCACCAAAGCACAAAAGCATCTTTTCTTCTGCTCTCGGCCTTCCTTATGGTCCAGCTCTCACAGCCATACATTACTACTGGGAATACCATCACTTTGACTATACGGACTTTTGTTGGCAGGATGATGTCTCTACTTTTTATTATACTGTCCAGGTTCGCCATATCTGTCCTCCCAAGGAGCAAATGGCTTTTAATTTCATTGCTACAGTCACCATCGTACGGAAGACCCCTACAGAGGACAAGGTGATCATTCTTGGCGACTTTAATGCCAGAGTAGGTAAAGACTCGGAAGCCTGGAAAGGAGTACTTGGCAAACATGGCATTGGCAACTGCAATGATAACAGGCGCCTCCTGCTAGAATTCTGCATGGAGCATCAGCTCACCATTACCAACACTATCTTCCAGCAGAAGAACAGTCTGAAGACAACCTGGATGCACCCACGGTCCAAGCATTGGCACCTTATTGACTACATTCTGGTGCACCAGAGAGACCTTCGAGATGTCTTACACACCCGAGTAATGCCCAGTGCAGAATGTCATACAGATCATCGTCTAGTACGCTGCAATCTCCGTCTTCACTTTAAATCTACACCCAGGAGAGGCGGTATCCCCCGGAGGAAGTTTCAGGTTGGCAGCCTTCAGTCAGCCGAAGTTAAAGCTGCCTTCCAGGCAAAACTCCAGACAAGAATTGAGGACTCCAGTTGCCTCACAGATCCTTCTCCAGAAGCACTCTGGGAACACCTAAAAACTACCATCCTGTTGACCTCTGAAGAAATCCTCAGGTTCTCCACAAGGAAGAACAAGGACTGGTTTGACGAGAACAATCAAGAGATCCAAGAATTACTGGCGAAAAAGAGATCTGCCTACCAAGCACATCTTGCTCAGCCCTCCTGTCCCGGGAAAAAAGCAACCTTTCGCGCTGTATGTAGCAACCTCCAGCGCAAGCTTCGAGACATTCAGAACGAGTGGTGGACCAAGCTTGCAGAGAGAACCCAGCTGTGTGCAGACACTGGTGATTTAAGAGGGTTCTACAAAGCCCTGAAGGCAGTATATGGTCCATCATATCAGGCTCAGAGTCTCTTGCGGAGTGCAGACGGCCAAGTGCTCCTCACAGACAAGGCATCCATACTGAACCGGTGGTCGGAGTATTTTCAGGTTCTCTTCAATGCCAATCATGTAGTTCAAGATTCAGCAATCCACCTCACCCCACTTCAACCAGTGAAAACAGAGTTGGATGTGATCCCCACCCTAGAAGAGACTGTTAAAGCCATCCAGCAACTGAAAAGTGGCAAGGCAGCGGGAGTTGATGGAATTCCACCAAAGATCTGGAAGCATGGGGGCATAGTACTACATAGTACACTTCACAAAGTACTTGTCACCTGCTGGGAACAAGGCAAACTACCATGGGACTTTCGCGATGCAATCATCATTACTCTACATAAGAACAAAGGGGAAAAGTCAGACTGCTCCAACTACCGGGGGATAGCCCTGCTCTCCATCGCAGGCAAAATCCTTGCTAGAATACTCCTGAACAGACTGGTGCCCACCATTGCAGAAGAACTCCTCCCGGAGAGCCAGTGTGGCTTCAGAGCTAACAGGAGCACCACCGACATGGTATTTGTCCTCAGGCAGCTCCAAGAGAAATGCAGGGAACAGAACAAGGGTCTATATGTGACTTTTGTCGACCTTACCGAAGCTTTTGATACCGTTAGCAGGAACGGCCTGTGGCAAATCTTGGAACGTTTAGGATGTTCCCCAAGGTTCCTCAGTATGGTCATCCAGCTACATGAAGACCAGCGAGGCCAAGTCAGACACTGCAACGATCTCTCAGAGCCCTTCCCAATAGGCACAGGTGTAAAGCAAGGCTGTGTTCTCGCGCCAACTCTCTTTACGATCTTTTTTAGCATGATGCTTCAAAAAGCCGCAGTAGTTTTAGATGATGACAATGGTGTCTACATCTGCTGTCGCACCGATGGCAGCCTGTTCAACCTGAGGCGACTAAAGGCCCACACCAAGACAATGGAAAAACTTATCCGAGAGCTATTGTTTGCTGATGATGCTGCACTTGTCTCCCACTCGGTATCAGCTCTGCAGCATATGACGTCCTGCTTTGCAGAGGCTGCCAAGCTATTCAGCCTAGAAGTTAGTCTGAAGAAGACAGAAGTTCTCCACCAGCCTGCACCCCAGGAAGATAATCACCCTCCTTGAATCACTGTGGGTGAATCAGTTCTGAAGACAGTCCAGCAGTTCAGCTACCTGGGGTGCATCATCTCCTCAGACGCCAAGATCGACAAGGAGATTGACAATAGGCTGGCAAAGGCAAACCATGTATTTGGCCAACTGCATTAAAGAGTGTGGAGCAACAAGCATCTGAAAAAAGGCACAACGATCAATGTTTACAAAGCGGTTGTGATGACAACCCTCATCTACGGCTCCGAATCGTGGGTTTTATAGCGTCATCACCTGCGACTCCTTGAGCGCTTTCATCAGCGCTGCCTTCGCACCATCCTCAACATCCACTGGAGTGACTTTGTGACCAACACTGAAGTCCTTAAGCAGGCGGAGGTTACAAGCATCGAGGCATTGCTGTTGAAGACGCAGCTGCGCTGGGCAGGGCATATCTCCAGGATGGAAAACCACCGCCTTCCCAAGATTGCCCTGTATGGCGAACTTTCCACCGGCCATCGAAATAGGGGGGCACCAAAGAAGAGGTACAAGGACTCCTTGAAGAAATCCCTTGGTACCTGTTGCATTAACCATCACCAGTGGTCTGACCTAGCCTCAGATCGCAAAGCATGGAGGCACACCATCCACCAGGCTGTCTCTTCCTTTGAGGACAAAAGGAGATTGAGGAAGAATCGTACTGCTACAGCACCAACCCCAAATCAGACTTTTCCCTGCAGCCACTGTGGCCGGACCTGCCTGTCCCGCATTGGTCTTGTCAGCCACCAGCGAGCCTGCAACAGACGCGGACTACTGCACCTTTCTTAAATCTTCGTTCGCGAAGTCAAGCCGAGACAGTCACCATCTGCAATGATCTTGGATCCCAGAAATGTGAAATCTGTCACTACTTCCATGTCTTCCCCTTCTATTTGCCACGGCGTGATGGGGCCGGATGCCATGATCTTAGTTTTTTTGATGTTGAGTTTCAAGCCTATTTTTGTGCTCTCCTCTTTCATCCTCAGCAAGAAGTTCTTTAGGTCCTCCTCACTTTCTGCCATTAGAGTGGTATCATCTGCATATCTGAGGCTGTTGATGTTTTTCCTGGCAATCTTAATTCCGGCTTCTGCTTCATCCAGGCCAGCATTCCGCATGAGGTACACTGCATATAAATTAAATAAACAGGGTGACAATATACATCCTTGTTGAACTCCTTTTTCTATTCTAAACCAATCAGTTGATCCATATCCCGTTCTGACACTTGCTTCTTGACCCTTATACAGGTTTCTCAGGAGACATGTGAGGTGGTTTGGTACTCCCATCTCTTTAAGGACTTGCCACAGTTCATTGTGATTCACACAATCAAAGGCTTTAGCATAGTCAATGAAACAGAAATAGATGTTTTTCTGATACTCCTGTGCTTTCTCCATAATCCAGTGAATGTTGGCAATTTGATCTCTAGTTCCTCTACCTCTCTGAAACCCAGCTTGAACTTCTGGTAGTTCCCAATCTACATATTGCTGAAGCCTAGCTTGTAGGATCTTTAATATGACCTTGCTAGCATGTGAAATGAGTGCAATGGTGCGATAATTTGAACATTCCTTGGCATTACCCTTCTTTAGGATTGGAATATAAACTGACCTTTTCCAATCCTGTGGCCACTGTTGCATTTTCTTAAAAGCTTCCTGCTTTGCAAATTTCCTGAAACCAAGCTCATCTCTGGGTCAGAAGATTCTTGTATCTTTCAGCTGCGATTTCTCTGACTATGGTGTAACATTTTGGAGCCATGATAATGGTGTATTGCAGTGATTTGTATGTGCAGATGGCTGGTTCACATAACATATTTCTTAAAGCATTTTCCATATTTTTAATGACTGCTAGATCAGAATCATGAATTTAATAAATGCTGATTTTTTTCTAGAGCATTTCTAAAACAAGACTCAAGTCAGCTTAAATATCATAAAAACAATATACAATTTAAACCCATAAAACTAAGAAGAAAATGTAGCTAAAAAAATAGGTGGCAATGTCAAAAGCCCTCCTGAATCATTCTGCTCTGTATGACATGTGGACTTTCAACAAAGCAGAAGCTGTCCTAACAACAGTAGGAAGTTGATGGAATAAAATAGGAGCAACCTCTGGGGAAAAGCCCTAGGTCAAGCCATGCCCATCTCAACTACCTTACAGGAGGGAATAACAAGATTTAAGTCTAAGGACAGGTTCATACTGGAAGGGGTTGCCCTGCAGGTATGTGGATCACAGCCCAGCAAGGGTTTTAAAGATAATAACCAGCATCTTGAATTGAACTTAGAAACAAACCAGCAATCAGTGCAGATATCTCAAGGTAGATGTAATGCATCACATGGATAACCCCATGTACTAATGTGGTTACTGCATTTTATACCAGTTGAAGCTTTCCTGCTTGCTTTCCCCGATTGTCCACTTACAACATGTTGCAGTAGCATAGCCTTGTGGTTACTTTTGGATGGATTGTTGTGGCTAGATTTTCTAGGCTCAAGAAGGTGACCGCCACTGAACTAGATGTAACTGATCAAAGGCACTTTTCACTAGAGAGCTGGGTCTAAACAACCCTCAAACTTTTAACTGAGTCCAACTAGGGAAAACTTACCCATCAAAGATGGGAAGCAGAACCCTTTCCAAGGCTCCACTTTTCTTGCCTGCATCCTCCTTCTTGTTTGGGGTAAACTTCAGCTTTTGGCTACAGCAGATAATCACTGGCTCAGCACAGAGAAAGCTGTCTCTGGGAGCTTAGATAATGAAATTGATGTCTTATTGATGGCGCCAAAACTATGAACAGCATCACTTGAATTTATTAATCAATAATAGGAGATAATTCAGAAGCTTGAGGCATTCCATAGGACAAGTTCCATAGGACCAGAACCAACAGATTGAAATTACATCAAAAGAGTTTCTGGCTCAACATTAGGAAGAACTTCCTGAGAGTCAGAGCAGTTCCTCAGTAGAACAGGCTTCCTTGGGAGGTTGTGGACTCTTATTCCCTGGAGGTTTTTAAACAGAGGCTAGATGGCCATCTGACAGCTCTGTGGATCCTGTGAATTTAGGGGGAGGTATTTGTGAGTTTCCTGCATCGTTCAGGGGAAGGACTAGATGACCCTGGAGGTCCCTTCCAACTCTATGATTCTATGATTCTGTGTTCTGAATCTTCTATAGCTGAAAAGAGTTAAACTACTCAAGTGATCTTCCTTTTATTCCACTCTAGTTTCCAAGCATTTCAGTAGAATCAGATCATCTGCTGTGTCAAAGTCTAACATTTATCAGCTTGTAAACAGAGATCATCCATGAGAGCAATTTAAGCTGCCTGTGTTTCATAATGAGACCTGAAGCCAGACTGAAATGAGTCAAGGGCAGATGAGACCCACAATGAATTTTATCCACTAAAGACCATGTTAAAGAGTGATCCCTTTAATGCCTTTAGAAAACACTCTTAGTTAACTGGGTATTAATTGAAAGGTTGAAGGAGCTGGGCATGTTTAGCCTGGAGAGGAGGTGGCTGAGAGGTGATATGATCTTTTTTTTAATTCAATAAATTTTTATTTTTAAAAATAAGAAAAAGGGAAAAGGAAATAGAAAAGTAATAATACAACTATTATGAAAGATAGGATACATTCTGCATGTTGCTGTATCATTCATATAAAAGAAAGTTTCATCATATTATTACACTCTTAACCTCTCATCATGAGAGACATCGGGCGTTTTCGCACTCACTTTCAGCCGGCGCGACCCCCCTCTTCACTGCGCAGGATCTGCGCGGATTTCGCACTAAATGCCGCGGAGCAGCCGGAAGAGCCGGAAACTCCCGGCGCAAAAGCCGCTCAAACGTAAACCGCCAAAAAGCAGTTTCTGTTTGTGCGGCTTTTGCGACGGGAGTTTCCGGCTCTTCCGGCTGCTCCGCGGCATTTAGTGCGAAATCCGCGCAGATCCTGTGCGGTGAAGAGGGGGGTCGCGCCGGCTGAAGGTGAGTGTGAAAACGCCCATCTAGAAATATAGTGTAAGTTCCCATTTAAGTTATCAGTTAAGCTTAAATTTCAAGCATATAAATTGAAGAATATTAACCACAATTCACACCAAAGCAGTTTAAGAGTCTAACCATACATATTACTTCTCCCAATATTCTCTTGCTTCTTCCTTGGATTTCCCAGCAAGCAATAACGATAAGTAGTCCATCTCTACTGCTCCCAGTATTTTCCTGATCAGTTCCTGTTTCATAGGTAGCTCTTGAAGCTTCCACTTCTGAGCAAACAAAATCCTTGCTGCAGTATTAATATGTGTCATTAAATGTCTTGTTTCTTTTATATAGTCACTGGGATACACGTTCAACAAGAACAGTTCTGGTTTAAGTGGAATCTGTATCTTCAACATTTTTTGCAATAGATCATGCACAATCTTCCAGTAGTCTTTCGCCTTCTCACAAGTCTACTTGTAGGTAGAATGATTTGAACATTTTATTGGGAGGTAGAATTATAAATGATACATTTGTACTGGTTTCTGCTTCTGTTTTTTCCATTCTGTTAAGTTTCTTTTCCCCTCTTTTTTATGTACTCTCTGCAATGCCTCTTTCTTTTGTAGTTTAAATCAAAAAAACTTTTAAAAAGTCAAGAAGCACTGCCTGGTGGTGCTTCCGCAGGTGGTTCCACATCCCCCATGGAGTCAGGTGGGCAGGGTCCCGCCCATGACTGATCCAGGCCCTGCACAACTGGCGCTGCGCATAGCGTGGATCCTCCATAAGTCAGAAATGCTTCCAGACTTCGGAGGTGTACGGATGCCCAAACTGATTGACAGCTTGGGTGTCCGGAGCCACCTCCTGTGAGGTGCTTGGGGCAGACAAATTGTGTCTCAGGGTGGCAGGAGGGGCTGGCTGCCAGGAGAAAGTGGGCGGAGATGGAGGCACCTGGTGTGTCTCCATTTCTTCCCCCTCCACCCCATGCGGCCTCCCCTCCTGGCCATCCCCTGAAGGGCTGCTGGTGTCCGAAGGAACCAAAGAAGGGGGCTGGTTCTCCTCAACTGGCTTCTCCTCCAGATGAAGGGCACAAGGCGGGACTTCTTCATCACACTCCAGCCAGAGGTTGGAGTGCTGGAAGGTGACTATGGAGTGGCCCTACACACAGGTGGGAGGGAAAACTGGGTCCTCCCCCTCCACCCCTCTAGTCTTCTCCATGGCCTTGCCCCAGGACCCCTCTTCTGCTGCCTATCACTCATGTCACCCTTGGCCAGTCTCACACAACCTGAACTGAGAGTGGTTTTTTTTTTTTTACAAACCTAACTCACTACAGTATACCTTGAACCAAAAGGTGCCCTGACTTCTTTTTAAAAACCCTCCCACCAAAACTTGTTTGTTTGTTTGTTTTTCTGGTCCCTAACCTGTCCTTCTTTGGATTGGGGTAGTAGTAGTCTGGTAAAGTTTAGGAAACTAGGTGATCCTGTCTCTACCTGGCTACAGTTTTTAAAAGGCTTTCTTGAGATGAAGGCAGTCCTTGTTATATCATCCTAGTTAAACTTCTCCTAACTAGATCCTGGGACAAACTGGATTTCCTTGCAAATTAGAAATCAGGTGTTCCCTGTAACTAGAGAGAAGCTGTGGTTTACCCTATGGAAATCTAAGGATTCACAGGCGTTCAGTGGCTGAAAGCAAGATTCACTGCAACCCTAGTCTCTTTAAGAGGGAGCCTGATGTGGCCGAGTAGTCATGCTGCCTTTTATGAGAAACCTAAAATCTTTTTAAATTGCCCCTATCTGGCCTAGTTGAATTTTGAAAGAAGATAAAGTTCTAAACTAGATTAATTTTTTTAAAATTTTCAAAAAACACAATCCCTAAAAACACCCTTATTAGTGGGGCAGCCTATTTAGTGGCCCTAGCCAAACTGAAAGCACCCTCAGACTCCAAAAATAACTCTATAAAAACATGAAAGTGACCCACCCCACACAGCCCACACACCCACCCCCTCACACCAACCAGAGGTAATTAAAAAACCCCAAAACGTGGCAGAAAGAAACTTAACTTTAACAGCCCCCCCCAACCCCCCCCCCCCCCAAAACTAGGAAAAGAGACAAAAGGACAGGATGCAAAACCAACAAATCACCGAGAAAAGGCCAAGAAACTCAACTGTTAAAAAACTGATGTTTTAACAATAAAAAACCTCAAGCCAAATCAGTCAACACATCCCCCCCCCCCAAAAAAAAAACAGAACCAGGAAAAGGGACAACAGGACAGGATGCAAAACCAACAACAACAGATCCAAACAAATCAAGAAACTCAACTGTTAAAAAACCAATATTTTAACAATGAAAATTAGGCCAAACAACACCCCCCCCAAGAACCAGAATAGAAAAGGAACAACAGCAGCACAACACAGCAGCAACAAATCAAACACAGAATCCTTTTAAAACAGAAAAACTTGACTTTTAACAATTCAGGAACTTTACCAACCCCTCCCCCCAAAAAAACCTTCACCCTAACTCCAAGAAATCCAAGCCACCCAAATCAGGAAAAGTAAAAGTACACTGCACTTTTAAAAGTCCTCTCACTAAAGTAAGATATAGGCAAATTGGCAACCCCCTAACCCCAAATAAGCTACCCACCCACTTAAATCTGGATAAGTAAAGGGACTCTGAGTCTTAAAAAGTCCTTCTACTTTTATCCTAACTAAAATAAAAACAAGAACTGCAAGACTGTCTTACTTTAGATGTCTTCTCTTCTCCAGTCAGGTCAGGCAAGGCTGAGATAGAGCAGCAGCAGCTGAGGCCAGCACAGTCTTTCTCTCACACAAACACCAACACAGCAGCAATGGAATGGAGTCCAGCCAGGCAGACTCCTTAAAAAGGTTCTCTGGCCCTACACAGAGCAGTTTCAAAAAATACCACTGCTCTGTGATTGGCCGGAGAACAGTGTTTACTTGGATACCTAAGTAAACAAAAGAACAATAATGTTGCTGATGGCTGGGGGATTAGCCCAGCCATCAGCTACACAACAGCCCTGCAAAGCATGCATTTGCAATGCATTTTGCAAATGCATGCTTTGGATTGGCTGCTGGGGCTTCTCTCCCCCTCCCTCCCTGATCCCAGGGAGGCTATGGGAGAGGCGGGAAAAGGCTTCCAAAGGCGGGAAAAGAGGCAAGCAGCTCCCCTGAGGCTGCAGAAGCTCCTTTCCCGCCTTTTCTATGGACTTCCAAATATTGATTTGGAAGTATACGGGAGCCGTATACAGCTCCCATATAATGCCTGTGAATTGGATTCGGAAGTATATGACGCCATATACTTCCGAATCGGGGGGTATTCGGAGGTTTATTCGGTTTGGCCGAACCGAATGCACACCCCTAATGAGAGATCCTGGATAGTAGCCTACCTAGAAATCGCAACTTGTGGGCAGGAAGCTTTCCCCTTATTTGTTGGAACTGGTTGTTATTGTTATTTCATTTTTACTTTTCACATGGTTTGAAAGCAGATAGTATGATTCAGCCCTTCCTTAGATTAAATATATTGGAATTATTTGTGAAATAGAGATCAAACAAAACAAATCAAACTCTGTAACCTTCAAGCATCATAACGTTGAATTTAATATTTGTTTTTTGTTAAGGGCATAACAAGAGTTCTGCTAGACCAGACCAGTAGTTCTTTTAGTCCATTTAGTGAGACCCTAGAGGGCCAACAAGCAGAGGCCAAGACCTCCTATGATGTTGCCTCCTAGTACTGCTGTGCAGATGTTTGCTGTCTTTAAATATAGGAGGGTATCTTAAAACACCATAGGAGTAGCAATTGATGAACCTCTTCTCCATGAATCTAACTGCCTTTTAAGACCATCCATGTTTGTGGCTATTGCTGTATCCACTGGCAGTGAATTCTGCAACTTAATTACTTGTTGAGTAAAGCTTTCCTTGGGTTTTCAATTATTTTCAATTATCATATTAATGTTCTGTTTTTATGTACAAGGATTATGAGCCATGATGACCCCCTAATTAACCTGCAGAGAGCCTAGCTATATAAATCACAGTCATAATAAGAATAGTGTCAAATATTGCATTGACCTGCTATTTCTTTTTCTTAAGAATCTTAAGCTCTTGTGAAAGTGACCCACCTATTGAAACAAACAAGACTTGTGTGTCAAAAGAATAAGCTTGTTATTGTTATGGTTACTTGATTTTTTTATACCCCACTTTGTGAACTTTAATAAGAAAGGGTTTTAAAAAAATAATTAAAGAAACTAAAATCTGCAGTTTTAAAAAATTGCATAGCCAGCAGCTCCTAAGGAACCATTCATCTGGGGTGACATCCCAAACCAATGAGTAACTGAATTCTCTGAAGGAGGAAAAATAAATACAATAAAATTTAAATTTTAAAAATAGAGAAACATAAAAAAGACCCAAAATGTTAAAAGATATGTGTGGATTGGGGGAGGGGGGCTGGAAGCAATGATTCTCGAGGAGACAGATGGTGAAGAGACAGAATCACAGAGTTGGAAGGGACCTTCAGGGTCATCCAGTCCAACCCCCTGCACAATGCAGGAACTTCCCAAATATCTCCCCCCTCACACATACATCCCCAGTGACCCCTGCTCCATGCCCAGAAGATGGCAAAAGCCTCCATGATCCCTTGCCCAACTGGCTTAGAGAAAAATTGCTGACTGACCCGAAACTGTCAATCAACATTTCTCTGGGCATGTAAGAAACGGTCATAAGAACTAAGCATTGATGCAACCCTTCTTGCCCTCCTTCTCATGATCTGCCTAATTTACAGAATCAGCATTGCTGTCAGATGCCTATCCATGCCCATCTACTCCCTTAGGCTAGCATGCATCATGGCAGAGATGTTCTTTGCCATGTGGTCTGCATCTATCCCCTGTGTATGAAGCAGAACCACTTTGTAGCCTTGTGGCAGGACTGTCCCCTGGTCTTGCCCTGGCACTCTGGAAAGAGAGGTCCTCTGATTGCCACCAGTGGACAGTGAAGGAGAGGTAGCCATACTGCTGGCTGCTCTACAGGTCTGCTATGAAGTGCACAGTCCACCCTTGTACTCTGAAAAGCTTGGCTTTGACCATCTCCACTGCATGGAGGGCAAGACTCATTGGCTCATGGTCTACCATGAGGGGATGGAATACCAGGGACCAATATAGTGCAGTAGCCTGTGAAAAACCACATTCTCCATGATGGACAAAGGTTGGCCATCCACAGCAACCATTTAACTGATGAGGCAAGTGATTGCCTCCTGGGCCTCTCCCTCAGCCCCTTTGCTTGGCTGTGCCAGCATCCCTGTAGGAATAACCTCCTGGAGGGTGGCCTTTCTAGAGGTTTCACTCCCATCCACAGTACTCTCAAGGTGAGTCTTTTTGCTTGAAAGGGACTCCCACTCTCCCTCTCCTTCTCCCTGCTGAGACAAAGAAGACCTCTTCTTCCCCCACTGGGTGCCACTGTTTGCTCTGGAGGCAACAGATTGGGGTGTCCCCTTTGCATGCAGGAGGTGGAAGATGACAAGTGGTTGGGGGTTTGAGCCCCTCCACATCTGGAGGCTGCACACCTGGCATTGTGCCACATGGGGTTGTTGGGGAGGGTGCAGAAATGTTCCCAAAAGTGTGGCCTGGAAATGGGGACCCAAAATTGGTGCAGGTTGGAGGCTTTAGCCACTGTAGTGTGGTGTTGGACTGAGAGGACTGACAGAGGGTGGACTTGAGGTGGGAGCAGCCCAAAGGAGGTGGAGGGGCTGGGGGTTTCCCCACCACTGCCTAATTCACTCTCAGAATTCACCTCCACAAACACTTCTAGCTACTGGTCTGGTTTTAAACAATAACAAAGGGAAAGGATTGTGCATAGGCTGGGAGCAGAGGATAAAGAAAGTACACAATAATAAATCTCTATTCAAAATACTGATGTGAATTCATTCAATCTTGTAAATTCATACCATTTCATTCAATCATGTTGATTCATTCAGTGTAAAAAAATACAATATTCAAAGGCATTTAATACACAGTAATATCCTTTTAAAGAATATATACATATATATATATATATATATATATAACGCTGAAGTTGAATAGAAAAATAAATAAGTCAGCTCATTCCATAAAGAAATTGGCTTATTTGCAAAGTTATTTTGTATATGCTTCTCAAAGCCTCAAATGGGTTCATTAGAACAGCCCCAACCAACAAGTGGTCGACTCGGTTGCTTTTTCCATCCACACTTCATCGTAAGGTGGGTCCTTTCAAAAATATCCAAAATTCAAACAACTCAGTAAAGCAAAAGCATTCACATACTGGCAATCCAATAGTGTGTCCGTTAGCCAATTTCTTTATGAAATGAACTGACTTTATGGAATTTCCACCATATGTAGGGTCTGGGTAGCATTTAAATAATAATAAATTTTATTTATATCCTGCCCTCTCCACCTAGGCAGGCTCAGGGCAGCTAACAACATTCAGATAAAACATTATACAATAAATACAGTAATTTTAAAACAGCATTAAAAGTTATACAGTCGTTTAAATCAATAATATCTTAAAAACCATTCCAATTTATATCATATAACAACACAATGATGTTCCTGGCGCTATTCTGTCCGTTTACATAATGGCAAAAATCATTATATAGAGTCACTTTGATGGATCATCAGTTCGGCCATCCTTTGTCAGCAGTCTGCGAAGGCCTGCCTAAAGAGGATGGTCTTGCAGGCCCTGCGGAATTGGTCCAGGATCCGCAGGGCCCGCACCTCTTCTGGGAGCTGGTTCCACAGGCACGGAGCTGTGGAACTAGCCTCCTGTGCTATTTAAACTCGCCTCCTGTGCTATTTATCATTTCATAATAAGTTGAAACCCACAATTTTTTTCCACTTAATGGTGGCACTTTCTCCTAGTTCAAGGAACCTTCCCCTTATTTGTTTGAATATTGTATCCCACTTTTCCCTCACATTGGAAAATGTAGTGGTTTATAATTTCTGACCACCAAGTCACAGCTGACTTAATGGCAACCTCAAGGAGTTTTCAAGACAAGAGACATTCAGAGGTGGTTTGCCATTGCCTGTCCCCACATCACAATCCTGGTATCCCTTGGTGGTTTCCCTTCCAAATACTGTTTAGCTTCCAAGATCTGAGGAGACTGGGCTAGCCTGGGGTATCTACACAAAAATACAATTTAAGCATTTAAGATAATACAATACAGACTACATCAGTCTTTTGCAGTGACTGGTAGGAGGATAGTGGTTTTCTAATTTGACACATTACTTTTGACACATTGTGGTTTCATTTCTGCAAAATGTCCATCCATCATGCAGTTTTGCTGTACATTTAAACTGTATTATATAGTTCTCTGCTCTGCACGTATCTTTTTGGTTGGAATGGTATAAGTTATATTTCTCATGTGCTGTAGAACTTCACTTTTATGGCTGCCATAAAACTGCAAACCTTTGTTTTATATTAAGTCAAACAAAAGCTTTACAACATATGGTTATGTGCCAGAATGCCTCAGGTGTTCTATTGTTTAGATATGTAGTACACTGTGACAAAACAAGAAATAAGTGTAGCACTGACAACTATATCACAGCGTTCTGTTAACTTTCCTTCAAGAAATATATAGTCTACTTTTAGGAAGAACTTTTTAAATCTATATTTTGTTTAGAAACCTTGTGGGAACATTGTGTTTTTTCCCCACCCTTCAGCTTCTGCAACATTTGAAGACTTTCAGATTCGCCCCCATGCTCTGTTTGTTCATTCATATAGAGCACCAGCCTTCTGTGACCACTGTGGAGAAATGCTGTGGGGTCTTGTGCGTCAAGGGCTTAAATGTGAGGGTAAGTGAAGAATCTGCTACTTTGAAGAGCTTTTCCCCTAGGAAATGCAGGCATTCAAAAAAATCTCACCTGTTGCAAAAAGATGAATTGATAATTCTTCCTGAATAATCCAGAGGTATGTATTACTATCAATTCTGTTATTATTAGTGAAGTGTCTGATGATGCATTGGGTTATATTAGTATCCTGCTATTTAAGTAAAGATGCTATGACTGGGTAATATCCCATTGAGATGGGACAACACCTAGGTTAATAGGTTGAGGTTTCCCTCATCTTAGTTAACCCCACACCTCAGTTAACCCCACACAAACATCTTTGTAAAAGCAACAGTAATAGTTTAAGCTGCCCACAGATCAGTTGTCCTTTGTTCACTTTTTAAATATGACATCATTTCCTGTGTTCATGCACAGGCTGTCTTCTACAAAGATGCCTGGGTGAGACATACTGATAACAAAGGGAAGTTCTTGAGGCTGTCCATCTGCCACCAAAACAGATGACCTAGCTCAGCTAAGGAAGCAAATGTACATATACACATTCCACACAGAGATGTAATTTCTCCCATCTCTTTGTTATCTTCAGATTCCTTTTAGTTTGCACCCTGTGGAGGACAGGAAGTTATACCAGACTGGAAAACAGCATATCACAGGGCCAGACTAGATGACACATGGAAAAGGCATTATGAGCACCAATTGTGTTTCTTTATGGGTTGTTTTTAAAAGTTAAAAGCAGCCTCAGAGCTCAGAATGAAAACAACATACAGGGAGCCTTATGTATGTTTTCACCTTTTAAATTTTTTTTATAAAACCATAGTTTTAAAAGCTTAACAGCTGGAGGGATGGCCATAAGGTGGCACAGGGAAAAGGATTATCCCCCTCTTCCAACATCATGGCCACTCCCATTATCTCACCCTTTTCACTTGCTTAGGATTTTTAAAAATGTCCAATACTCCAATACTTAGGGTGAAATAGTACCGTAATTCTTTCTAGCAACTCCTTTTGTCCACAGGCATGTTCAAGTTGCTGCAGTACCCAATGTCAATCTTCATCAATGATGATCTCTATATGTTGTCGAAGGCTTTCACAGCTGGAGTCCATTGGCGGATGTAGATTTTCTGGGCTGTGTGGCCATGGTCTTGGCATTGTGAGACCTGGTGTTTCGCCAGCCAGTCACAGTTTCTGGTGAAATGTCAGGTCTCACAGTGCAAAGACCTCAGCCACACAGCTCAGAAAATCTACAACAGCCAGATGACCTCTAATTTTGCAGAATCAGAGATAGTTTATTCAGGGTGGCTCACAACAACAGAATAAAACAATCAATTTTAAAATAGCATGACATTAATATGACAATTTAAAAATCAATAATTAAAACAATCATTAAAACAATCTGATGCTGATATCATTTGTAGTTGTTTTGCTTCCAATGGCTTCAGTATTCTTACATTTGCTCCCACAATACAATAACTCTAGATCAGTTAAAGGGCAGCCGGAAGAGTGTGGTTTTACAGGCCTTGCAGAATTGGGCAAGGTCCCAAAGGGCCCTCACATTCTCCGGTAGCTGGTTCCTGTTTCAGTTCCAGTTCGAGCCAGCTGCAGTCAAAAGCAATAGTCTCTGAGAGTAGTTGACCTTGATACCAAAGCATACCACATACCCCAAGGTGAGAAAGGCTACTTGTAAGTTTCAAAGACATAACATGTATGATTAGCTAGCAAGCTATTCTAGCTGTTACAAAGTATTACAATAGTCTGGATCAACATGGATGTGCTCATGGCAAGGAACCCCTTGACACCCAAGAGAAGGGCTATATGGATTCCTTAGGCCGGCTCTGTCTTTGTGCTGCAACAATTAGTAATACATATATATTTTTCTTTTTTAGGATGTGGTCTAAATTATCACAAGAGATGTGCATTTAAAATTCCTAACAACTGTAGCTGTATCCGGAAGAGGCGACTTTCAAATGTTTCTTTAACAGGAATAAGTACTATCAGGACTGTATCTGCAGAACTTTCACCTACTACTCCAGATGAAGCTCTCCTGGTACAATATTTCTAAATGTTAAGATATTTTATTGTATAATAAGAAATGAATTAACTTGGTCAGTTAATATTCTTTTCTCCAGTCAAAGGATGGTTTTGCATTTACCCATTCCACATCAGAAAGTATACTATTTGGGGATACATGGTGATTGCTTACCACTATTGAGAGCCAGCTTGATGTAGTGGTTAAGTGTCTGGTCTCTCATTTGGGAGAACAGGGTTTGATTCCCCAGTCCTCCACATGCACCTGCTGATGTGACCTTGAGTTAGCATAAGTTCTTGCAGAGCTGTTCCTCTTAAGAGCAGTTTCTGTTAGAGCTCTCTCAGCTCCACCTACCTCACAGAATGTCTGTTGTGGTAAGGGGAAGGGGAAGGAGATTGTAAGCCACTCCTTCAGGTCGTGAAGGGCAGGGTATAAATCCAATCTCCTCTTTTCTTCTTTTTCACCTCTCTTGAGAATGCATATGAATTTCCATCACACATACCAATGTGTTGCACTTATTACCAATGGCACATACCGTATATTAAGTTTAACAACTATGGTTTATCATTACATAAACAAGTCTGAAGTCTTGTCCCTGCTTATCATATAGAAGAAAATTAAAAATATCTCTTTTTTGGCAACCCATAGTCTGTCATTCTGTTTGAAACAAAAACTTCATTTTGGAGTTAGCATTGGGCAGCATGAAGTTGAACAAACTGAAACTTAATCCTGACAAGACAAAGGTTTTCTGGGTTAGTAGAAAGGCAGATCAAGAAATTCAGCTTGAAGTGCTGCTTAGCACCTTAGAAAACCAAGTGCTGCTGTGGGTCAGAGTGTATTTGACCAGCTCCATGTGGTATGTCAACTATGTCTGTTTCTGGGTTACTTAGATTTAACTACAGTGACCCATGCTTTAGTTACATGTAGACTATACTATCGCGATGCACCATTGAAGAGTGTTTGGAAGCGGCAACTAGTGCCACAGCTAGATTCTGAGTTGGAACCAGCAATCAGGAGCATATTTTCTCTAGAGTAAGTGATTTCTATAGTCCAGAGATCGCTTATAATTCTGGAAGAACTCTAGGTCCTACCTAGAGGCTGTTAGCCCAGTTATTAGAAATGTTTCAGCTTGAATATTCTGTTAACTTTTCACATATATTAAGTTAGTGAAACTACCTCCTTACATAATATTTATGTGTACAAGAAAAGCATACAGAAAAAATAACAACATTAGGTACAAGCAAATCTTTTCCTTGAAATTGTTTTAAGTACCTGCTTCCCAAGTAATATTGCTTTATGGTTTCCTTTTTGTTTATTTTGTATGTGCTCTTTCATATACACAGATTCCTGGAAGCCCTAGTTTTGAGGTATGTACTAATTTTATGCATCTCTCTCTCTCTAAGATATAACAAACAGCACCATGTTACTGTTGATCAAATGGGATCATGTAATAGGTTTCATTATACCACATCGTTTGTTATTTAAAGTACATCCCTGACACTTGCTTTGCTATTAAATAAATGCTTATTAACAAGGAGATACTTAGAATGAGCCCAGTACTGTCTTCCATTGTGGAGGCAATTTCCAGATGTTTGTTTCTCATGAGTGGAGTTGGCAACCCTATCTGCTTCCCAGCAACAGTAACAATGTTCTGGAGAGCAGTTGTAATTCTGAGTAATCTCCAGCCCTCATTTGGTTCCCCAGGAGGAAATGGCTGATTTGGAGGGCAGAGTCTATGGCATTATATCTGTCTGAGGTCCCACCCCTCCTCAAACGCCTCAAATTTCCAGGAATTTCCCAACCTGAAACTGGTAACCATATCTCCTTACCAGCCAACCATCAACCAGCCAACCTTGGAAGGCATGCACTCCCTGAATTTTAGTTTTCGAGGTCCAGGCATTTGGGTTGGATGTTGATGAGTCAGTTGGGACACCTGTTCAACTGTCTGCAGTCTCCCTTAACTGATTTTCACCTGAGAACACAGAGCTCCACAGATGACCAATCAGACAGAGGTGTGTTCAAGCAGGCAGCAGCCTGCAAGCCACACAGCACAGCTTTACCTCTGCAAAAACACATTTTACCCCTTTACACCCCCTTAGGTGTCGAATTTCTAAAAATCCCTTCAGAGTGGGCACTTATGTCATGGAAGGAATGCACTCCCTGAATTTTGGGTTTCTAAATCCTGGGGTTTGGGCTGGGCATCGATGAGTCAGTCAGGACACTTGTTTTTTTATATATAGATAGATGACACAGATCCCACACTTTCTATTCTCTCCACATTTTTTGATCCTTGAAGAAAATTGTGTAAATATTTTCTGCCATTAGGCATCAAGCGCAAAACTAAACCTTTTATACTTTCTTTTCCTCACATCCTTTTTTTCACCTGCATTTATCACAGCAGAGAAAATATTCTGAGTTATTTCCTGTTCCCCCCCCCCCTTCCATTCCTTTCACTTCCCTCACATAGTCAAAGGAATCCATTTCTAGGACAGCATACAGTAGCGAATGGAAGTGAAAGGGATGGAAGCAAAAAATTCTATCCTAAATAGATGTTTTTAAATAGAATCTTTAATTAAGCTCATCCTTCCTTTATGCATGGTGCACCCCTTAATTGGAATGTATGGTGTTCCTATGTAATGCTAACAGTGCTAAATTTCAAAGATTGCATGTAAAAGTCTCTGGGATCAATTCCATATTTCTTCCATTTTAAGATAGAAGGGCAATGAAAGACTGCTGTTTTAGACTCTGGAAAGTGATTGTCAGCCTTCGTTCATATGTTCTGCCATTATACCATGATAAGTCCTAACCTCATTATTCTTCGTAATTCTGTGGCCTGGGAAGATTTTATTTCCATTATTAGAAGGAAATAATATAGTATGATTGTGTTGGTGGATAATAATGCCTTAATCATGTAATAAAACTGTCTGATTTTCTCCAGGGAAAAAAGTCTTAATTTCTGGACTGGACTGGTCAAACGCAATATGATTTAATATAACATCAGTTACAATGTTATGTATACCACACCCAAAGTTAGGAGAATATTCTTTCTCTCTCAGCAAGGTAGTGTCTGGTAATAATATGCCAGTTAAAAAGGATACAAAAGCCAAAGAAAATTCATACAATTTTTCCAACTAAAAATAGCACAAATGAAGCATTAAAAGATAATAATTAAATTGCCCCCCAAGCTGGAATGAAAAGTTGGACACAAGGTATTGGTATAACTAAGGGCCACTTTATTAAGTATAAAAATAAACGGCAAGGGCAACAGGAACTGCGGCCTGGTCAGGGCCAGGGGTCTCAACAAACTGCTCCCCTGACAGCGGGCAAGAGACCCATCCCCCAGCCGGAGATGTGTGGCACAGCTCCCGCCAGGCTGGCCCAGCAATGAGGCAAACCCCAGAAGGCCCAACCACCAGACACACATCTCAATAGACGGCACCCTCTAGTTGAGCCTCAAGGACGGTCTGCATTCTCCCACCCCAGGTCATCAAACCCAAAGGTTGATCCTACCAGACCCCTAATTCCCCAAGAGAGGGATGCTTTCTGGTCTTCCCCTAGCCGCAAAATACCATAAACCCCATAAAAACCTGCCAAACTAGTGACCAACCTATTTAACAGCACCTCCCGATAGCCAAACCCACAATCCACTGACCTGCTATGTAGGGTTGGCAAAAAAAACAACAACGCACAGTCAGCTGGAAAGCAAAAAATTCCTACCCGGCCCCCCAAACCATGGGGCGACCAGCATTTGCCTATATAACAAACAGGGCAGGCGGGAGGGCCGATCATCTGCTGGGGACTGAGAAGGGGGTCGGAGAGCCTTGCCTATACAATGGCAAAGCCATGCCCCCTCTTAAACGCACCCAAACGGGCTGCAAAAATCCTCCTTTCCTTCCAGGGAGGCAAAAACGCTTCTGCAGCCTAGCAATGTTGCTGCTGGCTGCTAGAACCGGATTGCCCCACAAGTCGGAATGAAGAGTCAGACACAAGGTATTGGTATAACTAAGGGCCACTTTATTAAGTATAAGGGCAACCAGAACTGCGGTCTGGTCAGGGCCAGGGGACTCAACAGACCGCTCCCCTGCCATTAGTGGGTGAGAGACCCATCCCCCAGCCGGAGATGTGTGGCACAGCTCCCGCCAGGCTGGCCCAGCAATGAGGCAAGCCTCAGAGGGCCCAACCACCAGCTGCACATCTCAATGGACAGCACCCTCTAGTCGAGCCTCAAGGACGGTCTGCATTCTCCCACCCCAGGTCACACCCAAAGGTTGATCCTGCCAGACCCCTAATTCCCCAAAAGGGGGATACTTTTTGGTCCTCCCTTAGCCGCATAATACCATAAACCCCGTAAAAACCTGCCACTACTAAGGCCAAATCTATACTTAGGCCTTAGTACCCACCGGGAGGCCCAAGGCCACCCGCAGCCCTTGCCAGAGATCTCTCAATAAAAGCATGTTACCTTTTTTTGAGAGATGCACCCCATCCCCTCTGTAGAGGGCAGGAAATTTCGTAGAAGTATCCGGGTGGGGCAGATAGTGGCCCAACCCCCCTTCCAATGCCTTTCAAAAAAATTTATTAGCTTTGTAACGGGCCCTCTTGACACCTGCAGGATCCCAAGCACTGTGCCAAACAAGGCGGGGAAGCATTGCTGACCAAATTATAGTGGTCCTGGGCCATCTCTCCCTAATGTGCCACAAATCCTCTCAGGCCTGCAAAAATAAAGCCTTGCCCTTCACTTGCCTGAGATCATTCCCTCCCAGGTGAATGATTAGAACCTGAGGAGGAGGGCCCGCATTCCCATGGAATAATAATGGCAGCAGGCTAGGCCACTGAAGACTCCGGCGCCCCCGCCATTCGATAGTAACATATTGGCTGAGTCCCAGCTGAGAGCCGACCGAAGTTCTCTGAGCCTGATGTGCGGCCCAAAAGACATAGCTGTGTCCACAGATGAGAACTCAGCTCCTCTGGCTAGGAACAAGAGCATCTAAAAAGAAAAAACAGTCAAACTAGAAACAAGAACCATAACATTTCAACTACAGCAAACGAAGCTAGGAACTGAGCAGAGGGCGAACATAAGATTTATGGGCCAATGAGCGCCAACGGCCCAACTGCTGAATGGAGAAGGAAGGATACCCCAGGGCAGCCGCCGTAGAGGCTGCCCCAATTCTAAAGGAGTGGGTACCAAACCGCACCCCAGACAACCCCAGCTTAGCTAAAGCCCAGGAAGTCACGGCCCAAAACTAATGCTTTGTCAGTGGGTTGCCGTTAAGCTAACAAAACAAAAACCCATTTTTGGACCCCCGAACTACCAAATAAGCAGCCAAAGTGGAAACTGGGCACAACTCAAGCTCCGAGCACATGCCCAGCTCCAACACGGTCCCTTTGCGATGCTGGTCAGTCTTAAGAGTGCTGAACGGTAAGAACCACATTACCCTCAACCAACCTCAGATCCCATAGCAACAAAGCATTACCAGAAACATCATTTCTGGAGCTTGCCACTAACTCACTAACTCTAAGGCCCCCCCAAAAAAGGCAACCAAGGAAGCAGCATGAAACAATGTGGATTCGAAATAAGATGCGCATACTGTGCTCCAACCCCCCTTCAAGCCCAGAAGAATCAAAGGGGGAAATAGGTTTCCTCGTGTCAGGACTAGGCCCAGCTTCTCTAGCCCACCCCTCCAGCATTGTTGGAAGATGAAAGTCTGCTGTTTCCTCTCTATATCCCAACGCCTTGCTAGCAAAAGCCAAAGCAGACAGGCATCCCCTAATGGATCACACGACCAATCCCTTACCTTGTAGAGAAACAGAGTAGTGGAGCAACTGCTCCACCGGGAAGGGCCAAACAATGTGATACCCTACCTCAATCCTATAGTCTTCAAACTGCCGCACAGCACGTTCGTAAGACTTCCTGGTGCTAGGCACAATGGCAAGGCCTATCGTTCTGCAGCCCTCGGCTCTCCAATCAGCCATAGCTCCTGGGACATTGTCGCTGGCTCGCGATCGGCACCTGGAGCCAACTGACGAAACCTCTCCATCTGTTTACGAGAGAGAGCATCAACCACCTCATTATTTACCCCAGGAACATGCTGAGCTAAAAACAGTATGTTAAGCCACGGACAGCCCAGAGTGAAGACCCTCACCAATCTTATAACCCGCTGAGATTTGGAAAAAAGGCAATTAATGACATGGATCACCGCCATGTTATTGCACCAAAAATGAATTGTATGATTGGCCATAGAATTCCCCCACAGGCAAAGTGCAACAAGAATGGGAAAGAACTCAAGAAACGTAGAATGGGAAAGAGCTCGAGAAATGCCTGAACCCATAAATCTGGCCATGTATCTACGCACCAATGTCTGCGGAAATAAACCCCAAAACCTAAAGATCCAGCAGCATCAGACATGACCTGAAGCTCCGCCTCAAGCCTCCTGTAGTCTCTCCAAAAAGAAATCGCATTAAAGGACTCCAAAAATTCTTGCCATACCCTTAAATCCTCCTTCATGCTGCTGGTAACCCATGTTCTATGTTGGGGAAGGCAGAGGCCTGCCATAGCATCACATAGCCTACGAAGAAAAGCTCGACCAGGAGCAACCACTTTGCAAGCAAAGTTAAGATGTCCAAGAAGAAGAAGATATTGGATTTATATCCCACCCTTCACTCCGAAGAGTCTCAGAGTGGCTCACAATCTCCTTTACCTTCCTCCCCCACAACAGACACCCTGTGAGGTGGGTGGGGCTGGAGAAGGCTCTCACAGCAGCTGTCCTTTCAAGGACAACCTCTGCCAGAGCTATGGCTGACCCAAGGCCATGCCAGCAGGTGCAAGTGGAGGAGTGGGGAATCAAACCCGGTTCTCCCAGATAAGAGTCTGCACACTTAACCACTACACCAAACTGGCTCTCCAACCAGCTGTTGGAGCTCAAGCAATGTGACCTTTTGCTTAAGAAGGAAGGAATTAATCCTACTCCCTAAATCTGCCACTTTTTGAATAGGTATTCTGGACAATTGCGCCCGGGTACCCAACTCAATCCCTAAAAAGGTAAGTCTTTGGGTCGGACCTTCCGTTTTTTCCTGCGCCAACAGAACTCCCAGTTCTGCAGCCAGCTCAATGAAGTCAGACAACAGCTGTGCACAACACCCAGTCCCTGCAGGACCCACAAAGAGGTAGTCATCCAAATAATGGACAACATCCTGCAAGCCAACTTTCTCGCGAACAGCCCATTCCAATAACATGCTGAAACACTCAAAAGCTGCACATGAGACAGAGCAGCCCATTGGCAAAGCGCTGTCCATGTAAAATTGCCCCTCAAAGAAAAATCTTAAAAGCTCAAAATCAGTCGGATGGACAGGTAGGAGGCGAAACGCAGATTTAATATCACATTTAGCCAACTCTGCCCCCTTACCACAGCATCGTACCACGTCCACAGCCTGATCAAAGCTAGTATACCAAATGGAGCATAAGTGCTCGGGAATCCCATCGTTAACTGACTTCCCTTTGGAGAGGAAGAGATGGTGAATCAAATGAAATTCACCAGGTGCCTTTTTTGGCACCACACCTAAGGGCGAAACCCTAAGGTTAGGAACTGGGGGATTAGAAAATGGGCCCAAAATTCTGCCCTCTGCCAACAACTTGGCAATCTTATCCTTAACTACGTGCTCTAAACCTTTAACAGAACCAAGATTCCCAGACCGAAATGTGACCCGGGGACCCTGAAAAGGAATCCTAAAACCGAACTTGAAACCTTTTAACAAGTAAACACTATCAACCCTTCGCGGATACCCGGACAGCCAGTATTCAAGAGGTCCCACCTTTATCGGACTGGGCCCCTTTTCCAGCCTGGTAATTACTTCCACCCCCACAGTGTTTCTTTTGGTTTCTCCATGGCCGGGTTTTGGGGCAGTTACTAAAGGAGTGTGAGCCACCACACATGGGGCATTCATGCCTGAATTCACCAGCTTTTTTACTGCACACTCCCTCGGAGCCAAACTCCCAGCAAAGCAGGCGGGGTTGAACCGCCTGCCCCACAGAACTGTGGGAAGAGGATGGCAAAGCTGAAGAAGTCGCTGCTGACCTGGCCACCAAATGACCGCTATCCGAACGGTCACCCAAATTTGGATGCGCAGGAGACATGACTTGGAGCCACAGCTGCTGGTGAATGCGATCCCACTAAAGGGAAGGGTACAAAGCTGCCCTCATCCTGAATTCCTTATCCTATTGAATCCAGGCATGCCCAGTAAACATTGTGTAACCCTTATATATGATATCCATATACTGGATAAGCGCAGCTGCCCTCCAAGGCTGGGTGTGAGCAATCACACCAGCATATATAAAAAACCCAGACAGCCAATTGGCCCAATTCCGGTCCACTTTGCGCTTCTTCAATTTCTCTTTTTCTTTGTCATCCAAATCTTCTTTATCTTTCTTCTCCAACTCATGGAACAGGAGGGAGAAGATATCGACATACTCCCCCTTTAGGATCTTATCTTTTGTTGCAGGCAACAAATGATCACCTAAAGGTAATGCTACATCCCCAAACGGTAAGGCAGTAAAAGGGACCACCCCATAGGGAGAAGGAAAGCCCCAACCCCCCGAAAAGGAACTTGCAAAACCCTGCTGCCCAACGGCTGGCCAATTTCCATAGAGGCCAAACTGTCCAGGTGACCAAGACCAATTTGGGCGAGAGCCCGTACCTGGGGAGGGAGATAAACCAGAACTCCCCGCTGGAATGCCAGGTGCAGCAGGAATGGCAGCACCCCATGGACCCCAAGGCCAAGCCAGCCCAGAATATGACTGTGGAGTGTCACCAACCTTACCCACAGATCCAATAGGCACCAGCGCCGATCCTGATCCAGCAGTCCCCGTAGATGGACCTGATCCCCCATCTGAACTGCCAAGACCCATGGCTCCTCCTGTGATGTTTCCAGCAGACCTGCCCTCAAGAATAGACAACCTGGTTAACGTATCTGCCTGAAGTGCCATTTTAGAAGCTTTTCCCAATACTACACCCTGTGGTGGAGGAATACCAGCAGCTTGCTCTAACACCAACAGCCTCTGCATAATAGCTGCATTAACTTCATCCTCACCCTCATCATCAGAAGAAGATAAAGTTGGTGGTGGCATTTTAGGTGGGGCCCTAAGGGCCTTTTGCGCAGGCTGCTTGCCCTTGGATTTTCCCAACTCTTTCTTAGCCGACATCTTTCCAATGCTAAGGACCAATAGGACTACAACAATTTACACCCAAATGGCCCCTTGTGAGACTGCCCCAAAGAAACTGCTGCTCACTACTGCAGAACAGCACCAGAAAGCAGACAGTGCCGTCTTATGCAAAGCTGTCTGATACTGCCTCAGACCCACAAAATGGCTACCCCACTACAGCACTTTAAACTGGCTGCCGTCCCACAGAAGAAGAAGGGGAAGCAAATATGGCTACCGTCCAACAGACGAAGAAGGGGAACTGAATATGGCCAACGCAGCCCAGGATGGCCCCCACCCAACCCAACTAGGGTAATCAAAAGACAAACCCCCTTTCCTCTAAAAGAAGGGAAAGGAAAGGGGAAGACTTGTCCAAGAGGAAGAATTGTGTTTGCTGTGCCCAGAAACCACCCTGGAAACTCAATTTAAAGTGAAGTGGGGGGTGAGGAGTGTGGGGGGGGTGGGCGACAGCAGTGAAGAACTAAAATGGATGGGAGGGGAACAGGCCGTAAAATGGAGCTCCTTTTCCCTGTCTGAAGCACTCTGCGATGGCTGAGACTCAAGCCCCGATCTTTAGGCCCACGCTTCTGATCCCCGTGCTTTGTGAAGACGATGACTCCACCTCGTACCGCCGCGCCTTCCCCACTTATCAGCGATCCGATCGCTGATAAGTGAAACTGACTAGGTCCAGGCAAGAGCAAACAACGACGCTCCTACAGCCCTCTGACTATGCTGATCCCCACAGTTCCCAGCCTGAAATAGCCACAGGAATTGCCACAGAGAGACAGGAGGCAGCACGCAGCATTCCTTCTTTTCCTGATCATCTGCTGGGGACTGAGAAGGGGGTTGGATAGCATTGCCTATACAATGGCAAAGTCCTGCCCCCTCTTAAACATGCCCAAATGGGCTGCAAAAATCCTCCCTTCCCTCCAGGGAGGCAAAAACGCTTCTGCAGCCTAGCAGCGTTGCTGCTGACTGCTAGAACTGGAATCTAATGTTTTAAAAAGCCCAACATATAAACATAGATAATAAAATCAGGCCACAGACAGATTAAAACAGCAGTTTCCAGACAAAATTAGTGTTTAAAAAAATCAGTCCCTTAATTAAAGCCTGAGTGAACAGAAACATTTTGGCCTGGCACCTGAATGAAAGCAATGTAGGCACTAGTTGAGCCTCAAAGGAAGGGTCCTACTACTGAAAAACCCTGCCTGTGTTTGCCACCTGCCTCACCTCTGAAATTGAGAACACACAGAGCAGGGCTTGAGAGGCAGCTTTTAACTTTTGGGCTGGACAATATGGGAAGAAGCAATCCTTCAGGTACCATGGCCATTTGTGTTTTTAAAATTAAGAACCAGAACTTTTAATTGTGCCTGGAAATAACTAGCAGCCAGTACCGATCTATCAGCACTTGGATGATATATAGAGATGGGCACAAACCAAATTATGAGCTGAAGTTCATCATGAAATGGGCCTGGTTCATGCCATCCCATCCTCCCAGGTGGATTCTTTTGGTTTGTGTCAGCAGGGCCACTGCAGTGCAACTCACAAGTGAACTGAGAAGACATCTCAGCGCCTTCCCAGTTGGAAACAATTTCAGTGATCTCTTTCACTCCCCCCACTTCTAAGTGAGGAGGAGATATTGGATTTATATCCCGCCCAATACTCTGAATGTCAGTCTCAGAGTGATCTCAGTCTCCTTTACCTTCTCCCCCACAACAGATATCCTGTGAGGAAGGGGGGGCTGAGAGAACTCTTACAGCAGCTGCCCTTTCAAGGGCAACTCCTTTGAGAGCTATGGCTGACCCAAGGCCATTCCAGCAGCTGCAGGTGGAGGGAATCAAACCCGGTACTCTCAGATAAGAGTCCGCACACTTAACCACTACATCAAACCGGAGCAAAAGGAATCACAGAAATGGAACATTGCAAAAGGGAACATTCTCTTTAAACGGCTTTTGCAAATGAAGTCCAAGCAAGGTAGTGAAACTTCATTGGGAGTGGTGAACTTGCCACTTGAACTTCACTTGTGCATGGCTCCTGCTTTCCTTTAAATGGCTTTTGCAAGATCTCCCCACCTTTCATTCTGCTGGCCTTGGGATGCCACCACCAGAAGAAAGGAGGGAGGGAAGATCCATGAACCAAACCCATTAATGAACCAGGGAAGGTTCATCAGGACAAACCTCCATTTTCCTGATTCGTGCCAATCCCTAGTTATACAAACTGAGTATCCCACCCTAGACAGTCATCTGGCTGTTGCATTTTTGACAAACTGAAGTTTCCAAACTGTTTTCAAAGGCAGCCTCACATAAAATGCAGTTCAGTAATCTAAGAGAATAGAACACTGTGGCCAGATCATGCTTTTTGAGAAATTGTTGTAGCTAGCATATCAGCCAAAGACAGAAGCTTTTTTTGAGCAGGAATGCAGTTCCAGCTGGCTTGGTGTCAGGGACTGTGGTCTAATATGCAAATGAGTACCTGCTGAGCTGTTTCTACAAAAAAAAAGCCCTGGCCAAAACTGATAAAAGATACTATGTGCTACAGAGGAGATCTGGCTTTCTTAATGTAGGCCAGAATCCAGCCATACCCGCAAGCTATGAACCTTTTTCTTCAGGGGGAGTACTACCCATTCTGGGACAGGCTGACTTCTCAGTCCTCAAGCAACTTTGTCATTGACCAGCAGTACCTGTCTGTCTGGTTCATTGGGTCTCATCCATTCCATTACCATTTCCAGGCACCTGTTCATAACTTCCACAGACTTACCTCACTGTTAAGAAGAAATAGAGCTGGGTATCATCTTCATACTGGTGGCACCTTACTCCAGATCCTGTGATGATCTCTCCCTTTGCTTTCATGTAGATATTAAACAGCTTCAGGAACACATGGAACCCTGGCATTTATGCCATGGGGCCCAGAAGCAGTTGCTAAGCACCACCTATTAGAATCTGCTTGTCCACTTCATCAGGCTGAACTAATTGAAAGTCATCCATACAACTAGAACCAGACTTCACTCAAATTGCATTCTTAGATCAAACTGCACCAATTGTGGAATCTAAGTCATGGCAAATAGAAGCCATTTTATCTGCAAAAGCTTCACAGTGGGCCTTTATGTTTTCTGGGTCTGCATTTTCATGAGCATAGTATAAAAGCCCTTTCACATTGTTGGATTCCTCTAAGGCCCAGCAGCTCTGCTGCGTTTGTGGACCACATCACTGGGCCAGAAACATCTATTCCAATGTGGTATTTGGAAAGGGATGTATCAATATGGCTGAGGCTGTTGGCAAAATGTCATGAATCCATTCAGCTTGTTCTTAGTTTGAAGGAGAGTGTTTCCAGTCCTATAGCCCTGTTTGCATAAATGACCACAAAATGCCCAGGTTCTGTCTAAATTATGAAGTACATGCACAATAAGATTTCACATTAAACAATGAAACCTGTTGCAGCAAGAAATAATGTTAATAGTAACTTATGCTAATAAATGTTAAGTTTTAGTAACAAGCATAATATGTAGAAATTACAAAATATTAGATATTTTAAGGGCTTATGTTCTACACTTCGATGCTGTTTGTCATTATATTGAGCAAATAACAGATGAATATACTTATCATTCCCCCTCCTTTCTTTTCTATACCCCATCTTAATTTATAATTATAAAAGAAATTTAAAAAGTAATGAGAGATTCAATCAGTGAGATATCTGGTTAAAGGGATCACAATAATAAGGGTTGGAGAAGAGGAAGACCTTTCTCTACAGAAGACAGTACGGGACTTCATCAGTATGAATTTGTGTTCATATGATTTGGATGATTTATAGAAATTGCAAAATAATGTTTCTTGGCTGCCATGCTGTGATAGATAAGCTCTAGAAGAAATTCAAGAAATGAGAAAAGAAAGAGCTAGCCTTGTGGTTTGGAAGCTGATACTTCTTTTCTTACTGTACTTTCCTTATTTACTTCAGTATAGTTGTGGAAGATCCTATGTTTATTTGCAGTGTAGTTTCATTTAGGCCTGGCCAGAACACATTAGTTCATCATTGATCTTCTGTACAGTCCCATATGGCATGCCATTGGAAAGGTCTTTGCAGCTAAAAGCCTCCAGGGGTTGCTGTATACTGGAGTCAGAAATTCTTTTCTGCCCAGGGACTATGCAGCAGCACTCCACCCCCCCCCCCCCCCACTTAGTTCTTCTCTTGCAGAGAAGGAAACTGGTCACATTTTTGTAGTCTCCAGCTACAGTTGAGAGGATTTTGTCTACATTTGTTGAAGCTGTGCTGGTTTCTGAGTCCCTTCCATGGCTCAAGAAGACCTTTTCAATAAATGTTTCCAATGTGGAGTGAAGATGATCCAAACTGACAAACAAAACCTTTGTCTGTTCTGTTTGGGTGAAGGGCATAGTGTCTCCACATTTAAGGCCTACTAATGCTTCACCCCTAAAGCTTAAGGGCATTGAAACTAAGGCAGCATTGTGGGACAAGAAAGCCCTTAAAGCTCAGAGCTCTTGTCCAAATCAACACCAGAGAAAGCTCCCAATTCCACTTCTTTGGAATTGATGCATTTGGGTCCACCTCCTGGATCCATGTCTCAGCAGATCTGATCTTGATTGTGATCCCCTCACGTTCATTGTACCCCTTCTGAGCCTCCAGCTAAGAAGGCTAAAGGAAAAACAGCAGAACACTCATATCTGGTCTCCTGAGCCAATGCCAACCTTTCAGGAGAAGCCAAGGACCCTATCTCTGAGTCTCCAATAGGGATGGGAATTCAGGCATACCACATGGCCAGGTTCCACCTGAGTCTGATCTGGAACAAAGGACCATGGTTCCATGGTCTCAGCCTTAATCACTTATGCAGTGGCCTTCACATCCCTACATGATGTCTCTGGGATATTTGGAGGAATGAGGTGACAACTTTACAAGCTTCAGGGATGTGAGTTTGCATCATTGCCATCATTAGGTACTATATCCGCCTTCAGTGACCATCTTGTGCAGGCTGCATTCTCCTATTCCTGCAGTGAGAAGAGAAGAAGCAGCGATTGAATCTGACGGATCCAACATAACTTCAGATCCAAATCCACATGAGAGGGTAGGTGAGACATCTCTGGTGTCTCCCATGGAGCATCTTCAAATGTTTAGAGAACAGATTATTCATAATGCCCAGTCTCTCAAGATAAGAAGTCATTACCTTGGAGCACAAATCCAGAGTTGCCTCAATTCAGAGCTTCCCAGGATTATTGCTTTCCTGGTGTTGGAGGGCCTTGACGACCCTACACAGGAACTGTGGCAAAAACCTGCATCTCTCCAACCTATCTTCAGAAGGATAGAACATTTTCATGAGATCAAGAAGAAGCCATTTAATTATTTGACAACTCCTTGTCCTTGGTTACAGAAGAGCTGAAAACACAGTTAGCACAGTTAATGTTCAAGCCTTTTGAACCCTTGGCTACCTGTTATTTGGCAGAACTTTCTATGAAGGTGTGTTTCTTAGTAGCTGTTTCCTGAGCCAGGAGGGTGAGGGAATGCAGCTCTTCAGATAGCTTCCCTATTTTTGAAGTTATTTCCTGAAAGGGTAACCCTTTGCCCTAGTCTTAAGTTTCTTCCTCAATAGTTTCTAGTTCCATTTATCTCAAGATATTGTTTTGCCCATATTTTTTTCATTCACCAAGCTCTGAGAATAAGTGCTCGTTGCATTCTTTAGATGTTAAGAGGGCATTATTCTTTTATCACAAGAGAACTCTGGGGTTTCACAGGGATAGAGCCCTGTTTGTTTGTTTTAGTGACCCTAAGGGAGATGGAGAGTGTTATCTCAGACCCTGCTCTTATGGGTTGCCAGGACCATTAGGGAGTGTTATAATGACAGGGTTAGATCACCATGCCTGTTGAGCATTTATGCCCATTCCACTAGGGCAATGGCTTCTCCCACAGTTTTTCTGAATGGTGTGCCTTTATTGGAGATCTGCAGAGCTGCCACCTGGTTGTCAGCAGACACGTTTGTATATCCCTGTACTTTTGATCTGCAGGCAAGAGGCTCAAGTGCGCAAGGTAGTGCTTGATTCACTGTTTGAGTGAGGAGAGAATACCCCACTGCCTGGTGAGTAGCTTGCTAGAATCCCATATGTGACTGCACAGAAGATCAATGATGAAAACAAAGTTGCATGTACCTATAACTACTGTTCATTGAATATCTTTTGTGCAGGCACACATACTCTCCCTTCTGCCCCACTGCATACTCCAGATCTTCTTCATAGTCCCTGTGCACACACTTAGGTTTGATGCCCTGCACAAATCTGACCTCAGTGATTTTCAAAACAGCATCAGCGTCTCTTTTCCTGGTGGTCCTCCCCCCCCTCTCCAGGCCCGGCCGGAAGTGGTCACTGCGCATGACCAGGTCCAGGGGGAAAGGACCGTCTCCCACTCAGTTTCTTTTTCGCCACCGCCCTGTATGGGCCTCATGTACCTCACTCAATGTCTCAACCTTCGTTTTTTCATTTTCCTCTTCGTCTTCGTCATCATCCGTCGTCGTCTTCATTTTCACCCATCTCGTCTCTGCCTAACAAAAAAAAAAATTCTACTTCGTGTGTTGTTCCCCCTCCCCCACCCACCCACCCTGGCGGAAGCGAAAGGGGCTACCACCTTTTTCAAAAGGTGTTCGAAGTGCTGGGAGAAACTCCCATCTGTGGACGGTCACTCCCTATGCTTATTCTGCCTGGGGGAGGGACACAATGTGGAACGTTGCACACATTGTAAAAGCTTCGGGAAGCAAACTCAGAAAAACTGAGTGGCTAGGCTTTGAAGCCATCTCCTCGACACTACCTTTATGCTGCACCCTGAGCCAACCTGGCAATCACCACCTCCCCCCCCCACACAAAGAGTGGGGAGATTTGGCGTCAGCAGAGACCACTCACAAGAAGAGGTGCAAGATCGGGAAAAAGGAAAAATCTCAGCCACTAGCCTCCACCGGCACAGGCAAAAGTGCAGGCCAGCCTCTGCCAGGCCAGCAGCCGACCACAAAGCTGGCAGCGCCACCGATGTCAACCACAACTCAAGCACAATCTTGACATCGATATCAACCTCCTCAGTGTCCAGACCGGTGATGTTGACCCTAACCACCCTGACTTCAATGACTACAGACCCTGACACAGCAGCAGTAATCATCATCCCAGATGCAGACTTCGAGACCGATGCAGTTGTGACAGCTGCGGCCACCCCGGGAAGGGCCCTCGAACCCCACCAGCTTGACTGAACCAACTGGTTCCAAGATGTTCAGAACCAACCTCACCTGCTCTCCCAGATGTCCACCTTACTGCTCCAGGAGCAAGCCATAACCACATCACCAAACTGGCCTATTCCCACACGACAGTCACCGGCCTCTCCCAGACATCAGCCACTTCAACTTCCACTGGAACAACCGAAGGACACCTCACATCGACATCGAACCCCTCGACCTCGAGATAGTCACTCGAAAAACAGGAGCAGATCACGATCTCAGTATAGCCACTCAAGGGCTCAAAGCCGATGGTGCTCACAGCACCAACATGGCCTGCCTTGCAGCCGATCACGTTCTTGCACATACAGGAGCTGATCACGATCTCAGACCAAAAGACGGTGCCACGCTCACCAGTACAGATCATCCAGCCCTCAATCCTTGTCATCCAAATACGCGGGACACAGTCACCGCCTATGGCACTGGTCCCACTCGCTACACCAGGGGGCACGCTATGTGCACTATCTGGATTCCTACCTCCAGGCCAGACTTCAGGCACTCAGAGCCACTGCCCAAAGTGCGCCTCAGGGGAACACCCCCCCCATGGCAACAACCAATCCCTGCCACACTAGGAGCACCACAGGGACCTCAGAAACCACTCCAAGAGGACTGCCCACTCTATATGCCAGACGACCTACTTCCTGGCCAGCCAGAAAAGTCACCTGACCAGTCCCCATCAGTGTCCTCCTCATCCAGTTCTGAGCCAGATGAGACACAAATTGACTGCTCCCCAGACATCACACCATCGGGCACCCTATTGCCCTCCGAGGGTACCAAGGCCTATTTAGAGTTGATAACACAGATGGCAGCGTCCCTAAATATTCCTATGCACACGGATGCCCCCCAGGTCACAGACCTGGTCTACCAACTGGTGCAATCGGATCTGCCCCCTATATTCTCCTAGCCGATGTTACCAGTACATCTAGCCACCCTCAAGGAAGCGTGGGACAAACCAGCCTCAACCCTGTCAATATCCCGTAAACTGGAGGCCCTCTACAAAATCCAACCAGCAGATGCAAAATTCCTCACTACTCACCTGACACCAAACTCTGTCATAGTCCAATCTGCCTCACAAACCAAGACTACACAACAACCAGCACCACCAGACAGGGAGGGCAGAAAATTAGGCTCCCTAGGTTGCAAACTCTATGCCACAATATCCTCTCTGTCATGTCTCCATAACTACCTGGCCTACTCCCAGCCTACACCTTTTCCCTGGGTGTGAAATTCACACCCTTGCTCTCCCAACTTCCGGAGCAGACACAACCTCAAGCCATCAACATCATGAACAAGATTTCTAGGCTGTCAAAACAGCAGATCAATTCCTTAAAGCATGCCATATCCTGCTCATCTAGAACAATGGCAACATCTATTGCCCCATGATGTCACACCTGGCTCCTGGCCACAACACTCCAACCGGACCTGAAACAAAAGGTCGAAGACCTCCCCTTTAACAGAGAAGGCCTGTTCCACTCCACCACGGATCAGGTACTTTCCTCTGTAGATGACGGCAGAAAGAATGCAAGACACCTGGGTGCCAACGCCCCCGGACTGGAGAAGCATTACAAACCATGACAATGGGTGCCAACACAATGCTCCAAACTATACCCTGTGTGCCCGACTGGCACCTGGAGACAGAGGGCATCCACCAGCACAAGTTCCTCCTTCACCACCAAAACTAAGCAGCAGCCTGCCAAACGCTCCCCCCAGAACAAACAATCTCTTTGACCCAATCTCCAACCCCAGAATCTGCACCAACCACCCCAGGAACCAGACTCTCGAGCTCCCTGCCCCAGTGGGAGTCCATAACATCAGACGTCTGGGTCCTCACCATCATCAGACTGGGATACACGATCGAATTTGCACACACCCCTCGCAAGCCCCACCTTGTCCACACCCTCCTCATCAGCACTCAGAGAAGAGGTGTGTACATTGTTATCAAAAGGGACAATCGAATGAGTACCTTCCCCCCAAAAGGGAAAAGAATTCTACTCCAAGTACTTCATCATTCCAAAGCGAGCTGGCGGAAAGTGCCCAATCATGGACTTGTGGGGACTGAACTGTTATATAAAGCCAAGAAAGTTCCGGATAATCACCCTTCAAACAATCCTGCAACTGCTACCCTGAAAATCTTGGCTAGCATCCCTAGACCTACAGGACGCCCACTTCCACATCTCCATCAGAACACACCACAGAAGATTCCTCCACTTCACAGTCAGAAACAACCACTTTCAATATCGTGTCCTACCATTCGGGCAGTCAACTGCGCCACGAGTCTTCACGAAATGCATGGCAGTAGTGGTGTCCACACTGCACCATCATTGCATCCAAAATATTCCCATACATAGACGACTGGCTGCTAGTAGCCACAACACCGTCCCAGTTGACCCAGGGCATCACCGTGACGCAAGAACTCCTCTCCAAACTGGGCCTGTCAGTGAAATTGGAAAAATTCCACCTACAACTAACACAGCCTGCATTTCATCAGGGCAGACTTGGATACAATAAACTATCGTGCATACCTCCCTCGAGACGAGGGGCATACACTGAAGACGTTGGGCCAGGAATTCCTGGACTCACCCAACCATTCAGCCCGCACAGTACAGTGCCTCCTAGGGCATATGATGGCTACGATCTCCGTAATACCCTACACACGCCTTCACATGAGGCCCCTACAACTGTGGTTCATGCGCAACTTCTGACCACAGGCAGCCTCAATCCACACGGCTGCAGATTCCAACCACAATACTCTCCTCACTCCATTGGTGGATGAATATTCACAACCTGAACTCAGGAATGCTTTTCCAGCAGACACCCCTGTTGGCCACTATAACCACCTTCGGGGATGGGGAGCAGACCACGAGAACCTAACAGCCCAGGGCACATGGTCAGCTGCAGAAAGTGGCTTACACATCAACTGCCTAGAAATGCTGGTAGTCCACCGCGCACTCAAATCCTTCTGGATACACCTCTGAAGTCGCCATGTACTCATCCTCTGCAACAACACGGCCACAGTCTACTATATAAACAAACAAGGTGGAGCTGTGTCCAAAAACTCTGCTGCAGGGTGCGGGCATTATGGACATGGTGCATCAGACAGGCCATTCACCTCTCAGCAGTCCATGTCCCAGGGTCTCAAAACACCCACACGGATGCCCTCAGCAGAATCACATTAGACAACCACAAATGGGAGCTCAACGACTCCTACATACAACCCATTTTCTCAAAATGGGGCCAGCCCAGGGTGGACACCTTTGTGAACCTCCAGAATATTATATGCCCCCTCTTCTTCAGTCGGGGGCAGGCGAAGGGCTCCCTTGGGGTCACATTCCTCCACACATGGATGGAAATCCTCTTCTACATCTTCCCACCTACCCCACTAATCACCCGCACCATCCAGAAGATCATGACGGACAACACGGACTGTATTCTGATAATCCCTTGGTGGCCACGCCAACCACGGTTCCTGAGCCTACTCCTCCTCTCCAACAACACTTACCAATGTCTGCCAATGGCCCAAGACATCCTGACACAGCAAATCGGTGTGGTACTACACCACAACCCGACCCTCTTCTGCCTGATGGCCTGGAGGATACAACCTCAGACCTTCTGGAAGCCGTCCGACATATTTATTTATTTTATTTTATTTATTACCTTTAATTTATACCCCGCCCTCTCCACACGTGGACAGAGCGGCTAACAGTCCAAATTTCGGACAATAAAGACAAATTAAACAATCAAACTTCAAATAAACACTATTAAAACATTTTAAAATCATTTTATGGTCCTGTTAAATAACTACCTAGGTGGGATTGTCCTTTACTAACAGTTAAACCTGGTAATAGTTCCAATAGCTCAGTAGTATAGGTGGCAGTCCTTTCCCAGTTTAAGTGCCGAAAGCCTGTCAGAATAACTTGGTTTTGCAGGCTTTGCGGAATTGAGAGAGGTCCTGCAGGGCCCTTATGGCCTCCGGGGGTGCATTCCATATTTCAGGTACTGCCACTGAGAAGGCCTTGGACCGTGTAGAACACAGCCTGACCTCCCTTGGTCAGGGGATGGACAGTAGATGTTGCGTCCTTGAACACAGTGCTCTCTGGGAAACATGTGGAGAAAGGTGGTCCCGAAGATAGATAGGCCCCTGATCATATAGGGCTTTAAAGGTCAATACCAGCACCTTAAAATGGACTCGGAACACAATAGGTAGCCAGTGCAGTTCTTTCAGCACCGGCTAAATGTGCTCCCATCGAGCGAGCCTCATTAACAGCCGTGCTGCTGCGTTCTGTACTAGCTGCAATTTCCAAGTCAGGGTCAAGGGTAGTCCCATGTAGAGAGCATTACAGTGATCTATTCTCGAGGTGACCGTGGCATGGATCACCATTGCTAGGTTATCGTGTTCCAGGAAAGGGGCCAACTGCCGAACCTGCCAGAGATGGAAAAAGGTGGATTTGGCAGTGGCTGCAACTTGGGCCTCCATTGTCAAAGAGGACTCAAGAAGCTCTCCCAAACTCTTGACCTTAGGGGCTGGTATCAACGGCACCCCATCAAGAGTTGGTAAAAGGATCTCCCTTCCTGAACCACCCCGACCTAGATAGAGAACTTCCGTCTTCGTCAGCTTCAGCTTCAACCAACTCTGCCTGAGCCAAGAGGCTATGGCTTGAAGAGCCAAGTCTAGATTATCCGAGGTACAGTCGGACTGACCACCCATCAATAGATAGAGCTGGGTGTCATCTGCATATTGGTGACATCCCAGCCCATACCTCCTGACAATCTGGGCAAGGGGGCGCATATAGATGTTAAATAACATCGGGGACAGAACCGCACCCTGTGGCACACCACATATAAGTGGATGCCTTCAGGATGATTCTTCCGCTATCACCACCCTTTGTCCCTGATCTTGAAGGAAATAGGCCAACCACTGTAAGGCAGACCCCTGAATCCCCACGTCAGCAAGGCGGCTAGTCAGTAGCTGATGGTCATCCGTATCAAATGCGGCCGACAGATCTAATAATAACAGCACCGCTGAGCCGCCCCGATCCAGATGTCGCATGAGGTCATCTATGAGGGTGACCAGAACTGTCTCTGTCCCGTGACCTGGTCAAAAGCCGGACTGGAATGGATCCAGTGTGGAAGTGTCATCTAGGAATCCCTGTAGCTGAGTCGCCACTGCCCACTCTATGACCTTGCCCAAAAAGGGCAGGTTTGACACTGGCCAATAATTTGCCAATACAGCCGGGTCTGCAGATGGTTTTTTTCAAGAGGGGTGGACCACAGCCTCTTTAAGGAACTTGGGAAAGATACCTTCTGTGAGGGATCTGTTGACAATGACCCGTAGTGGTTCCCGTAAGACCGCCTGGCTAGCTTTTATAAGCCATGACGGGCACGGATCTAACCCACAGGTCGTAGGACGTACAGCCAAAAGGATCCTGTCAACCTCCTCGAGGCTGAGTGGGGCGAAAGACTCCAGAAATGGACCATGAGACTTGCTTGGTGCCTCGAGTTCTTTCACTGTATCAATTGTGGCAGGGAGGTCATGTCGGAGCTTATCTGCAAAAAAACTCGCAAAAGCCTTACAGCCAATTTCCAATTCTCTAACATTTGCTTTACCTTGCAGTAAGTTTTGTCAGTGATCGAATTATACTAAATAATTGTGCTGGGCATGAAGTTGCAGATGCAATTTGGATCTCTAAGTAAGTTTTCTCTGTGGCTCGGACTGCCATTTCATAGGTCCGCATAAATGGCCTATAAGATGTTCTCGTAGCTTCATCACGAGTATGTTGCCACTGTTTCTTTAGTTGTCTTAGTCGCTGTTTCATTGATCGCATCTCCGGGGTATACTACGGCGCAGATTGTGACTGGGGAGGAAGAGGACATCGAGGAAACATCTCATCAATGGCTGCCGAGAGCTCATCCAATGAGTCACCAGAGGGCCAGGGATCCTGCAAAGCCATTTGAAAGCGCACAGGGTCCATCTGGCTTCGTGGTCGAGCCAAAACCTGCTCACCGCCTAAATGGGGTAGAGGTGGAGTATTCACACAGTCCTTTAGGGCATAGTGGTCAGACCATGGCACCACATCAGCAGAAATCTGACCCATTACAACTCCCGCCGCAAAGACCAGGTCTAACTTGTGTCCGGCTTGATGCGTGGATGTTGTTACATATTGGGAGAGTCCTAGTGCTGCCATAGTCGGTCGCCTAAGTGGAGGCCGCATCCTCAGCACGGACATTGAAGTCACCCAGGACTGTCACCAGTGCCCAGCCTGCCACAGCCTCCATCAGGGACAATAAGACACTGGCCAGTGCATTAGGCGGACGGTACACCAGCCAGATTGCCAAACTCTCCCCAACATCCCACATCAATCCAGCACACTCTATACCCCTGATATTTGGAGGCGGGGGTGCCAGAAAGCAGCATGCCTCCCATATGAAAAACACCACCCCTCCCCCCCGCCCACTAGTCCGTGGCTGGTGAAGGACGGAGAACCCAGGTGGAGGTACCTGGGAGAGAGCTACCATCTCCCCATCTCTCACCCAGATCTCCGTCACACAAGCCAGGTCCATATCTGCCTGATTAAAAAATCCTGCAGGACTGAAGATTTATTATTTATAGACCTGGCGTTGCACACCAAGGACGGAGGTGAGTGCTTCCACTTGGTCCCCATACCTACTATCCTTGGGATGGGACACAGGCCGGAAGGTGAGCGAGCCCTCCTATGTCTCAGTCTCCTTCCGTTCCAACCCCGCCTGCTCCCACTGCTGTACTTTCCCCTCCCCAGGAGCACTGGAATCCCCTGACCAGACAGCCCTCTCTAATCTTACTGAGCCTCAGATCACTGTTAGTATATACCTCAATATTTATCCTGCTCCAACCCCACCTGCTCAACCTTATGCTCTATCTACTAATATCTCCCAAGGTCTACTAAAACTATTTCCTACTACCAAAACTTCTATCCTACTAATTAATTTAAAAACCCTCTCCCTCCTGTATCTATTCAATTAACTGGTCAAAATTTTATACAATCAATCCTTTGGTAGATAACATATTTCCATTAGATCCAAAAACAGTTAATTTCTAAATTCAAAAGATGAGCAATATCAAACAGGGAGCAGGATCAAATGGTTGGAAGACAAAACAAAGTGCAGGTGCAATTTCCCCCCCCCCCTCCGATTTTTATAATTTTTATTGATTTTAACTACAAAGGGGAAAAGCAATTGCAAAAATACATAAAAGGGGGGAAAGGGCATTTACAGAGTGGGAAGAACAGAAACAGAGAAAAGTACAAATATAACAATTATAATTCTACCTCCAAACAAAATACCCAGATCATTCTACCTGCAAATATGAAGTTCTCCATATATTTTACCATCCTTGTCTTTCATTATAGAAATTTTTTACTAAACTAATACTAGCAATATAAATCTAAACAATTCTTCTTAAACACAAATAAGTATATAAAAAAATTCAAAGCCATCTCAACACAAAGCTGTCTGATTTCGCTTTACCATGTTAAAAGCACAGACTAATTTGTTGGTTTAACAATATCATTAAAATAAGCACATAAAAATCATATCTTTATCCTTAACAAATTAAGATACAATATAATTTGTCTATCTCGGTATGAACAGTTTCTCCAAAGGAGCATATTAAAAACAAATCTACCAGTTACAAAATAATTGTGCTATCTGCCTTTTTAACAATTAATCCAACCCTTATATCAATATGAGCAATTTCACCAAATAAACATACTAAGAATAAATCTGCTATGTAAAAATAAATGTGTTGTCTGCATTCTTTATTGTTGATACGAATTAGCTGTATATTTAACTAAAATTTTAACAACACCCTTCCTTCCTTAGGATCTCCCGTGGTCTTTTAAAATCACATATCAATTCATTATTAATAATTCCATATTTGTTTACCCACAAGGGAAACCAGAACTCAGAAATACTTCTTTCCAAAATTTAAAAACTTTTGGATTCCTTAAGTTTCAATATCTATATTACGCCAGAGGAAACCAACTTAGTATAACCCAGACATTACACTTTGCCTTCTAAAATCACATGTCAGTTCTTATTGAGAGTTCCATATCCAACTATCCACAAAGAGGGGAAAAGTTCAAGAGTGCCTTTTTTCTCTGTCAGCAAACTCAGTCTCTTAATCCAAGATGAAAAGTAGCTTAAAGATCCTGTTAAATTGTCATTCCAAATTAACTGAGATTTCAAATGTTATCATTTCAGTTGCAGTCAGACGATAGGGACAGATCTCTCTAGAATATATCTTATTTATGTTCAGATCATATTGCAGTCAAATAATAGTCTCTTTAACATATGTCCAAGTATAATCCGGGTCGATTTAAGTATTTGTATTCAATCCAATTCAAGTAATTACTGATACTTAAGATTGCTCTTTGACTTTTCGAGGCCTCATTTGCAGGAGAAGTAGGCATATAATCAGCCTCTATCTCTTCCTTTGAGCTAGCTGCTCGTTGTTATGTAAAACGACCCATTAGCCAGTGGTATTGAAAGCTCACTTACTTGCCAAGTAGAATTGCCACGCTAGAAGTAGAAAGGTGATACATCAAAAGCTTACTGAAAGGAGCAAAAGAAAGCAGTCAGGCGTTCATCTTTTCCTGCTGCGCCAGCTATCATGGTGGCAGAGCCTCGGGACATGCAAGAAGCACAGGAACAGCCGCCGCTGTACCCCTAGTTTCCCGCAAAAGTCCCATGCCGAAGAAAAACCCCTCCAGGGTCTTCCTATGGGGGCGTCACATCTGTGTTGCCCCTCCAACCACCTGATTCAAAGGTGCCACAGGAGGACGATCTGCGGACACCTCTGAAGTCAAGATTTATTTATTTATTTATTTATTCCGTAACTTATATCCCGCCCTTCCCACAAGTGGCTCAGGGCGGCTTACAACAAATAATAAAACAATAAAATCGGAACAAATTAATACATTTAAATTCAAACATTTAAAACCTAAAAACCTTAAAATTTTACATTTTACATTAAAACTGTGCAGTATAATCACAAAGATCTAAGATCTAGAAAGCTACATTTGTCTAGTCAGGCGTAGGCTAACCGGAAGAGGGTCGTCTTACAGGCCCTGCGGAACTGAGTAAGATCCCGCAGGGCCCTCACCTCTTCCGGTAGCTGGTTCCACCACATAGGGGCCGTTGTGGAAAAGGCCCTGTCCCTAGTTATTTTGAGGCGCACTTCCTTGGGCCCGGGGATGGTGAGAAGATTTTGAGTCCCAGACCTCAGTACTCTCTGGGGAACGTGTGGGGAGAGACGGTCCCTCAGGTAGGCAGGTCCCAGGCCATATAGGGCTTTAAAGGTAATGACCAGCACCTTGTACCGGACTCGGTATATTATTGGAAGCCAGTGCAGAGCCCGAAGACCCGGCCGAATGTGCCCCCATCTTGGGAGGCCCAATAACAGCCGGGCCGCGGCATTCTGCACCAGCTGCAGTTTCCGGGTCCGGCACAGGGGCAGCCCCATGTAGAGGGCATTGCAGTAATCCAACCTCGAGGTGACCGTAGCATGGATCACTGTTGCTAGGTCGTCGGGATCCAGGAAGGGGGCCAACTGCCTTGCCCGTCTAAGATGAAAAAACGCGGACTTGGCAGTGGTCGCTATCTGGGCCTCCATATTTAGGGACGGCTCCAGCAGCACCCCCAGGCTTTTGACCCTGTCCGCCGGCCTCAGCGGGACACCGCCAAAAGCTGGCAAGGGGATTTCCCCCCCCGGCCCCCGACGGCCCAAACAAAGGACCTCTGTCTTCGCAGGATTCAATGTCAGTCCACTCAGTCTGAGCCACTCAGCCACGGCCTGTAATGCCCGATCTAAGTTATCTGGAGCGCAGACCGGTCGGCCGTCCATAAGCAGATAGAGCTGGGTGTCATCAGCATACTGGTGGCACCCCAGCCCATACCTTCGGGCAATCTGGGCAAGAGGTCGCATATAGATGTTAAATAACATCGGGGAGAGAACCCGATGACGTAACCCGGAAGCCGTGCAGGTGCAATTTCTGTAGATGTTTCAAAATACTGGAGGCTTCAAGTATTGGTGCAAAGTGCAGGCAGTGGTTCTTTGGAATACTGATGTAAAGTGCAAAGGTGCGAGGTGTAGGGTAGCAGATCTTTAAAGTGCTAGTGCAAGGTACAAGGCAGCAGTTCTTAAAGTGCTGGTGCAAGGTGCAAGACAGCAGATCTTAAAGTGCTAGTGCGAGGCGGAGAGATTGCAATTCTCAGAGTTCTCAAAGTGCAGAGTTCAGGCAGCAGTTTTTCAGTAGCCTACGGCTCTCCTTAGCCAATGGGTCCCCTCTTTTCCCTTGGTCAGTCGCTGCAGTTCGTCAGGCATCACAGCAGCCGGGGGGGGGGGTGAGATCTCCCTTTAGGCTCCTGGGCACCCTGACAGGCGCTTCAGTCCGCGCGCCGGTATCTGCCACTGGGTTTGCTGGCCCCAGCCCCCCCCCCCGCCCACTAGGGGATTGAGACATCTCATCCCTCTGGCTCCCGTCACGGACTGCCACACACACCCTCCGCCGTCTCTCCATCCGCTACTCTCTCCCTCCAAGTTCTAGCCAACAGACTAGTCGCCCTCCACCTGGAATTCCTGGAATTCATGTACTCCTGAATTCCAGGAAACCATCTATGCAGAAGTCATATTCTGCAAAGTGGAAATGATTTGCTAACTTCACATGGCAGAGTGATGTGACCGGCATTTTGCACTGCAACCAATGATCCTATCCTACCTCCAGTAGCTTCCTGAAGGGACTGATGCATCTGAAGCCCCCTCTGAAGTCCTTTGTTCCCACCTGGAGCTTATCGCTGGTACTCACCTAGCTCATGGGAAAGCCATTTGAGCCACTAGCCTCCTCACCACTTCACCTACTTTCATGGAAGACCACATTCCTAATTGCAATAACCTCGGCAAGGAGGACTAGTGAAATCTGCCTTTCGCTGTGATCCCCCATATATGCTCTTCCATAAAGATAAAGTGGCCCTAAGACCAGATCCAGCCTTCCTCCCAAAGGTGGTATCACCATTCCACCTCTCCCAACTGACGGTCCTTCCCACTTTCTTCCAAGAACCGTCCTACCAACTACAAAGGGCACTACACACCCTGGACGTATGTCGTGCCCTACCCTTCTACCTTGACAGAACCCGCCCCTTCCGGCGGAACCAAAGACTTTTTATCACCTATGGCAAACCACAAAGGGGCGAACACAGCTCGAGCCAGTGGTTCTTGAAATGGGTGACGATAAATTGTGGACACGAACTAGCACGATAAAATTGTGCTACGAAATAGCAAAGCAGCCCTTACCTGACATGCTTAGGGTGCATTCCATGAGGGCAATTGCCACCTCCTCGGCATTCCTGCGGGGGGGTCCCACTGGAAGATGTCTGTGCTGCCACCACATGGTCATCCCAATCCACGTTTGTATTATTTATTTATTATTATTTATTACTTAAAATTTCTATCCCGCCCTCTCCGCAAGCGGACTCAGGGCGGCTAACAACATACATTTTTACAATTTAACCATTAAAACTACAATTTAAAATTATTTAAAGCACTTAAATATTTAAAACATTTAAAACATTCCATTGCATTTTTGGTGCTGTATCACTATAATATAATTTAATGTAGATATAAATGTAATTGGTGATCATGGTACTCTGTAACGGTGTAAATTGGCAGCTCTCTCCCAATTTAGGTTAGGTCTCTAAGGCCTGTCGAAACAGTTCGGTCTTACAGGCCCTGCGGAAAGTAGAAAGATCCCGCAGGGCCCTTATGGCCTCTGGGAGAGTATTCCACAATTCTGGCGCTGCCACCGAGAAGGCCCTAGCTCGCGTCTGCCGCAACTTAGCCTCCCTTGGTCCAGGGACGGACAACAGATTTTTTTGTCCCTGAATGCAGTGCTCTCCGGGGAACATGTGGGGAAAGGCGGTCCCGCAGATAGACAGGCCTCTGACCATAGAGGGCTTTAAAGGCCAATACCAACACCTTGAAATGGACTCGGAACACAATAGGTAGCCAGTGCTCTCTCAGCACTGGCCGAATGTGCTCCCACCGGGAGAGCCCCATTAGCAGCCGCGCTGCAGCGTTCTGCACTAGCTGTAGTTTCCGGGTCAGCACCAAGGGTAGCCCCATGTAGAGAGCATTACAGTGATCTATTCTTGAGGTGACCGTAGCATGGATCACCAGTGCTAAGTTGTTGCGCTCCAGGAAAGGGGCCAACTGCCGTACCCGCCGGAGATGAAAAAAGGCGGATCTAGTAGTGGCTGCTACCTGGGCCTCCATTGTAAGAGAGGACTCCAGGAGCACACCCAAGCTCTTGACCTTGGGGGCCGGGATTAGTGACACCCCATCAAGAGCTAGCAGAGGGATCTCCCCCCCCCCCGGACCACCCTGGCTCAGATAGAGAGCCTCTGTCTTCGTCGGATTCACCTTCAACCGACTCAGCCTGAGCCAAGATGCTACGGCTTGAAGAGCCAGGTCTAGATTTTCTGAGGTACAGTCGGACTGACCACCCATCAATAGATAGAGCTGGGTGTCATCTGCATATTGGTGACATCCCAGCCCATACCTCCTGACAATCTGGGCAAGGGGGCGCATATAGATGTTAAATAACATCGGGGACAGAACCGCACCCTGTGGCACACCACATATAAGTGGATGCCTTCGGGATGATTCTTCCCCTATCACCACCCTTTGTCCCCGATCTTGAAGGAAATAGGCCAATCACTGTAAGGCAGACCCCTGAATCCCCACGTCGGCAAGGCGGCTAGTCAGTAGCTGATGGTCAACCGTATCAAATGCGGCCAACAGATCTAATAATAACAGCACCGCTGAGCTGCCCCGATCCAGATGTCGCATGAGGTCATCTATGAGGGTGACCAGAACCGTCTCTGTCCCGTGACCTGGTCGAAAGCCGGACTGGAATGGATCCAGTGTGGAAGTGTCATCTAGGAATCCCTGTAGCTGAGTTGCCACCGCCCGCTCTATAACCTTACCCAGGAAGGGAAGGTTTGATACCGGCTGATAGTTTGCCAATACAGCCGGATCTGCAGATGTTTTTTTCAAGAGGGGACGGATCACCGCCTCTTTAAGAGGTGTGGGAAAGATCCCTTCTACCAGGGATCTGTTGACAATACCCTCTAGTGGCTCACGTAACAGTGCTTGGCTAGCTTTTATAAGCCAGGACGGGCACGGATCCAACCTACAGGTCGTAGGGCGCACAGCGAAAAGGATCCTATCGACTTCCTACAGGCTGAGTGAATTGAAGGAGTCCAGAATTGGACCAAAAGACGCACTCAGTGCCTCAAGTTCTTTCACTGTTTCAATTATGGCGGGGAGGTCACGTCGGAGCGACGAGATCTTATCTGCGAAAAAACTCACAAAAGCCTCTCAGCCAATTCCCAATTCTCTAACGTTTGGTTTACCTTGCGGTAAAACTGTTAATGATCAAATTATACTAAACAATTGTGCTGGGCGCGAGGTCGCAGATGCAATCCGGGACGCAAAGTAAACCTTCTTTGTGGCCCGGACTGCCATCTCGTAGGTCCGCATAAATGACCTATAAGATGTTCTCGAAGCTTCGTCATGAGTACGTCGCCATTGTCTCTCTAGTTATAATATTATAATAATAATAATAAAATTTTATTTATACCCCGCCCTCCCCACTGAGGCAGGCTCAGGGCGGCTAGTTGTCTCAATCGCCGTTTCATTGATCACAGCTCCGGGATATACTACGGAGCAGATCGTGAACGGGGATGGAGAGGACGTCGGGGAGCGATCTCGTCAATGGCTATGGAAAGCTGGCTATTCCAGATCTCCACTAGCTCATCTAACGAGTCACTAGAGGGCCAGGGATCACGCAAAGCCATTTGAAGCCGCAAGGGGTCCATCTGCCTTCGCAGGCGAGCTAAAACTTGCTCGCCGCTTAAACAGGGTAAAGGTGGTGTATCCACACGGGCCCTCAGGGCATAATGGTCAGACCATGGCACTGCCTCAGCAGAAATCTGATCCAATACAACTCCCGCTGCAAAGATCAGGTCTAATGTGTGTCCAGCCCGATGTGTCGGCACTGTTATATATTGGGAGAGTCCCAGTGCTGCCATGGAAGACACTAGGTCCGTCGCCCGAGTGGAAGCCACGTCCTCGGCATGGACATTGAAGTCACCCAGGACTATAAGCCGAGGGTACTCCAATGCCCAGCCTGATACAGCCTCCATCAGGGACGGTAAGGCACTGGCCGGTGCATTAGGCGGACGGTACACCAGCAAGATTGCCAACCTCTCCCCAGCATCTCACATCAAGCCAGCACACTCCATGCCCACGATCTTTGGTGGCGGGAGTGCCCTAAAGGAGCAATCCTCCCGTATGAAAAACGCCACCCCTCCCTCCCACTCGCTAGTCCGAGACTAGTGAAGGACGGAGAACCCAGGCGGGGCTACTTGTGAGAGAGCAACCGTCTCCCCATCCCGTACCTAGGTCTCCATCACGCAAACCAGGTCCATCTCCTGCCTGATTAAAAAATCCTGCAGGACTGAGGTCTTATTATTTATGGACCTGGCATTGCACAATAACAGGGACGGAGGCGAGTGCTTCCACTTGGCCCCCATACCGCTATCGTTGGGATGGGACACAGGCTGGAAGGGGAGCGAGCCCTCTTGTGTCTCAATCTCCTTCCGTTCCAATTTTGCCTGCTCCCACCGCTATACTTTCCCCTCCCCAGGAGCACTGGAATCCCCTGGCCAATCATCTCTTACTGATGGTCTTCACAGAGTCTCAGATCACCAGCAGCGCACACAGCAAGTATCCTGCTTTTCTACCCACTACTTAGTGCTCTATCCACTAATAATTCCTATGACCTGATTGAAAAACTTGTTCCTACTGCTAGTAATTATAATTTTTTTTCTTTTTCCCATCCTAGCCAATTTGTTCAAAAAGACCCCCCCACACACTACCTTTCTATCCAACCAATTGGCAAAAATTTATGCTTTAGTTCAATTTAGCAGATAAAAATCAATTTAGGTCCAAATACACTCATTTTTTTAAAACCTCAGGATGAGCAATAACATATGGGTAGGTTCACCAGTATGAAGACACTGGTGAGCCACTACTCCCTAGATGTCTGCACACGGAGAGACGCATCCTTTGGCCACTCTGTCCTGCAGTCTATCCTGCAATGATACCACAACTGGGACACCAGGTAAGCACATAACACACAGGGCTGTGCACTAACCTCTACTCTTTTTCAGCCTCCACTGCTATGGCCAGCACCATCCAGCATCACAGCCATCCAGCATCACAGCTCGCTACTCACCCAAGTGTGGGACTGCACAGGGACCACGAAGATGATAAACAGGTTGCTTACCTGTAACTGATGATCTTCGAGTGGTCACCTGTGCAGTCACACATGACCCACCCAGCCTTCCCCACTGCTGACTCACTCGTCAAACCACTACAGATGCATTGGCCAATGGCAGCTGGAAGAAACTGAGTGGGAGGCAGTCCTTTCCCCCGGACCCGGTCATGCACAGTGACTACTTTTGGCCGGGCCTGTGGGTGGGGGGGGGGGAGGACTGCCAGGAAAAGAGATGCTGATACTGCTTTGAAAATCACCGAGATAGGATTCGTGCAGGGCATCGAACCCAAGTGTGTGACTGCACAGGTGACCACTCAAAGATCATCAGTTACAGGTAAGCGATCTGTTTTTTTTCTGTGACACTACAAGCACTGAGTGTAGGGGGCACTGCTGAGAAGGAGCATGTGGTTCCTGGGCAGAAACAAGCTTCTGACTCTGGCACACAGTGCCCTCTGGAGGCTTTTAGCTGTAAAGACCTTTCCATTGGCAGACCTTCTCATGCACAGTCCCCCATGTGTGTCTGCACAGAATATACTCGATGAACAATAGTTACAGTAAGTGTAACTTTGTTTTATATCCTACAGGTCTATATTATTTGAGCACAATATATGAAACACTGATACTAGAACTTTACTGATTTAATTTTGCTCTGAATTGCATTGGAAACAGTTAACTTGATTCATCCTTAATCCCACAAGTACAATATGTGCTGTTTTAACTGTTTCGATTGAATCATTTTTACTGCAGCAACTTGGAAGCTGTACTGTTAAGTATGTGCACACATGTGCAAACTTTGTAGCTTTTTTGAAATTATATGAATTTCTGCAGTTTGTCTGGTTAAAAGTAATATGCCCTGTTGAGAAACAATTGTACTGATCTGCTGAATGTCTAAAGAATTACTGGCTTCTGTAGTTTCCATAGTGTAATCTTGCTAAGCAATTGTTTCCTGGTTAATATCCAAGCTTCCTGAGTCAGGAATCTGGCTGACCACTAGGAAAAATATTGTTCACATTTCTTTTAAACCAACCAGCAACATGTTGGATAGAGAAATATGAGCTCAGTATAGTACGTTTTAGGTTTAATATACATTTCTGCAAGAAATAATTTAATTTGCTGCACTTGTGTTATGCACATCAGTATCCATGTCAGGTCAGATATGTGAAAACTACCCCTCTACATGTCCAGAATGTAAGTCCTAGCCTGGGGTAATCAATCTCCATGGAAAGGAAAGCAAAACAAAAAGGAAAAGAAAAGAAAGATACTTAATCAGAGAATACTTCTTAATCAGAAGACAGAATAGCCAAGAGGGAGACAAAATAGCAGAGTACAAGATGGTGAGGCTGAACTATTCAAATGGCAACAATACAGAGTGATTTACTTGTGGCAGTCCAATAATACTAATCCCAGTGCCCAGTTATATTTAAGCCAATTCCCAGTTACAGCTAATTTTAACCCAAACTGTGTTTCTCTCATATGGCTTGTCCAGAGATACCAATCTGGAGAGGTGTCTTTTCTGCTAGAGTTTATGTATAAAATCATTTCCAGCATGAATTAAAAGTAATTTTATATATCAGGACATTGAAAGACAGCTTGGCAGTCCACACAACTGACAGGTGGGTCATACAGTGGCTGACAGGTGCATTTCCTCAATCATAGAATGTGCTGAAATAATTATGGTTTATTTAATGCCAGTATAGTATCTAGGACTGAGTTTATAGGGTTTTCTCTCTCATGGACTGTGGATAGCTTTTTTGTCTAAAATACAGAATGACTCCATGAAAGTAGTTTCAACAAATTGCCTAATATAGTTTCCATATCTTGAAGTTCTTTTATGTTGTCAGGAAGCTAGAAGAACCCAGGTGGCAGTGTATTTTCAATGTCTCCTGAATTATTTGTAAGTACAATTAATATTAGCAGTCAGTAAATGTAAGACTAAGTATTGTTATGATCCTGGATGATGGTTTTCTATGCCAGTTTTGCCATGGTCCACCAATTATCATCTCATCCAGTTCTTTTATTCCTTTCTGTAGTCAACTGAGCTACCTTACTGTAATTGATGAGAAATATTACCAGTTTGGGGGATGTAATGTGCAGGACTCAGTGTTGTAAGCAGTGAAATGTATAACATTTAAAACTGCTTTTTAATATAGATAAATGTAGAACAGGAAGTCATTTCACATGTTGAAACTTCAGGATGGTGGCCATTAACACACAGCTCTGTCCTGTCTCCATATTTCTATCCTGTAGCAAAAGTCACCTCCAGAGCTATTTACTGGGAGAGAGAAGAGGTCTAATTCACAGTCATACATTGGACGACCCATTCAGCTTGACAAGATTTTGCTTTCCAAAGTAAAAGTGCCTCATACGTTTGTGATCCATTCATACACACGGCCAACAGTTTGCCAGTATTGCAAGAAGCTACTAAAGGGACTTTTTAGACAAGGTTTACAATGTAAAGGTAAGCGTGTTTAAGTAATGAGTTCCATAATATGCCTGTTTTCAAGCCAAAATCTTTTAAAGCACTGTATGTATCATAATGTGAATATAGAACAGATATCCATATGGTTTTTGTGTTCTTCACAAATTAATTATACCTGTCTCAGAGAACTATAGTTACCAATTGAATAGTCAGATTCCACTTTTTACTGTGAAAGCAGCAGTAACAAATTCAGCTATATCAGAGAAATATTCAGATGAATGGAGAAGATAGCTCTTTATACTGATGTTTAGTAAGACCAACATGTTTCAATGTCAGCTGTTCAGCAGACACAGGTTGGTTTAACTAAACTAGAAGTCTGCATTTATAATGTTCTTTTGCTATAAACAGTTATCTCAAGTAAGTGCAGGATATAGCTCTTGAAATTCTATGAACAGGAAAGGAATGTCGGTACGTGAGCTGGTTATCATCAGTTGTATGGAGCTAGAAAAAAGAGGGTTGTGAAGGACCCCTAAGAGTGAGAGCCAGTTTAGTGTAGTGGTAAGTGTGTGGTCTCTTATCTGGGAGAACTGGGTTTGATTCCCCACTCCTCCACATGCACCTGCTGGAATGGCCTTGGGTTAGCCATAGCTATCGCAGGAGTTGTCCTTGAAAGGGCAACTGCTGTGAGAGCCCTCTCAGCCCCACCCACTTCACAGGGTGTTTGTTGTGGGGGGAGAAGATATAGGAGATTGTAAGCTGCTCTGAGTCTCTGATTCAGAGAGAAGGATGGGGTATAAATCTGCAGTCTTCTTCTTCAAACTTCATAAAGTCAGAATTTACATTGAACCACTATTTCCCTCATTAATGTCTAAATTTAGAATGGTTTTATCACGATTTGATGCATTCACTCAAATAATCTGTTTTCATCTTTGGTTTTCAAGATTGCACTTTATGTTTGTTCATGGGATAGTAAATGTTACTTAATCTGTACATGAGCCAGTTATCATCAGTTGTATTGAGCTAGAAAAAAGTGGGTTGTGAAGGACCTCTGAGAGTGCAATTCAACTCTTAAGCTATATACTTACACTGCAATACAGAATGCTTTTGGTAGGATTTACCTGTCCTTTTGTCTGTATTGTTGCAATCATAACCCACTGAAGTGATCTTGTTTAAAAGGGTATAACTCTGGTTGAGATTGCACAATAGAAGGCCTGAAAATAATCTCCATATTTCCGTCACTGTGCTCTCTTCTCCACCCACCCTGTTCATATTGTTCATGTGGTAAACCCCCTAACATTTAGATAATATGAATGTTCAGAATGGCTCTTTGCTTGGGGAATGAAGCATTTTGTAATCTGGATTATATGAGGGAAAGGAGCATTGCCAGTTTGTCCAACTGAAATCTCACATAGGAAGTCACAAAGAACTGGGGTATTCAGAGAATAGGCTCGCAGAAAGCATTATAGTACTTAATAAGGGAGCTGTGGTAGAATACCTGTTTTGCATACAGAAAGTCTCAGGCTCATTTCAGTCCTTATCATCTGCAGTTAGCAGGTGTTTGGGAAGATGTTTCTTTGCTTGAGACTATGGAGACTAATTTAAGAAGGCACCTGAAGAGACAATGTTGAAGCAGTAGATGGACTGGGACAAAGCTGCATATAGTAATATGTACAAGAATTGCTGTTTACAATTGTTGGAAAAAAAGAAGGGAATCAAGGGAGCATAGAGTTTCTAAATCTTGGCTCTACCAATTATTGTGCTTCTACTTTCATTGTGACCTTAGGCCAATGAGGACCAAGAAGTGCATGATAGAAGACTTAACTTCACTTGTTGATTTGATTAACCAACCACCATCTTGATTGTAACAGCCTTTGAAGTCTTAACTGTGTATATTTTAAGCAAAAGTAAATCTTATGGCCCAAATCTTTTTTTAAAAATTACATGAATTATTACATGAATTTGTGTTCATGTGACTTCATAAGAGTCCTGTTCATACCTATCAAAATATAACTCTCTTACTGAGGAGGGGGAAATCATCTCTTCTCTTAAATCAGATTGCAGGTTCAACTGTCACAAACGCTGTGCACCTAAAGTGCCAAATAACTGCCTTGGGGAAGTGGCAATTAATGGAGGTAAGTTCTCTTGAGCACTGTTGCAATGTGTTCTAACTGCCTTTTGAGGAAAGAACAAATACTAATAGGTTGACAGCAGCTTTTTTAAAAGAAAAAAATGCATGTATTAAAGGTAAAAGTAAACCAACTGATGTTACACACATTACCTTCCCAGATAACCCTTTACTTGAACACTGAAATTAATTAATTAACCATGAACTGTCAGTATCAGATACTTTATAATATGACAAAGGAAGCATATTTCTAAACCCTAGAGTATGAAGAATGAAACCCAGTTGGGAATTTAGACACATAAGATATGGCCATTTACACTAAATAATGCACTTTCAATCCACTTTCCAACTGGATCTTACTGTGTGAACTGGCAAAATCCAGTTGGAAAGTGCATTGAAAGTAGATTGAAAGTGCATTATTTAGTGTGTGCAATCTCAGCTAAGGGAGTTTGTATAAGAATCTCATTCTTCCTTATGAGGGTAAATGCTTCTTAGAAACAGAGGAGGAAATGCCATCAGTTTGTCTATAGGTAGAACTGAAAAAAATCAAAAGCATCTTATTTTAATTTTGAAGGCTTCAGGTAGTAATTTTATTATAAGAATATAAGAACATAAGAGAAGCCATGTTGGATTAGGTCAATGACCTATCCAGCCCAATACATTGTCTCAATGTGGCTAAAAAACCAGGTGCCATCAGGAGGTCCACCAGTGGGGCCAGGACTCTAGAAAAACCATATTTTAATGGTGATTTTATATTTCAGTTAATCCCTGAGTGTAGGAAAGTGATAGTTTTAGGCAGATTATTGTCATTAGGGTAAGTTTGTCACACTTATTATGAACATGCAATTTCTTTTGAGGAGGGGTACCTTTTCAGTTTTCATTATCCTCTAAGTTTAAACTAAACCAAGCAACCACCCTCTGAACAAATGCACAGAATAATTCCATCCATTGCAGAAGTCATTTTTAAAATAGGAAATTTACCTTTCCAATCATATAAGGCCTATTCCAAGTTATGGCTAAATAGCACTTTTATATTCCCAGGAGGGAACCATTTGCTTTGCATACACCTGAGTACCAATAACAAAAAGTACCAATAGTAGAGAAGTATCCTCAGTGAGTGAAAGTATATGAAAGCAATCTCATATATCCAACATTGTCAGTTTTAGTGGAAAAGAGGTTTTTCCCCCTCCAATCAATGGTTTTATGGAGTACCAAATTCCCACTTTGAAAAGTGCCTCTCAGGAAACTATTCAAGTGTGTTTGCAACCTAAATATCCATCTCACGGATTACAGAAATGTTTATTAAAAGTTGTCTTCAAAGTTAAAGATTGCTGGTGGCATAATTATATACCAAGTTATGCTCATTGAGAGAACGCTCAACAATTTATCCTTACACAAAATGTGCATCAGCTTATAGAAATAAACCCTTAAAAGTTGCCCTTTTCTCCATGTTATGTTATTTTTGGAATTATCACAAAACAAAATTGCATTAAACACAACTGTAATCCAGTTTTAGATCTACTAATGATAGTCTGCCATGATGAAGCCCTGTGTTTTCTAAAAGTAAGGTTAGTTAAATCAATCATAGGTAAATGGCCATTCTGCACCTTACCTAGAAGGGGTTGTCTTTGCAGTTAAAATGATTGATCCCAATCCCTTTCTCAGTTTCAACTTTCAGAAAAGGTAGATTCAGGTTTGTGTTGGCTTTGTCCTGTCCTTAGTAGCCCTTTGTCTCCTAGGAGAATCTTTCTGATGGTACATCTGGATCCTCAGCCCCTCTAGGTTTCTTTGCATCTTCTGAAAAGTAACAGCTTTTTTTTTATTTTGCTACTTTTTGGGGGGGCGGGGATCTGGCAATGGTATAGTGTTGCACAGCATCTAATTGTCTCAGATAGTTGAGACAGTTATTGTTTCTTCTTGTTCTCTTCACTCTCTGATAACATGGATGCTAAGGTTAGTGTGTTAGTATCATAACAGCTCTATCCAGAGGAGAATCATTATTTTTAATATATTTTGAAATATTTTATTTAATATGTCTTCCTCTTCCTCCCCCTCCCCTTCTTGTTTTTGCACATCCATCTATTCTGTCTTGCCATGTAGTGATATTTCTGTGCTCTTTTCTGTTTGTAAAATATGGCTGTGCTTCAGGATGCTAAGAAATAAAGAGCATTTCCCCACAAGTATATAGAATCTAAAATGAAGGATCCCTTTTTTACAATTGGGTATGGAAAAACCTTGGTCCTTTTTCCTGCAGTGATAAAGCAGGATGGGAAAAACTGGATCAAGTGTGAATAAGCACTACCATGTCTTGATCCTGACACTTTTATGTGAAACCTTAGAGGAATCAAAGCAGTTTTAAAAATCTATATATATGCACATCATATCTATACTGCAAAAATATTATAAAATAGAATAATTCTTAGCTATATATGGCTTCCAGATGCAAAAGTCAGTTGTAGAATTGAGAGTGCCAGAGTATAATTAAGATCTGTTTCTTAGGGTTTCTTAATACGTTCCAGATTTGCTTAGTCCTGGTGCTGAGTCTGATGTGGTCATGGAAGAAGGAAGTGATGACAATGACAGTGAGAGAAACAGCGGACTCTTAGATGAAATGGAGGAGTCTCTGGCCCATGATGCTGAAATGGCAATCATGAACCAAGGTGATAATGGAGAAATGCAAGATGCTGATCCTGACCATGATGAAAGTAACAGAATGATCAGGTGAATTTTTGCTGTCAGCACTTCTAGGTCTCAGAAAAGCTTGTCTGTCTGTTGAGTGTGTTTTTCTTCTACCCTTCCTCTAGGTGTTCAGAGCAGCTTAAAGGGTTCTCCCTTCTCCATCATATCCTCACTACAAACCTTGTGATTGCCACAGTACCCAGGTTATTCTCAGAAGGTCTATGTATCTTGAGGTCACCTAGTGAGCTTCAAGGCAGCGTGAGGATTTAAACCTGGATCCAAATCACTAAGTCCACTTTATAGTATGAAACCCTAACCAGTATTTTACATTGGCTGTATCTCTGTAATTAGAATTAAAAGTGAAAATTCTAACATGGATCCAACCCAGTATTTATAGTGCCATCCTAAACAGAGTTAACTCTTCTGAGTCCATTGAATTTTTGGGGCTTAGAATTGTGTGAATCTGCCTAGGACTGCACTTTTGACATCTCTTGCTTGTGAATCTCAAAGATAAAAGAATATAACTGTAGCAAGAAATGCAGATTTCTTGACAGAACAGACCTAATATTTGCACATCTGCATAACACATTCCTGAAGGCATAATGCCAGAGTAGTACTCAAATTCAGGTTGCTTAATGGCCACACTATCTAAATGGAACCTCCATGTTTTAATGCATCAGATCTCAACATCTTGTCCCCAGATGCTGATGACAAACAGAGAAGGGCTTTGGGCCTCATTTCCTGCTTACAAACCTCTGAGAAGCATCTGGTTGCCGGTTGGAAACAAGATGTTATACTAGATGGACCTTTGATGTAATTCTGCAAGAGGCTTCTTGTGTGGTGTTTTTTGTGCTTCCAGTCACAGAATCATGAAGTTGAAAGGGACCTCCAGGGTCATCTAGTCCAACCTCCTGCACAATGCAGAAAATTCACAAGTACCTCCTCCCTGCACATACACACTAGTGACCCCTGATCCAAGGCCAGAAGATGGCAAAAATTGGCCTGGAAAAACGTTACTGCCTGACCCCGAAGTGGTAAACAGCATTTCCCTGGGCCATGAGAACTGATGTAACCCTTCCAGCTGACCTTCTCATGAACTGCCTAAGTTCATAGAATCAGCATTGCTGTCTGATGGCCATCTAGCCTCTGCTTAAAAACCTCCAAAGAAGAAGAGCCTGACGGATAGCGAGAGATAGCCGAGAACTGAGCCAAAGAGACTGATAATAGTAGATACGTTGACAAGGAGACTCCACACCAGTTCTTCCAGAACTATAAATGTATTTACAGATATTAACAGAAGTGCAATATATTTACAGTACAGAGCTTCAAAGTGCTTCGCCAGACTATCAATAATACAAAGAGGAAAAAGTCTCTAGCACTCAGCTCCTTATATATTCCAGCCCACCAATCAGGTGAATATGCTGACTCACTGTGACAGGTACTTTCCAGGCATTGCATCAGCCTGCCTTGTGATTCTTGTCACATGACCTTACTACTTTGACAGTAGATGATCTACATGCTTAACTTGTAAGCTACCTATCACTGACAGAGCCCAAGGAAGGAAACCTGTTCCACTGAGGAACCACTCGAACTGTCAGGAAGTTCTTCCAGATATTTAGTTGAAAATTCTTTTGAGTTAATTTCAACCTGTTGGTTCTGGTCTGACCTTCTGAGGCAATAGAAAGCAACTCCGCAGCATCCTTTATATGTCAACTCTTCAAAGCCCTTCTCTTCATATCACTTCTCTGTTATCTCCTCTCCAGGCTAAACATACCCAGCCCCTTCAACCTTTCCTCATAGGACTTGGTCTCCAGACCCCTCATCATCTTTTTGCCCTCCTCTGGACACGTTTCGGTTTGTCTATATCCTTCTTAAATCCTTCTACTGTATTTGCTACCTCTCCCAATTTAGTGTCAGAAGTGAGAAGAAGAGGAGGAGATTTATACCCCACCCTTCACTATTCAAAGGAGTGTCACAGCGGCTTACAATCTTCTTTCCCTCCCCCTCCCCACAACAGACACCATGTGAGGTAGGTGGAGCTGAGAGAACTCTAACAGAAACTGCTCTTGAAAGGAAAGCTCTGTGAGAATTTGCGATTGCGTGAAGGTCCCATCAGCAGGTGTATGTGGAGGAGTGGGGAATCAAACCCAGTTCTTCCAGATAAGAGTCCTCTCACTTAATCACTACACTAAACTGGCTGTCATGATCTGTCAATCAGTTACATATCCACCTAACAGTAATAGGATCCAAACCACATTTTTCCAGTTTGTCAAGAATATGATGTGGAACCTTATCAAAAGACTTTCTGAAATCAAAATAAAGTATGTCTAAAGCATTCCCCTGATCCAGCAAGGTAATAATTTTCTCGAAAAAAGAGATCAAGTTAGTCTGACATCATTTGTTCTTGAGAAACCCATGCTGGCTCTTTTCTTAATTCTCAAGGACTAACTGACTATTTGTTTTAAAACTTTTCCAGGTATAGACAGCAAGCTGACAGATCAGTAGTTACCAAATCCTCCTTTTCTTCCTTCTCAAAGATGGAGACAACATATGCCCACCACCAAACATCTATCGCCTCGCCTGTTCTTAAAAAACTCTCAAAAATAATGGCCAGAGGCTCAGAAATTATATTCTCAAGTTCATTTAGTACTCTTGGATGCAGTTCATCTGGCCCCAATGACTTAATAAAAAGGTAAAGGTAATCCCCAGTGCAAGCACCAGTCGTTTCCAACTCTGGGGTAACATTGCTTTCACGGCAGACTTTTTATGGAGTGGTTTGCCATTGCCTTCCCCAGGCATCTATACTTTCACCCCAGCAAGCTGGGTACTCATTTTACCGACCTTGGAAGGATGGAAGACTGAGTCAACCTTGAGCCAGCTACCTGAATCCAGCTTCTGCCGGGATCAAACTCAGGTCGTGAGCAGAGTTTAGGGCTGCAGTACTGCAGCTTTACCACTCTGTGCCATGGGGCTCTTTCCAATTACTTAGTTTCATTTAAATAAACTAGGTGTTTATGCGCTACCCCTAAGCTGATCCTAGCTGCAGCTCCTTTCTCTCTGTTTTTGACATGTTGAGCATTGTTTCTCTCAGAAGAAAAGATTGAAAAAAGTAGGAATTGAGCAGTTCTGCCCTCTCTTCATCACCCATTATAATTTCACTTTCCTGTCCCCACAATGGGTCTACCATATCCCTGCTCTTTTTCTTACTTTGAACATAAGAAAAGAACCCTTTTTTTGTTGTTCTTAGAATTTCTTGCTAGCCTAAGCTTATACTGAGCTTTAGCCTTCCTAACTTTCTCTCTACAAGCACTGATTATCTGATTATATTCATCCTTCTTCCATTTCCTAAATGAGTCTTTTTTATTTCTCAAGTCTTTAGAGAGCTGTTCATGGAGCCACCTTGGCTTCTTTAGGCTCCTCCCATTTTTCCTTCTTATAGAAATCATTTGTAATTGTGTCTTCAATATTTCACTTTTAAGAAACCCCCACTCCTCTTGAACTCCCTTCACCATAAGTATTCCCGGCCATGGGATTCTACCTAGCATAACTTTAGGTATGTCTAAATTTGTTCAACATATATATCTATGTACAGCTTTTCCCTTCCCCAAGACTTTAAATTCCAAAATTACTACTACCAAGGGTGCTAACTATTTATACCTCATCAACCAGTTCTTCCTTGTTGGTGAGAATCAAGTTCAAGAAAGCAGATCCCCTTGTTTCCCTCCCCATTTTCTGAAAAATAAAATTGTCAGCAAGACAATTCAGGAATTTATTTGACCTTTCGTTTAGCAGATATCTGGGTAATTGAAATTTTCCATGACTACTATGTCCCATCTCTTTGAGAACTTTGTAATCTGTTCTAGGAGTGTCTTGTCCAAGTCCTGTGCCTGGCTTGGTCATCTATAGCAGATCTCCACAATAATATCACTACTATTATTTCTTACTCCTTTCATTTTTACCCAGAGACTCTCAGCTGAACTTCCATGCATTTCCTCACAAATGTATACCTTTTTAACATATAATGTGACTCTTCCTACCTTTTTTATTTGTCTACCCCTTTTAAATAAATTACATCCTTCAATCCTAATATTCCAATTGTGTCATCCCACCAAATTTCAGTAATGCCTATTAGGTCATAGTCCCCTTCCTGTATTAGGACTTCCAGTCCTCCTGCTTGTTTCCCATACTCTGCACATTAGTGTGGAGACATCGGAATCTGTGTTTTATGCTCCCTGAAGTTTTCATTTCTGTACTTATCTGTAAGTTAGTGTTACCTAGCCTATGTGCTAGGTAACACTAACTTACAAAACTTTAGTGTTCTTATCTCCGGTTATTGACATTGTATTAGGCTTTGAATTTTTGTCTCACTCCCCCATATAATTTATTTTAAAACCTATTATTAGGTTTGTAAGGCTCTTTTTCCTAACCTCATGAGGTGCAAACCATCTCCCAATAGAAGAGCTTCATCTCAAAAGCATAATCCATGGTCCAAAAATTCAAACCTTTTCTGATGACACCATCTACATAGCTAGTCATTTATTTGCAGTATTCTTCTTTCCCATCCTTAGCCACAGCTTTCAACAGGAAGAACTGACAGAAACACAATCTGCACTCCTGGTTCCTTCACTTCTTACCCTGAGCCACATAGTTTCTTTTAATATATCTTGGGGCTGTGCCAGGCAGTATTATTTATTCTCACATGGATCAGCAAGAAGGGATAATATGTCTGTGGGCCTGATGAGTCTTCCTATCCTTTCAGTCACATCCTGGATGCATGCAGCGGTAGACAGCATACCTTTCAAAATGACAAGACTTTAGGCTCTACCCCTCTGAGTAGGGAATCCAGCACACACCTTCTCCTATACTGCGGAGTAGAAACTCAAGTCCTCTCATCCACAGGGAACTGAGGAAGTAGCCCTTGTTCCAGTGGTCCAGAACCAATATCTATGGGGAGGTCATGGAATAATAATAATAATAATAATAATAATAATAATAATAATAATAATAATAATAATAATAATAATAATAATAATAATAATAATAATAATAATAATAATAATAATAATAATAACAACTTTATTTTTATATCCCGCCCTCCCCCGCCGAAGCGGGCTCAGGGCGGCTAACAGACATGGGGATCCCATGATTCATAAAACAATGTAAACAATTTAAATTTATCAGTTGCATAATAGATTTTTAAAATAGATAAAATGTATAAAATGGGTGCTAAATACTGTAATCATAATATCCACAAGATGGCTAGATGTCAGATTAATCGGGTTCTATCTCAAAAGCAAGCTGGAAAAGAAGTGTTTTGCAAGCCCTGCGGAATTGGTTCAGGTCCCGGAGGGCTCGCACCATCTTTGGAAGGTGGTTCCACCAACGAGGGGCCATCACTGAGAAGGCCTGCTCCCTAGTAGCCTTCAACCTGGCATCTCTTGGCCCAGGGATTGTTAGTAAGTTCTGAGAGCTAGATCTTAGTGCTCTCTGGGGCAGATATGGGGAGAGGCGGTCCCTTAGGTAGGCAGGTCCTCGGCCATATAGGGCTTTAAAGGTAATAACCAGCACTTTATAGCGAACACGGTACACAACCGGCAGCCAATGCAGATCCCGCAGCCCAGGCCGCGCAGGTTCCCACCGTGGTAGTCCCTCCAGCAGCCTGGCCGCCGCGTTCTGGACTACCTGAAGTCTCCGTGTTCGGTATAAGGGCAGCCCCATGTAGAGGGCATTGCAGTAGTCTAGTCTCGAAGTGACCGTTGCGTGGATCACAGTTGCTAGGTCGTTGCGCTCCAAGAAGGGAGCCAGCTGCCTCGCCCTCTTGAGATGGAAGAAGGCGGATCTAGCAGTGGCGGCTATCTGGGCCTCCATTGATAGAGAGGATTCCAGTAGCACTCCCAGGCTTTTGACTTTGCGCACTGGTACCAGTGGCGCACCGTCAAAAGCCGGTAGGGTAATCTCCCCTCCCGGTCCGCCGCGGCCCACGCAAAGGACCTCAGTCTTCGCCGGATTTAACTTCAGCCCGCTCAGCCTGAGCCAGTCAGCCACGGCTTGTAATGCCCGGTCCAAATTTATAGGGACATCACCAGCCCGGCCGTCCATCAATAGATAGAGCTGGGTGTCATCTGCATATTGATGACAACCCAGCCCATACCTCTGTGCAATCTGGGCAAGGGGGCGCATAAAGATGTTAAACAACATCGGGGAGAGAACTGCTCCCTGGGGCACACCACAATGAAGTGGGTGCCTCTGAGACAGCTCCCCCCCAATTGCCACCCTTTGTCCCCGACCATCAAGAAAGGAGGAGAGCCACTGTAAGGCTAGCCCCCGAATTCCTGCGTCGGCGAGGCGGTGGGTCAGCAGCCGATGGTCGACCATATCGAACGCAGCCGATAGGTCTAGCAGCAGCAATACCGCCGAGCCGCCTCGATCCAGTTGTCGTCGGAGGTCATCCATGAGGGTGACCAGGACTGTTTCCGTCCCATGGCCCGGGCGAAAGCCGGACTGGCATGGGTCTAAGATGGAAGCGTCCTCCAGAAATTCCTGTAACTGCACTGCCACAGCCCTCTCGATAATTTTGCCCAAAAAGGGCAAATTTGAGACCGGCCGGTAGTGCGCCAATTCGGCCGGGTCTGATGACGGTTTTTTCAAGAGAGGGCGGACCAATGCCTCTTTCAGGGGTGTTGGAAAAGCACCCTCTGAAAGGGATCGATTTATAATATCCCGTATAGAATATCTTAATTCCTCCTGGCAGGCCTTAATTAGCCAGGAGGGGCATGGGTCCAGATCACAAGTCGTGGATCGTGCAGTACCAAGAATTCTGTCAACTTCCTCCAAGCTGAGCGGGTCGAAGCAGTCCAGAGTTAACTCAGAAGACACGCATTGGGCTTCGAGTTCACTTACTGCCTCCAAATTGGCAGGGCAGTCATGGCGGAGTGATTGGACCTTATCCGCAAAAAATTTCGCAAAAGCCTCACAGCCAATCTCCAATTCCTTAGCTTTTAAGTTGCCTTGAGGCAATGTAGTCAGGTTCCGAATTATTCTAAATAATTGGGCTGGGCGCGAATTTGCAGATGCAATCTTAGCCGCAAAGTATGTTTTCTTTGCGGCCTTGATTGCCATCTCATAGGACTTCATAAACTTCCTATAAGATGTTCTAGTCGCCTCATCACGAGTACGCCGCCATTGCCTCTCTAGCCGTCTAAGGCCTTGTTTCAGCTGGCGTAATTCCGGGGTATACCACGGAGCCAGCTTAGTCCGGGGCCGCAGAGGGCGCCGAGGTGCGATCTCCTCGATGGCCCTAGAGAGCCGGCTATTCCAGGTCTCAATCAGGCCATCGAGGGAGTCGCCAGAGGGCCAGGGATCCCGCAGAGCCATCTGGAACCGTTCCGGGTCCATTTGGCTCCGCGGGCGAGCCATAATCGGCTCCTCGCCTAAACAGGTTTGGGGGGGCATATCTACACGGGCCTTGAGGGCGAAGTAATCCGACCATGGCACTACCTCTGCAGTTATATCGCTCACTACGATCCCAGCCGCAAAGATCAGGTCTAACATGTGTCCGGCCTGGTGGGTGGGGGTTGCAACAAATTGAGAGAGTCCCAGTGTCGCCATGGAAGACACTAGGTCCGCCGCCTGACTGGAGGACGGGTCATCAGCATGGACGTTGAAGTCACCCAGGATTATCAGCCTTGGGTGCTCCAACGCCCAGCCTGTCGCCGCCTCGAGCAGGGACGGTAAGGCGTTGGCTGGTGCGTTAGGCGTACAGTACACCAGCCAAATCGCCAACCCCTCTCCATCCCCCCACGCCAGACCGGCACATTCAATGCCCTCAATCTTTGGGGCCGGGAGCGCCCTGAAGGAGTAAGCCTCCCGTGCAAATAATGCCACTCCTCCCCCCCGCCCGCTAGTCCGCGATTGGTGGAAGACTGAGTAACCTGGGGGAGCTGTTTGCGAGAGGGCTACTGTATCACCCTCCCGGGTCCAGGTCTCAGTCACGCAAGCCAGGTCCATATTCTGCTCGAGCATAAACTCTCGGAGAGTTGAGGTCTTATTATTAATGGACCTGGCGTTGCATAACACCAATGACGGAGGCGGGTTACACCTGGCCCTACTACCTGTCACCCTTGGGATGGGCCGCAGATTGGAGGGGGGCCGAGCACCAACTTGTCTCTGTCCTCCTCCCTTATAATATCTGCTCCCACCGCCTAATTGGAACCAATTGCTTAGCAATAAGATTTCATTTGATAGGACAACAAGCCTTAGATTTAGTATGTAAGCCTGTATCACTGTTTGCTAAGGGTTATAAGGCCTTAAGTGCATTACTGATTTTACCTCTCACAGTATTTCCCGTGAGAAATTCTGATAACTCTGACAGGATGACATCCTTTGTTCTGCTTGCAATATAGCCATATAGGAGCACCTATAGTAAACGGCACAGGCAGTATATGAACGAGTATGATCAATTGGTTTTTCATGCTTTTGAAGGACTTATTCTCATTTCTATAAAAACCATCTATCACTTCAACGTATTATTTTTTGTAAACAGCCCTTCAACAAGCAACAATATTCCATTAATGAGAGTGGTGCAGTCTGTCAAGCACACAAAAAGGAGAAGCAGCACAGTCATGAAGGAGGGATGGATGGTTCACTACACAAGCAAAGACACTCTGGTAAGAGAGATGTTGAGCAAAGAAATCTTCACTTTGATAGTAATCATCCACTGATTCCTATACATGAGGTCTCTCTGGTGGGGTTATTCTGAAGCTCTTTGCAAGAGGCACTCCCTTGTTCCCTTGATTATCAGAGAATTCTCCATGTGTACAAAGGGCCAAAGGGCTCCACAAAGAGAGAGGCAGTGGCCATCAAAGAATAATACTGAACACACAGTTGTATGAACATCATGAAAGCAGAGAAACCTTTAGTTTAGTTTTTTATTCATGCTTTCTGTTTTAGGCTTTTAAATTAAAATGTTGTTAGTTTGAACTATGTGATTTACTATCTTTGTTGGGACCAGATTGGAGCCCCAAATAAATCCAGAGGGCCAGATTTATCCTTGACACATGACAACATATGAACTAGGACAATAAATTCAATATGTGTTAGTATTATAAAGCCTATTATGAAAAACTGCTTTCTTCTCACTGTCTTTTTTAATAGATAAAAAGGATTTTTAGACATGATAGAAAGCAAGTGTGCAAAATTATACTGTAATACATATAGAAGCAGGAGAGATGAAACTGACCACTTTCTGTGCTGGACCTTCATGAGAGCAATCCAGTTGTGTCAGATGTACTAGAGCAAGTGGAGTCCAAAATCGTTTCCCACCTTGCAAGATCATGGATTATGCTGTTTGTTCAAATCATTCCAGAATCACCTTTACTGTATAAGGGCTGTAGCCTGTTGTTCTGATACAGAAAACTCAATCCACATGAGGAAATAGGTTTCTGTTTGTGAATAAGCTCCAATGGCGCACACAGAAAGTAGCATTTAGCAATCAATGGTGTGAGTATAGTTCTACTACTGTAAGCATAGCTATCTGAACATACTAATGCTCCCCAAATCAGTTTGTAGATTATCTGCATCATAACAGTTCTTTTGAAGCAAAATAGCACAATGTTCTTATGTTCTTATGATGATCTCAGTATGCATCCCTCCTGTATTGCATGGTCTTTGCACACTTTTCTGATAACCTTAAATGATTAGACCATTTGCATAGAGTACATAGAATGACTCCCTTCCATGACAGTATTTCCTCATTTCCCAGGATAGTTAGTGTTGGTATTGGAAAGACCTCATTAAACATATCCTGACTCTTTTGCAATTGCTGAAGCTCTCTGGGGAGCCACAGACTGCAGTACCTCCCACACTTCTAAGGTAGAATCAGAAGAGAATTGTCACAGTGCAAATAAGTCAGGTAACCTGGTCTCAAAGCACACTCTTCTGCTTGTTCATGCCACTTAACTAGAATTGCACACTTTAGAATACCATCAGAGTGATGTCAGTATTAATCATAATTTACATGGGATTTAAGTAAAGAATGAGAATCACCCATATTGGATAAAGGCATTTGTTTCCTACTTTCCTCATCAGCCCTGTGGAAGCTCCTTAAACTCTGTGTGCATACTGATACATTTGGAGAGAGAGGAGATTCTAAAACATCTCCATCTTTACTCTTGAGCTTCTTTTTCCATTTCAGCCATAGCTGGAAAATAATTGCCCATTTTCTAACACCGCCACAGCACACTCTCCATTACTGTCTGGCAAAGACCTGTCTGTATAATCTTAATGATGAATCAGCAGTATGTGTCAGACTGAATCTGAGCTGTGGTCAGTTGATGCAAACTGCTGTTAGTAGTAACCTTTTGTAAACTTTATCAAATGCTAAGACATATCATGCATATATTTTGCATCAAAGCAGAAGACATCTAGTTTAATAAACTTACTATTAGAAAATACAGACTTTTGCAAAATAACTGGATATTTTCAAAATAAGTTTGAAAAATATCACTGTCAGGTGATTGAAAGAATACTATGGAGCAGTTCCCTGTGTTAAATATTGAAATTAATCTCCATTGTAATTCATTTCCATCTTAATCAGGTTATCACATTATGTTTTATTTCATCATTACTACATTACTAACATTTTACTAATTGATTTAATTGTTTTTATTTCAATACAGAGGAAGAGACACTACTGGAGGTTAGACAGCAAATGTATTACACTGTTTCAAAATGACACTGGAAGCAAATACTACAAGGTAAGGGCAGCTTCAGGTTTGTTATGGTGGTTACAGAACATGACTATGATTATATCAGTATATTGTAATCCTTCATACTTAGCTACATATTTATACTAGCAAGCCTGACCTCTCCCTAGAAGCTACAGTGACTAAACTGAGGCCATCCTACTTTGTTTACATTATGAGAAGGCAAGAGTCCCTGGAAAAAACAATAATGCTAGGAAAAATTGAAGGCAGCAGAAAAGAGGAAGACCCAACACTTAGCCTCCAATAAAGAAAGTCATGACCCTTAGTTTGCAAGACTTGACAAAGCTGTTAATGATAGGTCATTTTGGAGGCCCTGCTGTATCCGATGATGGATGGCATCTAGTTAGCCACTGTGTAAAATGGAAATACTGAAATAGATAGGGCATTTATCTGTTCCAGCACAACTGCTGTTTTTATAACATTTTATGTTGTTCCAAAGATTAAACAGATATAACTAAGTGCATTTTGTTGCATGCTTGCACATATCTCTTGTGTCACCTATAGAGCTTGATTTAAAGATTTCTTAATCATCATTTCATCCATATGTCTGAATTAGGATGCCTGAGAAAGTTGGGATTCTATACCAAGATTAAATTGATGGTCAACCCTGTTGAGCTAAACAAAGTCAAACTCTGAGTGAGAAACTAGGGATAATGGGAATATTCGAACATGACAACAAACTGTGATCTTGGTTTAATCCCAGTTTGTCGTGATGTGTGAATGCACTTACTGTCTCAAAAACAGAGGCATCTTATACAAAGAAGAAAGTAGTGTGGTTGAGGTAGCTGGAAAGAATTAGTATTTTTTGGTAAGGTGTGGTATTAAATTTGAGATTCATAACTAGTGCAGCTCTGCATCTATAAGATAAAGCTTAACTGGAATCAGTGCAAATGTTTTGCCTGCACAAACTCATCTTCCATATGCAATTGAGGTTAATATAGACCACTGTGTTTATGCAAAAGTGTTGTAAAATTAGTAATAATAATCATTCTTCTCAGGAAATTCCACTATCTGAAATTTTATCCCTGGAACCTGCAAAAAACTTGAGTTTATTGCCAGAAGGAGCTAATCCACATTGCTTTGAAATAACCACAGCAAACATAGTCTACTATGTTGGAGAAAATATTGAAAACCCACCTAGCCTTCCAGCTAATAACAGTGTTCTTACAAGTGGTTGTGGTCCAGATGTGGCACGGATGTGGGAGATGGCAATCCAGCATGCCCTCATGCCTGTTATCCCTAAAGGGACATCCACTGGTTCTGGACCATGCCTGCACAGTAAGTCAGTGAGTTTCTATTGTAAAATAAGACACTGGATAAAACTGTGTAGGGGAAACCTTCTGTTGTAAGTAGTGAAATAACTCAGTGCTGTGATCCTACAAGAGCACTTTTAGGTATTCTAGCTTTCACTTACAATGTTACTATCAAACAGATCGTTTACAAGCTATTTCAGATATCACTCTAAAATCTGTATATAGGGAATTGTTATAGATCTGCATTCTACCCTGAACCTGAAGAAAAGACTAAACACAAATTATTTCAATTTGCATATATGTAAGCTTACAGCTGGTAAAATGAGGGGGGAAATGGGATAAAGAATCTAGGTGTTTTAGTAACTCTCTGCTGAAGATGTTTCAATGGGTATTATCCATAATCCTTTTCATACATTGTACATGTTTACAGGACTTTTTTGTAGCAGGAACTCCTTTGCATACTAAGCCACACACCCCTGATGTAGTCAATTCTCTGGAGCTTACAGTAGGTCCTGTACTAAGAGCCCTGTAGTCTATTGGAAGTTTGGCTACATCAGGGTGTATGTGGCTTAATATGCAAAGAAGTTCCTGCTACAAAAAAAAGCCCTGGGTGTTTAGGGGGAGGACACTATTTCTGTGATTATATTGAAAGATCAGCCTAGTCAAAAGTTTGAAACAAGACCAGGCCGAATGGGTATCAAAAGAAGCATCTTCAAACATTTTGCATTTAATGGACTGTTTAATTGCTTTGTAACCCTGAAGTAAAAACAGACATTCTTGGCTTATGTACTGAGAGATATGCATTATAAAATGGAAGAGAGGAGAGCTAGCTTTTGATCTCTGTTGTGGGGGTAAATAAATGAAATAAATACATAAATAATAAATTATTGATCTTTCTTTAGTAAAATATTTTTTAAAAATATTTCTCAGCAGCTTTAAAACCATTTTTGCATGAATGACTTCCTTAAAAATGAAAACAGGACAGCAAATTTTGTTTTATCAATTTACCTTCATCTTAGGTAATGACTATTCATTTTTAATAACCCAGGCCTAGCCAGTTCAATCTCATTGTTTTCAAAGGAAGTCTTATAATGACTGTAATATGCACTAATAGTGCTCTGTTAAAGCTGTATCTCTGGAACAATAATGATTCCACTAACACACAGCCAAGAGATCTCTGTTTCCTGTCACTGGAATTTCAAAGAATCCATTAGCTTCTCTGGGGCTCCAGAGAGCCAGTTTGATGTAGTGATTAAGTGTACGGACTCTTATCTGGGAGAACCGGGTTTGATTCCCCACTCCTCCACTTGCACCTGCTGGAATGGCCTTGGGTCAGCCATAGCTCTGGCAGAGGCTGTCCTTGAAAGGGCAGCTGCTGTGAGAGCCCTCTCCAGCCCCACCCACCTCACAGGGTGTCTGTTGTGGGGGAGGGAGATAAAGGAGATTGTGAGCCGCTCTGAGACTCTTCGGAGTGGAGGGCAGGATATAAATCCAATATCTTCTTCTTCTTCTTCTTCTCTTAATGCTAACTACTGCTAGTCAGCCACAAATGTACTGAGGGATGGTGGCTCAGTGGTAGAGCATCTGCTTGGTAAGCAGAAGGTCCCAGGTTCAATCCCCGGCATCTCCAAAAAAGGGTCCACGCAAAGAGGTGTGAAAAACCTCAGCTTGAGACCCTGGAGAGCTGCTGCCGGTCTGAGTAGACAATACTGACTTTGATGGACCAAGGGTCTGATTCAGTATAAGGCAGCTTCATATGTTCACATGTTCACGTCCTTCTAGAACAAGTGTGAGGATGTCTCTCCCTTTTCTACAACTGGTCACCATCCTAATTTACAGGTTATTTATCATTATTTGTTTAAAACTTTTATATCTCACTCTTCCCACAGAGATCACAGCACTTAACGTTCTTTGAAAAATTACAATTAAAATGAAATAACACTAATTATAACTATGGATAGGCTAGGGATGAAGTAGGAAAATGAAGGTTCGGCCCAGGACTGGGATAAACCTTCCCCATTTTGCAAAGCCATCTGGTTCATGAGGTTCATAGATCTCCCCTCTCTCCTTTCTGCTGGCAGCAGCTCCCTGAGGCCAGCAAAATGGAACGTGGAGACAATCTTGCAAAAACTATTTAAAGGGAACATTCTCTTTAAATGACTTTTGGAATCCATTTAAGCGATTCCTTTCACTCCCCTCTGCTTCCAAGTGGGGGCATCGCGTGAACATGATCATTGAAATGTTCCCTTTAAATGGCTGAACATTCCCTTTAACTGGCTTGCTAGGCCTGTTAGACTGAAATAGATGCAAACAATTTCAGTGATCTCTTTCACTCCCCCCCCCTCCCACTTGGAAGCAGAGAGAAGCTAAAGCGTTCACTGAAATGACTTGTAAAAGCCATTTAAAGGGAACATGCTCTTTAAATGGCTTTTTCAAGCCATTTCAGCATTTCAGCGATCCAAGGGAAGTGAAAGGGATTGCTGAAATCACCTCTCAACTGGGAGGGCATTTAAATGCCTTCTCAGTTCACTAGTGAGTTGTACCGTGGTAGCAGCATGGCTTGGAGAAGGCATTTTAAAAGACCATGGACTCTTCAAATGCCTTCTCCAAGCCCTGCCTCTGATGCCAGCATGTCTGCTGCCATGAACCATACAACACCCCCTGGGAGTGAAGGCAGGATGGCACAAACTTTGGTTTGTAATTTGGTTTGTGCCCATCCCTAATTACAACACACTCATGATAAAACACAGTAAAACACCACCTTTGTGCAAGCTTTGCACTCTAAAGATTTTATTACTTAACATCTCATTGATTCTGCAAGTTTTTTGAATTGCCAAGAAGGTTGGGATTTAATTTGTTAATCCAGGTGCAGCTACCGAAAATCTCTCATCACTCTTATCTCTCACCAAGGTTAGCTGTAGCACCTGATGAGAAGGGATTTGTTGGCCTAATCTGAACATGCCATTGCTTTCTACTAGAAAAGATGGTTTCTGAGATATCTGAGGCACAAGATTGAAAGGGTTTTTAAGATAAAGACCAGCACCTTGAATTGAAGCCAGAAACAAGCTAGAAGCTAGTACAATTGTTTCTGCATTGTCAATATATGATCAAATCTATCCACTTTGTAGGCAGCTGTATTTTGCACTAGCTGAGGTTTCCAAGTTGTCTTCGGAAGAATGCCTGCATAAGATGCTTTACAGTATTTTAGCTGTGAGTTTATGGTAGTATGGACCAGTGAGGCTATATCAGCTGCGTGTAGAAGGAGGGTGATAACCACTTTTTTCCAAAGCCTACAGAAGTTTTTCAAGGAGCAACTGAGGAATCAAATAGTACCCAAAGACTTTTTATATGCTCTAAGAGAGACAATTTTAAGCTATCTAACACAAGAAGATTGACACACAAACCTCAGTGAGAGCCAGTTTGGTATAGTGGTTAAGTGCACAGATTAAATAAATAAATAAATAAATAAATAAATAAATAAACGAACTGGGATTGATTTCCCACTCCTCCACTTGCAGCTGTTGGAATGGCCTTGGGTCAGCTATAGCTCTTGTAGGAGTTGTCCTTGAAAGGGCAGCTGCTGTAAGAGCTCTCTCAGCCCCACCTACCTCACAGGGTGTCTGTTGTGGGGGGAGGGCAACCCAGACTGCTTTTGTCAGTAAAGGGAGAGGCCTCAGGTGAATAGAATGCCATAGAGTCCACCCTCCAAAGCAGTTATTTTCTCCAGGAAGGGGAGAGAGATCTGTTGTCTGGAGTTCAGCTGTGATCCCAGGAGATCTTCAGGCTCCACCTCAGGGTTGGCTACCCTACGCCTGGCTGCTTGCTACTGTTCAGCAGCAGCTCCCCTATGATAGCCATTGTGGCATAGGAGTTAGGGCTTCAGAGCAGGGTCTTCCAGACCCAGGTTCTAGCTATGGAAGCTGACTAGGTGATTTTGGACCTGTCACAGACTATCAGCCTAATCTACCTCCCAGGGTTGTTTTGCAGATCAAAAAGAGAAGAGGAGAATGATGTAAGCTGCTTTGGTTCCCCCCCCCCCCCAACTGTGGAGAAAGACTGTCCTTTTCCTATGTAAAGGCTGCAGGGAAGGGAAAGGTGATGAAAAACTGAAGGCAGAGGGGCAGATAAAGGGAAGGAGATAGGGTTGCCAACACCAGGTTAGGAAATTCCTGGTGACTTAAGGGATGGGGTCTGGTGATGCTGGGGTTTGAGGAGGGGTGGGACCTTAATAATAATAATAATAATAATAATATTAGGCAGGTACAATGCCATTTCCTCCTGGGGAACCACTGTTGCCCTCTCCAGGTGAAGGCTGGAGATCACACAGAATTACAACTGTTCTCCAGATGGTAAAGATCAACTTCCCCTGAGGTGGGAGGTGAGTGAATGCCTTCACTTGGGTTGTTGGGAAGACAGCAAGGGTTGGGGGGGGGCACTCATCCAGAGCCTCTTTCTAGAGCCTGTTGCATTTTTCTTCACAACGGGCCTTATTACTAGTGATTTTATAAACCTCTATCATGTCCCCCCACCTTAGTCATTTATTTTCTAAACAAAAGTTATAGACCAAGGGTGTCAAACATGCGGCCCAGGGGCTGAATTAGACCCCCCAGAGGGCTCCTATCAGACCCCCCAAGCAACTGGCAGTCATCTGCTTCCTTCTCCCTCTCTCTTGCTTCCTTCTGCATAACCACAAGCAAGCAACAAGAGGAAACCGTGAGGAATACACATACACATACAGAGCCAAAGGGCTTATGGCTGAAAATTATTGGCAAAAAATCATTAAGCAATATAAAGAGTATAATTATTCAAAGATTCCTACATACATACTAAATATTAAAAAAACTATTTATCATGTGTTTGTTCCTATGTTATTCACTTCAATTAAACTCCTGGTGAATCTGGGAGACCACAAATCAGCAGCTCGAAAACCGATTCAATCCACTGCAACCATTCCAGTCATTCAGAGACAAAGTCCAGTGCCATTCTTCAGAGATTGTCAATGGCATAAAAACTGAACCCCAGTTTCATGAGTTGATCATGGGGCCGCAAGCTGGAGCCGGCCATTTCACATGGAGGCTTCGTCAGATATTCATATAGGGGTAATGCAAAATTTCATATGTCTACACTCTCTTCTAAAAACATTTCAAGTAAAAGGTGCTGGCTCCCTCCAGGACATCCAGCTTCATATAGGGGTCATGCAAAATTTCATATGTCTCCATCTGCATAACAGCTTGCTTTGCCAGGCTTGCTCAATCACACAAGAGCTATAGAGCAGAACCTCTATTTTCTCCATTGGCCGAGACTCCTCCCTTGGGGAGCAAGGGGGGAAGGGAGAACTTGCTTTGCCAGGCTCTCTCAAATTGCACAACAGAGCAGAACCAAGCCTCTCTTCCTTCTATTGGCTGAGGCTCCTCCCGCATGGTCCCCTGGGGAAGGAAGGAAAGAGCTGAGTTCCCTGGATCCCATGGGAGAAATACAAAGAAAGCGCCTTTATGACCAAATGCTAATGTTTTAAGGATGTTTTAAGGTTTTTAAAAAATCTTTGTGTCCTTTATAAAGTTTATATCTCTGCTACTTAATCATAAATAGGTACACACATGGCTCCGCCCAACCCGACATGGCTTGGCCCAACAAGGTCTCATTTATGTCATTTTTGGCCCTCATAACAAATGAGTTTGACACCCCTGTTCTAGACTCTTCAGTTTTCCTCATAAGAAAGACACAAGCCCATAATCTGTACTTCTGTACTCAATTTTGAGATATGGTAACCAGAACTGCACACAGCATTCCAAATTAGGCAGCACCATAAAACTATACAGGGGCATTATAATATTTGCCATTTTAAATTCAATCCCTTTCCTAATAATCCCTAACACAGAGTTTGCTTTTTCACTTCAGCACACTGGATTGACACTTTTGTTGAGCTAACCACTACAGCCCCAAGATCTTTTCCCCTCTCAGTTTCAGCAAGTTCAAACCCCATTACCTATACTTCATCCTCCTTTCCTGAAAGTAGTGACTATGGCAAGGGTACATGCCCCACACTTTCCACAGTGAAAACAGATGCAAAAAATTCATTGAGCTTCTCTGCCATCTCCCCATCTCCCTTTAGCAATCTGTTCATTCCTTTGTCATCCAGGGGCCCCACTGCTTCTCTGGCTGGTTTCCTGCTCCAGATATATTTAAATTTTATTTATTTATTTGTTAATTAGTTAGTTAGTTCATTTATTCATTTATGTTATTCATAGGCCGTTTTTCTCACATGGACACAAAGGAGATTACACATAGTGAGTCAGTACACTCAACAAAATGAGATATTCAATCATTAATGCATGAGGGAATTAAAAGATTGAAAACAACCAAACAACAACAACCAGGAGCATAGCATAAGCATTAATATGACATATTAAGCAGTACAGAACTTACATAATAAGATTATGTTTACAGCAGACAGGACCACAAGTCTTGATAATTTATCCAAGTATGTTTATGAAACCATTTGTGCTGTGCAGCCTGATTACCTGTGCAGAAAAGCCATCTTGAATAGCTCAGTTTTGCATAGTTTATGAAAGGTCAGAAGTGCAGGAGTTTTCCTGACCTCCTCAGGCAGGCCATTCCACAAGATGGGAGTTGTGTTGCTTCTTTTTGCATACCTAATTATTGACTTACATTTCTTTTGCCCCAGAGCCTGTGATCCCTTCTGGTCAATTCTTGCCACATGGTTTCCTTTCCCTTCTTCGCTGATAGAGTAGTGACACTCCAAGGATTCTCCCACCACTTAGCATAGAGCCCTTCTTTTCTGGGACAATAAAATTCTGATGGGGTTAATTATAGGAAATTTTGGAGGCTGAACTCAGTCCAAAGCATGGAACTTATTGGAACATTATCCAAATCTTTGGCCGCTGGTCACTTAAGGTAGTCCCCTGGTAGTCGTTTCTGACTCTGTGGTGATGTTGCTTTCACGTTTTCATGGCAGACTTTTTGTTATGGGGCAGTTTGCCATTGCCTTCCCCCGTCATCTACACTTTGCCCCCAGCAAGCTTGGTACTCATTTTACCGACCTGGAAGGAAGGCTGAGTCAACCTTGAGCCGGCTACCTGAACCCAGTTTCCGCAGAGACTGAACTCGGCTTGTGAGCACAGCTTAGGACTGCAGTACTGCAGCTTTACCACTCTGCGCCATGGGGCTGTTCACTTACCTTTACGTAAAAATGGCCAATTTACCTCACATTATTACATAACCTTTTAGTTAACATATTGGTAAAATAGCATTGGTATGGTGATTAGACTAGAGATTGCAAAACTAAAAGAGTTATTTGCTCTTCATATGTCACCGATTGGGGGTAATGAGTTATTTCTTCTTATCTCAAATCCTGCAACCCTGAATGAAATAAAAGGTCCATGGGGTGGCATCTTATAGTGGCCAGGCCTAAAAGGGGATAACTAAGCAGAATTCTAATCCTTTTTCATCACTGACCCCTGAGGTGCTATTTACAAATAATGTTAAATATCTCGGTTTCATTACTATCACCAACTGCTTTCAGTGTAATATATGTTTATTTTTACCAGTGGTGTGAAATAGATCAAGCAGTTGGTTCTTGTGCTCCAGCACCATTCTGTATCTGATAGACTTTCTGTGTATATGATCAGCAAAGTGAATGGTTCATCTGTTTTCCAGTCCACTCACCCTGATAGAGCTCAGTGTGAAATCACTGCATAAATTAAGTAATGGTCAAAGAAAAGCAATTATGGTTAGAGAAAGCAGTTATTTCACTCTTAATTGTGCCATAGACTGGGCTGTTTGTGATTGTCCAAATGCAACTTATTTTATACCCATGCATGGGCACAAATACACTTATACAATAATTACTGTACTTTTTCTTTCTAGGAAATATATCCGTCAGTATTTCAGTATCAAATTGCCAGGTCCAAGAAAATGTGGTAAGTGTCCTGACTATAGGTGCCAAACATGATAAGTGCACAGCTTGCAGGATCATTGATCTGTTTGAAAATGTTAAGAGGATGTCTCTTTGGCCATTTTCTTTCCAGAAGTTAAAAAAATAGCCATTGAGAATAACCTTCAGAACACTTTTATTGTCCCTTCAATGTACAGTCCTTTTCTCTTTGGCTGACATAAAAAGGTAAAGGTGCAAGCACCAGTCATTTCCAACTTGGGGTGACATTGCTTTCACGTTTTTCACAACAGACTTTTTATGGGGTGGTTTGCCATTGCCTTCCCCAGTCATCTATACTTTCCCCCCAGCAAGCTGGGTACTCATTTTACCAACCACGGAAGGATGAAAAGCTGAGTCAACCTGGAGCTGGCTACTTGAACCAGCTTCCACCGGGATCGAACTCAGGTCATGAGCAGGGAGCTCAGACTGCAGTACTGCAGCTTTACCACTCTGCGCCACGGGTGCCATACACTAGGACTTTACCTGTGTAATTGCTATTTAAACAAACATACATCAAAACTAAACACATATGAAAGTGAAACCACATGATTTTCCTCTAAAAAGATTCAGAAAACAAAAGCTTTTACATGGAATTATGTTAAAGTTCTACCTTCCTTTCTATTTGTCTCTGGGATTTCTCCTGCTGAGTTGTTGCCCTTACTGGGTCTTAGAAGATCTCTCTAAATCTAATGGAGCTTGATAAAATCATTGGATCATGCCTCTAAGACTCTACATAAATCAAAATGTGCACATTGCAGAGCTGGCCTTTTTTCCCTGTAGTGTCACAAACTCATCTGGATAGGAGGAAGAAATGAACAAAGTCATCAATTACCTTTGGACATTCAGACTCCATGTGCAGGCTTCCATGGGAAAGACCTGACCTACAGCACTGTCTGGCTTTGCAGAATCCTGTAGGTTGTATTACATTCCCAGTAATGTAATTGTATGTATAAAAACCTAAGACCTCTTCAAGGACATAGTAAGAACCACAGCTTATCAAAATGATTTCCAAAGCTGGCAGAACTCATGATCATAACTTCTGTTATGTTTGTGCACAAAATTTCATGGCATCTTTACTTGGTGCTTTAGCTTCTGCAGAGTAAGTTAAATTTTGGCTTTGTGTCCATACTCTGATGCTTAACATGCAAAATATTTGTACCAACAGGATATCAGTACAGTATACCAGATCTTTCCAGATGAGGTACTGGGATCGGGACAGTTTGGAATTGTTTATGGAGGTGAGAAGCGCAGTGGCTATGAAAACAGGGAAGAACTGTAATGCCTCAGATATTTAGGTTCATGATAAAGCAAGACTTTTGTAGATCATAGGAAAATGGTAGAGAGGTAAGAAAAGAGACATATAACATGGCAGTTTCATAATCTCAGCCTGCACTTTCTTGGTTTGTGATACCAAGGAAAACACCCTGCAACATGTCCTCTTTTGAATATTAAGGATCTTCTTCGTGGTCTCTGTGAATCACACTGATGGGGATTAGGCACCAGCGCTGATCTCGATCGGTAAACTTAAAAGCTGCGGATTTCCGTGCCGACGTCCCAGTGCGCACGCCCACTGAGATGGGTACGGACATCCCACCAGTTCTCTTCTGACCGCCGCGCTGATCACTCGATCTTTCGTCGCTTCGGTCGGTGAACTTTATTCAAAAATAAATATATATAGTTATAGTTGTAGTTAGTTATAGTTCTTAGTTAGTTAGTTATAGTGGTTAATAAGCATTTGGGGGAGCGTGGGTTCGAAGACCTTTTTTTCCCGCTCTTCCACCCCCCCCACCCATCCTTTCTTCTATTTTTTTCGTATGGAAAGACGTTGGAGATTTTTCAGGAGGTGCTCCAAGTGTGGGAGTAAAATTGCCCCACTGGACGGACATTCGTTGTGCCTATTGTGCCTTGGGGAGCTTCATAGAACGGACTCTTGTGTGCACTGCACGAAATTTTCTAAATAGACCAAGAAAAACAGAGCTGCCCACCTTGCAGCAGCCCTTATGGAGCAGGCGCTATCCCCTCGAAAAATGTCTTCATCGGAACGGGTCGATCAACCGACCGCACCTGCCAAACCATTGACCTCGACATCGCTCGAGACTGATCGTCCCTTTTCCGACACCGATCGCCTTCACAAACGCTCGGGCTCGGCTGCTCTGTCGGATTCCTCTATGCCTGCTAAGCAGCATAAGGAGGATAAGGTTGCTCATGCGGAGAAGAATAAGAAGGCTAAGAGATCGGATTAGCCAAAGCACACCAAATCCGTCTCTCCAGCTTCTCCGACCTCACCATCGGACCCGACGGCACCGATTGTTCCACCATTGAAGCTCTTCACTTCACCGGGTCGTCGGCTAAGCCCTCCGATCCTCACCTCGATGTCGACTGAGTTAGTCATATCCTCCGACTCCGATCAAGAGATAGAACTGGCACAGCGTCCCGGTACCGAGAAGAGCCCACCTAATCGATCTCTTTCGATCCCGAAGCCCGCTTCCTCGAGGTCAACTAAAGAATCGCAAAGGGACCGCTCTTCAAGAAGCCACTCTCCTCGATACCGAGAGATCTATCGTTCTCCTCCTCACCGCCTGCCTTCACAAATCCCGTGGGATCAGCGTCAGCGGCAGTACTTATACAGGGCATATCCCATGCAACCTTCTTTTCCTTGGCTTCCTCCTCACCAGATGGACTGGGATCAGTTCTCTGAAGCTTCCCATCAATCCCGAACCTCTTATCGACCATCCAGACGAGCACCCTCTGCGTCGGTGTCGAAGCCGCCCGATGTCAAGCCGATTCAACATCATTGGAACTCCGCTCAACAGATTTCTTAGGAGCAATCTAAGGGCATAACAACAGACCTGGTGTCATCCCCGACTCCACACTTATCGGAGCGCTCTGACTCTCCTGATGCGTCACCCAGTTCCATTGAAGGGTCGACCCTGGAGAAACAAGAATCATCACCTGGGGAACCCTCTCCACCGCAGAATATAGCAGAGGAGCAACCCATTTCGCCTTCTGAGGACTTGAAGTCTTATGGAGACCTCCTTAAGCATATGGCTCAGTCTTTATCCCTCACTACAGTCCAACCTCAACCAGTGATTACAGACACTGTCTTTGACATTGTTCAAATGGACACTTCTACTGCAGTAGCTCTACCACTTACTACTGTCATGCTGCACACTGCAAAATCGTCTTGGGAGAAACCAGCTTCCACGCCCATCTCATCGTGAAGGTTGGACCACATGTATCGCATACAAGAGTCCAGTGCAGACTTCCTCTGCACCTACCCTAAACCGAATTCCGTAGTAGTGTCCTCATCTTCCAAGGTGAAGAAGACACACTCTGCTCCGCCAGACAAGGAAAGAAAGAAATTGGACAGCCTGGAAAGGAGGCTATATTCTGCTGGCTCCCTGTGTGTAAAAATTGCCAACTACACCGCTTGCATGGGTCGCTATCAATACGCCCTCTGGGAGAAGGTGTCCAACATCTTGCCTAGCCTTCTGGAACAGAGCAGGACTGCTCTTCGGAAGATACAAAAGGAGGGAATGACCCTAGCCAAGCAGCAACTTAACTCGGCCAAGCATTCGGGTGACACCTGCGCCAAGACCCTGACAATGGCCATCACTCTAAGACGCCATTCCTGGTTATGCTCCATGATCTTACAGCTGGACACACAAGCATACATTGAGGATCTACCCTTTGATGGCAATGGCCTCTTCAGTTCAAATACCGATTCGGTGTTGCAGGAGATGGATAAGAGTATCCGAACCTCTAGAAACCTGGGAGACTCCACACCGCATTCCTAAACTAAACGGCCATGGCCAAAACCTTGGAATAAGAAACCTTATTCGAAATCTCCTACAGATCAATCCTTGCGTCCGAAATCGACACCACCATTCACTAAGCCTTCTTATGGAGCCAAACCTAAATACTCTCCTTCATCTTCTCAATCTTCTCGCCAGAAAGGCCCTAAACAGCCCAAACAGGGGCCTTGACTGCCTTTTGGTTTTCCTCCCTTCCCACCCGTCCTCTTTGGGCCATACCCGCCTTTTCCCCTTTCTTCAGGCATGGTCCATAATAACTTCAGACCAGTGGGTCCTATCCATAATCCGGCGGGGTTATGTGATCGAATTCCATCAGAATCCACCCACCCCAACATTCATTTCCACAAGCCCTTCAAACACTTTACGAGAAGAGTTCAGTCACTTCTTCTCAAACACACCATCAAACAAGTTCCCTTAAATCAAAGGGGACTCGGTTTTTACTTACTCTACTTCACGGTCCTGAAACGAGATGGAGGTCTTCGGCCAATCATGGACCTTTGAGCCTTGAATTTGTTCATCACCTACCACAAATTCAGAATGAGCTCACTACCCAGCATCCTCCCTCTTCTCAATCAAGGAGATTGGATGGCCATGTTGGACTTACAAGATGCATACTTCCACATCTCCATTCACCCCTCCCACAGGAAGTACCTAAGATTCACCATTGGAGCAGCCCATTTCCAGTACCGGTCGTTGCCCTTCGGTCTTTCTACAGCCCCCAGGGTTTTCACCAAGACTATGGTGGTTATCGCAGCCCATCTGAGATTGCAGGGGATAACCCTTTTCCCGTACATAGACGATTGGCTCCTCGTGGCAGAATCCAAGACCAGTCTTTTGCAGCACATTACCATCACGCTCTCTCTTCTTCGGGAGCTAGGACTGCAGGTCAACCAAAAGAAGTCGCACCTACAACCCTCTCAGAGGGTGCAGTTTATAGGAGCCATAATAGACATGCTTGCCTGCAAGGCCTTCCTGCCTCCAAATCGAGCAGACAACATAATCAATCTTGTTCAGACCTTTCGGTGCAGTCCCACAGTCACAGCTCGCCAGATACAGCGTCTTTTGGGCCTAATGGCAGCCACCACTTCGGTTATGGTCTTCGCCAGGCTGCATATGAGGATCCTACAACTATGGTTCCTCAAACATTCCTCAATGCAATCTCGACTCTCCATCTCGTCTGATGACCATCCCTCCAGAAGTTCTATCCTCTCTCACCTGGTGGCAACAGCGGCAGCACCTGATGGAGGGGGCTCCCTTCCACAGACCATCCCCGTCAGTCACAATAACATCAGATGTGTCCCTGTGGGGTTGGGGAGCACATATGAACGGCCTCTGTGTGGGGGACAGGTGGCCCAGTCACCACTCACACTACCATATAAATTTCTTGGAACTGTTGGCGATCTTCCATGCTATCCAATCTTTCCAGTCGCTTCTCAAGGGCAAAACGGTAGCCATTCTGACAGACAACACGACGGCCATGTCCTACATAAACCGGCAAGGAGGTACGCAGTCTCTGTATATTTGCTCTGAACATATGGGAGATGTGCATGTCAATGAGTGTGTCCTTGGTGGCGACGCATCTCCTGGGGGACTTTAATGTGTGTGCAGATTTCCTTAGTCGAGGGGGAGCTTCGCTCCACGAATGGGAGCTCAACTGGGAATTCCTTCAACCCGTCTTTCTGTGTTGGGGAACTCTGGAGATAGACGTTTTTGCCATGTGCAACAACAGGAAATGCAAACTCTTCTGCTGCAGGGGGAGGGCGGATCCCCTGTCCTTGGGAGACGGCCTCCTCGTTCCGTGGAATCAACATCATGTGTACCTGTTTCCTCCCATTCCCCTGATCAACAAAGTGGTGCAGAAGATATTGAGGGAAAGACCTGTGGGCATCCTCGTGACACCCTGGTGGCCCAGACAGCATTGGTTCTCCCTGGTCCTTCATCTAGCCAATGGAACGTTTCACCACTTTCCTCAGGCCTCAGATCTGCTCACTCACCAGGGGCATGTGGTACACCACGATGTGCCTCATCTGCAATTAACTGTGTGGCGTCTACAGTGACTTTACTGTCAGACAGAGCTCAATTCGTCATATTCAACAGCAGGAAGCCGTCTACACGCAAGTCCTATGCCTATAAATGAGCAAGATCGTTCAGTTTTCTTCTAATCTTTCCTTATACCCGTCAGCAGCGGGCTTATCTTCAATTTTTGATTTTCTTCTTTCCCTTTTGGATAAGGGATTAGCAGTCTCATCGTTATGCATTTATTTGGCTGCTATCTCTGCTAATCATTCCCAGATTGATGAACATTCTGTTTTCACGCATTCTGATATGAAGAGGTTCCTCAAAGGTCTCTCTAGACTGTATCCTGCTGTGAGACAGCCTCCTCCGACTTGGGACCTATCTTTGGTTCTACATGCGCTAGCAGGGAAACCCTTTGAGCCGATGGCCACTTCAATTATTGGCATGGAAAACGGTCTTTTTGGTGGCAATTACTTCTGCAAGAAGGGTGGGTGAGCTAGCAGCGCTCAGATGCGATGCCCCCTACCTAATGAAGGTGTAGTGCTTCGTCCGGATATCACCTTCCTTCCCAAGGTGATTTCTTCCTTTCACTTGAACACTGAAATCTACCTGCCAGTGTTTTTTCCTAATCTGGCTAATGATGCGGAATGGAGACTTCATGCCTTGGATGTGAAACGAGCACTATCGTTCTATCTCCATCGTGTAAATCCCTCTCGGAGGGACTCCAGGCTTTTTGTTTCCTATGCCACTGCTTCTTTAAGGCAGCAGATCTCGTCCCAAAGACTTTCTAAATGGATAACTGAAACCATAAAACTCTGTTATCTATTAAGCAAGAAGCCCCTGCCAGGGCCCATATGAGCCCATTCCACTCAAGCTATGGCGACTTCGGCGGCTTTCATGAAGGGTGTTCTGATCCAGGACATTTGTAAGGCTGCCACCTGGTCCTCCTCACATACCTTTGTGAATCACTATGCGCTGGACCTACGTTTTCGCCAGGACTTGTAGGTGGGCCGTGCTGTTCTGCAATCTCTTTCCTGCTGATGGACCGTTACACCCTCCTCCAGGTAGGATTTTGGGCTTGCTAATCTCCCATCAGTGTGATGCACAGAGACCACAAAGAAGATAAACAGAGACCACGAAGAAGATAACTGATGATCTTTGAGTGGTTATCTGTGCAGTCATACTACCCGCCCTCCTTCCCCTCTGCTGCCGGCCCATCTTTGGGCTTATGCAGCGGTCAGAAAGAACTGGCAGGATGTCCACGCCCGTCTCAGTGGGCATGCGCAGTGAGGTGTCTGGCCATGCGCACTGGGACATCGGTGCAGAAATCCGCAGCTTTTAAGTTTACCGATCAAGATCGGCGCTGGCGCCTAATCCCCATCAGTGTGACTGCACAGATGACCACTCGAAGATCATCAGTTATGGGTAAGCAACCTGTTTTTATCTCAGAAGCAGAAATTAATTCCCCCTCCCCTTGGTTCTCTTAACCACCCTATTCTTGGTATCACCAGTGATCATATTTTCCTTATACTTGTGATTTTGGCCATCACAGTCTCCCTGCTGCTTGCCATAGACCACCTGAGCACTCATTGGCTAAAGTGGCACAATCCTACAGACTGTGTCTGGGAAATAATTCATGCTGGGTTATGTAATCTATTTTTAATCATTCATGCTGTGATAGTAATCTATACTTAGGTAATTGTATAGTGGTTAGAAAGTATAACCCAGATTTCCATGTTCCATGCATCTGGGCAATATATTAGTGGCACTAAATCCTAATCTGTTTTCTTTTTATTTTGCTTTTTGTTTAATTCTACTTAAATGCATAAGTAATGTGACAAAAATGGTTACAGGTTCAAAGAAATTTCCTAAATGCATATACTGACAATTAAATAATATTTTCAAGAAGTCAAGCAGCTTTTAAAAAAAGATAAATATTTTTTAGCCTTAAAACACCAGTTCCTAGCACTTTTGGGGTGTTTTTTTCCTGTTTTGCAACGTACATAAAATGTGGCTTGCTAGTGGTTTTTTTTTTCTTTAAAAAAAATCTCTGCTCCTTTTGCATACAGTGAGAACTTCAGAATATTGTTGCCAAGTCTAACATAGAAAATATCTGGGGACTTTGGGGGTGGAGCCAGGAGACTTTGATGATGAAGCCAGGAGACTTTTCCATTCCCCAAAATAAGTAAATAAAAATGCAGCAGTTCAGTTCCACTGAATACAGTCTTCATGTCCTCATCCCCCAGCCGCTTCACATTCACTAAATGAAAGTGAACACACACATACACACACTCTCACTCACAAAGCAGCCAAAATAAACAGTTTAACTAGCTCACACTTTTGTAGTCTCACTGGGGCAATTTACTCATGTTGTTGAATGTAACCATCTGCTGTATAGTCAACCAAGTTCTTCAGACTAACACAGAGAAATCAAAGGTTCTAATTTATCCTTCACTTTGCAAATTACTTCTGAAAGGATTGTAAAACAAACGGAGGGTCTGGGCTGCTTTCCCTCCCTTTCTTACAGCTTCACAGCTCACTGGGAGCAGCCATGTTGTTCTACTGGCTCATCCCAGCCTCATTCAGCCTGGCTTCTACAGATTTAAAGGCACACACACCTTCTAAAAAGCAAGCATTTCCAAGCTTCTTCTAGCCTTCCAAAGTGGAAAGGCACTTGGTGGCTGTTGGAGTGGGGTTTCCCCCTGTTGGGGGACTGGGGATAGGGAGGAACCTGCAAATCTGGGGGATCCCCTGCTGGGACCTGGGGACTGGCAAGTCTAGATCTGAATAAGGCTGGGAGTTAAGACTTTGAAGTCAGAGAAGGAGCCTAGAGGTTCAATTTTACCTTCATTTGAAGGTAGTGCCTGCATTCTTGCACACTCTAAGCAATCCAAGGTGTTTCTTGGGGAACAGCCTAATGGACTTGCTGAGCTTTTCCTCCTGTAATGGTGTTGATCAGGCTGCTCAGAACTGTGAACAGCAGCTAAATCCCTATTAATTTTGGCAGTCTTGATTTGCATACCCAATCTGTGGGCCAAACAATATGAGATGCCCTATTATGTGCAGTGTTTCTCAATGTCATTTTGTTGTATGAACTCTGCATGTGGGGGGCCCACATTGAAAGGAAAAGATTAACCCTTTCCTCTGCTTTGTTTTTGTTTTTTTGTTTTTTGGGAAATGAGGAGGAGAGATTATTAAAAAATCCTCCTCTAAAGTTCTTTTTGACACCAAGGAAAAATGATCAGATACTTATATTTTAGCCATTGTGGATTGGAGAGACCTACTTTTGATAGTGAATCATGATTGCTTTTATGCCAATAAAGGTCTGAACTTGAACTTGATTGGATTGAAGACAGCATTAATAGAAAGTGCTAAGGACCCCTTCTACCACTGTCCTCCGTGTCTTTGTCATATTGAAAATTAAAAGTGTCATGGACAAACTACATGCAACTGAGTATCAAATGTAGTCATCCCTCCTCCCCACCCAGCATATCTGTGTCAAATGTGAGTGACAGCCTGTGTCATTTGGCCCAAGCCTATACCTCACCAGGATCATATTTTGACTGTACTCTTTTGTGGCACTAATTGTAGATTTTGGTTATTAGGAAAGGCCTAGAAGACATAGTCCAAGAGACAATTGCCTCCCAGTTGCTTTGATTGTTCAGCCTCTGACCTGGAATGATATTTAGTGCTATTATCTATAATAGCAGGAATCCTGTCTTGTAAACCACAATGTATAATTTGCATGCATAATAATTCAAGGCTGTGAATAAAACCCTACAGTGCTCAACATAGCTCTGCTTACGGTCAGTGAGATGTCAAAGAGGCATTTCTTGTGACATCTTAAAACCCTATGTATTTTGTATTCTTTTTAAATGTGTACAAAGATTTCATGAACCTGAATAAAAATACCTGAATGGCTTAGAATATTTTTCTTTCAGATGAGACCTTGACAGCTAGGTTTTGTATAAAAACAGCAAACTTGAGCTCTAGAAAGGTGAAGCTTCTCAGAGCTGATCATGTTAATTGGCATATTTTTCATCAAACAGGAAAACATCGCAAAACAGGAAGAGATGTAGCAATTAAAATCATTGACAAACTGAGATTTCCAACTAAGCAAGAAAGCCAACTTCGTAATGAGGTTGCAATTTTACAGGTATCTTTTATTTAATTACCAATTATATCCTGTATGTATTTAATTTAGAGCAGGGCAATAAAACTCACTGAGAACAGGTTTCAGCAGCAGAAAACTGTGACTAATTATGCATTAAATCTCTAGATAAAGTTCTCAAGTGATATGTCTTTGAAATAATTTCTAATCTGCTTTAAATACAGGAACTTTTGAACCAAAATGTTAGTGACTTGCTAATCAGCATAATCAGAAGTAGGAAAAATGACATGCACTTTTACGATAATCTTACACCATTATTATTTTGATAGATGGCTAATCAGTGGATATTAAGGGATCCTTTTGTCTGTCCCTACACATCGAGCAGTCATACATTGTGAAGTGCTTCATATTCCCTTATGTTGAACTCTGAACTGAATTATGACTATATTCATAATTTTTATAATAATTATTAAACAATAGTCTCTTTTCACTCATATGAGAGGTATATGATTTTAGATCTGAGAACAGAAAACTAGAAGTATCTGGACAATAATGCCACCAGTAGCCTTTTAAAAATCAAATTTTTCAGATGGTTATAAGCACTATACATAGCGAATTGCTTCTGGCCCTTTACTATTTGGTTGTATTTGAGCTAGAGCCAAAGGGCTTGAGAAATGATAGACTATATAATACCCTTATGTTTCCTGAGCTATGTCTTTGGACCTAGACAAATAGGGCTCATTCAAATAGTATTTATCTTTAATAATAGAATCTGCATCACCCCGGGGTTGTAAATCTGGAATGCATGTTTGAGACACCAGAAAGAGTGTTTGTTGTTATGGAGAAGCTCCATGGAGACATGCTGGAAATGATCTTGTCAAGTGAAAAAGGAAGGCTGCCAGAGCGAATAACCAAGTTCTTAATCACACAGGTAAAAGCCATTAAGGAATGTCAAATGTTATGTTTCTCTTGCAAATTTTAAAAATAGCTTCAGATATACTGTTGATTTGCATGACGGGATCCAGTGCAAGTGAAGGTTTGTTGAGACACACAGCGAAAGAGAAAGTATTACTGAAGGAAGAACTATGAGTAAGTTTGATAGTTGAGATATATTTGAAGGATATTCAGGCTTACATCATTACCAAGTACACTTTACGTATATCAAATTAATCTTGGACTGTAACTTTCTTCGTTAGCTTCTCTGTAGAATTCTTCATCACAGAGGAGGTGAGAGAAAGTTACAGTTGGATCCAAGCTTTCATTAATAGAGTTTGAGAAAGTTATTTTTTTTTTTCATCTTCCCATTCTGCCAGAGCCCCTGGCATCCTCCCCAACGTTGGTGAGGATGATTGGGGGACCATTAAGAATAAGGATCCCAACATGGTGCCTGTAGGCTCCATGGCACCCACTGACGGCTTGGTACCAACCAAGTGTTTTTAAAAAGTGTGTAAGGCCAAGTGGAGCTCTTAATTAACAGGTCTTCTAATTGGCCGCTGAAGATCTGGTTGGCTGTGCAGATTAAAATAATAACATTTTCTAAGTGACAGCTACCATCACTGTGTGTATTTTATTCTCTCTCACTCCTTTTTCCCCAGTGTATTATTAATTACCCCTCTTCTCCCCTACACTTAGGCTTCCTCTTTGTATGTGGCTCTGTCTTCTGCGACAGCCATTTTGTGGTTGCATCCACTACCCTCAGAATTCTAACGATGCTCACAGGCTCAAAAAGGTTGGGGACCCCTGCTCTAAAATACATACCATTTCATACAGAGGATTGCAGCAAGAAGAGGGATCTGTAAGTGGAAGTTATATATGAACAACCATTAAGTAACTAATTCTTCAGGTCACAGAAAAGGGAAAACTGATTTTTTGCTGACTCATTACTCTTGCTGCAGCCCCTCTGTGCTGCCTGGGATCTAGAGGATGTTTTAGCTAAGGGTGCTGGGAGCTCTGGCAGAAGTGAAAGGAAGTAAAACTCAATGCTAGTAGAATAAAACATTGCTCCATTTGTGGAAGCCTCAGATCCAAATCTTACAGTCCAAGACTAGGCTATATTGAGAACAGCTCAGTGTAAAATTTTAAATGTTAATCATAGTCTACAGCATGGGCTTCATGTATTGAAGTAGGAATGTCCCCTACCAAAAACCACAAGGCAAATGCAGATAGCATGTATATTTCTGGCGGACCCATCTCCTACCCACTTTGAAAGTGGGCAATAGGCCTTGCAAAGTTCCACATCTCCAGACCAGTGATTTTCATATACTTGTAGGCAGCATTCATACTGGCATGCTTTATCAAATCTTGAATTCCAGTGTAGCATAAATTAGCTTATTTTGAGGTTTTGATTTTTAATTGTACCATCTGTTCTCATCTGCTTTGAGACTTTATCCAGGCTTGTGTAATTTGGCATGCACTGCTAGGTGACACTGCTTCTAAGCAATCCAAAAACCTTGTAAAATTATTCTGCCTATAGTTCACATTACAGGGTGCATTCTTTTGTTTTTCATTCTCTGAACTAGATGATCAGCAATGGTAAGGAAAGAACTTCCTGCATTTCTCTTCCTCTCAACAACAGGGGGCCATTCATAGGCCTGATGTACTGCTACTAGATTGCTATGTGATAAACATGAGCTATTGCTGTACTAGAAGACCTGTTCAGCAGTACTGTCCCTTTCATTGTTTGTCTTTGTGTGTTTATTCAATTTTGAATGAGAACATAAAATAAAAGGTCACTTTAATAAAACTGCAGTCTTTGTACTTGCTGGTGTTTTGTCTTACGTCCAGCAGACACATTAAAACATCAGTAAATATTATATTAACTCCCAAAGTAATAGCATAGTTGATTTATTGTCTTATAGATCCTGGTTGCCTTGAGGCATCTTCATTTTAAAAACATTGTTCATTGTGATCTGAAACCAGAAAATGTATTATTGGCATCAGCTGATCCTTTCCCACAGGCAAGTAGAAATAATTCATTTTGGACAGATATAATCAGCCATCTATGAAAATGAAGCATAGTTACCAAAAGTGATCTGTGACATTATTTTATTTCTTGTATTCAGTTTGGTGAATATTTTCAAAAGACTGTTTTTTCCAGGAAATAATTACATAAGAAATTGTTTCTCTTTCTTATGCTAGAAGTTTCCAACTGTGATTTAGGCACTTGATTTCTCAAGAATCTCTTCTATAGCCCTTATTGTTAAGAAGACATTTAACTTATTAGATGATCTTGTACCTCTTTGTACCTGTAAAAACTGTAATATGCATGGTTTTCACCTGTAGCCTGATATGCATGCACAGGTCACATATGAAGTCCTCACACTTCTAATTGGGCAGCCTTGTTGGTCCACTTCTCTTGCTTACTCCTCTATGTCTGAATTTAAGGTAGTTTGCCTAATGTGTAGATAAATTGTTGCTGAGGAATTAATTATTAGATCGGTCGGCCTCCTCCTCCTACTACTGTATTGTGGTACTATCTTTTGTGCTATTCTGTAGTACCATTCTGCCATTTTGTAGTACTATTCTGTCATATTATTCTGCTATATCATCTTGTTGCACTTTACTAAATGTTGTAATTGGTTTTTATTATGATATTATTGTGATTTTATTACTATCCTGATGTACTCCGCTCTGAGCCCTCAAATGGGGGGATGGGCAGAAAATAATAATAATAATAATAATAATAATAATAATAATAATAATAATAATAATAATAATAATAATAATAGCAGTCATATGGTCAATGTCAGGACAATTGCCAATTACAGCCTTGCTAATAATTTTGAGAGATTTCTGGACACTATTGGAGGTCACAAAATTCTCCTGAATTATCAAAAATTTCTGAATTATTCACAATCCTCAGGCCAGTTTGGTGTAGTGGTTAAGTGTGCGGACTCTTATCTGGGAGAACCTGGTTTGATTCCCCACTCCTCCACTTGCACCTGCTGGAATGGCCTTGGGTCAGCCATAGCTCTGGCAGAGGTTGTCCTTGAAAGGGCAGCTGCTGTGAGAGCCCTCTCTAGCCCCACCCACCTCACAGGGTGTCTGTTGTGGGGGAGGAAGGTAAAGGAGATTGTGAGCCGCTCTGAGACTCTTCGGAGTGGAGGGCGGAATATAAATCCAATATCTTCTTCTTCTTCTTCTTCTTCTTCTTCTTCTTCTTCTTCTTCTTCTTCTTCTTCTTCTTCTTCTTCTTCTTCTTCTTCTTCTTCTTCTTCTTCTTCTTCTTAACACATACTAAAAAATTAACCCCAGCTGATCCCTTGGTCTCTGGGAGTCTCTGATTTGCATCTATACAATTCATTAGATTTTTCCTCACCTCATCACTGGGCCCTCTATTGCTATTATAACCATTATAATCAGCTTTCAGGACAAGGATACTGTATGTCAACTTATCCCAATTTATTTTATTTTTCCAAGTTAAAGATTGCAGGGGGCATATAAATATTAACCACTTTTTGTGGTCAGGTTCCACAATTTTAGAGTGGCCCCGTGGCGCAGAGTGGTAAAGCAGCAGTACTGCAGTACTGTGGTCTGAACTCTCTGCTCACGACCTGAGTTAGATTCCGGCGGAAGCTGGATTCAGGTAGCTGGCCCAAGGTTGACTCAGCCTTCCATCCTTCCGAGATCGGTAAAATGAGTACCCAGCTTGCTGGGGGGGGGGAGTGTAAAAGACTGGGGAAGGCAATGGCAAACCACCCCATAAAAAGTCTGCCGTGAAAACGTTGTGAAAGCAACGTCACCCCAGAGTTGGAAACGACTGGTACTTGCGCAGGGGACCTTTCCTTTCCTTTCCTGCACAATTTTATATATATATACACAGTGTGTCACAGAAGTGAGTACATCCCCCTCACATTTTGTAAATATTTAAGTATATCTTTTCATGTGACAACTTGGCTACAATGTAAAGTAGTGAGTCTACAGCTTGTATAACAGTGTAAATTTGCTGCCCCCTCAAAATTACGCAACACACAGCCATTAATGTCTAAACTGCTGGCAACAAAAGTGAGAATGCCCCTAACTGATAATGTCCAAATGGGGCCTAAGTAGCCGTTTTCCCTCCCTGGTGTCATGTGACTCGTTAGTGGTACAAGATATCAGGTGTGAAGGGGGAGCAGGTTATCGCTCTCATTCCCTCACACTGGTCACTGGAAGTTCCACATGGCACCTCAGGGCAATGAATTCTCTGAGGATCTGAAAAAACAAATTGTTGCTCTAAATAAAGATGGCCTAGGCTATAAGAAGATTGCCAAGGCCCTGAAACTGAGCTGCAGCACAGTGGCCAAGACCATACAACGGTTTAACAGGACAGGTTCCACTCAGAACAGGCCTCGCCATGGTTGACCAAAGAAGTTGCGTGCCCGTGCTCAGCGTCATATCCAGAGGTTGGCTTTGGGAAATAGACGTATGAATGCTGCCAGCATTGCTACAGAGGTTGAAGGGGAGGGGGGTCAGCCTGTCAGTGCTCAGACACCGTACACTGCATCAAATTGGTCTGCAGGGCTGTCATCCCAGAAGGAAGCCTCTTCTAAAGATGTTGCACAAGAAAGCCTGCAAACGGTTTGCTGAAGACAAGCAGACTAAGGACATGGATTTCTGGAGCCATGTCCTGTGGTCTGATGAGACCAAGATAAACTTATTTGGTTCAGATGGTGTCAAGCGTGTGTGGCAGCAACCAGGTGAGGAGTACAAAGACAAGTGTGTCTTGCCTACAGCCAAGCATGGTGGTGGGAATTTTTTTTTATTTTTATTTTAATTCACATAATTCAGCTTAAAAACATTTACATAACAAAGTTAAAACCATAATTAATAAGACATAAAAATAAAAAGCAGCGGTCCATAAATGCATTTTTAGTTCCATCCAGAAGATATTCTCATTGTCCGTTAGTTGTTATAGGCCTGCCGGAAGAGGACTGTCTTACAGGCCCTGCGGAACTGCCCTAGGTCCCGCAGGGCCCGCACCTCTTCCGGCAGCTGGTTCCACCAGTAAGGCGCCGTTACCGAGAAGGCCCGATCCCTGGTGGATTTCAGGCGGGCCTCCTTTGGCATGTCATGGTCTGGGGCTGCATGAGTACTGCCGGCACTGGGGAGCTGCAGTTCATTGAGGGAACCATGAATGCCAACATGTACTGTGACATACTGAAGCAGAGCATGATCCCCTCCCTTTGGAGACTGGGCCGCAGGGCAGTATTCCAACGTGATAACGACCCCAAACACACCTCCAAAATAACCACTGCCTTGCTAAAGAAGCTGAGGGTAAAGGTGATGGACTGGCCAAGCATGTCTCCAGACCTAAACTCTATTGAGCATCTGTGGGGCATCCTGAAATGGAAGGTGGAGGTGCACAAGGTCTCTAACATCCACCAGCTAGGTGACATCATCATGGAGGAGTGGCAGAGGACTCCAGTGGCAACCTGTGAAGCTCTGGTGAACTCTATGCCCAAGAGGGTTAAGGCAGTGCTGGAAAATAATGGTGGCTACATAAAATATTGATATAATGTGGACATTATCACTTAGGGGTGTACTCACTTTTGTTGCCAGCAGTTTAGACATTTGTCAGACGTGTAACTTACTTGAACCAAACTGTAGCTTAGAAATGCTTGACATGACTAACGCCATGATGTATCCAATGTGACCTCTGCTTTACTAACCATGAGAAATGTAGCAAGCACCTTTCCCCAAAGCATTCTGTAACTGCAAGGAGAAAAATCTCACACCCGGCCTAAAAGCCATCTGTGGTCTTTGAAGTTAACATATCCAAGGTCCCTTTCCCCTGAGAAAGAGATAAGACCATGGGAAGCACCGACTGTCTCTGGGGGTGTGAAAAGGCTGTATTGTTTCCTGCTTTTGAAATGTAGAAAAGGCTGGTTTCAGCCTTGAAGGGCATCAAACTCAATCTGCCTCCTAACTAGCATGTTTGTTCTCAAATAAATGGATTAATTTTGCAACATTATGATCCGTCTGTTTGAAGTTCCACGTCTTGACAGACATTAATGGCTGTGTTGTGTAATTCTGAGGGGACAGCACATTTACACTGTTATACATGCTGTAGACTCACTACTTTACATTGTAGCCAAGTGTCATTTCTTCAGTGTTGTCACATGAAAAGATATACTTAAATATTTACAAAATGTGAGGAGGTATACTCACTTCTGTGACATAGTGTGTGTGTGCATGTATGTGTGTATGTATATATATATATATATATATATATATATATATATATATATATATATCAGGGGTGGCCAACGGTAGCTCTCCAGATGTTTTTTTTTGCCTACAACTCCCATCAGCCCCAGCCAGCATGGCCATATATATATATATATATATATATATATATATATATATATATATATATATATATATATATATGCTAACTTACATTCCCATGGTCACACTGTCACTTGTATACAGGAGTATTGCAGAAGGAAATGGTGCTTAGCTTAAAGCTTGCTTTGCCAGTTTATATGGAAAAGAGCCAGCTGTATATATCATCATGTATATCATCATGCAGGAACATGCATTCTGCTATTAAATTGTAAACTGATAGCGCAAATCAGTCATGCATAGAATATGTACTCTGGATACAGAAATAGCTTGTTTGCACATGTTGTAACACTTTGGGCCCTTAAAGATGATCGAAGCCATCAGAGTAAAAAAAAATATACAGCTGTAATTTATAACATACTTATCTTGTTAACCTTTGTACCAAACAGGTGAAGCTTTGTGATTTTGGTTTTGCCCGCATCATTGGAGAGAAATCATTCAGGCGTTCAGTTGTGGGCACACCAGCCTATCTTGCCCCTGAAGTTCTGAGAAACAAAGGTTATAACAGATCACTAGATATGTGGTCTGTGGGAGTCATTATCTATGTCAGCCTTAGTGGTACATTTCCATTCAACGAAGATGAGGACATTCATGATCAAATCCAAAATGCTGCTTTCATGTACCCACCCAATCCTTGGAAGGAGATTTCTCACGAAGGTATTACTTTTTCATTTTAGTACATACAAATTAACAAAAACAAATTTATGGCCACATATTGATGTAATTTTATATAGTACAATTCAGTATAATTAATGCTTGAAAACTATTTCTTGGCAAGTTCATTTAATGGACGAAACTATATTGTTGAATTAGTATTCAATGCTTGTTTTCAGTTCCTTTGTATAGTAAAAAAAATCAGAAAGATCTTTGAAAGGAAAAAAGTTGGATAATATCAGAAAAGTTTGTGTGTGTGTGTTTCATGCACATATTTAAGATTAAGAATTAAATTTGAATATGTTGAGTGGTTCCCTCCCCCCCCCCCCCAACAGCATTAAGTGTTAACATTAGTATAACATTTTATATAATCTGATGAAATGAACTCTGGTTTCTGAAATCTCATGGCACAATAATTTGTTAGTTTGGAGAGGCCACAACACTGACAGCAACAGACAACATGGATGCCTCTTTGGAATTTGTACAGTTCTGGTGCCATTGTTCCATTCTATCACACACCTGCACAAATCCCCTTCTAGGGTATGAATCTGATTGCTGTTCACAGTACCTGGAGCTTGGAACATAAGCAGTCAACAGTGTAGAGTTAGAAATAATTTCTCATGCGTAGTATTCCACTAAAGGAAATGATAAAGCAATTCCTTATTCAGTAGAAAAATTCTACACCTGCACATATTTGATCTGGCCTCTGCTATGATATTATCAGTAATTCCCCAGAACTGAACAGTGAGCTAGGATATTCATTGAATATTAGGTTGCAAAGAGAAATGCTTGAAACCATATACAGACAAGGAAAATGCCATCTAGAAAAATAAAGCTCTCATTTGTGGTAATGAAGTACTTGAAGAAGGTAGCTGTTAATTTAAAGCTAAGATTTATGTTGTGGCAGTGATCAATAGAAGTGAAAGAACTTCACATCCCCACATCACCAGTTTTTTATCTGCATCACAAACTGCTCGCAAACTCTCTTGTGCTTGCTCTGTAGAGTTCAGTACAAATAGCTGATAGTCAGAAACATGAAAGCACTCAGGCATGTGTGATTGCTGCCAGTGTTTGAAATGATAGATGGCTGAGCTGAATTAACACTGTGGCCTAGTAGTCGATATTTGACTAGAGCAGCCAGATATGTACTGAAATAGATGTACATGTGATCTAACGATTTGATTTAAGAGCGTTTCCTCAGTGGAACAGGCTTCCTCAGGAGATGGTGGGCTCTCCTTCCTTGGAGGTTTTTAAATGGAGGCTAGATGGCCAACTGACAGCAATGAAGATTCTGTGAATTTAGGAGGAGAAATTTGTGAGTTTCCTGCATTGTGCAGGGGTTGGACTAGATGACCCTGGAGGTCCCTTCCAACTCTATGATACTATGATTTTCTACTTAACTTCAGGCCATACTTATGCCAGTGGATATACATACCGACATTAAGTGATTTTCTGATCTACCCTTTGCAATCTTTGCAAAGTGTCTTTAGAACTACTAAGGAAATCTAATTTGACTGAAACAAAAATTCTTGTTCTAATTGGCTGAATTAAATTTGTGGCAACTTGCACTTTTGGAGCATAAGCTGAGGCTTGCATGTGAAATTCTTCTTGTGGGCTGTCTGAGGTATTCTTCTCCCCTCCTACCTTCCTGCATCTCATACCAGAACACATAATTATTCTCTAGCAAATACAGACTTAAATCCAAGACTTACTGTAACTAACTCTGTGTTTGCCTGCATAATTATTTTGTTGACCCTCATAATGTCTGTTTCTTTGCCATTTAGGGTGGGGGGGGACCCCTTAATGATGCAGTTTATCATGACACCAGCACATGATTTAAAAATTGCCTAAGGATTTTCAAAAATTATCAGTGAAATGTACTTATTTTATTAATGGCTAATGTTTTGTAGAGATTCCTTCTATTTCACCACTTTAAAGTATGGCAGTATTCCTCATTACAAAGAGAACAAAATGTATGATTACTAATAGAAAGAGTTTCATATCGGTGTCAGGACTTTAGCTTGCCCTCATTACGCTGAACAGCAATATTCCATTCAAAGCCATTCTAACCCATCAAATGTATCTAGCAAGGAAATTGATTTACACTCAAGGCAAGTTATTTCAGAAGTCTGTTGTTATATTTGTGGAAACCAGTGGTGTTCGCAATTCTTTGTGCCTTTGCCGCATAAATTCTTTGACAGAAAAACTGTTTTCCAAATGAACTAGAATGTAAAACAAAGCTTCAGAAAATGTTTTGTATACACTGCACTGTCAAAGAGAGCACAGGACCAGAAAAATGCTGGTTGTTCCAAACATAAGTTATATTCCTATAAAATTGTTTGAATCTAGCATTTTGTGAAATATACCTCCCCTGACTTACACGGTTGATATTTATCTACTTTAATATTACACTAGATGCTTATTTACTGAGTAAGTGGAAATTATCTTATGTGAAGGCCCATAGCTCAGTGACAGAGTCATTCTTCACTGTCTCCAGTATAAAAGGATCTTGGACAGCAGCACTGGGAAAGACGTCTGCCCTGAAACCTTGAAGAGCATCTGTCAGTCAGACAGACTATTGTCCTGATTCTATGTAAAGCAGCTTTGTACATTCAGATTAACTTTGTTGATGAGCAAATTCTCCATTAACATCATAGTTGCTTAATGACTAGTTTGAGATTCTAGGAGAGATTGTGGTACGCACACAGATCTGGTTACTTAGAAGTCTGATTTAGTACAAACGTTGTAGAAATACAATGCAATATGGCTATGCATATGTGTTTTGTATAAATTAATCTTTCTGCCTCCATTCTAAAATATCAGAAACCTGCCCCCAGAAAGAAAAATCTAGATAAAAAGACAGAGGTCTCAGGAATCATTACCTTGATCCAAAGCTCCTTGTGTGCATATGGATCTCCTGCATCAGCTGACTCAGTTAAGGGGAAAGTTCTGGGCTAAGCTTCGCTCATGCCCTCTTCATTTGTTGTATAGGTGGCCATCCTTCACTGTTGATCCCATTTCTCTGGTGCTAGGTGCTTCTTGAAAGATGCTGTTCTTACACAAGTGTCAGTGTGTAGTTCTCAGAGGACTGCATCCACAGTGGAGAAGTGAACCAGAAGCAAGGCTTAGGTTCCAAGCCATAGTGTCCAGGATCCAAAGAATGGATGAGGTGGATCCAGCCATTCTGCTCAGCAGAAGCTGATGCCTTCTTCCAGCCTAAGGATTCACACCAATATATCCAAATACACACCATAAATGTACCTGGAGCTTAATTTCACTTTCTGTATTCCAAACAAGCTAAAAAAACAGTTTACTTGCTTTGCAGTGGGTATTTTTGGAGATAAAAATCAAAAACATTGTTGAATTCCAATTGACAGCATAGTGCTGCGATGGTTGTATTTTCATCTTGTTATTGTCAAAGTTGTTTGTTTTGCTGAAGTTCCTTACTCTTTCTGATTTCTTTATATGCTTATTCTTTGTATAACTTCATATACACCAAATGTTTTAAAAATCTGGCTATGTCAAGTAGCATAGATTTATAAATAAAGGGTGATTAGTTGTATCTTTTGGGTAAGGCAATGGCAAACCACCCTGTAAAAAGTCTGCCATGAAAGCAACGTCACCTCAGAGTCAAAAACGACTGGTTCTTGTACAGGGGACTTACCTTTTAGTTGTATCTTTAAGCTTTACTCTGTACTGAGGTTCAAGCAGGTATTTGTCAGTTACGTTTTCTTTAATTATATTTTCCCCAGCTATTGATCTCATAAATAATTTGCTGCAAGTGAAAATGAGAAAACGTTACAGTGTGGACAAGACCTTAAGCCACCCATGGTTACAGGTATTGCTGTTAAGTTTCATGTCTTTCACCTTTTCTGCGTTTTTAGTCATCTAGCAAAACTGGTCAGTGGTTTTGTGACTGATGCACCCATACTAAAACACAGTTATTTGGAGCTCAGGAAGAATTACAGGCTCTGTATTGAGGCTGGTGAAAAGCATGTAGCCATAGAAGCCAAGAAAACTTCAAAGTATTTTATCATATGTATGTGCCTGCATTTAGTATCTTCACACCACCCTTCTCCTCCCAAGTAGTAGCTTGTTTGATCGGACATGGAAGTGGGCAGCAAGATGGAACAATGTACGCAGAAAGGGATTTTTTGCCCTATTTCTGGTACACTGTATATCTAATTAAGAATTAAACTGCTTATCAGCAATTTTAAATTATTTTAACCATATTTATGTATTTTAAATATTGTATTTATTTTATTGCTATTTAAGTGTAAGCCACCTTGAGTTTCTGTAGGTAGAAAGGCACTAATAAATAGAGGCTTCAAATGTTTTTAAAAATAAAATACAGAACTTATCAACTTATTTTACTGTTTTCACAACATAGAATGTATAGTTTATAACTTAGCATATAAACTTGTACTCTTGATATACTTATGAAATTTAGTATACCTGTCTCGTTTCTTACAAGCAAAATTATGAATCTACCTTGTGGGTAGTATTCTACCATTTAGTGTGCCGAAGGCATAGTTTCCATACTTTCCTCTCCTTTGCTGCATCTGTTTATGAACCATATTGGGATTAGTCCTGGGGTCTTGAAACCCTTATGGAAGAACAGCCATGTGGCTTACGGGGGCTGGAGAAGGGAGGAACAAGGAGTTGAAATTGCTGCTCTTTCCTCCTCCTCCTCCTGCATGCACAGCCCCTGAGGAAAGGGGGCAGTTTTATTCCATTGTCCCTCCACACTCCAGACCCTCTTTGCTGATCCTCTGTGGAGATCCTTTGATCCCAGCAGTGGTCTTTGCAAGGCTGGAGGGAATTGATGATACAAGCAAAAGTGGGGAAACTGTGTGCTTTCCACACACAAATGCTAAAATACTGGCCAGTATTAGAGTGAGAAGGCTTTAAACTGCTGAACCCTATACTACCTAAACACGTCTTAGTTTTTGCCATCTGAGAGACTGAATTTAGAAAAAAAAATTTCAATAAAAGAAAGTATATTATTTTGAAAGAAACAGTCTCATACATACAGGATAGTTATCCATATGAACTTTATAAAACAATGAACTCTTAGTACAACATGGTATACTAAATACGGACAATTTTTAATAGCATATCCTTGGAAAATGTGTGTATTTATGTTGACAGCATTATGCATCACTTATTCTTCAGTGCTGCATTACATTTTGTGTACAGCCTGGCAGGACTTTTTATGTAGAAAAAGTCCAGCAGAAACTCATTTGCATATTAGGCCACACCCCCTGGTGTCACCATTGTTTCATATAGGTCTTTTTTGTAGAAAAAGCTCAGCAGGAACTCATTTGCATAGAAGGCCACACATACTCAGGCATCACCATTGTTTCACATGGGGCTTTTTTGTGGAAAAAGCCCAGCAGGAACTCATTTGCATAGTAGGCCATATCCTCTGATGCAAAGCCAGCCAGAACTGTGTTCCTGCTCAAAAAAAGCCCTGTAGTCTGGTCTTAAAAGGGATTTCATTTGTTCCAAAAGAACAACTTGCAGGAGCATGCCTGAGTCTTCAAAAAGTAAGATATGATGCATCCTATTAGAATATGAAGAAAGAAACAGGCATTTGTGGTAGTTTGTTTTTAATGTAATTAAACACATTCTGTTTTGTCCCCCAAAGGACTATCAAACCTGGCTAGATTTAAGAGAGCTTGAATGTAAAACAGGAGAACGGTACATCACCCATGAGAGTGACGATTCACGGTGGGAACAGTACGCTGGGGAAAATGGCTTGCAGTATCCAGCACACCTTATCAGTCCAAGTGCTAACCACAGTGAAAATCCTGAGCCAGAGGAAACAGAGATGAAAGCCCTCAGTGAGCGTGTCAGCATCCTTTAAAATTGCATCCCTGCTTATCTGTCAAAACACTGCGGAACTAATAAATACATACGGTCATGTTTAACATTTGCTTTGCAGAACTGCCATTATTTTCTGTCAGATGGGAACAAAGCTGTTACACTGTTACCACCATTGATGTATTGGAGTTGCCAAGAAAAATCAACAGAAGCATTTTTATTTTGTGTGAGCAACTGTGTTATAATAACAAAAAAGTTCCCAGAAACTCTCAACCTGTTGTTGTCGATGATTCCTGTTGTACCCTAAGCATTCAAACCTGTTTCCACTGTGCCTTTTCAAACAAATGTTCCTCTTACTTGAGTCTCATTGCAAAGACGGAACATCTCCAGGCAGATCTCTGGTTTTGTGTGCACCATTAGTGTTGCAACACTGTTTGGAAACTCTTGAAGAGTAGAATACTATTGCTGTTCTGTGAACAACTTTTACCACTTTGGATAAAGTTTGGGGATTTCTGTTTTAGCTTGCTACACAACAATATATTGAAATACTGATGCAAAAAAAAAGCATGGAATTGTAAAAATAACCTATAGCATTGTATAGATTACAACCAGATCCCCTTATGTACAGACATACATACTCATTCCTGTTCCCCAATAAAGGTGCAACATATTTTTATGACTAAATGCCTTAGTAATGTAAATTGCAACCTATGTTGGTAATTATTCCCTTTTCTTATAAAATATCTTCCTGTAAAATCTACATTTAGAAGCTGGAAAACATGTATGTTTTGAATAAAAATATGTTGAATTCTGGAACTGTACTATTTTATCTAACTTTACAAGTGGCCACATTTGATCCAGAACCTTCTGTCAAACAATAATATTTTTTCAAAACAATAATGCTATGTGATTCTAGAGGTAGTTTACTACAGGTCTTTGTTCCCTCATTGGATAGTTTCTCAGGACAGTTTACAGAATGTAAAAAAATAAAATAAAAATCAAGACAACAATTTACAATCTTAAACAAAAAAACCCCCAAAAGCTCTCAACTAAAAAAAAGAAAAATCAAAAAGGCAACAACAAAACTGCAAAATCTAAAACCAAGTTGTTGGCAACAGGCAATAATGGCCTAGAAAGACAGAATGGTCTTCATTGGGAACTGAAAACTCAGAAGAATAGACCTAGGAGATAATGCCACAGATGAGATACCATAGTGGAGAGGTTCATGTCTTTGTTAACTATCCATCATCATCTTACTTCAGATGTTAGTTAGCAGCAGTTGTATACCAACCATCTATATATGAGTAAATGAAAGTAAAAGTATATGCAGAACTGAAGTATTGGGTTGCAGTCCTAAGCACACTTATTTGTAAATCCAATTGGGGTCAGTGAGGTTTATTTTCTAATAAGATATTTACTATCACCCTAACTTGTATGGCCAAGGCTAGCCATCCATTGGTGTCATCAGCATATTAAAGATAGTCTATTTCAAAACCAAAGAGCCCCGTGGCGCAGAGTGGTAAAGCTGCAGTACTGCAGTGGGAGCCCTCTGCTCATGACCTGAGTTCGATCCCAGCAGAAACTGGTTTAGGTAGCCGGCTCCAGGTTGACTCAGCCTTCCATCCTTCCGAGGTTGGTAAAATGAGTACCCAGCTTGCTGGGGGGAAAGTGTAGATGCCTGGGGAAGGCAATGACAAAACCACCCCATAAAAAGTCTGCTGTGAAAATGTGAAAGCAACATCACCCCAGACTCGAAAACGACTGGTGCTTGCACAGGGGACTACCTTTAACTTTTTTTTAATTTCAAAACCACAAATTATTTTTTCCTAGGGGCTTCACATAGGTGTTGAATAACATGGGAGATAACATGGAAGCCCATAAGCTACACTGCAGAAAACTTGTCACCAACCGGAACTTTCTGAGTTCTACCCCTAATGAATGATTTGAATCAATCCAAAATATATCCCTTAATCCCAACTTCTACCTCCAAGTATTTCAACAGGCCAGGCATAGTCCATTGTATCAAAGGCAGCTGATAAATCTAATATAAATAGCAAAGAGACATCACCTTTGTTTGCATTTAAACAGTAAGCATGTAGGATTATCTCTCCTGACCATTGTTGAATCTGTGTGCCCTAACTGTAAACCAAAATGCCCTCAAAACGAGGGTGGGGAGTTTATAGGTGGGCACCTGGCTTAAAAGGGATCTTTGAATCTGTGTATACAGGATTCCACTTCCAGAAATTATTGCTTAAAATTACCAAGGACACTAACTAAGGGAAACCATCAAAACTTTATTACAGAAAAATATAGAACACGCACGCATACAAGGTCATGAATTTATACAACACACATACAGTCTTAATAAAAAAAAATAGAGAGAGATTCAGAGATAACACAAGGATGTACAAACAGGGTGATAATTACCAATCGTAGTCTCCAAGGAAGGCTCCAATGGTTGAAAAAATGAGGACTGGGGGAGGGGTCCCTCAACTTGGCCAGGAATTGGGGATGTACCTAGACAGCGGAATTGGGGTACTGCTAGATGCACATGTGTAAAAAGTTGGATCAGAGGTTATAAGGCTTCCCCTGAGCCCTTAGGGGATGGGAGGTACAGGGGCGGATGGCAGGTGGTCAGCTGGTGCATGACCTCAGCAAAAGGGGCGGCTCTGCAGTGACCATAAGGGCTGGACTTATGCAGTAGTCAATAGCCAGTTAATTGGCAACCCCTGATTGGATGCTCATAGCTAGCCAATGAACAGACTTGGCCTTAGTTATCTGATTGGACTACCAGGTAACAATGGGCCAAGGGGGAGGCTCCAGGATAACCATTAATGGAAAGAATGGGGAGGAAAACTCCTGGGGTGAGGGTGATTGAAAGCTGTTAAACATGTCTAAAGGTGACAATGGATAGCCAAAATTGATACCTAGGTGACACCAGGTCTACACAAAGATACTTGGCTTTCAGGTGAAGATGTTGCTCCTCTGCTGGCACCATCCTTTGTTTTGGGTTCCGTGGGACAAAGGTTTAGGCAGTCTGACAGAGTCCTTTCCTGGGGTGAGCTTGATTGCCCTCTGCACAGGCGTCGTCTGTTGAGTACGTGAGCCTCCCGCTTTGCTGTTATGGAGTCTGAAGCTGAAAAAGATAGTTGCTGGGGCTGTTAGCCTTCTCATAGGGATTCTATGATTTAGGCTGAAAGTTGCCTACTTGGACAGCCCCTGTTGGCGTAGCTGCTACTGTGCAGAAGCTGAGATGGAGGTCGTACTGAGCAACTGGAAACCCATTCTTCCCCCTAGCTAGCACTTCTCCCAAGATACTGAGTGCTGCTTCAAGGTCATGGTTTAGTGCCCACATAAGCTTCCTGCATTTTGGTAGGCAAACCCATACTTTGTGGAAGATGTGTCCGAGTTGAATCGCCAGGGGGTCTGGCAACCAAACAGGGGACCACAATGTCCGTATGCATAAAAGTAAAGGGGGTTTTTGCTCACATTACTAATTACCCTTGCTCTCTTCTTGCTGTCTCACTGACTCAAGGCCTGCTCTTCAGATGACAGCAAAATGGTCAAGGCTAATCTTTCTTGTGGCGGGGAGTAAGAGAAGGCAGCAAGGGAAATTGTTCAATGATATGTCTTTCAAATAACACAGCAAAATTAAGCAATGTTTATTCAAAAGAATATCGAAACTTTCTGCAGAATTACTCTTATTAATAAGTACAAAAATGAATTATTTTCATGAGACATGGAAGTTGGCTTCACATTAGTTAATCCAAAACTGCATTACATAGTCAGACTTATTCTTACTGTACACACCTGGTAATTACCACTAACATGATAGGTCTGGAGGCAAAGCACATTTAATTTCAATGTATAATAAAAATAGCTTTATTTAAAAATAGTTACAATATTACACTAGATCAGGTGATCAAGATTAATTTGGTTGAAATTGCTAGGCACACCCAAAATTTCCAAACGCATTTTGAACATTATAGTACCTTGCCCACATCCTGAGGGGAAGGGACAGATGTGGGGTGATTTTGGCTTTTTTAGAAAGTTGGCAGCCTAAAACATCAGGTTGGGCAAACATCACTAACAGGGGAATCTGTGTAGCAACAGCAATTACTGGATTTACTTGCACATGGGAGATAATGAACTTGGGAGGTTCTGAAGATTTGAAAACTTTCTTGTAAATATTTGACTATATTACTCATTTTGGCACACCATTACATTTTTGAAAATGATTTTCACCTTCAAAATGAGGCCTTAATTGTTGAAGGTAAAGTACCTCATTTTTGGCAACAAGAATCAGCCCATTTAATGGAAAGTATGACCTTAAACACATTTTTGGACAAGCATGATTCTTGGCCACAGTGATAGAATTTTTAAATAGTTTGGCTACAGAAACAGTTGAATGTACATAATGAGTTTCCATGTGCCATTTTTAAAGGGTAATTGAAACTACATTAAGAATGTAGAACAGGTATATGCCATCACACGTTATCTTTTTAGATGTATATCTATAATGTTTTTAGATTAGTCTTTAAAAAATACAAATGTAACATCTTTTTCTAGAATGTGCATCCCATACATTTCTCAGGTACTTTTGACTAGCATCCTTCCCTTTTTGATATGCACTCTGTAGCACTATCTATTCCTAGTGTGAGAAATTACCTTAAACTGCACTGATATAAATGACAACAACAATTGTTGGCAATAATTAAAGTTTAAATATATAGCAATCAATAAATAGAGTATTGCTGATTTCTGCTTCCAGAATGAAGATCAGTAGTAGATCCTTATTGCAAAAGGGAGCACCTACAAAAAAGGTTATATGTGATATGTGTATTCAGATAGGAAGGTGACTTTATAGTAGAGTAGAATGGTAAATCACCATTTTCAAACCGTCAAGCTGTAATTACCAGGTGACTGGCACATAGTCCAGCAACCTAATTTTGCATTGGTAATCCTTAAAGGCAATGAATATGTTTGTCTAACAAAATGTCTTTGCTGGATCTTGAGCTATTTATGATGTAGTGATAATCAGGCCAGATGGAGTGGAGGCTCATCACAAAGAAATACATGAGAGAGCAATAGTTGGCCACTGCAGAAGTTATTTTCACCTAGGCTACCTGCTCAGGGTTGTAGTAAATTCATTTATAATATCTCTGCACATTTTTTTCCAAACACATCATTCTTTGAGAATTCTAAAATATGTGGAACATCAAGAAAGTGGAAAGCCCTATGAGAATGGCTGCTGCAGAACAAATTGACTCATTATCTTCTATTGTACTTGTTTTCATTTAGAAACTCTCAAACTACAAAAAAATACAAAAACAAACTGAATCATTTTGTCCTGATAATATTCTACAGGGTGTAACTTGTTTTTGAAAACTTGTCAAGATTTAAGACTTTTGCACAAAGAAACAATAGAAATGTGGCTTTTCTATGGGTAATGTTATACAATTATTATAATTAAGTTTAAATTGTTCTGAAAATAATGAGATATGTAAATTATGAAAAAGTATGTTAACTTTACTGTTTTCTAAAACCTACACAACCTGTTTATTGGTAAAAGTTACACCTAGAGATTAAAACTGATACAAAAGAGGCTTAAATTAGTATAATCTTTCAAAGGGCTATAATTTGAATGAAATGTTTGCTTTCCAACTCAGAAACTGGATGATATTTCATGCCCAAGGCCTGTTTTGAATTACTCCCATGAAATGAGTTGTCAAGGGGAGAGGAAATGAGATACATGCAATGAAATATGTCTGTTTAATATATTTGCATTTCTAGTCTGTCCCATCTTGTTTAAAATTGGAGACAAGATTTGGTTGATTAGATCATCTCTAGTCTACTCCCCCTGCCATGACCAGTGTGGCACAGTGTTTAGTTAGGACTTGGGAGATCAGGGTTCAAATCCATAAAGCTTGTTGGCTGACCTTGGGCTAATCACTTGCTAAGCTTAACCTCCCTCACACCATTATTGTGAGGATAAAATGGAAGATGGAAGAGCCATGTAAACTGCTGTGTTCCCTTGAGGAAGAGTACAAATGGTAGGGAGACCTGGTTTTGGTAGTGCTGTCCACTTAGTTCCTTGATCCACAGTTTCCCTGGCTTCAAAATTTCCCAGTTGCCTATTTGCAGCCTTTTTGCCTTCAAAGAAGGCATGAGAGAAAGAACTTCTTTTCCCCCATCTTTCCCTCTCCACTCTACTTACTTTGGTAGGCATCACCCCCCAAGCTCTGCCCTTTATTTCCCTACCTTTGTTTTGAGACACAAATAGAAGCTTGGTGAGTGCATATTCATGCCAACTTCTTCACATCCACCTTCCTCACTAGCCAGTTAAATGTCTGTAGTCCAGTCAGAACTTTCTGGTCTTTGCATGGATGAGCATTCAGGTGCCCTGGGTGAGATATTTGACCACAATCTGACATTTTTAAAAGGAAAAGATCTTTAGTCACCTAAATATAATCTCATATCACTAGCTCATAATGATGCTAAAAACTGTATCAAAACATTTCAGGGTGTTACAGAACTAAGAAAAGAAATCAAACTAGAGACTAAATTGTACTGTGGCTGATGTTACTTGACATTCCCTTCCCAGGAATAACACACTTCTGCCAGGGTGTGAAGACCTTTTAATCCCTCCTGTCCCAGCTGGAAGTGTTTCAGTTTGCCTTATCATGAAATTAGGAGTGGATCCCAAATGTATTGCTCAGTATCCTTTCTCCAGTCAAATTAAGGGGCACATCCCAAACCATTATGGCCCATCTCAGGACAAATAACCATCTATCTTTCCCCACCCTGACAGGTTGGCCTACTTATTATTTATTAATTACTTTAGATTTATATCCAGCTCTTCCCAGAACAGGCTCAAGGTGGGTTAGCAATATGTTAGGACAATAAAAAACAACTACAATAGATATTTGTCTCCATAAAAGATACCTCCTCTCAGCCTGACACTGGATGATATTTCATGCCCAAGGCCTGTTTTTGAATTTTAGGGTCATGTGGAGAGTTTATATGTAGTGTGTTTAGGATCTCTGAGTCAAGTGTCAAAAATGCAGATTCCCATTATATCCAAGGTGACATTTGCCAGGCCATTGTGGCAACTGGATAAGTGTCAGAGTGATAAGGGAATGTGCCACATCCTGAATGCTTACATGACTTGCCAGATTTGGGTGAACAGTGAGATTCAGCTAAGATTTCCACACTGGAACTGGCCTTCCCCTTCCCATTCTTGGAGCATTCATGTTGGATACTCCCTGCAGAAATTCATTGCAAGTATTGTACCATACTGAGCAGTTTGATCTGTTCAAAACTTGGGTCTCTAAACTGATCACCTTGCATAAAGCATAGGATCACTTTCTGTTTATCCACTCTTTGCACCTTCAGTTACATACATCCTTTTAAATGACTGGCATTAGATAGAATGCACTGTCTACTTTTTGTATATGCACAAGCAGCATATATTCAATTACAAGTGTAGTTGAGTTCAGGAGCAGAAATCAAACACTAAGTAGCAAGTCTCTGCTCAAAAATCTCAAACTGTGCATGTGGGGATGGTGGTGCTAAAGTCTAATTGTGTAAGAAAACAGTGTGATCATGAAACAGATACATCCCAATAGCTTGCAGAACCATCAGTACCCTCGTTTCAAATCATGATAGGGGCATGAATGGAACTAATAGGCGTTCAAACATGCCTCTGGCTCCTGTTTTCCAGTCTACTGCTTGCTTTATCTTTGTAACAGGACATAAGCTATTGATTCTGGAACCTCTTCACGTTTTACTTCCCATACCTCGGTTTCTCTACCCAGCACCTGCCTAGGGCTTTTCAAAATCAGGGCTGGCTTGGCCATTTTGGACTTTTCCCAGTGAGCTCACAGCCTGGGGGGCTTGCTCTCCTCAGGCTGTCCTGTCTGCTTCAGCCAACTTACTGATAAGGAGGGCATGCCCTGCTGAGACATGTAAAGCATAAGGAAAGCAAAGGTCAACCTAGTGAAGGCTAACTGGACAGGCAAGGAGAACACCACAGCACCCCATTTCTTCCAGTTAGTTATTTGTCCCCCCCTTCTGTCAGGGAGTGGGCCCTTTTCTAAGGCTCCTGTCCTTTGACTTCCCTGTCTGCATCAATTCAAACCCCAATTGCCCTCCCAGAACATATACTGGCTATACTGTATATGGCAAAGAGAAGGGAGAGTGGGAGAGAACCACTATAACATATAAACATGATAAGATCTCAGTCTGCTTCCAGATTAGACTATAGAAGACTAATGTGTTATGTTTTACAACACTTCCCAAAGTTTGTAATGATATCACTGTATCATGTAAGGAGGCTGAACTTCTGCAGAACAATGGCAGGCATTCAACATAGCAGATAGAGCCCCAAGTTCCAAAGGGAGAAGATAAAGTGCATAGCTCCTAATTCAAAATATTTAATTCCTACTTTAAATAATTTCTAATCTCACTAAATTTTTAATATGTGGCAAACCCTAACTAGCACTGGCAATTGTTGAAGTGCCATAGAAGCAATTAAAGCATATTATTTTTCATATATAAAGAAGCTGTGTATAGAATTTTGTCATTCTACATTTAATTGTATTTTTTAATTTTTATTTAGGGGACCAGATATGAGACTTTTTTTCTCCATCAAGTCTCCTTGCTGGAGCTACCAAGCATGCCAAAAGTATTACAGAACTTCTTGTACATTTTTTTCCTTTTCATTCAAGAATGTGTCATTATTAGTCAACAGAATAAATTACATTTCTCTCCTTCTGCTGTCCAAAAAGTTTCTGCTGAGAAATCTGAACTGTTAGCAAATCCATCACACAGACATACTTGTGAATTCTTAAGATAAACCAAAGTTCACTCAAGTCACCATAGAAAAAGAAAATTTAAATGAGTTTATTATAATCAAGAGGCAAAAATAGGTTATTTATCTAAAGTTACTATACCCTTCTGCTGCATATACTGTTTCCCCACAAGGCAATTTCAGACAGTCAGGAATGTCATATCTTTGCAACTTCATAAATGTGAAGATATAAGAAGTTTACAGTGAGACTATGAAAACTGAAATGACACTTACTGTTCACAGTACTAATGTATTTATTTACTTCATTTATACTCTGGTTTTCAAACCAGAGGTCCATTTCATGTGGGTAGTACCTTAAGGAGTCTCAAATTACATTCTCTTCTTATAATCACATTGCCTTCCTCTGCCCACAAGAGGCACTTTGTGAGGTTGGTAGGGCTAGAGATACCAGCCTTCAGGTGGGACCTGGGGATCCCCTTGAATTACAGCTCATCTCCAGACTGCAGGGGTCAGCTCCCCTGGAGAAAATGAATGCTTCAGAAGGTGGACTGCATGGCATTGTACCCCACTGAGGTGCCTGACCTTTCCAGATTTCATCTCCAAATTTTCAAGAGTTTCCCAAACTTGATCTGGCAGCCCTACATGACCCCCATTCCCCACTGATGGCCAGGGGGGAACCTGGAAAGCCTAGGCAGGGCTGAGAGAGAACTTTGACTAACCTATGGTCACGTAGCATGTTTGATTGGTGTAATGAACTTGTGAAAGTCCTGCAGGTTTGAAAATCAGATGGCTACATTTATGAAATAGCTGTTGAAATATCCAGCTGAAGAAGGCCATTGATGCTGAAAATGTTCTTGGCACTGCAATTATCTTCTGGCACTGCAATTGTTTGGCTCTTTAAATGATGTAAGCCTGGATGACCTGACACTAAAACTATTTTGCTACTTCAAAAAGACTGTGGACCATTGCTATTTGCTCTGGACGGATTGCTCTTCACCCACCTTGACTGTGCTGAAATGGACCAAAGGAACACTGGGACCTTACTGTGGAGGACTCTCTAATTTCAATTGTATGACAGAGTTGTTCATCTGTATAAAAAATCTCAAGTAAGAGGACTTTATTAAATAAGAGTGGGTTGCAAGGCATGGTCACCTAGCAGGCTTCATGTGGAGAAGAAATAATCAAACCCAGTTCTCCAGATTAGAATCACTCAATCACTACACCACATTGGCATAGTAGATTATGAAGAGGTTCAGATGCACATATGACCAAACAGAAGAAGAGTTGATTTTATACCCTGCTTTTCTCAACAGTAAGGAGTCTTAAAGTGGCTTATAATCACCTTCATCCCTTTTCTCTCCACAACAGTCACCTTGTGAGGTAAGTGGGGCTGAGAGAGTTCTGAAAGCCCAAGGTCACTCAGCAGGCTTCATGCTGAGGAGTGGGGAATCAAACCAGATTCTCCAGATTAGAGGCCACCTCTCTTAACCACTAAACCATGCTGGCTCTCATTCAGGATTTATGTCTGATAATTTTTGCAATATTAATGCATAGCAAATAGAACCACCTTCAAACTTATTTGCATTTTCTTCGTTGCTTCGTTGAGGTAGTTAAATACTATTGCACAATTATTGCAGTTCTTTTATATGTAACTCTTCAAACAAGAAAGTGTTGGGTTTCCCTAATCTGATGTACAATAGAACCATTTGGATTTAGAACCATTTGGACTTCTCCAAACTCTCCAAGCTATAAACTAGCCATGATTAGTCAAAGTTCAAAATCTAAAATGTCTGTTGGACTTTTGAACTATGAACAATAGTACTCTGACAGTGCAACATCCTTCTGAATTCATTTGGTCTAACTCTACTTTGGATTCACTGACAGAACAAAGGTCTTTGAATACCAGATTTCTTTCTCCTGTCCATCTGGGCAGGAGTACATCTGTCCTTCTTCTACAGGCATGACAAATAATAAGGTCTCATGATTTCCAGGGGATCAAAGTCTACATTTCAGTATCCCCACACTGAAGTTTTAACAAAAGGAAGATGCTCTGGTTTGTTAGTGTGTGTGTGTGTGTGTGTGTGTTTAGTGTCATCAAGTTGCTTCCAATTTATGGTAACTATATGAATTAATTTATTTTTTTATTTATTTATTCGGGATTTGTATCCCGCCCTTCCCACAAGTGGCTCAGGGCGGCTTCCAACAATTAACAATTTAACAATTTAAGTATAAAACAATTAAATACTTGACATTTAAACATTAAAACCAATACATTTCAATTCATAAAAACAATGCAGCTTAAAACCAATAACCAATAACCAATAATGTTCTCCAAAAACAGCCTATCATTATCAGCCTTGCTCAAGTCCTGCAAACTGAGGGTTATGGCTTCCTTGATTCAACCAGTCCCTCTCATGTGGGTCTTCCTCTTTTCCTGATGCTTTCAACTTTTCCTAATGATTCTTTTCTAGTGATTCTTGTCTTCTCATAATGTGAACCAGAGTATGATAACCTCAGTTTAGTCATTTTAGTTTCTGGAGTTGTTTTACAACCCACATATTTGTCTTTTTGGTAGCCAACAATATCTGTAAAACTCTCCTCCAACACCATATTTCAAATGAACCAGCTTCCTTATTGTCAGCTCTAGTTTTTGTCAGTTAAAGCTCATCAGGCTTTATCAGCTTTGCATTACCATCATAAAAAAACTTAGCAGAAAAAATGCAAACAAATCCAATGTGTGTATCAGAAAACTTCCGAACAGGAATCAATTAATTAGTTTAAGGGGGAAAATCTCTTTGATAGGTAATGATGCTGACCATTGCTTCCCAAAATCATCACCTTCATGCCAGATGGAATTTGGCAATCCTAATTATTCTTGCTGAGATACAAGGAACTGCATTACTTTTTCTGTAGAAACAATTGCAAGGGGACTCTGGGCTTTATCAAACAGTAGCCCTCTGTGTCATTTTTGAGCCAAAGGGTCTTTGTGGGATGGCATGAGAGGAGGATTTATTATTGCTAAAAGAAAAATGTCAAAATTTCACTGGACATTTCCAAGCCCCTTGAGCACACATAAACAATTTCTTTGGATTCCTGCCAATGCTAAAATTAAGACAATAAATCAATAATGTATATATTCATTTATTGTCTGCTGATATTTTCTTGGTTTTTAGACAATTGTTTGGTTTGGCTTTGTATTCCAAAGTATCTTTCTCATGTAATAGAAGCTGAGACTGCATGTTGACACTAATGTAGTCATGTGGGATGTGAGAGATGATGTTTCTGTATCTCTGATTAATATGATGTTGTGGCCCTCAATAAATCAAGAAACCACAGGTTTCTATAGATGATCCCATAAAAGAAGAAGATGTTTGGACATTCTGTTTCTGTTCATATTTTACTTGCAAAGTCAAAAAATGTTATTTTTGTATAGCTAAAGTAACCTTTTCAATATTCTGCTAAAACCAACAAACAACACTCAGTGCATTAATAGAGCTATATGATAAATACCCTTGTATATATTTAGTCTTAGCAAGCTCAAGATCTCTTCACCATAAGTATATATTTGTTGAATCTACCTTTGGCTGGAATAAAAAATGGCTTTGGTGTATTTGTGTACCTTGCCACCTTGTGGCTGCTTTAGATATTCACACAAGCTTGCTAAGAGCTATTTACAGTATGCGTAATGGACAACAGAGAATACCTCAGCTGTGCTGCACAGAAGCAAGAAATCTGTCTGCCTTGTTTCATAAGTCCTGCAAATGCTGATTTTGTCTTACAGCTTTTTGTATTATGTTGCAGACATACTTGCACCTTAATGAAGAAGTGCAAATAGTAATTTGGCTTGTCCTTGTTTGATTCCCAGTTAGGTATATTTTAGTTGGAAGGAATTTTATAGAATTATCAATGATTTTCAGTACAAATAGAAGACAGGTCTCTTGTGAGAGATGTCTGCATCAGAATAGATCCAATATTTATTTTATTTTATTCACTTTATATCCCACCCTCCCCACGAAAGATGCGCTGAATCAGTTATTGAATCCCTGCTGCTACATGTTAGCAGCTGTGTGAATTCCTTGACTGATTTCCATTCACCCACATGACAGACTGTAAAATTTTAGGATCAGTATGGTTAGCCAGTTTCACAGGGGTGAGGAGAGATTTTTGTGCAAAACCCTATGAGACAAAGTGCCTCTGTGTGTGTGTGTATTGTGGGTGGGATACTGTATTTAGCAGTGCAAGAAGTTCCTGTGAGGCCAATCAGAGAGAGGGCCAGGAGAGTCACTAGGCCTAGTCCTCTTGCCTGTTAATTATTTAGAATTTGATAAGTTAGCAACTTGTTTCTGTGTGCATCATGTCTTCTCATTTTTTAATGTTTACATTATAGATAGGTATCTTAGAAGCTGGAAATGTCCCAGGCCTCTGTGAACCTTTGCCTATAAGAACATAACCCCTACCCCATGAGGTGCCTTCTCTCCCCACACTCTGAAAAGTTGGGAAGGGCAGCGAGTATGCTCTGGGCGCACCCACTGCCTTCGGGACTTTGCGGAGGCTGTCCAAGCCTCAGGCGACCTCTGCAAAGGGCAACGAGCGTGCTCTGGGCACACCCACTGCCTTTGTGACTTTGCAGAGGCGGTCTCCACAAAGTCAGGAGAGAGCGGCACATGACAGTGATGTCATTGTGATGTGATCAGTGCCCCCCCATGAAATTAATTGGGGGGATGGAGGAACAGCAACTGTCCTGGGGCGCTGGAAACTATAGTGCCAGGCCTGTCCCTACCAAGAGTTGGGTAGCAAATGTCAGAATGGAATGTTCAGAATTCACCCATTTGAAAATACAGCACTGAATAAGTCTACTCATAAGTCTTGTCATTTATGTCTTGAATTATGTTTCTCTTCACTATGTTATCTTCCTTTTAAATTTGGCTTTAACTAGCAAGATTCTCAAATTAATTCTTGACTGGAACATGCAGTTTGCCTCAGCTTTTGGTTCCTTCAGTTCATTTATATTTTTCCTCTCTTTACATTACCAATATTTATGTATGACCACTATTTTTATATTATCAATATTTACCAATTTATATTTCCCCTCCATTTACATTATCAATATACATTAGTAAAACAGTGCAAGAACAGTCTTTATGTCATCTCTTATGCAACCACAGTATTGCATTCACAATACCTTTTCTGTAGTTTTAATCTTTTATGTATATCTGCACTTCAGTAAAAAGTCACAAAAAATAGCCACAAAAAAGACTATTGGCAGAACTGAAGAAGTGTGTTTGCACACAAAAGCTTATACCTTGAATAAACTTTTGTTGGTCTTAAAGGTGCTACTGTACTCAAAATTTGTTCTATTGCTTCAGACTCACACAGCTGCCCATCAGGATCTATTGGCAGAAGTGCAGATGCAGTCATATCACAATTGTGGGTTTTTTTTGCAGTATTTTATCGATGTGCACATATGCATCAGTAATATAGAAAAGGTAAATAGGCATGGATGATGTGAAGGAGCTGGAACTCATAGTAGACTGCAGCTTCAAAAAGATCTACCTACAATTTCCCATCCTTCTCTTTCTCATCCATCAAAGTGTGAGAGAGGAAAGAATGGGAAACAGCATCAGAGAGGGCTGGCAAAAGCTACTGATTCTTCCTCAAGGGGAAATTATGGAAACTTGTTTTCTGTTCCTCTTGGAATACTGCCTAGGAAAAATGGGAAAGTGAATTTTCCAGAGTTCCATTCAGAAATGGGATAATTTATTAATTTATTTACATTAGACTTTTATCCCGCCCTCTCCGCAAGCGGACTCAGGGCGACTTACAACAGTCATTTACACAATTTAAAACAATAAGTCAATAAAATCTATAAAACATTAATACAATTAAAATTTAAAAACTATTCCATGGTGCTGTACCATTACTATGTTGGCGGTTCTGCTTTTCAGACGGTTGGTCACCGGGAACTCTAGCTGATGTCAGGTGGCAGCTCTCTCTCAGTTTAAGCATCAAAGGCCTGTTGAAACAATTCGGTCTTACAGGCCCTGTGGAATGTAGGAAGGTCCCGCAGGGCCCTTATGGCCTCCAGGAGAGCATTCCATAACTCTAGTGCTGCCACCGAGAAGGCCCTGGCTCGTGTCAAACGCAACTTGGCCTCCTTTGGTCCAGGGGTGGACAGCAGATTTTTTTTGTCCCTGAATGCAGTGCTCTCTGGGGGATATATGGGGAAAGGCGGTCCCGCAGATAAACAGGTCACTGACCATAAAGGGCTTTAAAGGTCAATACCAACACCTTGAAATGGATTCAGAACACAATAAGTAGCCAGTGCAGCTCTTTCAGCACTGGCTGAATGTGCTCCCATTGAGGGAGCCTCATTAACAGCCGTGCCGCATCGTTCTGCACTAACTGTAGTTTCTGAGTCAGCATCAAGGGTAGCCCCATGAAGAGAGCATTACAGTGATCTATTCTTGAGGTGACCGTAGCATGGATCACCATTGCTAAGTCATTGTGCTCCAGAAAAGGAGCCAGCTGCCGCACCCACCAAAGATGAAAAAAGGCGGATCTAACAGTGGCTGCTACTTGGGCCCCCATTGTAAGGGAAGACTCAAGGAGCATGCCCAAGCTCTTGACCTTAAGGGCCGATATCAATGGCACCCCATCTAGAGCCGGCAGCTGGACCCCTCCCCTTGGACCACCCCAGCTCAGATAGAGAACCTCTGTCTTCGTTGGATTCAATTTCATCCGACTCAGCCTGAGCCAGGATGCTATAGCTTGAAGAGCCAGGTTCAGATTTTCTGGGGTACAGTCGGACTGGCCACCCATCAATAGATAGAGCTGGGAGTCGTCTGCATATTGGTAACAACCCAGTCCATACCTCCTGACAATCTGGGCAAGGGGGCGCATATAGATGTTAAATAACATTGGGGACAGAACCACACCCTGAGGCACACCACATGTGAGTGAATGCCTCTGGGATGACTCCTCCTCTATCACCACCCTGTGTTCCCAATCTTGGAGAAAGGAGGTCAACCACTGTAAGGCGAACCCCTGAATCCCCACATCAGCAAGGCGGCTAGTCAGTAGCTGATGATCAACCGTATCAAAAGCGGCTGACAGGTCCAATAATAACAGCACTGCTGAGCCGCCCCGGTCCAGATGTCGCAGGAGGTCATCCATGAGGGTGACCAGAACCATCTCCATCCCATGATCTGGTCGAAAGCCAGACTGGAATGGATCCAGTGCAGAAGTGTCCTCCAGGAATCCCTGTAGCTGAATTGCCACCGCCCGCTCTATAACCTTACCCAAAAAGGGAAGGTTTGATACCGGCTGATAGTTCGCCAATACGGCCGGATCTGCAGATGGTTTTTTTCAAGAGGGGATGGACCACAGCCTCTTTAAGGGGCGTGGGAAAGATCCCTTCTATCAGAGATCTATTGATGATACCTTGCAGTGGTTCATGTAGCATCGCCTGGCTAGCTTTTATAAGCCAGGATGGGCACGGATCCAACCTACAAGTCTTTGGGCGTACAGCTAAAAGGATCCTGTTGACTTCCTCCAGGCTGAGTGGACTGAAGGAATCCAGAACTGGACCAGAAGACATGCTTGGTGCCCCAGGTTCTTTCACTGTATCAAGTATGGTGGGAAGGTCGTGTCGGAGTGACGAGACTTTTTCTGCAAAAAAACTCGCAAAAGCCTCACAGCCTATTTCCAATTATCTAATATTTTGTTTAAATTTTAATATTTTGTAAAATTGTTAGTGACTGAATTATACTAAACAATTATGCTGGGTGCGAGGTCACAGATGCAATCCAGGACGCAAAGTAATTCTTCTTTGTGGCCTGGACTGCCATCTCATAGGTGCGCATAAATGACCTATAGGATGTTCTCGTAGCTTCGTCACGAGTATGTCGGCATTGTCTCTCTAGTCATCTTAATCGCCATTTCATTGATTGCAGCTCCAAATGAAAATGCTCCAAAGACATATGCAGAATTATAATAATAATAATAGATTTTATTTGTATCCCGCCCTCCCCGCCTAGGCGGCTCAGGGCGGCTAACAACATTTTATACATTTACAATTAATAGATAAAAACTTTGAATTTAACAATTAAAAATTAAACATATAAAAACCAGTTAATAGATTTAAAATACATCATTTAAGTTAATTTAAATTTAAATTTATCTGGCAGTAGTAATGGTTAGTTCTGTGACGTTGATTCTGCCAGTTTAGATAGTTCGATAGTAATGTAGATGGCGGATCCTTTATTCACAGCAGTTCAGCAGTCGATGTCGATATACGCTTGTTTGAAAAGGACGGTCTTGCAGGCCCTGTGGAACTGGTCAAGGTTCCGCAGGGCCCACACTTCCTCCGGAAGCTGATTCCACAGAGCAGGGGCCTCAGCTGAAAAGGCCCGAGCTCTGGTGTTTTGGAGCTTGACCTCTCTCGGCCCAGGGATCGCCATTTTATTTTTTCCCACTGACCTCAGTGCCCTCTGGGGTTCATATGGGGAAAGACGGTCCCTTAGGTAGGCTGGTCCTCGGCCATATAAGGCTTTAAAGGTAATGACCAACACTTTGTACCGGACTCGGTATGTAATTGGCAGCCAATTATGAACTTTATGTGAGCAGGTCTAACCCAAATTGGTCCCTGTGTCAAGCCATTAACATTTATTTATTTATTTATTTTATTATTCAAATTTATATTCCACCCTCCCTCAAGTGGGCTCAGGGTGTATCACAACATAAAATAAACATATAAAATCAATAAATAGACATAACAATTTACTTTGATAAAACAATATACAATCATTTTAAAACATAGAGTTTTCAGTTAGATTTAATTGGTCTCCAACTTCATAAATTGGGCTTCATACAGTAGTGGGAGATACCTGAATAATATCAATAGTATCAGCAGCATCCCTTGCACAGGAATAAGTAAAACATAGATTCTAGGGTAGGGATAATTTGAGCATAAGTATAAATAATTCCCAGTCTAGGACAAAAAACCTACTAGGAAAGAAAACAGAGAAGAGACTCAAATACTTAACCAGAAAATAACTTTTTTGACCTAGCCAACATACAGAATAGAAACAAAAAGTAAAAGACTTCATGGTGGCAAATAATATAGTAGGGAAGGGGCTTCTAGTGTCCTGGCCCCACTGATAGACCTCCTGATGGCACCTGTTGTTGTTGTTTTTTTGGCCACTGTGTGACCCAGAATGTTGGACTGGATGGGCTATTGGCCTGATCCAACATGGCTTCTCTAATGTTCTTAGTAGCAATTTATGGCAATAAAATAAAAACCATTCAATTCTGCATAATCCTAGTGTTCAATTGTATTACTTTAAATTAATGCCCAAATAAAGTTACAAAGGGAATTGACAGTATAGAGAAGGATTTTTTTTTCTGAAAAGAGAGGAGTCCCTGCCCAAGTGAGGATGCTGTGGGGAAAATCCAGCTGAGAATAAGATAGGAAAAAGGGAAAGGAAAGGCCCCCTGTGCAAGCACCAGTCGTTTCCAGCTCTGGGGTGACATTGCTTTCACAACGTTTTTACAGCAGACTTTTTACGGGGTGGTTTGCCATTGCCTTCCCCAGTCTTTTTACACTCCCCCCCAGCAAGCTAGAAATCAGAATAAGAGACCATTTGTTAAAAAGGAAAAAAGAAACTAAAATGCAGGAGCAGATAGAAATATGTGGAGGGTGAATTTTGGGAAGGGAAGCAAACAACAGAAGGAAAAACCTTACTCTGCCTGCCTTGAAGAGAAGGATCCAATGATTTCATGCTTTCGTTGATGAAATAAGAAACAACTATCAGACGAAGGAGGATAGGAGAAGACAATACTGACTTTGATGGACCAAAGGTCTGATTCAGTATAAGGCAGCTTCATAGCTTCATCCTGTGATTTTAGCAATGGAAGAAGCTGCAGGAGCAGATTCAACTACAAAAAAGGTAGCCTTGGGTTTCTCTTTTTATGCACTTGAATTTATTTGGGCATAAATGGGGGGGGGGGGGATGATGCTATTATTTTGTGCCAAACTAGGATCTGCAATAACATTGAACTAGAAGTGCAGGATCTTTCAACCTATTGGTGAAATAGGTTGCACTGTGATAGGAGCAGTTTTGGGATCCAAGTCTCCATTGGTGCAAGCTCAGAATCTGAAATACCATAGGACAGATCAAACTTTCTGCTGTAAAACAGTACCAAAGAAGAACAATATATCCAATTACAAACAACTGAGTTGCGAAATGTATCCAGTTGTAGACAAGTGAGTCAATGGCCTGGGGATGTGTAAATGACTCTTCCTGGACCCTTGACCAAATTTCTAGAGAGACCTCCATTGTAAGGGACATTGTGAGAGTAAAGCATATCTTGCAAACTTGGGTCAATTCTCCTGCTAGGATATGGGGAATTCTTGGAGGACCACACAAAAGAGCCTTAATTAATGTGTCCCTGGAGCTCTCAGGCTGTCAGACTACTTCTTCAAAATAGCTGGGAAAATATATACCTTAGAATCATAGAGTCATAGAGTTGGAAGGAACCTCCAGGGTCATCTCGTCCAACCCCTGCACAATGCAGGAAACTCACAAATACCTCCCCCTAAATTCACAGGATCTTCATCACTGTCAGATGGCCATCTAGCCTCTGTTTAAAAACCTCCAAGGAAGGAGAGCCCACCACCTCCTGAGGAAGCCTGTTCCACTGAGGAACTGCTCTAATGGTCAGGAAGTTCTTCCTAATGTTGAGCTGGAAACTCTTTTTATTTAATTTCAAACCATTGGTTCTGGTCCTATCTTCTGGGGCCACAGAAAACAATTCCACACCATCCTCTAGATGACAGCCCTTCAAGTACTTGAAAATGGTGATCATATCACCTCTCACTCATCCCCTCTCCAGGCTAAACATGCCCAGCTCCTTCAACCTTTCCTCATAGGACTCGGTCTCCAGACCCCTCACCATCTTTGTTGCCCTCTTCTGGATCTGTTTCAGCTTGTCTATATCCTTCTTAAAATGTGGTGCCCAAAACTGAACATAATACTCCGGGTGAGGTCTTACCAGAGCAGAGTAAAGCGATACCATCACTTCACGTGATCTGGACACTATACTTCTGTTAATACAGTACAATATTGCATTTGTCTTTTTAGCCACCACATCACACTGTTGACTCATGTTCAGCTATGGTCCACTAAGACTCCTAGATCCTTTTCATACATACTACTGCTAAGACAAGTCTCTCCTATCCTATAACCATTCATGGGATTTTTCCTACCTAAATGCAGAACTTAACATTTATTCCTGTCAAAATTCATTTTATTGGTTTCAACTCATATTAATTGATTGATTAGTCCCCATCCAATTGTTACAATGAGTCCCCATTGTAACAAACCCTCCAGGGGAAAAAGAAAAGTTTGCTACTATAATACCACAAGTCTGCTGCAATAATACCACAAATCAAAACAGTTTATATCTCAGATGAAGGTACAGCATAGATGTCCAACATCCAGTCTGGCATCAACATACTCCAAGTGCAGTTCAGGGATGGAAGAAAATTGCTGCACAGGATAGTGTAATTGGACAATGACAACTCTGATACTCTTTCTCCCTCTCTCTGGAATCAGATTGGCTAGGAGTCATGCCTTTCTTTCCCCCTTCCCTCCTTTTTTGAAGAAAACAAGAATAAAATGCAGGCACAGAAACTGCAAAATAAGCCTTTGGGTGCATTTATGGATCTTTCTGATAATAGAAAAAAAATAATTATTATAAAACATTATCGGGATTTTAAAAATTATTGGGAAACCTTTAACTGTGCTGGATATTTGTTGTCTGTTCTTGTCTGTTCAGCAATATCTGATTTCACACCCCTATTTGGGGTGCTAAGAGATGTGTGTGAGGCTTTTGAGGGCATCATAGGGAACAAGACTACCAGCTCTTAGCTACCATTTCCACCCCTCCCCCCCCCGGGTGGTAAATTTGTGAAAATGTGCAGGGGATAATGAAACTAAAGAGGAAAGGGTAGTAGGAGTCCACAAACCAAGCTGGGTATTTCTGAGGTTTGGAGAACTCTAGAGTTCTGTTTTCATGGAAAAAGCTAAACAGCAATGACACAATAGCTGTCTTCTAATGCATTAAGTATTGGATCACGGGAAAAAGCCAGCTATTTTTCCGATTTACAGTAGGCTTGGTTTTCTAAATGTAAAATTAGTAGACCATTTGATAAGGTTGGGAGAGGCTCCATTATCAGTTGTCTTTAAAAACTGGCCAAGCACTTCTTTGCAATTGTTCAGGCAGAAGCAGTCTGTAAAGTAAGAGGACTGATGGGAATACTTTTTAAAGGTACACTAAGGGAAGGGCATCCATCACTGAAGATGGGTATGTTGTCTTTTAGCTAAGAAATCTTTGATAGGCACCAATACTGGAATTTACTTTGATAGACTGCCCAATTAAGCATCATGTCTGAGGAAATGGAAAATGAATATATTTAATATTTCTTTAGTTAGATTCCTTTTCTATTATTTCCCCAAGAGTTTAGAATGATGTGCAATACAGTTTTATATCATTGCAACAACAATTTCTGTCCACTTCTAACATATGTCCAACTTATACATGCTGAAGTATAATGCCAAAGACTAACTAGCAACCTCTGGAGCTCAGAGAAGCTTCTGCTTTATCCAAATATTGTGATACAAGCAGATTAAATGTTAATGAAGTGTGCAAAACATAATGGTTTTAGATAAACCTATCTGTAACATAGGCTACAAGAAGTGTTATAGTAGTAAAATGCAACTATAGCTCTAAAATTTTCCATTTTGAATTTACAGCTGAATTCAACGTTACTGTCTTCTTGTAGACCTGCAAAAATAGGGGCCTACTGATGTTCTCATGGTATCAATCAGCTGACAGGTATGAAGGAATGCAAGAGGGCTTGGACATACAGTCTTTCATTAGATATGAAAAACTGGTTTAGAACATAAGAACATAAGAGAAGCCATGTTAGATCAGGGCAATGTCCCATCCAGTCCAACACTCTGTGTCACACAGTGGTAAAAATTTATATATAAATATAAATATATATAAATATATATATACATACATACATACACACACACACACACGTACTGTGGCTAATAGCCACTAATTGATCAATTATGGTCAATTGTGATGGCTAAATGCAGGCATTCAAACAAACCAGAGTTGTAGTTGGCACTAGGCACATGCATTCAAATATACTCAAGCCAAAAATAAATCAGAAATTAGTTGTTTGGGGTTGGTTTGGGGATATCTGGAATGACCCACAATACTGCCAGATTCCAGGAGTAACAAAAATTTATCTCCCATCATTTTGGGAGTGTATTGGGTTTCAGAAGCCAGGAGCCAAAGGGGAGAGAGAGGTGCATAACAGGGACTTCTATCCCCCCCTCCAAAAAAAAATAATACCCTGATGCTAACAACAGTTTTTATAGGGCAGAGAAGTACACAAGCACATTGAAATATCTAAAATAATGCATAAAAATTCTTGCACATATCAGAAACAGAGTAGTAATAGGTTATACTGTTCCCCTCTTCCATGTAGATATGGCCATACCACCATGTTTGAATGACATTATTTTTCCCACTTAGAAAAGGAAGTGCTCCACAATAGAATCTGATAAGTGCATGAGCTATTAGAACAGGGATATCAAACTCATTTGTTATGAAGGCCGGGTTTGACATAAATAAGACCCTGTCGGGTCAGGCCATGTGTGTTACAACATGCAATGCAGGTAGTGGAAATATAAACTTTATAAAAGGCACATACAAACACAAAGATTTTTTTAAAATTGAAAATAAAACATGCTTAAAACATTAGCACTTGTTGGTCTTAAAGGTGCTTTCTTTCTCTCTCTCCCATGTGATCTAGGGAACTGGGCAAAGGAAGCTCTGGCTCTTTTCCTCCTTCCCCTGGGGACCAGGATGGGGAGGAGCCTCAGCCAATAGAAGGAAGAGAGGCTTGGGTCAGTAGCTCTGCTGTGCGATTGAGGGAGCCTAGCAAAGCAAGCTCTCCCTCCTCCACTTCATCCCCAAGGGAGGAGTCTCAGCAAATGGAGAGAACAGATTTAGCTCTTAAGCTCCCGTGCAATTGAGCAAGCCTGGCAAAGCAAGCTATGATGCAGCAGGAAGCAAGAGAGAGGGAGAATGAAGTAGATGACAACCAGTTGCTTGAGGGCCTGATTTGGCCCCCAGGTTGCATGTTTGACACCCCTGTACTAGAACTATATGGAGTAAAATCCTGATTCAAAGAATTCCTTACTCTAAAAAAATTGTATGAACCTGGTGGTTGCATGTATAGGTGGGTGGAACAGTCACCTTACAGATCAGGTTGAAAAGAGGAGCAGCATTTGGGGTCTGAATTAAGGCGCAGAGTTTCTGTTCTTCAAGAAAACTTTTTAAATTAGATGCCAAAATCTTCATCTATGGAATGATTACAAATGCTTCATCAGTTATGATCAACAGATGATCTCTGCTCTGTGCTTGGCCTTGGGTTGAGTGAGGAAGGGGAAAGTTGTTTCCTTCATTGCTATATGTTTTTAATTAGTATCACCATAGTGTTTTCTTAACTCTGCTGCTATCCAACTGATCTTTCTAAAGGCAACTCCAGTTCCTACAATAACCTTGTTTTCATAAAAACCAATTATAAGATACACCACAAATAATTAAATCACTAATTAGTGTATGATGATTGACATGGTAATGTTTTGCCCCATAGGTCTGGATCATTGAATGGTCAATAATTAACAGATGGGGCTTTTACAAAAAGATACAATTAGAAAGTACTGCTTCCTAAAAGCATCTTCTAGTATTTCTGAAGCCATGTGGGACTTCTGAATGATGAACATTTACAAAGGACTGAGTCCAATTACTTAGGACCTGGGTTCTGTTGTGCCATAAAGCTTGTGGCTGTGAAGCTTCATTTTTTTTTTAAGTTTAATGTGTTATTTGCACAGATCCCCTGACTCATACATTACATGTTATTTGTCTGGTGAGATAAAAGAGCTGCCCCATTGCACCACCAGTATGCAAAGAACCAACATAAAATGGGGCACAGCCTGGGAAGTTGAAAGGTTCATGACACAACCATAAATCTAGCTCAGCCATTCTTTAGACTAGTTTGCCATTTCTTAGGGCATTCTGTAATACTTGCTATGATCAAATTAATGCCACAGGTTCTGTTTTCTAATCTATCAGCAATCATTTATCCAGGGAACATTTTATTGTTTTCTCACACTTTCATTTCCTGTTCTCTTTCAGGTTGATTCAAGTCCAGTAGCACCTTAGAGACCAACAAGAATTTTTGGGCATAAGCTTTTGAGGAACAAAGCTTCCTTCATCAGATATGAGTCCTTATATCAGTCAGAAGCTTGAGAGGAGTATTGCAAGGAAGGAACTCAGGATGCAGAGGTACAATGAGCATAGTAAATAGCTTGAATAGAGCAGACAGAGCTGGCGCGTCCATTAGGCAGCATTCGGCAATTGACTGGGGTGCCGGCCCTTGGGTGGTGCACTGTTAGCATTCTAACCCTTGGCAACTCTACAGGTGTGAAAGACAAAGCTTTATGCAAATCAATGCCTGCCGCACAAGTCTCCCATCCCCCCTTCTTCTTCTATGTGTGGATCTCTCCCCACCATATCCCCCCATGTTTTCCAGTCCGGTTTTAATTATATGGTGCATCAAGTAATTATAGGATTCTTGGCCAAAAAGATTTTTAAAAAGAGGGGAAGCAAAGGGGGTGGGGGGGAGGAAGGCTGCACTGTTCAAAGGAGTTGGGGTGCCCCGAGGATTTGTTGCCAGACATGCTGCCCAGCCCAAGGGAGATGCTCCACTTGTATTGCGTGCAGAGGATGGAGCTGGATTGGCTGGGGTGAGGAGGAGCCCAGCAGGAGAAGGTATGGCCGGCCCACTGGAGGCAGTGGGCAGGACAGGGTCTCTCGGGGGCAGGGATGAGGAAGGGCCGGGGAGTCTTCAAAAGCCCTCGATGTTGGGGGGTGGGACTTGGAAGGAAGTGGGGACCTCTGCTTCCACTTCCACAAGAGAAGGACTGGCGGGGGACAGCCACCTCCCGCCCCCCCTCCAGGCTGGATTGTACTGAGAGGGAGAGGCTGATGAACTGGCACTTAAATCACTTTGAAATTATGGAGTTGGAAAGAAGTGAGGGTTTTTTTGGCGGGGGGGGGGGGAGAAAAGAGAAGAGTTCCTGATTTGGGACAATGTTGGCTGTTGTTGCCCCCTGACACTCTTCAAGCCAGACTGGCCCTCCAATGGTCTTTCTGAGACTCTCTTTACTTAATGTTGTCTTTCGAGGGGGGGGGACTATGCCTACATATAAGTGATGACCTGACGCAAGCCGGGGAGAGGCGGGGGTGGGGAGCAAAATTGATTTCCCTTGCCATTTCCAAATATACACAACAGTAGGATTGTCTTTACATGGGAATAAGACCTCCAGGGAATGAAGCAGGACTTCCGATTCAAAGCAGGCAAAGGCTCGGGCAGAAACACTGGGAATCCATGCACTTTTGCTGTGGGGTTCAAATACTGTCATGCCCGCACTCGGGTCTAATTCGTGTGTATGCACCATGGCGGGTGCGTTTGTGAGACGGAAATTGCAATATTCTGTATCATGCATTGTTATTTTTTTTCTTACATGCTCCTCACCCCCCCCCCCCCAGTCTTTTCCAGCCAAGGACTGAACGAACCACATTGTTTCTGGGCGCTGAGGGTTCGGAGGAACTCTCCTGGTCCCTCAGCGCCCAGAAACAATGGCACTTTTGCAACTGACATGATGACATCACCTCTGTGTGATGTCTGTAACGTACTCGATCGGGAGACACGAGTAGGGCAACATTCTTTATTAGGAGCACGTTGCAAGAGAGAGAACACGCCGGCCGGGTCCCGCTTATGTACAATCCTCGGTACAACCTACTGGGCAGGTCAGGCCAATCCTGACCTGTTAAACTTCCCGCCACAGCTGGTGATTGGCGGGGGACTCCGCACCCCACGCTGGAGGCGCCTGGGACCGCCCAGTCGCCTCTGCGTGTGGACGCGTATGGCTGCCGATACACTACACCCCTCCCCCCCTGGTTAATAAACATAGTCCTTAAGGTACGCGGGAGGTCGGCGCTCCCTGGTGGACCGTCGGGGGAGGTCCGGTGGCGGCGGCGCGGCTTCCGCTGCTGGTGTGTCGGTGGGCCGTGGCGTGGCCAGCGGCTGCGGGTCTGGTTCCGCGGGTCTTTCGGGCTCTGTTGGTCCCGGCCCTTCGTGCGTCGGTGTAACAGGTGTTGGGGCCACGTCCTCTGGTTGGCCCCTAGTTGGCTCCTCCCTGGAATTCGCCTCTTCAGTGTCCGCAGGTTCCTCCGGTAGCATGAGGCGGCGTAACTGGTCTATGTGCCGCCGTAATACCTGGCCCCCCTCTGTTGATATATCGTAGTGGCGGGACCCCGTTACTTGTAGCACCCGGCCCGCCACCTATTCGGGCCCCCTGGCATAGTTCCGGGCGTATACCGGGTCACACGCGAAGAAACCCCTGGCTGCATCCCGGACCTCGGGACTTCCGCAGGTGTCTGGGGCCCTGTCGGGGTGTAGTCTGTCTAGGCGGGTTATGAGCTTGCACCCCATGAGGAGCTCTGTCGGACTGACCCCTGTGACCGGGTTGGGGGTGACCCTATTATCGAAAAGGAATGCGGCTAACCTGTGGTCCCAGTCACCCTGCACGATTCGGCTCAGGGCTTCTTTGGTTGTGCGGACCATCCGCTCTGCCTGGCCGTTGGTGGCCGGGTGGAAGGGGGCAAACCTTATGTGCCTAATCAGATATCTCTGGAGGAACGCCTGGAAGTCCGCCGAGGTGAACGCGGCCCCGTTATCTGAGACTATGGTGTCCGGGATACCATGTGTGCATAAGACCCTGCGCAGCGCTCGGATTGTGGCGGTGGACGAGGTGGACCCTACAGGAATGACCTCCAGCCATTTGGTGTAGGCGTCCACGATTATCATGAAGATCTGCCCCTGGAACGGCCCTGCGAAGTCGAGGTGGAGTCGCGACCATGGCTTCCTGGGGGACTCCCACGGTGTGGCGGGGGTGCTGGGAGGCTCGGGCCACGTCTCCTGACATGTCTGGCGCCTACGGACCCAGCTCTCAATCTCCCCGTCCATCCCCGGCCACCAGACATAGCTCCTGGCTAACGCCTTCATTCAGACTATGCCGGGATGGGTCTCATGTAGGGATTCCAGAACACGCTTTTCCAGCGGGGGCGGTACCAGCACCCTACTTCCCCATAATATGCACCCTTTGTGGGCTGCTAGTTCCTCCCTCCTGGTCTTATAAGACATGAATTCTTCCACCATGTTCCCTTCTGGCCAGCTCCTCACCACCCAGTCGAGCACCCGTGCCAGCGTCTTGTGTTTTTGGGTGGCCTTGGCGACCGCCTCTGCATGGAGGGGCTGCTCCGGGAGGCTCTCCATTAGCATGACCTGGTGTGCGGGGGCGGGGTCTGGGCCCATTTCAGGAAGCGGCAAACGGCTGAGCGCGTCCGCGTGACCCATAGCCTTGCCGGCCCGGTGGACCAGTGTGTAAGTGTAGGAGCTGAGGAATTGGTTCCACCTCAACACGCGCTGTGAAAGTATTTGGAGGGTTTGTCGGTCTGGGGCCAACAGACCTAAGAGGGGCTTGTGGTCTGTGGCAATAGTGAACCTCCGCCCGTACAGATATTCATGGAACTTGTGGACCCCCGCCACGATTGCCAGAGCCTCCTTGTCTATCTGCGCGTAATTGCGCTCGGCTGATGTAAGTGTACGGGAGTAGTACGCTACCGGTACCTCCCTCCCGTCCGGGAGCTGGTGCTCCAGGACTGCTCCCACCCCATAAGGCGACGCATCGCAAGCCAAGATGACGGGGATGCCCTCGTCAAAATGGTGGAGCACCGCATTGGACACCAGGACATCCTTGACCGCCTGAAACGCGGCGGCCTGTCGTTTGCCCCAAACCCACGGGGCTTTTTTGTCCAGCAGCCGGTGAAGGGGTTCTGCTAGGGCTGCCTTGTGGGGGAGGAATGAATGATAAAAGTTCAGCACCCCCAAGAAGCTTTGTAGCTCCGCTTTGCAGGTGGGGGCCGGGGCTTGCACGATGGCTCGGGTCTTTTCCTCCGTTGGGTGGATTCCCGCTGCGAAACCCAGGAACTCTACCCGTGGGACCCCCAGCAAGCATTTCTCCCTCTTGACCTTGAGCCCCGCTGCCTGGAACCGGCGGAGCACCTCTCTTAGGCGGTTGCCGAATTCTTTGGGGTCCGGGGCGGCAATTAAAACGTCATCGAAGAACGGCTGGACTCCAGGGATCCCTTTAAGGAGAGCGTCCATTATACTCTGGAAAATCCCCGGAGCGACGCTAACCCCGAACTGTAGCCTCCTCACCCGGAAGGCCCCCCTGTGTGTCACAATTGTTTGGGCCTCCGCCGTCTTCGTATCTACCGGGAGCTGTTGGTAGGCCTGTGCCAGGTCCAGCTTCCCGAAGATCTTAGACCCCGCAAGGGCAGCCAGGACGTGGCTCACCACCGGCACTGGGTAGGGGTTATCCTGCAGTGCCTTATTTATTGTGCACTTATAGTCGGCACAGATCCGCACCTCCCTGTTTGGCTTGATTGGGGTTACGATGGGGGTCTCCCAGATGGCGTAGTCCACCGGCTCCAGGACACCCTGGGCCATGAGGCGGTCTAGTTCTGCCTCTATTTTTGGCTTCAAGGCGAACGGGACCCTCCTCGCCTTGAGCCGAATCGGCCTGACCGTGGGGTCTAGTGGTAGGGAGATGGCCGGCCCTTTGTAGCTCCCGAGAGAACCATCAAACACGTCAGGGAACTCTTGGCATATCTCCCTGAACCCCCTGGGCGTTAGGGTTTGCCCCACCCCCTCTAAGCGGATCCCCAAGGGTTTGAACCATGCCAGTCCTAGCAGGGTGGTAAGCTGGCGCTTTACCACCAGGATGTCCAGCGGGCCATAGAAGGACCCCCGCTCAACTTGCACCCAGGCCCACCCCACGATTTGCACCGGATTCTTCTGAAAGTCCCGGAGTATGAAGTCCGCCGGCCTTAGTTGAAGCCGCTGGCGGGGGCACAGTTTCCTCAGGGTTTCCTCCGCTATAATGGAAATGGAGGAGCCTGAGTCCACCTCCATTTGGCAGGGGTTCCCTTCTATGAGGACCGCCATTTTAATTTTGTCGGGGGTGGCGAGGGGCAAGCTCAGTACCTGAAGGGTTGTGGAGTCTGCGGAGTTGAATTCTGCCGACTCGTGATGCGTGGTCGGCCTCCGGCGGTTGGGCTTAGCTCGGCAAGCCCGTGCAATGTGGCTGGTCTTCCCGCAGCTCCGGCAGTCCCAGGTCCGGTACTGGCAGTCTCTCCGGTCGTGGGGGTCGCTGCAGCTGGCGCACTTGGTGGCAGGAACCCTCTCCGACGCTGGGGGTCGATCGGGCGCTCGGGGGCGTTGGGCTGCTTTGTTGGGCGGCCCGGCGACGCAGCTGGTAGGCTTCTCCCTCCTCCGGGCGGTCGTGGTCCAGCTCCTCGTGGTGGACGGCGTCTGTCTGGGCCTTGGGAAAGGTCCTGGAGGTCCTCTCGAACGCCACGGCTTCGTTGAAAGCGCTCTGGAGGGTGAGCTCTTCCTTGGCGAAGAGCTTCTGCTGGAGCCTCTCGTCGCGGAGGCCCCACGTGAAGCGATCGGCCAGGGTGTCTTCCAGCTGGGGGAAGTTGCAGTTCCCGGCGATCCTGCGGAGGGCCGCCAAGTAGTTGGCGGCCGATTCGCCTGCAGCCTGGTCCCTTTTGTGGAACAGGAACCGGCGGGCCTACCGCGACGGCTGAGGCAAGAAGTGGCCTGTGAGGAGTCTGCTGATCTCCGCGAAGGACTTCTCCGTGAGGCGGGCGGGGGCCGAGAGACCTTTGGCGATCTCGAATGTGGCCGCCCTGCAGACGCTCAGGAGAACGTCTCTCTTCATGCTGTCCTCCGTGACTTTGTTGGCCCTCAGATAGCATTCGACCTGTTCTAGGTAGGACTCCCAGGCCTCTGGATTCGCGGGGTCGAACGGCTCGATGTGACCGGTGGTTCCGCCCTGGTTGGCCATGGTGGCTGCGGCGGCGGTCGTGGCCTGCTGGTGCCCTTGGTCTCCTACGTAGCCGATGAGGCTAGAATCCCACCTTCTTCGCCAGTGTAACGTACTCGATCGGGAGACGTGAGTAGGGCAACATTCTTTATTAGGAGCACGTTGCAAGAGAGAGAACACGCGGGCCGGGTCCCGCTTATGTACAATCCCCGGTACAGCCTACTGGGCAGGTCAGGCCAATCCTGACCTGTTAAACTTCCCGCCACAGCTGGTGATTGGCGGGGGACTCCGCGCCCCACACTGGAGGCGCCTGGGACCGCCCAGTCACCTCTGCGTGTGGACGTGTATGGCTGTCATCATGCCATGCATGCTTTGTGCAATCGCAAAAAGTTTTCCGGGGTTGGGTATGCGTCGGGGTTCTGTCTTGGGCGGCAGAATCCCATGTGCCAGACCTGAGAACAGAGGGCATAAAATTAGCATAGGTGGCGAGATAAGATTCCTATGTCCCTACACTTGATCTTAACCAAAAGGCCGCAAAGCAGTTGACAAGTCTCTCTGTAGCATTCTCTGCTCTGCTGCTTCAAAGCAGTCTTGTAATATCAGAACTTTTATAGAATCATATCACAGAATCATAGAGTCAGAAGGGTCCATACAGGCTATCTAGTCCAACCCCCAGCTCAGTGCAGGATCAGCCTAGAGCATCCCTGAGAAGTGTTTGTCCAGGAGTGTTTGTCCTGAAGAGCCAGTTTGATGTAGTGGTTAAGTGTGCGGACTCTTATCTGGGAGAACCGGGTTTGATTCCCCACTCCTCCGCTTGCACCTTTTAGCATGGCCTTGGATAAGCCATAGCTCTGGCAGGTTATCCCGCCCTCTCCAGCCCCACCCACCTCACGGTGTCTGTTGTGGGGGAGGAAGGTAAAGGAGATTGTGAGCCTCTCTGAGACTCTTTGGAGTGGAGGGTGGGATATAAATCCAATATCTTCTTCTTCACTGCTTAAAGATTGCCAGGGGGAGCTAACCACCTCCCTAGGTAGCTGATTGCACTGTTGAACAACTCTTACTGTAAAAAAGTTTTTCCTAATATCCAGTTGATACCTTCCCACCATTTTTAAACCCATTATTTGTCCTCTGCTACCAACAGGAACAGCTCCCTGCCCTCCTCTAAGTGATAGCCCATTAAATACTTAGAGACGAGCCTTATAGAAAGCAATCATGTTCCCCCTTCAACCTCCTCTTCTCCAAACTGAACATCCCCATGTCCCCCAGCCTTTCCTCATAGGGCTTGGTTGCCAGGCCCCTAATCATCCTTATCACTCTCCTCTGCAACTGCTCCATTCTGTCCACATCCTTCTTGAAGTGAGGCCTCCAGAACTCCACACAATACTCCAGGTGTGGCCTGACTAATGCAATGTACAGTGGAACTATGACATCTTGTGATCTGGATGTTATGCCTCTGTTGATATATCCCAAGATGGCATTTGCCTTTTTTGTCAGTGGACCACACTGGCTGTTCATATTTAAATTATGGACCACCCATACCCCAAGATCTTGTTCACACACACTGCTACTGTTAGGGAAACTGCTCTCAAAATGAGATTGGGGAATTAGATTGAGAGACAGCTGGCCCAATAGGAATCTTTGTTATCTGTGTATACCAGGCTCAACCATTCAGATAGTCAATGCTCAATAAACATGGACTCTAATTTAATAAAATCAATTGTAATTTATTTAGAATAATAGTTCTTTCACACAAGGTACAAAAACAATCACACATTCACACAGGTCTAAAGAAATATAGAGAGATCGATAGGGGTAACATATAAGGATGGACATAAAGGGTGATACTACCTCTCGCAGACTCCAAGGAAGACTCCGATGGTGACGAATGAGGGAATGGGGGATGGACCCGAAACTGATCAGGAATCGGGGATGGATCTATACAGCGGGATAAGGGGGTTGCTGAATAGAGAGCACACATGAGTGGAGTTGGGTCAGAGGTTAAATAGACTCTCTTAGACCCCTTAGGTGCTGGGAGGTCTCGGGGAGGAGCAGGGGGAGGCTCTATGATGACCAAGGAGGCTGGACATCCCTTGCTGACACCTAATTGGATGCCAGTTTTGACCAATGAACTTCACCTTAGTCTGGTGAAGCTGGAAATTTCCAAGCTGCAATGCTGCCTGGGGCGGCTCCAAGGTATTAGCCTGGGGTGAGAATGGGAATGGCTGGATACTTAAGGTTAAATGGGATTAGCTGGGAAGGTGACAATAGGGAATCAAATACTGGCCTAGGTACCACCCGTGTAAGACAAAAGAGTTGACAATGACAGGAGATGTTCTTCCTCTTATCTCATCTTCTGCTGGGCAAGAGTTATTGTTCTGGTATTGCTGAGCAATTAGGATCAACAGTGGAGCTGTTAATCCATTCATGAGGTAAATGGGTTGCTTGCAGGCTAGGGTGTGTACGTGTGACTTTCCCACTAAGAAGGAATGAGTTCAGCCTGGTGGGGTATGCTTGGGTCAGGAAAGCAAGATGGATTCTGCTGTTGTTAGCTTTAGGTCCATGGAGGCAGGCTGGAAACATGGTGGCCTGGCTTCTCCCACTGCAGTGGCCAAGACTGGGCACACAAGGAGCAGCTGGAGCATGTCTGTAGTTCTGGCTCACACCCTTCAGAGATGTAGAATGCAAAGCTGCCACATAAGCCTTAGAAACTGTAAGCAAAGTCCACTTCTTAGAGCAGATGTGTGAGAGTGAAATCTCCAGGCACCCTGGCAACCACACTGGCGATCACGATGTCCACATGTATGAAAAGTAGGGGGCTTTTCCTCACACTACCCAGAAGTGTGTCCCCCATCCAGTATGTGTGTTTCTCATTTTTGTTGCCAAGAGATGGAACTCAGCACTTATCTTTGCTAAATTGCATCTTGTTCACTTCTGCCCCCTTTTCCAGCATGTTCAGATCTCATTGAATTCTAATTCTATCTTCTGGTGTATTCGCTGCTCTTCCCAATTTGATGATATTTGAAAATTTTGTGGGTAGCCCCTCCACACCCTCATCCAGATCATTGATAAATATATTGAAAATTGCAGGGCCCAAAACTGTGGCACCCCACTGGACACTTCCCTCCATTCAGATGAAATACCATTGATAACTACTTTTTGAGTGCAGTTCTCTAAGCAGTTCCCTATCCACCTAACTATCCTAGAGTCCAGTCTACAGTCCTATAGTTTACCCATCAGAAACCTTGTTTACCCATCAGAACATCATAGGAAACCTTGTCAAAAGTTTCACTGAAATCGAGGTAAACAACATCAACTGCATTTCCTTGATCCAGTAGGCTTGTTACTTGATCAAAGAAAGAGTTTGGTCTGGCAGGATCTGTTGGGGACAAATCCATGCTGACTCCCCTGGATCACTAAGTTGTCCTTTAGGTGCTCACAGATTGATCCCTTAAAATCTGCTCCAATGTCTTCCCTGGGATAGAGGTCAGATTGACTGACCTGTAGTTTCCTGGGTCATCCTTCCTCCCTTTTTGAAGATTGGGATGACGTTCACCTTCCTTCAGTCTTGAGGCATATTTATCATCCTCCAAGAGGTCTGGAAGATGATTGACAAAGGCTCTGCTCAAAGTTCTTTGAGCACTCTTGGGTGTGTGCCATCTGCCCCAGGGGATTTTTACTCATTCAATGCAGCCAGACAACCACTTTGTCCATATCAACCAGCAGCCCAGATGCCGTGCCTTGCCTACTACCATTTCTAGATGAGCCTGGACTCTTCTTCAGGAGAAAAAAACTGAGGCCGAATAGGCATTAAGCCTTTCTGCTTTCTTTCTGTCCGCTGTCAGAGTTTCTCCATTTTCACGCAACAGTGTGCCCAATGCCTCCTCTATCTTGCGTTTGCTTCTTACATATCTGAAAAAGATTTTCTTGTTGTAATGAGCCTCTCTGGCCAGCTTTATCTCACTGTGACCTTTGGCCTCTCTGATGGCTGACCTATAGTGCCTAGCAACCCAAACATAGTATTCTTTAGAGGTATGTCTCTGACTCAATTTCTTATTTTAGGAGAGTCTACCCCTCATTTGTTACTTTCCCTTCCAGCAGTCTTGCCCATGGAATAACAATGCCTCTGAGTTTATTAATGTCTGCCCTAAATACCAAACACTTTGCATTCTCTATTTCTATGCTATTCAGAGTGATTCTATTAAAAATGTTTCACCAGTTGCACTTGACACCACATAAACTGGCAAAAATGTACAAAAGCTATAATAACTCTTGTTGTTATTGTTGGTCCACAAAAGTTGACTACATACATATGTGGTGGCTGTGTACAAAGCCAAAATAAAATTGGTTGTCAGCAGTGAAATGTATGAAAGAAGTTTGTTTTCAGAATTTCCCTATTTTCCAGATATTATTTTGTTAAACTAGGTGTTTATGTTTCTAAAGAAAACAGCATAATATCATTTTGCATGTATAATAGCAGCAAGAATAGTATACGCACAGCACTGGAAAAATAATACTATTCCTAGCATGGCAGAGTGGACTATGAAGTGTAAAGAAATTTATATGGTTATCAGATTAACTTCCCTTAAAAAGTCATCTGGCTCTATTAGATAGGACATAGCAAAATTTCTCCCTCCCCCCAAAATTGATAGTCATGTATGCAATATACGTGGCAGTATTTATGTTTGATAGCTATGCCATTTTTATGGTTTGTAATGTATGAACAAAATTGTTAATGAATGGTTAAAAAAGAATCCTATGTCACTATTCAGTCCTGGGTGGTGGTCCTGATGAATGGACACAGGTTTAGCAATCTCACCATGAAGCTTCTGGTGAGCCAGTTTGGTGTGGTGGTTAGGAGTGGTAGACTCTAATCTGATTTCCTACTCTTCCACATATGCAGCTGTTTGGGTCAGTCACAGTTCATTCAGAGCTGTTCTATAAAGAGCAGTTAGAGCTTTCTCAGCCACACCTATTTTACAGGATGGTCGTTTTCGCACTCACCTCCAGCCGGCGCGACCCCCCTCTTCACCGCGCAGGATCTGCGCGGATTTCGCACTAAATGCCGCGGAGCAGCCTTTTGCGCCGGAAACTCCCGTCGCAAAAGCCGCTCAAACGGGAAATGCTTTTTGGCGGTTTACGTTTGAGTGGCTTTTGCGACGGGAGTTTCCGGCGCAAAAGGCTGCTCCGCGGCATTTAGTGCGAAATCCGCGCAGATCCTGCGCAGTGAAGAGGGGGGTCGCGCTGGCTGGAGGTGAGTGCGAAAACGACCGATGTCTGTTGTAGGGAGAGGAAGAGGAAGAGATTGTAAACCACTCTGAGATTTTGAGTGAAGGGTAGGGTATAAATTCAATCTCTCCACCTCCTTTGTTTGAGTACTGTGATTCTTAGGTCATCAATGGAATGACCTGGAGGATTAAAATGTCCCCCCACTAGTTTTTGTGTGTTGCAGCTTTTTATGTCAGATTTATGTCTGTTTGTTCATTTGCATAGGGACAGACCTGTTTGTCCAATGTAGAGAGTGGAAGTGCACTACTGATACTGAATAGCATATATAAATCCGGAAGGTGAAGTAGCCAATGAACCTGAAATGGTATGGCTGGTGTTAGGTCTGATTATTGTGTTATCAGAGTGAATATGGGGATAGAGTTGGCATCTTGAAGCATTGCAGGCCCTAGTCCTATAGTTTGTGTCCTTATTAAGAAGAGCATTGCTTGGGTGAGAAGTTGTTTAATGTTAGGAAGCTGTCTGTGGACAAGAAAATGTTTGCCATTCAACACCTGTGAAAGAGGAGTACCATTGTCCAGCATAGGTTGTTGTAAGTTGTTAAAGATGTGTTGTACAGGTTTGAGCTGTATGTGACTACCAGTAAGTTCTGTTGTTATTTCGTTTGGGCCTATCTTGTAGCAGGATATCCCTTTATACCATTCTGGCTTTGTTAATTTATTTCCTTACTACATCAGGTGGGTATACTAGTTCCAAAAATACCTGAGAATACAGAATAGATAATTTCATGTGTTTAGAATGGTGCCTCAAGATGTGTAGGTATGTTTGGCAACCAGGACATTTCTAGTATAAGGTGGTTTTTATGCTTCCATTATGCATTTATACAGTGGTGTCTAGACAATGTAATTCTTATGAAGATTGGTTCATGGTCAAGTTGATCATGGGGTGGAAGTTGGTGCAGGCCTGGTGAAATTTCTCCAGTACTTCTTCACCATGTGTCCAAATGCTGAAAATGTCATCAATAAATCTCAGTGCAAGAGAGGTGTTAATAGATACAAGCTGAGGAAGCTGTGCTCCAGGTCAGCCAGGAAATGTTGGCATATTGCAGTGCCATGAGGGTGCCCATGACTGTGCCATTAATTGAAAGGAATTAATCCTTATCAAATATGAAGTAGTTGTGAATGAAAACAAACTGACAGAGCTTGGTAGTGAGGTCAACCACGTGTGAGGATCAGCCAGGTATCAACCAAGCAAACTCTCTCTTATGAAAACATAGGTAGAGTTTATTAATTTCAATACAAGAACTTAACCTTCTAGCCTAAAAGCTGGCTTGTTAGGAGTGAAACTAACGATTATAGACAGTGATAAAATAATCAAATTGCATGGGAAAATGTGACTTCTCTATCCCTCATACTTTTTCACACACCCCATTGCATATCAGCAGAAGCAGAGCTTTTTTTGTAGCAAGAATTTCTTTGCATATTAGACCATATACTCCCCCCCCCCCTTGATGTAGCCAAACCTTCAAGAACTTACAGTTGGCCCTGGAATAAGAGACCTGTAAACTCTTGGCTACATCAGGGTTTGAGGCCTAATATGCAAAGGAGTTTGTGCTACAAAAAAGCCCTGATCAGAAGATACCACGGTTCTTTCCCTTCACACCTTCAAAGCTGTTCACATTCCTTGCTCATGGGAGGGACACTCCATTCCTAGTGCCAGATCCCCATTGCCTTGACAACTAGATAAGCTATAATCTACAAAACACTAGAACTAAACTATGAAGTAAACAAACATCACTCCCCTCCCTTTATAACATATAGTTGCAATAAGCATGTGGCAGGAAGACTAGCCCATGACAGGACACAGTCCTGACATCATAGTATTGTCAGAGATGGTATTCCTAATTGTTTGAAGTCCATATTTGTGTGGAATGTTGGTGTACAGATTCAACATCCATGGTGGCCAGAAACAGTGTGTCCTGGAAGATTAACATTGTATTTTTCTCTCAGCAAGTCTGCAGTGTCTTACACAGTTTTGGGGGCACTGATGGCATAGGGTCTGAAAATGGTCTTTGTAACCAGACACACCTACAGTGATGGTGCATGTGCCTGAGACATTAGGATGTCATGGGCTGCTGGTCTTGTGTCTTTTGGGCAGAAAATGCCTGGTTCATATAGATGTGTTCCTGTATGTATATTGGTAATTCTTTCATAGACCCGTTTAGTTCATTTAAGTATTCCTGAGTGGGGTCTGAAGATAGCTGTTCACGAATGTGGTATTTCAGAGGTTGGGGGTTTTTTTGTCTTTGTTTTTTGCTTTCTGAATGTAGTCTGATTTGCCCATGATGACAACTATACCTTCTTCGTCAGTTTCTTTAATAATGATGTCTAGATTGTTTCTGAGGCTGTTTATTCCTGGCATAGGTGAGGTTGTGTTGTGAGAGTTGAAGTTTCATGATCATGTCAATTTGGCCTCGGCAGCGAAAACATTCTAGAGATCTAATGTGGTATGCAGCCATCGGGAGTCCATGTAGAGTCCTTTTTTTCCCTGTAGAATTGAGTGGTTGGTGATTGTGGGTCAATATGTTGTCCACTGGTGGGCGGAAGTGATGGCAGCTGTTCAGCAGTAGATTTTTGTTGTATATTGAACTCTGTCTTGCCAGAGCTTGAGTTTTCAGCTGGGCTCCTAAGAACTCTAAGCTTTGCCCAATCAGGAAAGAGACTGTTTTGGAGGGAACTGTCCTGATTGGGCCTTAAACAAACATTCAGATTGTCTGACTCTTGGAAAACTTGTAATATTGTATATAGTTATTAAAAGATGATTGACTGGAGGCAATGTCAGGAGTGTATATAAGTGGGGATATTGTTACACTGTTCTGTGTGTGTGTTTAAGAACTGAATAAATCACTTACTATTAAAGATTTCAGGTTTTCACGGCTGGTAACATCATTAGGGTTTGTAGAGTCTTTCGGGATCAAGTGCCGTGTTCTACTGGAGAAAGTTTTCCTTCCAGATGTTTCATTCTCAGCTGCGGAGAACATCCTCAGTGGCGTTGCAGCCGGAGCAGGCGCTCAGACCTTCTTGGCTGCTGTGCATTGAGTGGGGCCAGGGCTGCTGGAGAGCTGCTATTTCTAGGCTGGAGGGGGTGTGATGAAAGGGCAATTGGTTTGTGGATGTGCCCATTGTTTGGTGGGGCTTCCTGGAAGGGTAGTGATAAGGAAACTGGCTGTTGAATGTGACCATTGTTCTGTGTTAATTGCTGGGAGGGTTGGAAGGGGTTTGAAGATAAGGAAGATGGTTGTTGACTGTGCTGATTGTTCTGTGGAATTTGCTGGTTGTTCTGAGACTTTCTGCAATTTTTTTAGTCTGTAGGGTGTTTTGCAGAGCTGGGTACCAAGATTGGTGGATGAAAATGCCTTCTTCCTTTCTGTTAAAATTGTGCTGGTGTTTGTAAATCTCAATAGCTTCTCTGTTCAGGCGGGTATGATAATGTGAGACTGTAGAAAGGACTTCAGTTCTTTCAAAGTGGATGACGTGGTCTCCTTCTTGAAGTGCATGTTCAGCTACGGCTGATTTTTCTGGCTGAAACAAGCGACAGTGTCTCTTGTGTTCGGTGAGACGGGTGTTGATACTGCATTGGGTAGTGCCAATGTAGACTGCACCACAGAGCAGGGTATTTTGTAGACTCCAGGGGTTGAAAGTGGATCTCTCATATCTTTGGCCGAGCGCAGCATGTGGCGGATCTGTTGTGTGGGCTTGAAGACTGTGTCAACATTATGGCAACAAAATACCTTGCTCCTGTGGTGCAGTCTCCCTTATCTTCAAACCCCTTCCAATCCTCCCAGCAATTAACACAGAACAATGGTCACATTCAACAGCCAGTTTCCTTATCACTACCCTTCCAGGAAGCCCCACCAAACAATGGGCACATCCACAAACCAATTGCCCTTTCATCACACCCCCTCCAGCCTAGAAATAGCATCTCTCCAGCAGCCCTGACCCCACTCAATGCATAGCAGCCAAGAAGGTCTGAGCGCCTGCTCCGGCTGCAATGCCACTGAGGATGTTCTCCGCAGCTGAGAACGAAACATCTGGAAGGAAAACTTTCTCCAGTAGAACACGGCACTTGATCCCAAAAGACTCTACAAACCCTAAATCACTTACTGTTTTCACAGAAGAAATGTTCCAGCCTCAGTTTATAATAATTTTGAATTGCTATGTTGTGAAGATGTTGCCTGTATATCCCTGTTCTATTCTGAAGCTTGATGAAAATATTCCTTCAGATGGTGATTAAAATAAAAAAAGGTGGCAGAGCAGTTTTTAAACTAATGCTTGGGGGGAAAGCCGACAGGAGATGAAATGTCTCTGGTTCAGGAGGACTCATGTCAAAGAGATGAAGGGTTAGCTGTTACTTTTCTACCAGGTAATGGATCAGAGTTGTCCACTGAGATGGTGACAAACAGTATGGACTGTCTGCCAAAGTCTCGAGGCAGCAGGAGAAAATTTGCAGGCCTAACTTGCCTGGGAAATTATAGATGTTGTATAAAAATGCTAGAAGTGTCCAAAGTAAAATTGGTGAGTTGGAATGTTTAGTGCTGGGGGAAAACATAGACATTGTGGGAATTTCAGAAACTTGGTGGAATGAGGAGAATCAGTGGGACATAGTGATTCCTGGATATAAGTTATATCGGAAGGATAGGGAGGGAAGGGTTGGAGGTGGGGTGGCTCTGTATGTCAGAGAGGGTGTACAGTCCAGTAAGACTGAGGTCAGAGAATTAGATTCCCTTCTAGAAATGCTTTGGGTCGAAATAGAGGGCCCAAAAGGAAATTTAACTATGGGAGTTTGTTATCGCCCACCAAATCAAAAAATAGAGGATGATTATAATATGATGGAAGGATTAAAGATAGTGGCTAAATGTAAAAACGGTGTCGTAATAGGTGATTTTAACTACCCGCAGATTGATTGGGTCAATATGTGTTCAGGTCGAGAGAAAAAGATTGAGTTTCTAGATGCCCTCAATGACTGTGCTATGGAGCAGATGGTCACAGAACCTACCAGGTGTGGGGCGATCCTGGATTTGGTCCTAAGTAATGCCCAAGACTTGGTGAGAGATGTAAAAGTGATCACACCGCTTGGGAGCAGTGACCATAACGTTATTGATTTCACCATTTGTATAAATAGAGAGTTGCCCCAAAAGACGAACACAACCACGTTTAACTTTAAAAGGGGTAAATTCTCTGAGATGAGGAGGCATGTGAAGAGGAAACTGAAACTGAAAGGTCAATATAGTCAAAACCCTTGGGGAAGCATGGCGGCTATTTAAAACTACAATCCTAGAAGCTCAGATAAAATATATACCACAAGTTAGGAAAGGCACAAACAGGTATAAGAAAAGGCCTGCACAAAAAGGTATAACAGTAATGGAAGCTGTAAAAGTGTAGATGACTGGAGAAGACAATGGTAAACCACCCCATAAAAATCTGCAGTGAAAATGTCATGATGCAATGTAACCCCAGAGTCAGAAATGACTGGTGCTTGCACCTTTACCTTTTAATGGTATGACTGAGTTCAATAAACCAAACAAGTGAGAATGAGAAAGGAATATATTTTCTAAGAAGAAAGGAGTCAGCAATAGGCTACAAAACCCCTGAAGAACTATGTGCAGTGGAGGAGTTGGGGGGGGGGGTGCATCCAATAACTAAACATAGCTGAAAACCTAAGCCAGTATCTTCATCTGATACTGAATGCTCCACAGGTTCAGCACCAGGCAAACTGTTGAAAGGAAGACATTCAGGATGCTACCACTGAGAAGGTTTTGCTCTCTTTTCCACTCTGTTTTTTCTCAGAAAATGGAAACAGTACAGATCTCTCAATGAAGAAAATTAAGACTCCACATCTAACTCCTTGTTAACATCTCCTTGTTAATAAGCAATAAACTATCTACAGGGAAGAGGACTGTGATATATAGCTCTAAAATGACCTTACTACTCCCTTGTATGTATTACATAGTTACCTTGCCCATCTGTCAAGAAGCTCAGAGTGCCAGTTTTGCTCTCCTTCATTTTATCCTTAACCCTGTGAATTTCACTAGTTTCCTTGTATTTTCAACTGGTTAAGAAAACATAGCAGCTTGCTAACTGCCTGATAAAATTACAGACATTATAAAGATGTAACTGGCAATTTGATATTCCAGTGTTCTTAAAGATTCATATCCAGTGTCTGGAGTAACAGGTCTTCAATAAACTCTATCATTGTTGGTGCAGCTACTTTTGTTTTATTGTGGTAACCAGCTGGTTCAGAAGTCCCATTTAAGTACTTTGCTCACTGTTCCCATCTTTGCAATACGACTGCAGCTGACAGAACAAGCATGTTTTGTTAACAGTCATGTATTGACCAATGGGAGATAAGCAAACCAGTGATTGTGTTCCCAGTACTTGGCTAAGTTTTCTTCACCCACTCTCCCTCTTACTTTATAGAGGAGGAGGAGGAGATTAGATTTATATCCCACCTTCACTCAGAGTTTCAGAGCAGTTTACAATCTCCTTTCCCTTCATCTCCCCACAACAGACACCCTATGAGGTAGGTGGGGCTGAGAGAACTCTTTTGAGAACTGATCATGAGTGAAAAATCTCTGCTGAGAATTGTAGCTGATCCAAGGTCTCACCGGCAGCTGCATGTGGAGGAGTGGGAAATCAAATCCGGTTCTCCCAGATTAGAGTCCAAGGTCAAAACCACTACACTAAACCAGCTTTAATCTCACGGATTGATGGGTTGAGTGGTTTTCCTTTTCTTTCTTTTAAAACCAGACTGGTAGGTGTTCTTGCCTTTTCTACACTGGAGGTATTGGAAGGCTGTGTTTTTGAAAGTTAGCATACTAGTTAGATCACAACTGGCAGGGACAATGCAAGGAAGGCTCAAAGATTGGTTACTTTGACAAGCACTCTGAAGCATCACTTACTCAGCATTAATGGGTCTGCTGAAAGCTGGGACAGGTACCATCATGGGAATTGACTGACTCCAACACCCAAAGTCTGAAGGACTGTGACCTGTATTCTGATGAAAGGACAATTTGCATAACACATTCTCTAATTTCACTGGCAAACAGAGGCCACTCTGTCACCAAACACTGCTAAAAAATGACTTCCTGTATTGACTTCAGCATTGATGTACAAACTTATTGATAAACTGAACGAGTGCAACTTGAGATTCCAAATAAATCAATCAATGCCTAGCTACTCCTGCCTTAGCCTGGTTAAGAGGTAAGTGTGTGAGCCAGAGCCCTCTCCCTCATGTTTATACGGACATCGTGATTACTGGTTAGGATGTCAGGTCGCCTGGAGTTTCAACTTGCACACATCTACATGTGGGCATAAGCCATGCTACCAGCTTGTTACTAGGCCTATAAGGGATGCATGTCTCCTAGTCACCAAGGCAGTGCTTCTATGGATGGGCCCAAGCCTGGCAAAAGAACTTCCAGCTTGCTATCTTGTATACATTCCCAGCTCTGCGGAATGAGAGATTGCGTGGCTGCCATGAGTTGTCCTTTGTATGTCTTAGGGCTGCGAAGCCCCCAGTCCAGGTGGAGGTTCCCAACCCACTGGCCCACATCAGAAGTGACATCATTGTGCTGTCGCACAACAACCACTCTAGGTGTTTCCAGAAAACTTTATGTTTTTTCCAGATGCTCTAGCCATTTCGGAGGGAAAACTCTATGGTACAATAGGAGAAAGCAGGGGACTGGGCAACCCTATTATATACAGTAGCTCTTCTTACTAACTCTACTGTCAGTTTGCTATGGGGTGGGGGGGGGGTGGCACCTTTTGGCAGGGAAAGGTGTACATATGTAGAGTTGAGTTTCCTATGCTGACACAAGACCAAGAGTGGCAATTTCACCTACTTTCCCTTCAGTGTACCCCACCCCGGTCAATGGCATTTTGTTAATGAAAGTCTTCGGATTTCAGCTGAAGGTTGTGCAGGCCTCACAAAACTGAGTTTCCAACTTTATCTCCAGAAGTGAATCTCTCAACAAAATTCCTTACTCAGCGCTTTGTTTTTTTATTATTTAGTTTTTGAAAAATAAAAATTATATTTGGGGGAAAAATTAATGACTCTACCATTACACTTGACGTGAATACTTTCTGTTTGCAACAAGAGATTATCCTGCAATGTCTTCTTCTTTAAAAAATTGGTCAGGGGGTATATTTAAATTACCAGAACTACCAAAGTTCCCAACATCCCAAGGTACTCTGGTTGCCGCCCTCCAGGTAAGGCCTGGAAATCTCCCAGAATTAAAATTTCTTTTCAGGCTCTAATGGGAAAAAAAGGCTTCTTTGGAGGATATATTCTGTGGCATTACATCCTGCTAAATTTCCAGAAATTTCCCAACCCAGAGCTAGTAACTGTACTAGACACCGCTGTGAACATGTACTAGTTCGGCATCCAGATCTAGATGCACCATATTCTGTACCCTTTCTTCTCCTCTTCCCAAGCCACTGGCTCAAAAAGGAGAGATGGTGCAAAGGTGGAAGTGGAGGGGCTGTTGTTGGTGTGACTACATCTAGGCACACACAGACTAAGCTGCCTCTGCTACTCCTCCTCTTCCCTCTCAATATAAGTGTAGGAAAGTTCTGTTCACAAGTACAGGCAAGATTCCTCTCTGGTGATTTAAACCTCCTCCATTTTTGTTTGAATATTTTTATGTAAAACTCAAGGTTTCAGAATATTGTGTGTGTGTGTGTGTGTGTATATATATATATATATATATATATATATATATATATATATATATATATATATATTTCAGCTTTTAACAGTTTACTGTATTGCCGAATAGGTTTGGGTGAGTATTTGGTGCCAGGCATTAGCTGGCCTCTTCAGTGACTTGCTGAGAGTGAAAAAGACACCAAAAGTTGCCCTTCACTTGGACTCAGGTATAACTGAATGTAGAGAAGCGGGTCCCTGTGAATAAAATTTGCTTCAATAATGACCACAAAATTTGCTATTTAATTGCCCCAAAGCTGAGTATGTTCTTGGCAGGTCTTTCTTTCACCTTTTCACACAATTTACCTAAAATATTTAAGTAAATAAAAGCATACATTTGAAAGTTAAAAGTAACTGAAGTATAATAAAATAGAAGTGCATTTTCTGAGACATACTTTTCTTGAAACAAACTAATTATAACAAAGATCTTTTGAACTATGATCTTTAAGTAATTATGGAATTAAAATACAAAGTCCTTTGCCACTCTGCAGAAGAAAAAAAGATTGTCGCACCATCCAGTTTAAAGTCATTTTTCTTCCTTCTCATTAGTGCTTATTTTTGTACTTTTCACATAAACTGAATAAACATCTAGCAAGCTTTTGGGGCAAGAACAAGGAGGGGGGGAGGTATTTGTAGCAATTATCTACCAGGAGATGGCACCATTGACAAAATAATTTTGAGAGCCACAAATAAGCTCCTCAAAGCCATCTGTTTATCTGAATATATTGACAGCCCCAGGTGTTTGCTAGGGGCCCAATCCTGTAAATTAGTATTCAGACAGGCAATTGTTCCACTAGGATGGTCTCATTGAAATTGACTGCATACTTGTGTAAGAGAAGGTCTGCTGATTGTAAGAGCACCTAAAAAGCAGTGGATGGTTTGGCTCATTTCAGGATAACATCTTTTGATGTGAGAAAGTTATAGGGGGGAAAGTCAGTGTGCTGTCTAGAGACTGACAGTATAATCCTAAACACAGTAAAACCCTTCTAGATCCAGTGAAGTCAGTGGACTGAGAAGGGTGTTCACTGCTTACAGTTTGCACTGTTAAATCTGCATTGCAATCATGTGCAAGCTCACCTGTGAACAAACCCAACTGAACACAATAGAGCTTCTGGCCTGGTACATATGAATGGGACTGGAGCACACATTATCTTATTATTATATTTATTTTTACCCTACCTTTCTGCCCTCATATGGTACTAAGGTAGCAAACAAATTTAAATCTCATTTTATAACCCTTTATAACCAACACACAAATATGTTGTTAAAACATATTAAAACCCATCTTGAAATAAATGCAAAAGATTAATCATAATGGTAAAAAGAATCAGAAAGGAAGGTGGGATCATGAAAGAATGCCAAGTGAAATTTAAAAAGTTTTCACCTGCTGATGGCAGGCAGCTACAGAGGGGGACAAATTTCCCTGTGGAGAGAGTTCTAGAGTTTTGGTGCCACTACTAAGAAGGCCTTTTCCTAGGGGTTTTTTTTTTAAGTTTAGTTTAGTTTATTCACAGCCTAAGACTGCATTTAAAACAGTAAAATCATACAAAATCAAAACTGAATGACCATAAAATCATACATAAAAAGACATTAAATACTGTTATAAAATTACAAATATAACAGAACATGGTAGTTACAGCAAACAGATTGGTAAAGGTATTTAGCCATTTCCTGACTGAATTATTAGAGTTTTCCTTATTCTTGTGGCAAGCCAGCCAAATTTTGCTAATTTGTATGTAACCTCAGGGTTCTTATAATCAAGACGATGCTCAAGGAGTTGCAGTTTTTGATTACTGGTAAAAGGTATGGACATGGAAAATGGAAGTACTTTGCGAAGATCATTATAACCCTCCCAGTCAAATATGACGTGGACTAAAGATTTGATACCATCGTTGCAGCAGGGACATTGCCCCCCCCCCCATTTGGAATAATGAGACAGACACAAGTATGGATTAAAGGGCCACTTTTATTTAAAACTCAACGGCAAGGAGAAAACAGTGGGGCCAGGCAAGCCAGGGGTCAGAACCAGACCACCTCCTTGACCCAAAACTGGGCGAGCCCCCAGGCCCTGGGTGTGAGCCGACCCAACGGCTCAGACCTGGCCGGCCAGGTACGAGATCCCATTCACGAAGCTCCACCCTCCCCCAAGCCGTACAGCCTGGGATGTGGACAACTCAACAGTGACGGGATCCCAAGGCTCCCTGGAACCAACCTTGGGCCATACAGCTTGACGGTCACCCCAGGGACACCATTCACCCCAATGTTGTGGTGCCATGGGAGCTCAACAATACACCAAACAACATGTTCCCAACAGTAAACATCCAGAGACAGAGCCAAGCCTCAGCTTAGGTCACTGTACCCACCTAAACTAGAACATGTTCCAGCGCCTGCCATAACTCGGCCAAAAAGGCCTAGTTGCCCTTTACCGAATGATGAACCTTATCCGGCCTATACAAATCTTCACAACAGGCTCTAATGGATGGGTGCAGCACATAAACTCCCAGCCCCGACTCCAGGGCTTCCACAAAACTGCAACAGGTGCTCCACTGGAATCGGCCAAGCCTCCTTAAGCCTGGCCCGCACCCAGAAAACTGACTAGCTGCCCGGTCATACAACCTTTTTGTGCTCGGTGCTATGGTGCGTTGAATTGCCCAGCTAACTTCATCCCTCTAATCCGCCACAGTTCTGCTGGTATACAAATGGGGAAAGGGTTGGCCTCTGGAGCTAGCTGATGAAAGCGCACCATCTGTTGGTGAGACAGGGCGTCTGCCACGCCATTACTGATGCCTGGTTCATGCCTTGCCAAAAATAGAACATTTAACTCAAGGCAACGCAACGTGAACACCCTAACGAGCCTCATAACCGGCTGAAACCGGGAGGTAAGGTTATTGACAACGTGGACAACCGCCATGTTGTCACACCAGAAGTGCACCGTGTGATTGGCAAGGGAATGCCCCCAAAGAAAAACAGCAACCACAATGGGAAAAAACTCCAGAAAAGTCAAATTACGACATAATTCCGAGCCCAACCACTGCCTTGGCCAAGGTTCGGCACACCAATGCCCCCGGAAGTACACACCAAAACCAGTGGTGCCGGCAGCATCCGACACAATCTGAAGCTCAGCCTCCTACTGCATTACACCCCACCAAAAGGATGTGCCATTGAAGTCTTTCAAAAAAGACTCCCAAACCTCAAGGTCACTGCACACACCACTAGTGATGCAGGTAAAATGATGTGGTAAACGCAGGGCCACCATGCCGTCACAAAACTGACGCAAAAATGCCCGGCCTGGGGCCACCACTTTGCACTTAAAGTTCAGGTGGCCCACTAACTGCTGGAGCTTCCACTTGCACTTTATGGCTGCCACTCTGGCACGGAGATTCTCCAACTTATCCAACGGCAGCCAAGAGCTGATGCACAGTATCAAGCTCTATCCCCAAAAAAGTCAAAACTGTCATTGGCCCCTCCGTCTTTTCCCTTGCCAAAGGCATGCCCAGCTCAACAGCCAACCGCTCAAATGCCATTAACAAGCGTGCACATTGCCCCGAGTCCGCTGGGCCAACAAAGAGAAAATTATCCAGGTAATGTGCCATGTCGTGCACCCCCGTCCTGAACCGCAACGCCCATTCCAAAAATGTGCTGAACCGCTCGAAAGCAGCGCATGACACGGAACACCCCATTGGAAGAGCTCTGTCTATGTAGAAACAACCTTCAAAAGCAAAACCCAACAATTCAAAATCATCCGGGTGCACGGGGAGGAGGCGAAAAGCCAACTTAATGTCACATTTTGCCAGCTCTGCGCCAACCCCCCAACGACGCACAATCCACACTGCCCGATCAAAAGACATATACTTAACAGTACACAACTCAACAGGAATGGCATCATTAACCGACCGACCCCTCGGGTAGGATAGGTGGTGAATCAAACTAAACTCCCCCGCTGCTTTTTTAGGTACCACCCCCAAGGGGGAGACCCATAAATTGGGCACCGGGGGAACCACGAAAGGCCCCCAAACTAGGCCCTCTGCGCATTCCTTCCTTATTTTTTCCCTCACGACATGCTCCAATCCACACACCGACCGTAAATTTGAGCACGAAAACGGGGTGCAAGGACCCTGATAAGGGATTCTAAACCCCAGGGAAAACCCCTCCCACAAGTAACGCCTCTCATCCAAACGTGGATAAACCTGCAACAACTCTCTAAGAACCCTCAGTTAAATGGGGCTGGGGCCCTTTTCCAGCCTGTTGATTAGGCTTTCCCCCCCGGCCGCTTGTTGCCTCCTTTTGGCTTGGACCTGTTGCATGGTGTGAAGGCATGGGGGCCGCCACACAGCAGACATTCATGTTTGTATCTGCAGGCTTTTCTGGCACACGTGCCTTGGGATGTAAACTCCCAGCAAAGCAGCCTTGGCTGAACCGACTGCCCCGCTGTCACGTGGGTGCTAGGAGATTGAGCTGGCTTCTGGACTAGATGACCGCTGTCCGACCTATCCCTTATGTTCGGTTTTGTAGGTGCCATAAGCTGCAGCCAAAGCTGCTGATTGATTTGGTCCCAAGGAAGCCCAGGGTTAATGGCTGCTCGCATATGAAATTCTTCGTCATATTGAAGCCACGCTCCCCCCCCCCCACAAAGTCATTGTATGCGTGGTAAATAATATCACAGTACTGGAAGAGTGGAACTGCCCTCCAAGGCTGGGCCCTGGCGATAACCCCCGCATATATTAGGAACCCAGGCAACCAATTTGACCACGACCTATCCACCTTTCTTTTCTTCAGTTTCTCCTTATCCTTCTCGTCTAGCTCCTCCTTAGACTTCTTTTCCAGCTCCCTGTATAAAAGGCTGAAAACGTCTACATATTCACCTTTTAAAAGCTTCTCCCTAGTTGTCGCTGTAAGATGATCACCTAGTGGCATGGCTGGATCCCCAGGGTAGTGCATGAAACGCCACTGAACTGTACAGAACTGGAGGATGCGAGGAAAGCCCCCAACTTCCCCACTGCTGTGGGGACGAGGTTGTGGGCAAGGAAGCAGCCTGCTGCCATCCCCAAGGAAGCACTCCCCCAATCGGAGAAGTCACCACCCCTCCCAAATTACCTGTCTGTCCTACTACCGATGAAGATGAAGGCCAAGGCGACCAGACCCCACCTTGACCTGGAAAGGTAGGTGGATTAGGTGGCAAGTCCGATGGCACATGATGACTTGTGGACGGGCCCCCACCCCTGTAGGGGGACCCTGCAGTGTGAGGCAACCCTGCCACGTCTGAACTGGGTGCTACTATCGGGCCCCACGGCCACACCATCCCCTGCTGCTGAGCCGGTGACCTACCTTCCACATCTTGTGGCACCACCGCAACCGCTTCCGGCTCATCCTGCTGCTCCTCCTCCAGCGGCACCATCTCACTCATACTGCTGTCCTTGCCACCCTGTAAGGCAGAAAGACACGCGAGCACCTCTTTTTGGAAGGCAATAGTGGTGGCCCTGCCGGAACCCTTGAGCCCAGTGACTCTCCTTGATGGATCAGCCACCCCCTTTCCCCCTTCCAGGGCAGCCAAGTGGTCGAAAATGGCTTGACGAGTTCTCTCATCCTCACTATCCTCAGCAGGAGGCTCAAGAGGGAGAGGCCTCTTAAGGGGCTTCTTAGCTGGCAGCTTCCCTTTGGAAGGGCCTTGTCCTTTTTTAGGCCCCATAACACAATGAACTATAGCCCCAAATTAACTTGCTTGCAAAGCACTTCAGCACTCAAAAACCCACAGGGGAACATCGCCCCCGTTGCAGAAGGAGGGCGCTGACAAGCCTTCCACCCACCACTCAGGCCCTCAAAGTGCTCTCTCCAGCCTGACTGGGCCCCACTGACGTTCACAATAGCCTCCCACCTGGTGGCCCATACGGGAATGCACGAAGCTCTAACCAACAAAGCTAACTGAATTAGTTGGGGGGGGGGAGCCACCCGAACCAAGCCCTAGCAAACCTGATCGCCATGGAGCCGAAAGGATGTCCTCAGCTCCTGAAGCTGCCACTTGCCCGAATGCACAGCTGATGTGCATCGCTCACAGCCGCCCAAAACGACCACTCCCGAGCCGCCCCAGAAGCCTCACAGCTTCCCGCTGCCAGCAAAACAGCTGATCCGCAGCAGAGCTGCTTCTCCTCCAAGAACGTCTTTCCGAATTGCGACACAGAGGGCGGGGCCGGCCTTATAAGGCCGCCCACGCCTCCTAGCAGTTCAGGATCAGTCCATTGTCTCGCTCCTTCAGGGGAGGCAATGGACGGCCCCAGCCTAAAGCGGCCGATGGGCCGCTCAACTGGGTGGGGGCCGAATAATCGTTCTTGGAATGGCACTTTTTAATATCTCCCCTCCACCACTGCTGAAGGGAGAACATCCTACCTCATAAGAGTAAATGTTCCCTTATATTCATTATTTGTTAAGAGATATAGGTTGGACATTGGAGTCACCCTGTTGATTGGTTCTGTCAGAGCTCACCATTTGGTTGTGCTATATTAAGGTCATTTTGTCTGACCATGTCCAATTTCTCTGTTTCACTATCTCCCTAGCATTATCATAAGTAAGAGAACTGAGATATTGTTTTGAAAGGCCATAATAATGAATTCTGTCCTCTATGGCCTTAATCCATCTTGGGGCCAAGGTATCTTGCAGAATTAAACTGATCAAGCCCTTAGGAAAAAAAATATAAGTTTCAACCAGAACTGGATGACCAAAATCCAAAGCCTCGCTTCTACTGTAATCATGTGTTTCTATCCTAATAGGTTCAGAATGCCCTTGGGTATCTGGAGGACTGTTCTTAAAGATTTTGATTGAACACTTTCCAGTTTTTTGTAATTTGTAGTGATATTGATTGGGGCACCAAACGTTAGCTGGCTTTTCCTAGGTTGCTACTCACCTAATCTCAGAAGATGGGGACATTTGAAGCAGGGCCTCTGAGGATGATCACAGTGGTCATGTAAGTTCATAAAGATGTAACGTTCCTGCAGGTATGTTGGTCCCAAACTATATAGGACTTTAAATGTCAGCACCAGTAACTAGAATTGTGCCCAGAAACAAATTGGAAACAGTGTAGATGGGCCAAGACTGGAATGATATAGTCACTGTGCCCAAAATCTAGTCTACACCTTGTCTACACCATTCTGCACCAATTCTGAGCACTTTTCAAGGGTAGCCCCCACATTGGATCTGATCCACTGAAATTAAGTGAATGCAAAAATAAAACCTTGATGGTAGGATGCAGAACCTAGGTTTTTTTAAAGAAAGAAGGTGGCTGAGTCTGTATCCTTTTTCAGGAACAGATCTACCAATCATAGTTTTAATGTGTGCAATTTTCAGTTTAAAATTTAATGTCAACTTTTGTCTTATAGTGGTTTCAGTTTCAATTCTGTAAAATCCTGAACTTTTATAAGTAAGTAGGCAGGAATCATGCAGTTTGAAGGGAGCTATACATGTAGAAATGGGTGCCCTGCCCATAGCTTGTATCTAACAAAACTATGGCTCTCCTCCAACTGACAAGGTGCTCAAAGGTTTCAGGGAGAAAACAACATTCCACCATACACCAGAAATGTTGGGGACTGAATCTGGCATCTTTCTCATGCCAAGTATATGTTCAGTCACTGAGTCAGAACCAGAAAAGTGACCTTAACAAGGGTAAAAGTTTCACTTACACATTCAACCTTCGGGAGTGGTGGAGAGCGAAGGCACAGAACACATTGTATTTTACAATGCGTTTCAGGGAAGGACATGGGCAGTCATGAGAGTTCTCCACGAGCATTCGCTCCTTAGGTTCTTGTTACGATACTGCAGTCTCAGCCTTAGAAGAGTTTTACACTCATTTGCCCACAACTTGATTCTCCCACAGCCTTGCTTATTTCACAGGGCTGTTGCGATAATCAATGGAGGAAGGAGGAACCAATGTATGTCACCCTAAGCTTGTTGTAGGAAGGGCAGGATTAAAAACTGTATTTGGTAAATGAAAAGCACAAAACTATCCTTGCTGTAAGTAAAGTTAACATATAAAATTCATCAGCTCAAATTCTGAAGAGTGTAAATATGACTGACAAGTGGGTTTTTTTTTTTTCAAATTCTGTGTCAATGTTCCAAGTGGTGGTGAGGGAAAAATTAAAAATACATTAAAATTAATTTTAAAAATCTTACTGCCATTGCCCCTGTGATGATATTTCTGGGGAATACCCAGAAGTGAGAGTGGTAACTCTGTGGTTTTACCATAGAATTTCTGGTGATTCCTAGATCTAGTGCTGTTGCTTCCAGGCAAGGCTTTTTTTTCTGGGGGAAGAATGAAGTTCCCAGAACCTCTTTGAAGAAACAAAATTCTCAAAAAATGTTTAAAACTTCATGAGGGACACCCATGTATTTCTCCTTCATTTCCCTCTTGATAGTTCTGGCACCTTTTTTTCCTGGAAAAAAAACCCTGGGGTGTTCCCCAGATGTGATGTCATCATGTTGGGGGCATCCCCTCTCACACACCCTGTCCCTACCCTACTGCTGGTTGGCAGGTTCAACATGGCAGCTAAATGTAAGAGTAGTACTCAAAGCTTGAGGAAATATAAGAAAAAGAAAACAGCTGAAAGTTGTTTCCATGTAGGTGTAGGCCTGGAGGAAGTTGCGCGTGTTGTCCTGGTCAGGGCCAACCCTAGGGCACATAGTGCCCCAGGCAGCCTTGCCACCCCCCTGCAGTGGTACACCCTGCCCCCCATGGCAGCGACCCCCCATGGCACCTCCTCCTTCCCTTCTTCATAATTTTAATGCCCAGGAATTGGCAGTGAAGTGTGGTGTTCCTGGGCTCCTTAAAGGCTGACCCCCCCCAGCCACTGATCAGCTGATTGGCAGGAAAAACCACGGAGGCTGGTGGCTCCTATGCCCCTCCGGTGCGCTCACGATCAGTGCTGGGGGCTGCTGTTGCCTCCTCCCCACTTCCTTCTTGGGCGTGGGAAGGAAGTGAGAGGAGGGAAGGGCAGCACCCCTCTTTCAGCAGCTGCTGCTGCCCCCAGAGCTGATTGTGAGCATGCTGGAAGGGCATAGGAGCCGCAATACTCAGCGGTTTTTCCTGCTGATCAAATGATTGATGGAGGGGTTGGCCTTTAAGGAACCCAGGAACACAATGCTTCACTGCCAGTTCTGGGCATTAAAATTGTGAAGAAGGGAGGCCAGGGAGGCAAACAGGGATTTGCCTAGGGGATGGGGTGGGGGGAGGCCAAATTCGGCACCCCCACCCTGCTGGTGCCCTAGGCAAATGCCTAGTTTGCCTAGTGGGCAGGCTGGCCCTGGGCCTGGTAGAAGTTGCATCACAGGAAATATCCAGTAGGTGCTTGGCTGCGAGTGCACATCAGAGGACATGTGACAGTTATATGTGTAGAGCACAGCTATCATGATTTAATAGGAACTTCAGCTAAATATATGATTGCTATTAACACAGCAGTTTCCTCATAATGGGATAGCTGATAGCATACAATGTCTGGAAAAGTCCCTAAGGAAATGGATAATGCATAATGTAGCATGTTTAGAAATCCCCAAGTCTGAAAATTTAACATAAAGTCTTCCAAAAGTTCTTGTTATAAAACCTTATAATTTTGTGGAGCTGACTAATCATGACTTCTGAATACAATTTAGCTATATTGGGGCTCTAAAACACTCCCATTGATGCAAGACTCATCTAATGAGGAAAGAGTTCATCAGACTTCTCAGTATGCCAAGAGATGCTTTCTAATGAAATGTTATACAATATAATTCATAGTTCAAAATTCATGTGGCTATTATGGTAAAAAATTAAAATGTTTCCTGAACATATATCAAACCCAAATAGTCTGTTTTCAAGTGCTCTGTGTAGACCACTTGCATGATCATTTTTAGTGTTTTTAATCATAAAAACAGCATGTTAAACATTTGACATGATTTTGTTGTGTTTAATTAATCTTGTGAATCTTTTAACATGAGTCCAAAACATGACTCTTCACTGCATCTGAGAAAAAGTCCCAGAAATTTGCTATGAACTTATGGAATTTTGGTGGCTAGCAATTCTGCAAATGTTCCTCAGTCCAGTCAGACTAAGGCCTATTTATTCTTTGCATCCTCCTGGACAGAATCTTCCTGGATGGAATTGAGACCTAGGTTTCCTGTCTCATTACCAATGCTGGTATCTCCACACCTACTTCCCCTCTGCATATCACACCTAATCCAACCAAGCCCACTGTTGTCACTATCCTATTGCCATTCAATGCCTGAAATCACTTTTATAAAGTTTATATCTCTAGTACATCATGTTGCATATTATGGCATGCACGTCCCAGTCCATCAAAGTGACATTTATGTCAGATAGAGCCCTCATAACAAATGAGTTTGACACCTCTGCCCTACTCAGTCTGGGAAGTTTATTGCATTCCTTTGGGTAAGTCAGTCTCTCTCAGCCCAACTTAACTGACAAGGGTGTTGCACATGGAAGGGAGAAGGACCATGTATGTCATTTGGAATGCCTTGAATTACTTGATTATTGCTCTGCACCTACTTTAGTATTACTTTAAAAACAGCATATGATGTGCATATTATTGATTTGAGACTGTTAAAACAGAATGTCAAGGAACAAAAGCACAACCAATATCATTCACTGTACCTATAAGGTAGGACTTGCAGAAGACCCCCAAGCATGTGTACTCCAAGTAATTTTTGCAGTTCACAAATCTCAACAAACATAAGAACTGTAAATTGGATTTTAGATGCTGCCTCTGGGGAAAGCGCTATCTGTCAGAGCTGAACAGATCCATTATATCCACCACCAGGTTTATCCAACAAACAAGACAACCTGTGGTTGTGATTTCTGTTAACCCACTTGAGAACTGAGTCTCTCATTTGGTGCTATTGTAACTAGATACCAAGCGAAAGAAATCAGCTCTTTCAAGAATAGCAGGGAATGATTTGAAAGATGTTTTAATCAATCATTCAAATAAAATAGAGACCTAGCTTCACTTACTCACGCTTTATTGCAAGCAACAGTTTAGTAAACTGGCAACAACTATAACTCCACCCCTAGTTCTTTGACTAGAGGCTGTCATTTCCTGTTCCTTATTAACTAGATACAGTCTTTGCTGTGACTCCCTCTATAGGTCAGGACAAATAGCTACTCTAACAGAAGATAACCAGACTGAGGAAACAATCTCTCTATGGATTATTTTGGATTTCAGGCTCAAGTTTCACTTGTCTACTGACCTCTTACAGGATGTATAGACCACTGTGCAGAAAAAAAGGAAATGTTTTGTAGTTTGGGTGCCTGACAGGCATGTACTGGTAATAGTACCAAAGCTTAGCTCCCTAGTATCAAAGTGTTGGTTAAAGAATCTATCTTAACCCAGCTTTGACAGCTCTGTAATGACAGCTGGTGATCTAGCCGGCATGCTAGGTCACAGTGACCTTATCAACAGGCTGGTTTGAGCCGGCTGAAGACAAGTGAAGGAACCTGCTGAGTCAGCATGAGAGTGGACTGCCAGGATTGGCTGACTGAACTATAAGTGGACTGTGTCTGTAATGCACAGGTCTCTCTTTGAGAGTGGACTTGCTGGCGAAGCATTTTGTTCCTGTGATCAATGTATTGGACTGCACTAGTGAGCACGAGTTGTATATACTGTAAATACACTACTTTGGCACTAGCTGCAGGTGTCTGGCTGATTTCTTTCCTGGAGCTCAGTGTCGGTCTCATCACACAGCTCTCTCTGCTAGCACCTGCACCAACAGGGTTATGGGCCCAGCACGCTTCCGCTGCACGGAGGAGCACCGTGAGAGTTGAGCTGACCGGGAGTTGTGAAGGAGCCCGAGGCAAGGAACGCCGGTTGAAGGACAAAAGAGCACCAGCTATCTCGTTTTGAGAGCCAGAGGGAGGACGGCAGCCAGCTGTGTGGAGGAGTCGGTATCATGGCTCAGCAACAGCTTGCAGTGGCCGTCGAGAAGCTTAACTCAGCCAACTACGCGGTGTGGAGCCTGAGAATGGAACACTACCTTAAGCGTGAGGGGCAATGGCTGTTTGTAAGTAATCCCCCTGCCGTGTTATCTCCTGCCAAGACTGTGTTAGCCGATAAGGCGCTGGCAAACATCGTGCTAGCAGTAGGAGATGACCAACTAATATATGTGCGAGGGAAGGACACTCCCAAGGCTGCCTGGGACGCGCTCAGTGGGGTTTATGTTAGTGCCACTGCTGGCTCCCTTATGGCCTTGACCAGGAAGATGTTCCGCACTTTAATGCCAGTTGGAGGGTGTGTAAGGCAGCACATCAAGAAGCTAACGGACTGCTTCGTTGAGTTTGAAGCCAGGGGCAAAACTGTAGCTCCTGATGACAGAATTTATGTTTTACTGTCTTCGTTGCTGCCTGAGTTCACTCCCCTGATAACATCCCTGGAGACGGTTGATGTGGCGACTCTGACAATGGAGTACGTGTGTGCCCACCTGATTGATTTCCAAGAGAGGGTTGCAGCAGTGAGCTGTCCGGGGGTGTCGGCTGAGGAGCATGTGGCTATCGGCTCGTCTGGGAAGGCGTCCAAGAGCGAGCCGGCTTCTGCTGCTGGCAGGCAACCAAAAGCTGAAGTGGAGCCGACTGCACTGTCTGTCCGACGTTGCTATGGCTGTGGATCATCTTCGCACCTGTTACGCGTCTGCCCAGAGAAAGGGAAGCGGCGTGGACGGAGGCAGCGAGGGCAGAGGACCACCAGCCGATGTGAGGAAGAAGCCCAGCTGGTCACTTCTGCAGGAGAGAGCACAGGGTCTGCCTGGATATTAGACTCTGGTGCAACGAGCCATCTCTGCTGCGACAAGGAGCTGCTGAGAAATGTTGACATTCCTGAGCACAGTCATGTCAGATTAGCTGACGGTACCTCCGCAGCTGTTACTTGTTCTGGCTGTATTGAATTTCCTGTGTTAGATTGCACTTTGCAGCATGTTTTGTGTGTACCCTCACTAAGGTCGAACTTGCTAAGTGTAAGCATGCTAATTGACCATGGATATCAGGTGAAATTTGAAAAAGCCTGTTGTAAAATCTTAGGAGGTGGGGGGAAGCTGCTTGCAACTGGGAAAAGAGAGGGAAATATATATGTGGTTCAGAGTCATTGTGCCCAGGCTGCACAAGTGTCAAATGTGCCGGTGCAGAATCAACGTATACATCTGCTCCACAGGAGACTCGGGCACTGTGGGTTTAGTGCGTTAAAAAAGACCCTACAGTTGGTGCCAAGTCTAAAGGCAAAGCCCTGCAGGTGTTACTTAGACTGCCAAGTCTGCAAAAAGACTAAGAGCAGGGCTTGTGCAGTTGCTAAGCAGAGCAACAGAGAGAGTAAACGTGCCTTAGAACTCATTCATTTAGATGTTATTGGCCCATTGCCAAAGAGTCTGTCGGGGAGGCAGTATTGCCTAGTGGCTAGCGACGACTATACAAGGTATTCTTGGGTGTTTGCCATGAAGCACAAATCCGAGGTATACAAGGTGTTTACCAAATGGGCTAAAGCGGTGGAAAGGGAGTTGGATACGCATGTCAAAGCTATTCAGACCCACGGCGGGGATGAATTTCTCTCTAATGAGTTTAAACGTTGGCTGGAGACCAAGGGCATTGCCCACAGGTTAGCGAACCCGGCCACGCCCCAAGAAAATGGGCTGGAAAATGGGCATGGAGCTGTACTGCAAAATTTGATGTACTGTATGCTAGAAGATGCCAAGTTGCCAATTTCTTATTGGGCAGAGGCCATGTATTCAGCTGTGTACGTGCATAATCAAATTTGGTGCAAAGCTGTGAATGACTTGCCCTACAGAAGGCTATACAATAGAGTTCCAGACTTAAGGTTTCTGAGAGTCTTTGGGACAAAAGCCTGGGTTGGCAACCCCTCCGAAAATAGGAGGGAAGGAGGGGGCCGGGCAGTGAGCCTAACTTTTCTGGGCTACAAGCCAGAAGCTAGGTGTTATCGCTTTTGCGATAAGAGAGCTAAGCTAACGTTCAGTAGAACTGCCAAGTTTAATGAGAGCGCCAGGTGGCCTTAATTACATTCTACTAAGAAAGAACTTGTACTGCTGCCAAGTACTGATAATGGTGCTGGAGTCCTGCCAAGGGTAATTAAGCAGGAACAACAATCTCCAGCCCAGGAGCTGGCAAGCGGACAAGCAGAGCAAGGTAAGCCGAATGTTGGCACAGAGCCACAGGCACAAAGTCAGGAGGTGCAACCTCTGAGTCAAGTAGCAGAACCAGCCCAGGAGGTGGCAACCAATGAGCTCGAAGGAGTCGAGCCTGGTCCGAGCACAGGGCCACGAGTATCTGCTAGAGCCACAAAGGGCATCCCTCCTGCCAGATACAAGGTGCCTTATGTTACACTGGCAGTTAAACCAGATTCACCAGGGTTCCAAGAAACGCTCAGGAAAAAGGCTGAGGCGTGGAAGGTCTGGGTGGCAGAGTGTGAGGCACGGAACAGGGAGGCTGAAGCCAAACGCCAGAGGGAACTGGCTGACCAGGACAGTGATAATGAGTTCCTGGATTGGAAGTTGTAAACTTGTAAATATGATAAGTATGTAATATTGCTGTCTGTGAACCAATGTGAAGGCATGTGTGCATAAGAATGCAGAACATTGTGAGTGATGTACAGTTCTCAAGTATGAATGTAAACTGTATCCAATGTTAAAATTCACTGTGGTTGGGTGCACTGGGTTCGATAGATTAGGAGGTGTGTTGGTTAAAGAATCTATCTTAACCCAGCTTTGACAGCTCTGTAATGACAGCTGGTGATCTAGCCGGCATGCTAGGTCACAGTGACCTTATCAACAGGCTAGTTTGAGCCGGCTGAAGACAAGTGAAGGAACCTGCTGAGTCAGCATGAGAGTGGACTGCCAGGATTGGCTGACTGAACTATAAGTGGACTGTGTCTGTAATGCACAGGTCTCTCTTTGAGAGTGGACTTGCTGGCGAAGCATTTTGTTCCTGTGATCAATGTATTGGACTGCACTAGTGAGCACGAGTTGTATATACTGTAAATACACTACTTTGGCACTAGCTGCAGGTGTCTGGCTGATTTCTTTCCTGGAGCTCAGTGTCGGTCTCATCACACAGCTCTCTCTGCTAGCACCCGCACTGACACAAAGATGTTAAGAATCTAGTATAGTAAAATGGTAAAGGTAGTCACCTGTGCAAGCAGCAGTCATTTCCGACTCTGGAGTGATGTTGCATCACAACGTTTTCACGACAGACTTTTTTACAGGGTGGTTTGCCATTGCCTTCCCCAGACATCTACACTTTCTCCCCAGAAAGCTGGGTACTCATTTTACCGACCTCAGAAGGATGGAAGGCTGAGTCAACCTTGAGTCAGCAACCTGAACCCATCTTCCACCGGGTATAGTAGTAAATAACTAATTAATCACTGAACAGTAACTTTCCTAGAACTTAACAACTAGTAATAGATGGCTATCATTTCTCTAGCAGAAAGTTCTCTTTGCATCTGATGATCTATCATACTATACAATACTACCAGCCATCATGGTGACCCTGACAGTGTACAAAAACAGAATACATAAATTGTCAATAAATAAATATGAATAAATGTTTCAAAGAAACAGCTATGGGACAATTCAAACATTACAGATCTGCATACACACAAAAGTCTTTGTAGACATTAACCATTACATTTGAATTGTTTAGTTACTTATTTTATACATATCATCATGCTACAGGTGGTGACCAATACATTACATAAAATATACATTAAAATCTAATAAAAACAGATGAAGTAACAAAACAGCATAAACCAGTACCAAAAGAGCCTAGAGTTCAGCATCAAAGCATCAAAACTAAAATATTTTAAGAGCAGTAGCATCAAATTCATTCATTTATTAACGTATTTATATATTCCTTGTATTTCAAAGTAGATTACAGATAAATCCCAAATTACTATATGACCCCCCCCCCAAAAGTCTGCAGTTCATACTTCATTAGCAAATAAGGTTGTTTTCTAGCACCTGATGACACTACCTCCTTCATTTCCTCAGGGAGCCTATTCCACATTGCAGGAGGTACAATGGAAAAGGCAAAAGCCTGGAGACTTTGGAAGTGGATCTGGGATAGGGTAGGGTTTGCGGAGGGGATGGGCCTCAGCATGGTACAATACCATAGAGTCCACCCTTCAAGGCAACCATTTTCTCCGGGGGAGCTGATCTCTGCCAGCTGGAGATCAGCTGTAAAAGCATATCTCCAGGCCCCACCTGGAGGCTAGCGACTCTAGGTGACTCAAGTTAGATGTGCCTCACACAGTGTTTAGTAGTGAAGGTGGTGAAGTAAAAATGAAGAGAATTCTGAAGGGGTCTAAATTATGAATCAAGAAGAAATCGTCCTGGCATGGAATTGCATGCTGAGAGAACTGTCCCAACAATATTGTGTATCAAGTCTGATACACTAGACATTTCAGTATATAAAATACACATAGTGGGAAAGACTAAATGCCTTCACCTAAATGTGCAAGCAACAGCAATACCAAAACAACTGCACCCCAAACAACAATATACACTTTCATTTTCTTTTTGTTTCAAGTTTTTATTGAGTTTAGATAAAAGGAAAAAGGAAAGAGGGAAAAATACAAAGAAAAAAGAAAATATACACACTACAGTTATTTCTACTACAGAAAAAACTATTAAGATTCATTATACTTGCAAGCCTCCATATTTTAATCAAATAGTACCATTAAATTCTACATTTTGTGACTTTTTTGTAATTTCTTACAGTTCTGTTAATCAAATTAAAAATCATATCCAATTATCCTTAATACCTACAAGGAGAAAGAAGGGGAAAAAACAGAACTAACAAACAAAATAATTAAAACAAGAGAAAAGAAAAATAAGAAGGGGGAAATGAACAAAAAATCTTAATCTGTCATACAGGATTGTTTATTACCAAAAGATAGGATAACTTCACAGTACAGCCATATAACTATCTATATTAATAAAAGTAATTTTCAAGCTATGTGTAAAGAGCAGATCTCCAGAATTATAAAGCACATCTATTCTTTAACATGCCATAAACTGAAAGCAGTAAAATATAAACTTAAAGAGTTATTCAAAATTGATTAAACCTTCTTGGAAACAACATATACCCAAATACCATAGTACTTATAGAAATAGAAGGGAGAACAAGAAATCCTAATCTGTCGTACAGGCTTGTTTACTACCAAAAGAAGAGAGAATACAAATTCCACTAAATTACTTTACCCATATTGAATAAAGAAAATCACTAAAAAAATTCTTCACATGATTAGAAGTTCCTCTAAATTATTGTATGCTAATAAAAGTGAGACATATATTTTTTTAAAAACTATTCAAATTGATTTAAATTATTAGGGACAATACATACTCAATTTTTATACCATATGCAGAAGAAGAGGGTAACAAAGAAAACACATTTCAAAAATCTGCAGAAACAAAAATACTTCCAAACTATGAGTTTAGCTTCTAGTTTGTGAGATTGTAAGTAACTTTACACTTCTAGGTTCACTGAGGGTTTAGCCTATAAAAAAAGTAACTTACAAGATGTCCCTTTACCTATTTACTTATTTGAAATATTTAAATCTCTGTAGTTTATTATTAATTATTTTTTGTCCTTTTAATATTTCCCCCCAGTGTACCTTAAGTTTTAAAAGCCCCCATCTTTATAAAAGCACTTATAAAACCTTTCCTGTATATTTAAAATCACCAATTCTTAAACTCCAGCCAGTTTACAACCCAATTCCCTTTACTGCTCATATAAGACTACAAATCTCCTAATTTAAGCTTTTATTTATACCATCCATTTGAAAAAATTAAGAAAAAATTAATGAGAAAACCCTAAAGATCCAAATAAAGAAACCAGACTTCATGTTCCTTTCTTCTTAAAAGCCTTCCAAGTTTTCATTTTCTTCGAGTTTGCCATAGAACTGTAAGTTTTTGTTGAATCTGCAAGTTCTCCCCTTGAGTCACTCATCAATTCAGCAAAAAACATTGAAGCCAAAACAAAGTCACTCCCCTTTGTATTAATCTTGATATGTTGTAGTTTCCGTTTCTCATGTAAAACTGCGTATGTCACCTCCATTTTGGATTCACCCAAGACATTTTCAGACACTTGCTTATTCACTTTTTCTGGCTTATTAGAAAGATCTTGAACACCTTGATCTCTCTGTTCCTGTATAGCTTCAACTTCATTAAATTTCACCAGACACTGTTGCACCTGATCTATTATCAACTCCTTTAAGAAACAGATTCCTTGTTTTATAGAAGATATGGTAGCCATAAAGTCCTTTGGATCATCTGTTTTTGCTTGCTGCGCCATCTTCCCCACACAATAGTTCAGTCCAATAGTAAATGCTGAGTAATAGCTCAGAGTCCCATATTAACAAATCCTTCCAGATCCTCACATAAAAGATATTTTTCTCTTATATTCCATTTTAAACCAGTTCAATTCCAATAAATCATTAAGTGCGCTTCTCTAACTTAAAGTAACAGTCTGTCTTTGTTCAAGTTATAATATAATATGTCCATAATCCAATTAAAACTTGCTTAATTTTAAACCGAGTCCATCCAAATATGTATGTTCTTTTCTTTTAGAAGCCTCTCATATGGGGGGGGGGGCTTTCCCTCCTCCTCCCCCTCTTTCAAAACAGTCAGATTTGGTTTCATAATAGGAATTTCAGTAATTGGTAACATAGTAAATCAGACTTACTTGCCAATGCGCAAGGAGTATACTGAAAAGAGCAAAACAATTTGTGATCATTTCTTTTTTTCTATCTTTCTGGGATTGCAATATTTCTACACTATCCTGTTTTGAAGCCCCTGACCTTGCTGGATAGCTTCCGAATAACCATACTGTTTAAATTGAGGTGCTAGGTAATTGTTTGCACTTGAGTAGTCCCTTTCCAAAGTGCTATTTCTTTTTAGCAGTAAAAATTGGCCATAAGGCAAGTTATTATGTAGATGTGGTGGGTTGTGGAGGGAGGCATAATAATAATAATAATAATAATAATAATAATAATAATAATAATAATAATAATAATAATAATAATAATAATAATAATTTTATTTATATCCCGCTCTCCCCGCCAAGGCAGGCTCAGGGCGGCTTACAAGACATGGAATGAACCATGATTATAACAATACATTATATAATAAAATACAATTAAAACATTAATAAATTAATTAAAAAAAACACTACAGTTAAAGGTGCTACCATACAACGCGGTGTATATGTATATATCAGATGGCTAGGTGTCACTTCAGGATTCCATCTTATAGGCCATTTGAAAAAGGACAGTTTTACAGGCCCTGCGGAACGGATTATAGTCTTGCAGGGCCCGTACCTCTTCTGGTAGTTGATTCCACCAATGGGGGGCCGTTATTGAGAAGGCCTGCTCCCGCGTTGTTTTGTTTGATCTCCCTTGGTCCAGGGATTTTTAAAAGATTTTGGGAGCTAGATCTCAGTGCTCTCTGGGGGATATATGGAGAGAGGTGGTCCCTAAGGTAGGCAGGTCCTCGGCCATATAGGGCTTTAAAGGTAATAACCAGCACCTTGTAACGAACTCGGAACACAATTGGCAGCCAGTGCAGCTCCCGCAGCCTAGGCTATATGTGTTCCCGCCAAGGTAGTCTCACTAACAGCCTGGCTGCTGCATTCTGCACTAGCTGTAGTTTCCGAGTTCGGTACAGGGGCAGCCCCATGTAGAGGGCATTACAGTAGTCCAACCTTGAGGTGACTGTTGCATGGATCACTGTTGCTCGGGGTCCTCGGCCATATAGGGCTTTAAAGGTAACAACCAGCACCTTGTAACGAACTTGGAACACAATTGGCAGCCAGTGCAGCTCCCGCAGCTTAGGCTATATGTGTTCCCACCGAGGTAGTCCCACTAACAGCCTGGCCGCTGCATTCTGCACTAGCTGTAGTTTCCGAGTTTGGTACAGGGGCAGCCCCATGTAGAGGGCATTACAGTAGTCCAACCTCGAGGTGACTGTTGCATGGATCACTGTTGCTAGGTTGTCGCGTTCCAGGAAGGGTGCCAGCTGCTTCGCCCTCCTAGCCATTCATAGCCACTGGCTTCCTATGATTCTTAATCACCAGGGTGTTGTTACTTGTATGGAAAACCATAGTATCTTAAAAAAGTTGGGGACTTGGTGAAATGGATGGATTCTTGCCATACAAGTATAAAGTTTTCCTTTAGGAGTGGTCTGTCATGTCCAGATTGCTCTTAAAGGAAAACTTTATGCTTGTATGGCAAGAATCCATCCATTTCACCCGGTCCCCCACTATTTCTTCTCTTTGGGTCACAATAAAGATGTCATCAACAAACCTAGCATAAAGTAAAATATCCCCCCAAAAAGGGTTAAAGCCTGTATTGCAGAAATATTCCAATTCTAGCATGGCCATAAATAAACAGGCAATAGATGGCACGAAGGTGCTACCCATCACTACACCCTTGTGCTAGAGAAAAAAAATTCACCAAACCAAAAGTTTTTCTCAATGATCAGATCCACCAGATCTATCAGAAAAAATGTCAGAGGATCCAGATCTACTATTTGATCTAAAATTATTTGAGCCATTCTTCTCAGGTCATCAAAGGGAATATTAGTGTATAGGGACTGAATGTCCATTGTTAACACGGAAGAACCTCCCCACATGATCCAGGGAGTAAGTGGGGAGGAAGCAGCTGCAGCTGCCACTTTTCAGCAGCTTGCTGGTTCGTCTCACTATCACTGCCCCAGTGCTTATCATGGTGAGCGCGCTGGAAGGCTGGAATTGGAGCCACCAGCCTCCGTGTGGCTTTACCTGCTGATCAGCTGAGTGGCAGGTGGGTGGCCTTGAAAGAGCCCTGGGAGTGTACGCTTCATCACCCATTTCCAGGCATTAAAATTGGGAGGGAGGGGAGGCAAATATGGATTTGCCTAGAGGGCGGGGTGGGGGTCAGGACCAATTTTAGTGCCCCTGCTTTGCCAGCGCCCTAGACAAATGCCTAGTTTGCCTAGTGGGCGGGCCAGCCATGTCCAACTCTGTCCACAGAGTCAATGCTGCCTTAGGAAACATAACCCTAGCTGACATATTACATAGACTTCATGCAAAATACAAAATAAGATCTATGTGCAAAAATTCATTTGTGTTGTTGACAGTTTTCAGCTCTCCAGTTCTCAACCAGAGAGAAGAAGAGAAGAAAAGAGGACAAAGGAAGAATACCAAAGCATTGTTCCTTACTTGAGAGGCAGCAGGGATAACTTAAGGCTATGCTATACCTTCTGATGGCACTTTACACACACAAACTTTACACACACAAAGAGAGAGATCTTGGGGTCGTGGTAGATAACTCACTGAAAATGTCAAGACAGTGTGCGTTTGCAATAAAAAAGGCCAATGCCATGCTGGGAATTATTAGGAAGGGAATTGAAAACAAATCAGCCAGTATCATAATGCCCCTGTATAAATCGATGGTGCGGTCTCATTTGGAGTACTGTGTGCAGTTCTGGTCGCCGCACCTCAAAAAGGATATTATAGCATTGGAGAAAGTCCAGAGAAGGGCAACTAGAATGATTAAAGGGCTGGAGCACTTTCCCTATGAAGAAAGGTTGAAACGCGTGGGACTCTTTAGCTTGGAGAAACGTCGACTGCGGGGTGACATGATAGAGGTTTACAAGATAATGCATGGGATGGAGAAAGTAGAGAAAGAAGTACTTTTCTCCCTTTCTCACAATACAAGAACTCGTGGGCATTCGATGAAATTGCTGAGCAGAAAGGTTAAAACGGATAAAAGGAAGTACTTCTTCACCCAAAGGGTGATTAACATGTGGAATTCACTGCCACAGGAGGTGGTGGCGGCCACAAGTATAGCCACCTTCAAGAGGGGTTTAGATAAAAATATGGAGCACAGGTCCATCAGTGGCTATTAGCCACAGTGTATGTGTGTATATAAAATTTTTTGCCACTGTGTGACACAGAGTGTTGGACTTGATGGGCCGTTGGCCTGATCCAACATGGCTTCTCTTATGTTCTTAAACACACTTACCTTAAACTATTTGATATGTTCTGCGGAAACCATGATCCAGCCCCACCCAACTGTATGCATGTTGGGCCACACCCAGCCCTCCAGCAGATTCTTGTCGAAGGTCCTTGACCCCAGCACTCTCCTGTCGGGCTATCTAGCAACCCAAGGCCTCTGCCCTCCCCCCCACTGGCTGCCACATGATGCCTTTGAACATCCTCTATTGTTTAGAGTGCTTTTAATTATTCTTACCATACTTATATTTTATTCTAGTCCTGCTGTTTATTTTCTGATTATTGTTGTGTTTTAACTTATTTTGTATCTGTTGTTTGGAAGACACAGCAACTGAGAATGCAGGGTGTAATGTTTTCCATAAATGTTTTAAATAAATATCACACCTACTGCCAGGAATAGGAATAGGAAACACAATAGGACGGTCTGCATTCTCCCCACCCCGGGTCACCAAACCCCAAGGTTGATCGTGCCAGACCCCTAATTCCCCCAAAGGGGGATGCTTCATGGTCCTCCCCTAGCTGCATAGTACCCTAAACCCCTAAAAACCTGCAAACTAAAGTGACCTCCCCAAATCCACAATCCACTGCTCTGCTATGTAGGGTAGGCAAAAAACACACCCTAGCAACTGCCAATCAGCTGGGGAGTAAAAAATTCTTACCTGGCCCCCCAAAATGAGGCAACCAGCAAATGCTCACATAGCAAACAGGGCAGGCGGGAGGGCCGATCTTGTCTGGGACTGAGCAGGGAGCGGAGGTCTGACTGTTATGATGACCTGGCCCTGCCCCCTGAAATACGTGCCCTAATGGGCCGCCACTGTCTCTTCCCTCCAGGGAGGCAAAAGACACCTTGCAGTCTAGCAGTGTTGCTGCAGGCTGCAGGCATCCAATTCTCCAAGAGCTTGTAGGGCTCTTAGTACAAGGCCTTCTGTAAGCTCCAGAAACACTGGCTACATCAGCAAGGTATGCAACGGAGCTCCTGCTAAAAAACAAAACCAAACCTGGACACTGACATGCAGACCTAGTAAAGAGAAACCACTCTCCAAAAGACCTTTGGGTCATACTTTATATGTCAAGTGTGGAATTATATGGGGAGAGATCTGAATAACGTTAACTGAAAATGAAGGAGAAATTCTTATTAAACATAATTAATAAGTAGCTGAGACACACTGTTTCCCCTTCTCTGCTGCAAGACTTTCTTAAAAAAAGTTGTACAAACATGCCACATCTGTTAAACCTTTCTTTGAAAATAAGAGTATTTCAAAGTACTTTGAAAATAAGTACTATTAAGAGTTTGCATATTCCTATATGATCTTATACACAGAAATGTGTGCTTAGTGATTTTTTTAAAAAAAACTCATAAGTTTAGGATATTATTTTCTGAGCAGCAGTAACAGCTTTGTCATTGGCTGTGTATCCATAAGTTTGAAATCAAACATTAACAACCAGGAATGCTGAGAATGATATGAACATGGTTTGTGTTTCAAACTTATTATTGTAAACTCCTCATTTCAGAGACCTCACTTGATTGTGTTGATGCTTTGCTCTATGTCTGACAGGAATGCAGTTTTGAGCAGCTTTTTCCCTGCTTGTGCTACAAGGTTGTGAGCAGGTCATGCTGTGGTAATTAAGCTACATTTGTAACACATGTTTTGAATTTTCAGCAGCATTTGCTGCTGCACAGTCAGTGGGCTAAATCTTCTTGTTGGACTAAACAAGCAATCATGGGGATCAGGTGGGTGGTATGTGAGTCACTGGCAACCAGGAAGTCAGGTTGAGATGCCTGGCAGCTTTCAGCTGGGAGCCAGATGACTATAGCAGTAATGGGGGTGGGGTTTAGCTGGGAGATGCACAGATGTGGTAGAGGCAGCAATGGGGGGATGGATTCATCCCTTACAAGTTATGTAGGTCCCCACTTGCCATATATCTAATTCCAAGCTCTGACATTCAGTATGTGATCAATAGATCTGAAAAATTCAGCTAGAGTCAGGGATGGGATTTCTCCATAAACATGATGGAAAATTCAGGTGTAAAGAAAAATATGAAATCTTTTTATTTAAGGGGGAGGATTAAAACTCCTCCCAAAGTAGAAATAATGCCTGTATCTTTAAGGAAAAAAATAGCCACTGAGCAGTCAGTGGTGATTTTGGAGGTTGGCAGGCAACCACAACAATATTGCTAAGAATTCCAAGCTCTGTTTTCTGTAAACAAAATCATGGGGGAGGGCAAAATCCTGGGTTGGAGTTAGACCAAAACAGTCCCAGAAAAAGTCCCATCTTCTTCCTTTGTCATAAGCCCTGAATGGAGAAAGACCTGCTGGGGACATTCTGGAGATCATCGCTAGACACTAACTCCCAACACAACTGGGCCCCACTTGGTGATGGCCACCGTACAATTGGATCCAGCCCATCAGACTTTGTGTCATTTGGTTTAGTCTGGTGCCAGTGACCATTGTGTAACTCAGCTTGGCTTGGCACCAGTGTCCACCATGCAACTCAGCCTAGCCTTGCTCAGGCAACCACCATGGAACTCCATCAGACTTTTCTCAGGGAGAGGCTGTCAGCAGGGATCCCAGGCCCCCAATCCCAGTGGATTTCCCCCCATTTAAGGGGGAAATGCTTCCCCACTGCTGGTGGGGGAAATCTTACACCAAATGAGATTTTTATGGAAGTTGCCCTAAAACCTAGGAGTGCAGCCATTTGAGTGGGGAAGCAAAAAAGACCACTCAAATGGCTGCAAGCCTTTTGCAACCCTGATCGCTGAGAAGACTTGCAGCTAGTTTAGGCTTACAGCCTCTTCAGCAATCAGTTTTGCTCCTCTCCCCCTGATTAGAAGCAGTGGGGGGACTGAAACTGGCATGAAATGGCTGGCAGCCATTTCCTCTTTGGGGCCACTTCTGGTTTTACTGGAAGTGATCCAAAACATCGTTTGGGTCCCTGTCCACCCCCGGAATGCCCTTCCAAAGGCACCTGAAATGCCCCCCCTCTCCAAAGCTGATGGGGGGGAGAGAAAAACTGGATGGCTGCCTAGTGAGAAAGAAGTAGGAAAATAGGCAAAGCTATGGGAGCTTGCTAGGTAGGGAAAGTGAGGGATGGGATACAGCAGGAAATGAGATGCCTCCTGCATGTCTTTGTATGGCCACCACTTGCTGCACCTTTCTTAATGTGGCCTGAGATTTAGATCCTTAAATCAAGAGACTGGGTCCATTAAAGGCCAAGACAGATTTTTTTCTACAAACCTAAGAAAAGCACTAGGTTTGCAGGAAAAAAAAATCTAAGTTCTAAATAATTACATAGTGGGTTAATTCCTCCTAAATAATAGCAGGGCCTGTAGTTTTTTTCTCAAAAAGCTTTCTGAGATCATAGTGACCATTTTGGAGTTGCTAAATAACCACATGGCAATGGCAATGAAAGGCAATGGCAAACCACTCCGTAAAAAGTCTGCAATGAAAACATCATGATGCAATGTCACCTTTACCTTTACCTTTAGATAACCACAACAATATTGACAGACTTCAAGCATGTGTATGGAGTGTGGAAAAAAATAATGGATTGTGCAAATATATGTGTTAGAGCAAATGAGTCATTTTAGGCCTGAACACTTTCCCCTGGATCCTATGGGTATTTGCTTGGAAGCATTTCCTTCTTTGTGTAATTGGACTTGCTTTCAGATAAGTATAATCTTGAATTTCCTTCTGCATGGAGAGAGTTTTTTGAGTCATTAATTTGTCATTTCTGAGTCATGGCGCTTTTGAATCACTGGCCTCATGAGATAAGCTTATTTAAAATCCTGTTCAGATTCAGGAGACTGAACCATATCCCAGGCCCAGAGATCCAATGCCATCATTTTTTGTTATGTTACTCAGCTTTACATTTCAAACTGTTTCCTCTGTTTCTATTTGCCTTGTTATTATAAAAGTTGTGAGTTAATAAAAATAAACCTGGGCTTTCAAATAGATAAGGAAAAAAGGAAGGAAAGGTTCCCTGTGCAAGCACCAGTCATTTCCGACTCTGGGGTGACGTTGCTTTCACAATGTTTTCACGGCAGACTTTTTACGAGGTGGTTTGCCATTGCCTTCCCCACTTTCCTCCCCACAAGCTGGGTACTCATTTTACCGACCTCGGAAGAATGGAAGGTTGAGTCAACCTGAGCCGGCTACCTGAAACCAGCTTCCGCTGGAATCGAACTCAGGTCGTGAGCAGAGCTTAGGACTGCAGCTTTAACACTCTGTGCCACGGGGCTCCTTCAAATAACTAAACTCAACAACTAATTGACAATCTCTGTTGTTCACATATTTCCCTTGCATTTGTATTCATAATAGCCAAGGGCTACAATTATAAAAGGTTCTGATCCACCTGTCACTCCAAAACCACCCACTCCCATCATTCCCCTTGAAGTAACTCCAGTTTTTGTAGGAAAGGAAAGATGTTCCTGTGGCTCCTTATGAAGAATGCAAGTTTCACACTCTCTTCCTATCAGTACAATTTGTTTTCCCCACTTTACCCTAAGAACTAAAACTGAAGCAAGCTAATAAAACTCATTAGAGTCAGAGGTTCGCTAACTGTGGTCATTAGCATATCCAAAGTTGTTCTCCCCACCACCACCACCACCACCATGTATTAGCACCACCAATGCAAGCTGGATGTTTAGCAAAGAGCACCTGTCAAAACAAAAGAAGAACTTCACACCTTGCAATTTTAAGCCCCAGGTAAGAAAGGCAACCTGGTGGATCAGCAAAGAGGGGAAGATGTTGCAACCTGAACCGAGAAGACTTGGAGCACTTGGAGTAAATGAGATCCCTCTGGGTACCGTGAGGCTTTTGTTTGACAAGATTAAAATCCCCTTTGTTTCATTACAGACATCAGTGCAAAAACAAACAGGCAGATAAAGATTAAGAGCTTGCAGCATTTCTTGTCTCTCTCTTTCTTCCCCCCTTTCCTCAATCACAATTGACACCTCTTTAGTGGACAAGCTTAGAGGAACTTTACTGACTCTGCTCATATTGAATTGATGAGGCCTTCAGAGCAGGTGTACATGAAAAGCCCTGGACTTTTTTTGTAAAGAAAAGTGCGAACCACTTGTGTCAACAACCTGATCAAACGATAAGCGTGCTGGCTTCCTTTCCTTTCTAATTAATTTTCTCTGTGTTGAAAGAAGCAGCTTAGATTTGCCTGATGCTGGAGAAGGTTTATGCTTCACACCAGGGGGAGAAAGGTGGGGGGGGACCACAGTGCTGATCGGGGAAGAAAAACCCACACACAAATAGCAGCCAGCATTCCTGCAGGGCCCTGTTCTATATGAAACCAAGCGTAATTGCACCAGCATTGCAGCTTCTTCACATTTAAAAGCCAAACTTCTCCTTCAAAATGCTTATTTTATTGTTACGGAACACTCACTCCTTGTGCCTAAACAAACAGGGAATGCTGTCAGCCCACCAGCTCTAGGAAACTGACAGAAGCTGGGGGTCATATAGATACACATTTTAATTATCTCGTTGGAATCAGGAACATCATTAGGCAAATTTATTGCTGTGCATATATTGTGAAATAATTAGTCTCCTTTACAAATTCGACACTGTGCTTGAAGAACCCCTGCGCAGCCCAGCAAAGCAGCAGAGAAGCATTTGGAATATTATGCAATGCTATTTCTACCAGATTCTTACATGTTTTATGTTTTTTGGTTTGTTAGTATCAAAAGCAAGCAATTTGAGCTCTGTTTGCTCAATGGATGGTGTGGTCTGCAATCAGACAGGATGAAATTTGGTGGGTTGATGGCCTGCCCTTGCATCAGGATTTGGACTAAATGGCTTTTCATTTCAAGTGTCTTTAAGAATATAGCTTTGTGTCTGATTCATTCAACAGTTTTCAACATCTTTTCTGCTTTATGCAATTGTTTTGACTACTTGAATTCACCTTTTACTTGTTGAATTGTGATTTTTAACATTGATTCTATCTATCTATCTATCTATCTATCTATCTATCTATCTATCTATCTATCTATCTATCTATCTATCTATCTATCTATCTATCTATCTATTTAAAAACCTTCCAACTACAGTTGATGCTAGCTTCTATTCTATTGTTTGAAAACAAACTTTCCAATTTTACACAACAAATGAAGACACGGTTTTTGACATATATATTTGAGGCAGGTGGGGGAATGAAAATGCAAGAATTATTGCAAGATCTATGGAATCAGCCTTCAATAGTCAAAAAAATACAGGTTCTCATATGCAGGATGTCATCCTATATGATCAAGATGCATCCACTGTTCTAGACTGTAGTGCAATATGACTGCATCCAGAATTCCAGCATTTAAAGATCTCATGTCATGGAAGGTAATAGTGGGTTGGTAATTGGAATCCATTCTTTTTCAAAAATAAATTGTACAGAATGAGATCTATCACACTGTAAGATGCATATTTCTTTACATTTCAGTTGCTTAAGAAACACTGAAGGTATCGCATAGGTGGCTAAAATCCTGTGGTAATGTTTCTTCCTGCCCTGTGCTTTGGTTTTTTTTTTTTTTTGTATATGCATTTTAGCTTGGTTTTCATTGTTTTGATGGTATGTTTTTGTTAGGTTTTAATAGCTCTGAAAATGTGTTTTTATTATGTATGTTTTTAATCTGATAACCATCTTGATGGCCTTGATGAGGGCAGAAAGGGAGTCTATGTTTGGAAAAAATAATAATAAAGAATCATGAAGAATCAAGTAGCATCAGTTATAACCTAACTCATCCCATTATGTCACATGTATGTGTATGTACACACACACACATTTTCCCACTCTGCTGTGGAAGCTTACTGAGTGAGGCACATGCTCAAGCTAATCTACCTCATAGGCTTGTTGTGAGAAGAAAATGAAAAAAGGGAGCATGTTGCGAGACACTTTGGGTCCCCATAGGGAAGAAATGTGTGGTATAAATGAAGAATGTGCATGTATCTTTAGAGGACCTGTGTAGTTCCACTAATGCAAGTGGACATTTTTTGACCTACTGATTAAACAGAGAAAAACAGTTGTGCTAGTTTCTGATCGTCTCCTTTTCACTTGGTAATTGCCTCTAGCAAAAAGAACAGGTGTCTTCTGATGGCTATCTCTTACCATGTTTATATGGCTATAACTATAATATGTGAACACAAGCACACCTGGATGTAACTAGCTCTTATCTTTTGACTTAGGGGAGCTCCATTTTAGGCACATTTAACACTTGGCTACTTGCTGAGTTCTGGCTTCCAAACTGCCATTAGGATATTGTCACTGCATGCTAACAGGATTCAGGGACATAGGTTGAGTCAATACACTTAATGCACTTGCTTTAACTCCTGGCTGCTGAAATCTCTGAGTCTGAGGGAAATGTGACTGACAAGATGGAAGAAACAGAGATATGTTGAATTACAAGCAATGCATCTTACAATATCACCGTCTGTGAGTCTGACCTATACTGGAAATAGCAATTTTTTTCTGTTAAATTTGCATGTGTAAGGTAGTGTGAGGTCACAGCTGACTTAAAGGAACCCCAGTAAGGGGCTTTCAAAACAAGTCAGAAGCAGAGGTGGTTTTGCCATTGCCTTCCTCTGCAGAATCTTCCTTGGTGGCCTCCCATCCAACTACTGACTCTGCTTAGCTTCTGAGATATGACTTGATCAAGCTGTACCATGCCGCCTTTAAATTTAAATGAACAAAATAGGTAAAACAGTTTTTGGACTGAAAAGTAGAGTTTTATTGAAACAAAATTCAATGATGATTGATTTATAAGATTTGTGAGTGAAGTGAAGCAGGCAGACAGTGCAGATGGGGAGGCAGTAGACCTCATCGGCTGTAAGAGAACCCACATGCATGAAAAGCCAGTTGTGCTTTATTGCATGGTTACTACAGAATATATAGTGAAAACGACCTGTCAAACACCTGGGTGGTGTTTGAGTTATTGAACTGATCACTGAACAATCATATCTGTGTTTGCAACTGGCGAACAGGACACAAGCAGAACAGGAGGGTGTTTGAGCATCCCTAGTTGTGAATACAGAGGCATTTGTAACAATTTTTTCAGAAAATAAAATGGTAAAAGAGACAGCTAGACCATGGGGTTTTTTTCAATGTAAAAGATGTGTGGCTTGTAAATATCTTCTGGAAGGCATCCAATTTCATCATCAAATGGAGGAACTTAAACTTAAATGTTCCTTTTTGGTCACTTGTTCAATGAAAAACATCATCTACCTTTCTTTCTGTAATTGTGGCTATTGGTATGTTGGTACACTCATATGTTTGATTTGGACAGGTGTATCAGAGCATCGGTCCCGCATTTCTATCATGTAACTAGTGCTCCTATGATGGAGCATTACATGAATGCAAGAAATAGCATTGAGAAAATTAAATTTTGTGTGATATTTGTTTACCAACAAAAACCAGGCATTAAACAGGATGTGTAATGCTTCCTTCTACAAAAGGAAGTGAGAGTCATTTATGAATTAAGAACCACAATATTCTCATCATTTATTTAAGAACATGAGTCCCTTTAAGTTTTTAAAGATCTCTCTTTAACACCTGAACATGGTTTGCTCCTCTGTTTTAATTATTTAGCGGCCCCGTGGCGCAGAGTGGTAAAGCAGCAGTACTGCAGTACTATGATCTGAACCCTCTGCTCACGACCTGAGTTCGACTGCAGCGGAAGCTGGATTCAGGTAGCCGGCCCAAGGTTGACTCAGCCTTCCATCCTTCCGAGGTCATTAAAATGTGTACCCAGCTTGCTGGGAGGAAAGTGTAAAAGACTGGGGAAGGCAATGGCAAATCACCCCGTAAAAAGTCTGCCGTGAAAACCTTGTGAAAGCAACGTCACCCCAGAGTTGGAAACGACTGGTGCTTGCACAGGGGACCTTTCCTTTCCTTTTATTATTTGATGGAGGTTGAGTCCTCTCCTTATGAGTACCTGAGAATTTTATCTTCATAGTGTAGTGAACTTTTTGTCCTTGACAGAGAGAAGCTGAAATCGGGATAAGCTTTTGTTACTGCTTTCATTGTTCCTTTTCTGTGTCTCTTATTTGTTTATTTGCGAGTACTAATTTTTTGTTACAGTTCCAAAAAAGCAGTTAGCAAGCAGTTAGCCTGATGGAAATTGCAGCTGATGAAGATTAATCGAAACACTGCAATATCTGGAATGGGTGTTTTTAATTGCTATCTGTTTGTATGAACATTTATTTGCCTTAGTGCAGTTTGTAATTTTCTCTGCTGTTCTGTGCGAAGATTTTGCAATGGTGGGATTACAATATTAACTTTGTTAGCACTCAACCTTACTATATGATGCCTGTGTACACCCCTTTTTATATGATCATTGGTGCCTGCGAGCACTAAATGATACCTGTGAGCAGGACTTTTTTGTAGCAGGAACTCCTTTGCATATTAGTCCACACACCCCTGATGTAACCAATCTTCCTGGAGCTCACGGTAGGTCCTGTACTAAGAGCCCTGTAAGCCCTGGCAGATGCAGTTCAATGTGGCCAAGTGCAAAGTAATGCACATTGGGGCCAAGAATCCCAGCTACAAACACAAGTTGATGGGGTGTGAACTGGCAGAGACTGACCAAGAGAGAGATCTTGGGGTCGTGGTAGATAACTCACTGAAAATGTCAAGACAGTGTGCGTTTGCAATAAAAAAGGCCAACGCCATGCTGGGAATTATTAGGAAGGGAATTGAAAACAAATCAGCCAGAATCATAATGCCCCTGTATAAATCGATGGTGCGGTCTCATTTGGAGTACTGTGTGCAGTTCTGGTCGCCGCACCTCAAAAAGGATATTATAGCATTGGAGAAAGTCCAGAGAAGGGCAACTAGAATGATTAAAGGGCTGGAGCACTTTCCCTATGAAGAAAGGTTGAAACGCTTGGGACTCTTTAGCTTGGAGAAACGTCGACTGCGGGGTGACATGATAGAGGTTTACAAGATAATGCATGGGATGGAGAAAGTAGAGAAAGAAGTACTTTTCTCCCTTTCTCACAATACAAGAACTCGTGGGCATTCGATGAAATTACTTAGCAGACAGGTTAAAACGGATAAAAGGAAGTACTTCTTCAGCCAAAGGGTGATTAACATGTGGAATTCACTGCCACAGGAGGTGGTGGCGGCCACAAGTATAGCCACCTTCAAGAAGGGTTTAGATAAAAATATGGAGCACAGGTCCATCAGTGGCTATTAGCCACAGTGTATGTGTGTATATAAAATTTTTTGCCACTGTGTGACACAAAGTGTTGGACTTGATGGGCCGTTGGCCTGATCCAACATGGCTTCTCTTATGTTCTTATGTTCTCTTGGAGGATTGGCTACATCAAGGGGGTGTGGCCTAATATGCAAAGGAGTTAATGCTACAGAAAAAGTCCTGCCTATGAGCATACATACTTTGTAAAACTACCCTTTGTGTTATTTACCACCAACATTATATTTCATATATAATAAACAATACAGAATTTTAATATACTTATATATTATTGTGATGGTATTTTCCTAATGTGCCTTTTGGCTTTCTTTCTCATCAGGAGATCCATCAGCAGGGTCAGAGCTCCATAAGCCCTCTCACTTTTGCCCTCCAAGCACTAAGAATACAGAGCATAACTGCCCCAGACATAATGTTCCATCTGTATGTTGTGATTGATAGTCAACTATGGTCCTCTGCTCCATAGGTTTATCCAAATACCCCTTAAGGTTACTAGGTCATACCTGACTTTCAGTGGGAGGGCTCCTGGGTCCATTCCATTTTCTACTATCATGGAATTCACTGCCTCTGGAAGTGGTGGTGGCTACAAGCATAGACAGCTTCAAAAGCTGTTAGGGTTACTATTTCTGTGGTCTGGGAAGGGTTTTCCTTGATTTTGGGGGCTCTAATCTGTCACCAGCAGAAATGTTGGCCAAAATGTTAGAGCATCCATGCACAGCTTGTCTGGCATGATGATGACAACATCGATGCAGGAGGGGGCTGTTTAGGGGTGGGGCTTTCTCCCATCTGGCTGGCATTGGATTAGGGCCCCCCAAATTTGCCTGTACTGGAGGACTGGCGACTCTAAAACCTCTTGAAGTTGTCTATTCTTGTAGCTGCCATCACTTCCTGCATGGTAGTAGATACAGTTTTAATATAATTATTTAGTATTCTTTTATTTACTTCATTCACACACCACCTACTCCTACATGGTGACCCAAAATGGCTTACATTCTTCTCTTTCCTCCATTTTATTCTCACAACAATACTGTGAGCTAGGTTACCCTGTGAGTATGTGACCAGCCAAAGGTCACCCAGTAAGCTTCAATGGCAGAGTGGGGGTTCAAACCTGAGTCTCCCAGATCCTACACACACTGCCTTTCCATACATTGTAGGGACTGAAGAGAAAACTCAACAGTTGCCATCTGTAATTGATATCATTGTTAATCCTGGCCTTACGTCTCCTGTGTGCCACTGCTCAATGTTAGTGTGAATATAAAAAAAAAATAGTTATCTTAAATTGAATAAATGTTATAGTCATTTATAAACATATATAAACATGTATTGGATGTATGGAGCAGAGGTCCATCAGCGGCTATTGGCCAAAGCATATTGTTGGAACTCTGTCTGGGGTGAGTGATGCTCTGTATTCTTGGTGCTTAGGAGGGGCAACAGTGTGAGGGCTTCTAGTGTCCTGGCCCACTGATGGACCTCCTGATGGCACCTAGGTTTTTTGGCCACGGTGTGACACAGAGTGTTGGACTAGATGGGCCATTGGCCTGATCCAACATGGCTTATCTTATGTTCTTACGTCAAAAAAGTCTTTTTTGCTTTAAAACACTATTATAAACCACCTAAATATAAGAATTTATTCATATTCAAGAAATCAGTGAAAAGCAAATATAATCATGTACATCTTCCTCTATTTTGCTGATGCAAATTTACTTGTGCCTTTGAATACCCCAAACCCCCAAGGAGGAATGTGTGAAAAAATAAGACATGACTATTAAACACAGTGAACTTAATAAATACTAAGATATATAGATATCAGTCAGGTCTGCATAGGTCTCATGCATGCACAAAATATGAAGCAGCTTTTTACTGAATTAGACCACTGGTCCATTACAAAAAGTCAACATCATAAATGTGTTACCATGTTACATGTGACTTTGGGATATGCCAAGGCACAAGTGACTCATTTATCTTCAGAATCTTCAAATGACACATATGGGTGTTTGTCCTGTCAGGAAGCTAATTAAACAGTTTGCTTTAAAGAACAAAATACGAGAGGAAATTTCATGACAGAAAACAGTGAATTACCTCAGTAGTTTCAGATCCAGCTGCTCTCGGTAACAGCACTCAATTACTTTGATTGTGAACCTAGGATATGAAAATAAGTAATCTAGTTGAAACCATTGATAATCTTCTAAATTATTTCTTCACGTCAGCAAGCATAGGAGCTCCAGTGTGAGCACAGAGTTTTGCTATCTTCAATAATTCCTCATTCATTTTGATGGAGGGAGACAAATGGAATTCAGACTCCCCCTTCAGATTGCTCCCTTCACAGAATGAAAGGGCCATCCCACACACTGAGGAGATCCATGTGTATATCATAGTTAAAATCACATCATTTCCTAGCAGAGACCTCCAACTCATTCCTCTCCTATCTTGTGTTATAAATAATTTAATTTTTTGCCAACAAAAATAATGTGGTTCTCTTTGTTGGCTTCCAAAGCATATGCCTTCATGAATGTTCATGTCTTTATAATGCAAAATTTTGATTGGTGGTGGTGGGGGAATTGCAGTTGTTGGGAAAAAAAACATTTATGTGAGGTGAAGGGTGCCAAAGAATCCCTTTTCAGCATGCATGCCACTCACTCTTTTAAGTAGGGTAATAAATGACTTGAACTTCAATATTTATATTTATGTTTTTAACAAGAGAAAAGTTTTTTTGGGGGGGAAATGAAAGTGCAGAAAAGGGGGCCACATTAGCTAAATATTGTGCTTTCAAACATCAGTCATTTTCTTCTCTATAATACTGAAAGGATCTAATTTATAAGGTTTTTTTCATTTCCTGTTATGATGGTTTGTAAGTTCTGACATTGCTACTGGTATGTTAATGAGAAACTAGTATTCCATTAAGAGTAAACCATATGCTCTACCGCATACTGTGAAAGAGAAAGCATATAATGTGACTGTTGCCTTAGTAACACATTAATTCATTTTGTCAGTGTTGGCACAGATCATTTCATTTATAAGAAAACAAGTATAATAGTTTACCACATCTATAATATTTACAGTGTTTCTGTTACAAAACAGTGACAAAATGAGCTTAAAAAATAGAGTTAGGATAACAATCATTAAAAGATGGGATTTGGGTTAAAATTCCTCCCCCCAGTACAGATTAAAAATCAAGTTGGTGTAAAATTGCCTTTCACATTTTAACACCAACTCTCAGTTTTTTCTTCTTCACATATCTGAATAATACCAATAATGTGCATTTAAAAATTTAGCCCATAAAAAAGTGCATTAGCAGTCTTTAATGAATGTTAAACAAAATATTTCATACAACAGTTTTCTTAAATTGCAAGCATTATAGACCTAATCGTACGCCAGTGTGTAACTTAAAAGACTAAACAGTTATCTAGCTTCAGCTCTCCAATCTACCGCGCCTGATGTTTCTAAATATTCTAACACTTTGGCAATATTTGAAATGAAAATATCCAAGTCTGTCAAATGTTCATATTCTTGTTCATAGCTCCTAAATGATTTATGTGTATTAATAAGTACTATAATATGCATTATAGCCAAATGAGATCTGTTTTGAATTTGAATCCTCCAACGGCATGATAAAAACAATAAATAAGGATGTCAAAAAAGGCAATTAAAAAGCACAGGCAAAAAAGTTTTTTCAGGTTACGGTATATCTGTAAACCGGGTCTTAATCGCAAACTGCTGCTGTCATCCAGTAAGGATGATCCTCCATCAAGTAGCAAGTAGCTCACCCTTCCAAAGAGATGTTCAACTGGATGTAGCACAGGAGCAAAATGTTACATTCTGCACCTGGTGTGTTAGTTGGCTTTTGCCCCACAAGTATACCACCAAACAAATTACACTGCCAAATCTCATAGTGCCACTGATCACCTGTGAGAAGGTAAGGGGATTGATCAGGTTCCCCCCCCATCTCAGCAGGTGATTGGAACTGTCAAAGCCATCCTCAGTTCCGTGGAGAAAACCCTTGTGTACAGCAATATGAATGCATCCTGCCATTATATAAGACATTGTCATTATTGGAGCTAGTAGGTGAATCAACTGTCTCTTACTGATTCAGAGTTTTATGAACATAATTCTTTATTAAAATAATGCAATATAACACACATTCATCGAATCTCACTATTTCTTAGCACCCTCCTTACATTTCTAGTTCTGAAGCTGCCTCAGCAATAGCAAAAAGAAAAAGAAAAGGGAAAAAAAGAAATGATCTATAAAAAGAATATTTCATACACTAGAAGTGCTGCTTGTTTCTCATTAGAAGCAGCAGTAATATTTCAGAAAACAAACATAACATATAATTCACAAGTCTGTTATTTGAATCAGAATGTTGTTATTTACATTGAAGAGAGGAATACCATGTAAGTTATAAACGATACCAAATAATATATTAAAATATATTTGAGTTTACTTTTTCTTCAGAACAGGACCATATCTTGAACTAAGAAATCCAGTCCTATTGTTAGAGATTTGGGATTATCTAGTTTAAAGGAGGTATTGCATAAATGTAATTGATAGATGTATAAAATGTTCAAAAATTGCAAGAGCCTACAATCCTCCCTCTGTAGAAAAATGAATCTTTTCAGTAATTTAAATAATCTTCCATATTCATATTCCAGGTTAACAATGCCCTGAAAATCCCTAGATTTGTTTTTCAGAATAATTTTTTTCATGTTGTAGTAATATTTCCTCATCGCCAACCGTGTACAAATAATAATCTCTTTGAATTCTGTTTCAGGCCATTGTTTCAGTGGAATCAGTATTGTATTTCTTTATACTGCTTCTAGCCAATAAGAAATCATGTCATGAATGGGATGAAATCACAATGCTACATATCAAAGCAGGGTGGCAAGCTTTTCCTCATTTGCAGACAGCCCTGCAACCTAAAACAGCTTCTCACAATAGGTAATGGACCACCCAACAAGAGACACAATCCAGGAACCAAACCCCACAACAAATGTAGACACTAATTTTGTCTTTCCTGAATACTTAAATGCTACTATTGCAGGACTTTACAACATCAGCTATAGAATCTTGGTCTTTCAGTGTAAAATATGCAACTGTATGTCAACAATGCCCTTCTACTCTTTACACTGGACAAATAGGACAGCCCCTAAAAAAAAAAAAATCAGAAATAAGGGAGAGAATATATTTCTTCCAGAACATTGTATCACTGGTTTGAAGGTACTTCTTAAAAAAACTGTAAAGGGAACATCCAAATCAAAAGCAGGGACAGGCACTAACCAGCTAATAAACTAAAGTTCATGATGAAATTTGGCCAGTTTATGGTTTGAGAACTGAAGTTCATGACAAGCCAACCAGCATGAATTTTCCACAAACTTTCAAACAGTTCATGGTGGTTTGTGAAAGGATACATTTCCAGACAGTCTCTGCTCAAAATGTTTTTCAAAGCAACAAACAACTTCAAAGCAACAGGAGGGGCAGAATTCTCCAGCCTTCAAAACACCAATAATTTTCCTGTGCATTTGATGTGTGTAGCTTCCACTTTTGAATCTGTGTCTGATATTTCCCTCAAAAAGCACTTTTGGGGAACATCTTCTTTGGGGGGGTGCATAACTTGAACCCCTTAAATCTAATCTGCACATGACTTGGAGGGCATGTAGAGGAGCATTCAGGGAAGTTCCCTTGTGAGTTTGATGTCTCTAGCTCTCACAGTCTATACGCTCCTGAACCTGTGCTTCTCAAAATGACCACCTGTCATTTCCCCTGGAGGCACCTACTTTGGGGGCCGTAACTCAGATCCTGCAAATTCAATTCTCACCAAACTTGGGGGCAGGTAGAGCTGAGTCAGATGGAGATCCCCTGTGAGTTTGGTACCTCTATGGGGCATTCTACCACATCTCAAATGTCACCAACCAAACCTGTTCATTTGGTTGCTAAAAGGTTGTGACAGTTAGTGGTTTGTGAGCCAAGCACACCACAAACCATGAACTGAACTGCATTTTTCTGGTTCATGCCCACTCCTAATCAAGTACTATATTAGGATCCATCAAGGGATACTACTTTTATCTTCTCCCAGGCTTAAACAAAGATTTATACCATGTACTATGGAAATAGATTTTAGTGGCATTACAATAGAAATAGACTTCTGGTATTTCAAGGTTCATCTGCAAGATTTTATCAAAATATTTGAATAAAACAGAAGTAAATAAAAAGATTGAATCAATTTTGTAGTTAGAGGTAAGGTGAAATTTCAGGGCTCTGAGGTACATTGGCACAAATACTAGGACCAAATTTTACAAACCTATTCTATTTTAAGTTTTTGCTTGATTTGCTCTTACCCTTCCAAAGGCTATGATTTTTAGGATGTACAAAATCCACTGTAAGTACAGTGCAATCCTAGAAAGTGATTTCAGACATCCAGCCTTACTCTGATTCCACAGCATATTATCACCAAATGCTTGATGAATTGCTGTAAGAGAGAAAGGTTGAGGAAGGGATGCCAAGAATCCATCTCTACAGGAAATATTCAAATCAATATACAAACAAAATAGCCCTGACTAAACCAGTCATGTCAGAGTTTGAAAGCTAACCAGGGTCTGCTATCACTACTTGAATGGAAGACTACTAAGGAAGACAGAGGCTGTTATTCAGAAAAAGACAAGGGCAAGTCATCTCTGTCCGTTTCTTAATTTCTAGTCCAGGAGTTGCCATGAGTTAGTTGTGACTTGATGGCACATAATTATTTTACACAAATTTGAGATTAAAAGAATCATCCTCATAAAATTGTAGGCAAGTTGGATTTCCAATGCAATGAATCCATATTTGTGCCACACCTTTGAGCACCAGCTGATTTCACCTCACAAAGGGATGAACTTCCCAGGAGCAGAACTTGGGCAGATCTCAATGATGGAGGATTTTAATTCATAGACATTTCTTATGGTGTAATTAACATAGGGCATTTTTGCACAGGGCTTACCCCGGAGCGACATCCCTCTTCACCGCGCAGCGTATGCGCGGATTTCGCACCAACTGCTCTGCAGAACCCGGAAGAGCCGCAAAGTCCCGCAGCTCTTGCGTCGCAAATGTAAACCGCCAAAAACCAGTTTACATTTGCGACGCTAAAGCCGCGGGACTCTGCGGCTCTTCCGGGTTCTGCGGAGCAGTTGGTGCGAAATCCGCGCAGACGCTGCGCGGTGAAGAGGGACATCGCTCCGGGGTAAGCCCTGTGCGAAAACGCCCATAGATTCAATAAGGTTTTAAAGGTCAGCATTAACTTCTTATGTATGTTTGGGAAATGACTGGTAGCTAATGCAACCAGGCCAAATGAACTGGAATGAGATTGGCCCTGCAATGTGTAATGATAATTTATAATAAACATAGAGCATTAAACTGGGCCATTTGGAACTTACAATATTATATTTTATATTATATTATAAATTGGATTTATATCCCACCCTTCCTACAAAGCAGGCGCAGGGTGGGTTCCAACATGCATTAAAACAGCCGTGAAATTCACAGCTTAAAACATCTAAAATATTCAGTCAACAAAATGCCTCAACAGTTATGACCAAATTGGTCCAGTTGGTCAGTTAAATCTATGAGGTTGTTGGAGGGGGAGCCCTAATAAAAGGAGATGTCCTCTACCTCAACTAAAGGCCTAAGGAGATGCCCCAGGGTGACAAAACTCTAAGGTACCTAACAAACTCTTAGATATTTATCTTCTGTAATTAGGAACAACATGTAAAGTTTCAAAATACACTATAACAAAGAAATTCACAATCAGCAAAGTAATACAATTTGTAGTATAACACAATGCAGTAACATGATACAATTGCAGGTTGTTCTTAGCAGTTAGGAGTTAGTGACCCCATGGTGCACAGTGGTAAAGCAGCAGTACTGCAGTACTGTGGACTGAACTCTCTGCTTACGACCTGAGTTCAATTGTGGTGGAAGCTGGATTCAGGTAGCCGGCCCAAGGATGACTCAGCCTTCCATCCTTCCGAGGTCAGTAAAATGAGTACCCAGCTTGCTGGAGAGAAAGTGTAAAAGACTGGGGAAGGCAATGGCAAACCACCCCATAAAAAGTCTGCTGTGAAAATGTTGTGAAAGTGACGTCACCCCAAAGTCAGAAACGACTGGTACTTGCACAGGGGACCTTTTCTTTTTCCTTAGCAGTTAGAAATCAAACTAGTCAAAATATGTGGCTCAGAAAACAATAGGTTGGACTTCAGAAAGGCAAACTTCAATAAACTTAGAACTATGCAGAGTAAAAACCCATGTTCAGAAATACTTAGGAGGAAGGGGGTTCAGGAGGGGTGGAAGTTTCTTAAAAGCGAAATATTGAAAAGTGCAATCACAGACAATTCCTATGAGAAGAAAAAATGGAAAAAGCCTAAAGAAGCCAAAGTGGCTCCATAAACAGCTCTCTAAAGACTTGAGAAATAAAAAAGACTCCTTTAGGAATTGGAAGGAGGGTCTTATAACCAAGGATGAATATAAACAAATCACCAGTGCTTGTAGAGAAAAAGGTAGGAAAGCTAAAGCTCAGTATGAGCGTAGGCTGGCCAAAGATGCTAAAAACAACAAAAAAGGGCTCTTTTCTTATGTTCAGAGTAAGAAAAAGAGCAGGGACATGGTAGGCCCATTGCGAGGCCAAGAAAGTGAAATTGTAAGAAGTAATGAAGAGAGGCTTGAACTGCTCAATTCCTACTTTTCCTCAGTCTTCTCTTCTGAGGGGAATGGTGCTCAACATGGCAAAAACAGAACATATAAGGAGGGCATGAAATTCCAACCTTGGATCAGCATAGGGGTAGTACATAAACATCTAGTTTCTTTAAATGAAACTAAGTCCTCAGGGCCAGATGGATTGCATCCAAGGGTTCTAAAAGAGCTTGCGGATGTAATTTCTGAGCCTCTGGCTATTATTTTTGAGAATTCTTGGAGAACAAGAGAGGTCCCGGAAGATTGGACGCGGGTGAATGTTGTCCCCATCTTCAAGAAGGGGAAAAAAGAGGATCTGGGTAACTACCGACCCGTCAGCTTGATGTCTTTACCTGGAAAAGTTTTAGAACAAATCATCAAACAGTCGGTCCTGGAACATTTAGAAAGAATGGATGTGATAACTAAGAACCAGCATGGGTTTCTCAAGAACAAATCATGTCAGACTAACCTGATCTCTTTTTTTTTTTGAGAAATGACTACCTTGCTGGATCGGGGGATTGCTCTAGACATCGTTTATCTTGATTTCAGTAAGGCTTTTGATAAGGTTCCACATACTATCCTTGTTGACAAGTTGGTAAAATGTGGTTTGGATCCTGTTACCATTAGGTGGATCTGTAACTGGTTGACAGATTGCACCCAAAGAGTGCTTGTAAATGATTCCTCATCCTCTTGGAGAGGAGTAACAAGTGGAATGCTTCAAGGATCTGTCCTGGGACCTGTTTTGTTCAACATCTTTATCAGTGATTTAGATGAAGGAATAGAGGGAATGCTTATTAAATTTGCAGATGATACTAAATTGGGAGGGGTTGCAAACACAGAAGAAGACAGAAACAGGATACAGGATGACTTGGCTAAAATCAATAAAATGAATTTTAACAGGGATAAATGTAAAGTTTTGCATTTAGGTAGGAAAAATCCAATGCATGGTTATAGAATGGGGGAGACTTGTCTTAGCAGTAGTATGTGCGAAAAGGATCTCGGGTTCTTAGTGGATCATACGCTGAACATGAGTCAACAGTGTGATGTGGTGGCTAAAAAAGGCAAATGCAATTTTGGGCTGTATCAACAGAAGTATAGTGTCCAGATCACGTGATGTGATGGTGTCACTTTACTTTGGTAAGACCTCATGTGGAGTATTGTGTTCAGTTTTGGGCACCACATTTTAAGAAGGCTATAGACAAGCTGGAACGGGTCCAGAGGAGGGTGATGAAGATGGTGAGGGGTCTGGAGACCAAGTCCTATGAGGAAAGGTTGAAAGAGCTGGGGATGTTTAGCCTGGAGAGGAGGCAGCGGAGAGGTGATATGATCACCTTCTTCAAGTACCTGAAGGGCTGTCATCTAGAGGATGGTATGGAATTGTTTTCTGTGGCCCTGAAAGGTAGGACCAGAACCAATGGGTTGAAATTAAATCAAAAGAGTTTCCGAAAGGAGGTGTGTGGCATCGGCCGCTTAGATGGCAGACGCCAAATAGTGGAGCTCCCGCCGCCCTGACCTCTACCCGCCAAAAATCACCTTCCTGACTGCTCAGATCATGTTGCTGACAGTACGAAGGACCGGAGCACCAATAGTTATACCAGACCCACCAAAAAAAAATTGATATTAAAAGCCTACCTCACCTTCGACAACAGGCTGAAAAAATCGGCGCAACAAGCATGCCCTTCGCAAAACATGGCTGCAAGAGTGGACGAAATGGAACATTATACTTCAAGAAACCAAAATAAAGAATGGACTAGCCTATAACTCCTTAATAATATCAGCATTTCCAGACCTGCCTCCAGAACTCCTCCAACTCCGCCACATGCTAAAACCGATTACTGCAGCACTTATTGCAGCAAAAATCAAATACAAGTGGCTCTCAATGGGGAAATTGTCAGATACAAGACTCTCTTTGCAACGGATCTGGACTCGGGATACGATCTTTTACAAGCACTTCAACTGGAAGTTCCTGATGAAAAATCTCGAAAATCGATCAAAAGGAAGCTGGACATGTCAGCTCCTCACTGGAGCAGAATTAACCCGCAAAAAAATTAGAACTGACCACAAGGAGGACAGGAAGTAAGAACCCTAAATGTAGCTTTCTGGTTTTAAATAATGGAATCTCCGGCAGCCTGCTGCTTTGCAGCTTGGCTGCCGGGGAGTTTTTGCCTCCCTGGAGGAAGAGTGGGCGATTTGCGTGCATTTAGGCGCATCTTTAGGGGGTGGGTCTTCAACGTGCCTCCAGAAGCCTCCGCTCCCCTCTCTTCAGTGTCAAGCATGCAGGTTCAATGAGTCGAAGTTGATACAAAGACTACGTTTATTGACAGACCGATACTTTGGCTCAAGCCATTGCTTGAGAAGAATGAAACCAATACATTGATACACAACTTTTAAGATACACTTCAAAGGGATTCCTACGGGGAGGGGAAGCAGGGGAGCGTTCACACATAGAATATCAAAACTACATACATTCCCAGGGCGTTATCAGGCATTTGGCCTTGCATTGCTCAGATGGCTCATCCTCCTGTAGAAGTATTCATGGGAAGGTGCTGATTGCTTTGTTCCCTCTAATTAACAGTCAAAGCAAAAGAGAAGCCAGGAAAGAATAATAAACTAATAACATTTGGTTCTCTGGGATCTTCTTCAGGCCTGCTTTTGGTCGGGCCATAAACCCATCAGTTATTGATCAGAATTAGCTATGCTTGACATATTGCCCCCCCCCCCAATTTAACCCCTCGGTCTTTGAGGGAATTTCCTGTGAAACTTACTGACCAAATCTGGGGCTAATACATCCTTTTGTGCTACCCATTCATTTTCACTGGTAGGGAAGTGTTTCCATTTGATCAAGTAATACAATGTCCCCTGTTTCATTTTTGAGTCCAGAATCTCCTGGACCTCATGATGACTCTGATTACCAATCTGGATAGGATGCGGAGCTGTCGGTCGAGGGTGCCAAAGAGAAGAACCGGGATCTCTTCGGAGCAGACTGCAATGAAAGACAGGGTGTACTTTACTAAACATTTTAGGTAGTTCCAATTCTACAGTCACCTTGTTAATCACCCGTTTGATCTTAAAGGGGCCTAGATATCGATAAGTCAATTTTTTGGAGGGCTGATTCAATGGCAGGTTCTTAGTTGACACGGACACCGAATCCCCCACCTTGAAGTTCCAGGCGTGCACATGGGACTTGTTGTACTGTTTTTTGTACACCTCTTTGGCAGACTCCAGATTCTCTTGAATCCCTTTCCAACCCTCAATTAGTTTCCCCCACCATTGCTCGAACGAGCTGGGCTCTTTTACTTGCTCCCCCTGGTAGCATTGGGACAGGTCTTCCTTCATACCCGTTTATGATTTGAAATGGGGAGGTTTTGGTGGAACTGTGCACACTGTTATTGTAATCATATTCAGTGAAGGGGAGCAAGTCCACCCAATTTGACTGATGATGATTTATATAGCATCATAGGTATTGTTCTAGCAAAGCGTTTATGCGTTCCGTCTGCCCGTCAGTCTGAGGGTGGTAGGCGGAACTCAAGCCTTGCTCCATCCCTAACAATTTACAAAACTCCCGCCAGAAGTTGGCAATGAATTGCGGGCCCCTGTTGCTAATTACCTTGTCCGGGAATGAGTGGAGTTTAACAACGTGATGGAAAAATTGATAGGCCAGCTTTTTAGCAGTTGGTAATTGCGCACAAGGAATGAAGTGGGCTTGTTTGGAGAAAGTGTCTACTACCACCAGAATTACTGTCTTGCCATGTGATGGTGGCAGTTCGACAATAAAGTCCATTGAGACTACTGACCAGGGTCGTGTAGCTGTCTCCAGTGGTTTTAGTAGTCCAGGTGGCTTCCCCCCCTCCTTTTTGCCATTATGCAGATGGGGCAGGAGGCCACAAACTCAGACAGATCTTTCTTTAGGGAGGGCCACCAGAACTGCCTACTAATCAGATGGAGTGTCTTCATGTACCCAAAATGACCGGCCAATGTGTTTGAATGACAAAATTGTAAGACCTCTGGTCTCATGGTTTTGGGGACATACAGCTTCTCCCCCCAATACCACAACCCATCCTCCTTCTTCTGAATTTCCCCCAGTAAGTCGTCACCTTCCTTTTCGGTCTCCAAAGCTATCCGTTCATTTCCCCACCCCTCCCGTTTACACTTGGTCTGAGACCAGGTCGTCACTACTGCAGCCACTTGGGAGGGGGAAACTAGGGAGTCTACTACCTCCAACTTTTGACTGTTGTGCTGTGGCAGGCACGAGAGTGCGCCCGCCAAGAAATTCTTGGTTCCGGGAATATGCTTCAGCAAAAAGTCAAACTTGGAGAAAACCCCCGCCCACCTGATCTGCTTTTCACTCAGTTTTCTCCTGCCAGTGATGGCCTCGAGGTTCTTATGGTCTGTTCAGATCTCGAAAGGGATTTTGGCCCCCTCTAACCATGACCGCCAGGTTTTCAAAGCATAAGTTACAGCAAATGCCTCTTTATCCCACACCGACCAGTTTCTCTGTTCTGCCGAGAACTTTTTGGAAATACAGGCGCAGGGTCTCAACCTCCCCTCCTTGTCTTTCTGCATGAGAATGGCTCCTACAGCCACATCGGAGGCGTCGCATTGCACAATGAAGGGCCGCACAATGAAGGGCCACACAATGAAGGGCCGCAACTTGTTAGGGTGACTCAAGACCGGTTTGCTAGTAAATAGCCATTTGAGTTTGTCGAACGCCTCTTGGCATCTCGGTGTCCAATTTAGACGAGCCCCCAGCTGCTTTGCCCTGCCCCTTTGTTTTTAACAACTCTGTGAGGGGGAGCATAATTTGGGAGAACCCTGCAATTAAGTTTCTGTAGAAATTTGCGAACCTGAGGAAACATGGTAGCTGTCTACGTGTCCTCGGGGGAGGCCAATCCAATACAGCTTGTACCTTTGCCGGATCCATAGCCAGTCCCTGTGCGGACACCCGAAACCCAAGGTAATCTAACTCGATCTTGTGGAATTCACATTTGGATAGTTTGGCATATAACTTATGTTCCAATAAGGTGCTCAACACCTCCCTCACAAATTTCACATGAGACTTTTCATCCTGTGAATAGATAATGATGTCATCCAGGTGCACCACCACCCCCTTGAACAAGAATTTCCACAATGCATCATTGATAAAATTCATGAACACCCCTGACGCTCCCTGTAGTCCAAACGACATCACTAAATACTCAAATTGTCCCATGGTGGTATTAAAAGCCATCTTCCATTCATCTCCCTCCTTTATGCATACTCTAAAGTACGCATCCCTTAAGTCCAGTTTGGTGAAAATCTTTCCTTCAGACACCGTGCTTAACAAGTCTTTGATGAGGGGGATGGGATAGGCATTTGATGTCGAAATCCCGTTAATCCCGTGAAAGTCCATACAAAGCCGGAGCGTGCCGTCCTTCTTTTTCCTAAATAAAACGGGGGTGGTGTGGGGGGCCGTCGCCAGTCTGATAAAACCCTGTTTCAAATTCCAGTCTAGGAATTTCCGTAACTCCACTTTCTCTGCCCACCCCATGGAGTATAGTTTGGCCTTAGGCAGCGACTGCCCTGGTATCAGTTCGATAGCGCTGTCGGTGCTCCTGTGGAGGGGGGGAGTTCGTCTGCTCCCTGCTCACTAAACACCCCCATCAGGTCCCGGTATGCCTTAGAAACGGCTGGGACCTCCTCCATTGTCAAACAGACTTTTTCCTTCATAGCAGGGGGCTGTGGGCCCTAGTCCAGACTCCAAAGATGGGACTTACACAGTGGGTCGACAAACTTTATAGTTTGATCCCCCCACCGAATGCTTGGTTTGTGTATAGCCAACCACCCCACTCCCAAGACCACATCATATGAGCAAAAAGGGGCGATTACAAACGTTTCTTGGTCCCAATGCCCTTTAATCCCCACGGGCACCAACTGAGTCTCTAGCACACAGGGCTCTCCCCGCATCACTGACCCGTCCATTTGTTCGAATTGTATGGGGGAGGGCAGGGCCGTGGTGTCCAACCCCAAGGTGTCCACCAACTTGGGGGTGATTAAGTCCCGATTGCACCCTGAATCAATCAGGGCTCTCACCTGCACAAATCTTTTGAGTTTACTGTTCAACAGTTTCACTGGTACAAAATAGAGTGACCCCGTTACTCTCACCCTGAGTGGTGCCGGTTCCTCCGCAACCTGCTGGTTGGCACCCTTTAGAGCAGGTCGTCCTCATTTCCCAACGGCTCCTCCATCCACACCAGCTCACTCAGCTCGTGAGTGAGGAAGGCGTTGTCCTCTGGCTCCCCAGCGGTTGCTGCGCTGCCTTTCCCCGCTTCTTTAGGGCGGCTCGGGGTTTTCTTCAGCACTGGGGTGCCTGGCTTGGGCGCACTTGGAGGTGCCCAAGGGGGATTTAGGGCAATTGCTGGCCAAATGGCTGGGGTTCCCGCATCGAAAACACTTGCGGGTCCCCGCAGCCTTCCCGCCGCCACCTCCTCCTGTGGCCTTTTTCGCCTCCGGTTTGGCCCCCGTCTTTGGATCTTGGTTCCCCTTGCCGCTCTGCTGCTGTCGCTGCATGGCCACCTGTTTCATGTTGGTCTCGACCTCACCCACCAGCTGGATCCATCCCACCAGTGTGGTGGGTCTGGCTTGGGTAAGGGCTTGATCCAGTATGCCAGCATTCAGCCCCCTGGTGAAATGCTTGATCTTCATCAGCTCACTCCACCCTCTCACCTTCGCGGCGTTGGCCCGGAACTCCACAGCATACTCTTGAATTGACTTTGATCCTTGCTGTATGTCACGCAAGGCTACCAATGCCTGGGTCTCTTGGAGGGGGTCTTCGTATTGGGCCATCAAAGCTTGGAGGAACGTAGCAACATAGTCCAGTTCTGGGCTCATGGCTTCGTACAGGCTCACATACCATCTCTTGGCGGCCCCCTTCAGTTTCGATCCCAGGTAGTCCACACGACTAAATTCATCGGGGAACGTGTTTCCTCAGTAGTGCGTGTAGCTGTTGGCCTGGATCGTAAAGTATTCCAGAGAGCCAGTTTGGTGTAGTGGTTAAGTGTGCAGACTCTTATCTGGGAGAACCGGGTTTGATTCCCCACTCCTCCACTTGCACCTGCTGGAATGGCCTTGGGTCAGCCATAGCTCTGGCAGAGGTTGTCCTTGAAAGGGCAGCAGCTGTGAGAGCCCTCTCCAGCCCCACCCACCTCACAGGGTGTTTGTTGTGGGGGAGGAAGGTAAAGGAGATTGTGAGCCGCTCTGAGACTCTTCGGAGTGGAGGGCGGGATATAAATTCAATATCTTCTTCTTCTTCTTCTTCCACCTCCTCCGGGTCCTCATCGAATGTGGCATCCAGCTCCCGCCCACGGCCCCCTTCCCTGGGCACTGGGGGTGCTGCCGGTCTAGGTGCCCGTCCCACAGGTGGTGGAGTGGCTGGTGCCCCCAAGGCTGCCGGCCGCCTCCCCGGAGGGGGTGGGTGAACCCTCTGGGGTCTGGGCAGTCCCAGGGACTGGGTGATCTCTCTGGTGATCTCCCCCGCCATCCGAGTGGTTATCCCCTGCATCTCGTCTCGCAGTCCCTTGGCCACGTCCTCCACCTCTTTGCGGACCATTGCACGGAACTCGCAGGCCACCACATCTTCCTCCTCCTTTGGGACCGGGGCCTCGGGATCCCGCTCCCCCGAATCTGGATCACCATCTGGCAGGGGAACGACCACGATAGTATCAATCTCCTCCGGCTCCACTGGTCCCAGCTTGTCACCCCCTTCGTTGGCCATCTTCACCCGGTGCATGTGTCTGGTTAGGATGGCCTCTCACCACACCGGTGCCTCATCCATTGTGGTGGTGGAGGTCGGCGACTGCCACTGTCGGGGGTTGACCAGGAGCTGTTGGATCTAGAGAGGCGAGCCTGGTCCTCTCTGGGCGTCCAGTATATGCCACGGTATGGGCGCCCCGTCTTCAGGTTTGTGAAGCTCACTTCCTCCTGGAATCTTTTCAGCCATTTGGTTATAAAGTAGCCAGGGCGGTTAAGCTTCAAAAAGGATTCTTCTCAAAATGTCAAGCATGCCGGTTCAATGATGAGTTGAAGTTGATACAAAGACTACGTTTATTGACAGACCAATACTTTGGCTCAAGCCGTTGCTTGAGAAGAATGAAACCAATACATTGATACACAACTTTTAAGATACACTTCAAAGGGATTCCTACAGGGAGGGGAAGCAGGGGAGCGTTCACACATTGAATATCAAAACTACATACATCCCCAGGGCATTATCAGGCATTCGGCGTTGCATTGCTCAGATGCTCATCCTCCCATAGAAGGATTCATGCGAAGGTGCTGGTAGCTTTGTTTCCTCTAATTAACAGTCATAAAGCAAAAGAGAAGCCAGGAAAGAATAATAAACTAATAACATTTGGTTCTCTGGGATCTTCCCCAGGCCTGCTTTTGGTTGGGCCATAAACCCATCAATTATTGATCAGAATTAGCCATGCTTGACATTCAGTCCTTCTGCGGTGCTCGGCAAAGCAGGAGTGTGCTTTTATGTTCTTAGCTGGCATCGGGGGGATTAGGCCTGTATCGGCCGTTGGTCCGTGGAGCGCGTCGCAGCGTTGGAGGGCTGAGATCACGACGTGGGACTCGCTTTTTCAGGGGGTTCATTAGCAGTGTGGTGGGGCGTTTTCCCTTCCCTCCTTGTTTGCAGCCCCTTTATCATCCTGAGCAGCGTGTGCTGCGTATTGGATGGTTGGGTGTCCTCCATTTTCTCTTCGTTGTTACTGGTTTTAAGGGGGAAGTTGCAGGGGCGTTTTTTAAGGGTGACGGGGGGCTGCCTCATTTGAAGGCCTCAATTTTTCCAAGGCCCCTTTTCACTCCTCGATCTTCTCTCTTCATGGCCTTGTGGCCTTGGGGGCCATTTTAAGTTGGTTTGAGGTGGCAGCCATTTGGTGGTTTAGCTTCAGCCATTTTTTGAGGCACTGGTGTTGCTTGTTCTTCCTTTCTTGCCTCTTGTCCTTGGCAGCCATTTTAAGTGCTATTGAGGTGGCAGCCATTTTAGTGGTGGGCTTCAGCCATTTTGGGTGAGGAAATTGAGTGGCTTTGGGGGGGGGTTGAGACTTAGCCCCTGGCGCAGAGTGATAAAGCTGCACTACTGCAGTTCAATTCTCTTTAATTTTCGTCTGGTACTGTAATCCCTTAGGGCTGTGAATATGTCAGGGCGTAAAGCTGGAGGAAAATCCAAGGGTAAGCAGCCTGCATGTAAGGCTCCTAAGCCGCCGCAGAAGTGTCCTCTGCCCCCCTCGTCTTCAGATGAGGAGGGAGAGGATGAGGTGAATGCAGTCATCTTCTAGAGGCTGTGGGCCCTGGAGCAGGCTTCTGGGTTTCCACCTTCTCAGATTTCAAAGAAAGGGCGAGTTGCCAAGCTGGCTTTGCAGGCTGATATTCTGACCCGATTGTCTATTTTGGAGGGCAGGTCTGCTGTGACTGTCAACGGAGGAGCTGTTGGGCTAGGTGGCTCAGATGCTGGATCTGGCTCATCTTCCGGTGTGGTTGGTGCGGGTACAGCATTGGTGCCTGCTGTTCTTCCTGGTAAGTCGGGGGATAGTTCTTTGCCCTATACTGGGCCTGTGTGGCCCTGGGGTTCTTGGGGACCTGCCGCACCTAATGGGGCTGTTGCGGCTTCAGGGGGATCTGGGACTCCTTCAACTTTGGGCGTGGGGCAGCAGAATAACTAGATGTGGCCGCATGGTCAGTTTGGACCATTCGGTAATTGGCCTGGGGCAGGGCAGCAGGGAGCTGCTACGGCTTTAACTGGGGGATGGGGTTTTCCATCTCCTTATAGGACGGTCCCTTTTGGTGTTATGCCCTTTGGTGAGGTCGCCTTACCTTTGGGCGATCACCTGCTGCCTGCCACAAGAGACAAGATCCTTAAGGGGGAATATGTGGACATATTCGCCTTTTTATTTAGGGAATTAGAAAAGAAAGACAAGGAGGAGCTTGACGATAAGGAGAAGCTAAAAAAGAGGAAGGTTGATCGGACCTGGGCCAATTGGCTTCCAGGGTTTTTTGTGTATGCTGGAGTGATAGTGCGTGCTCAGCCCTGGCGGGCGGCAGCGCTAATCCAGTACATGGACATCATATACAAAGGGTACGCGATGTTCAGCGGCACGGCCTGGATTCAATATGATGAGGAATTCAGGATGAGGGCCGCTTTGTACCCTTCCCTCCCTTGGGATTGCATCCACCAACAGTTGTGGCTGCAGGTTATATCACCTGCGCGGCCCAATTTGGGGGACCGCTCTGACAGCAGTCACTTAGTTGCTAAGGGTTCCACTTCTCCTTCCATTTCATCATCATCTTCCCGCAGTTCTGCGGGGCAGGTGGTTCAACCCCGCTTGCTTTGCTGGGAGTTTGGGTCACAAGGGGTGTGCAGTCAGAAAGCTTGCCAATTCAAGCATGAATGCCCCCTGTGTGCTGGCCCACACTCGTTTAACAACTATCCAAGAGTCCGGCCATGTAAGGGTCAGAAGAGACAGGGTAGGGGTCCTTCCCAAATTGGAAAAGGGCCCCAGCCCGATAAAGCTCATTTGGAGTACTGTGTGCAGTTCTGGTCGCTGCAACTCAAAAAGGATATTATAGCATTGGAGAAAGTCCAGAAAAGGGCAACTAGAATGATTAAAGGGCTGGAGCACTTTCCCTATGAAGAAAGGTTGAAACGCTTGGGACTCTTTAGCTTGGAGAAACGTCGACTGCGGGGTGACATGATAGAGGTTTACAAGATAATGCATGGGATGGAGAAACTAGAGAAAGAAGTACTTTTCTCCCTTTCTCACAATACAAGAACTCGTGGGCATTCGATGAAATTGCTGAGCAGACAGGTTAAAACGGATAAAAGGAAGTACTTCTTCACCCAAAGGGTGGTTAACATGTGGAATTCACTGCCACAGGAGGTGGTGGCAGCCACAAGTATAGCCACCTTCAAGAGGGGTTTAGATAAAAATATGGAGCACAGGTCCATCAGTGGCTATTAGCCACAGTGTGTGTGTATATATAAAAATTTTTGCCACTGTGTGACACAGAGTGTTGGACTGGATGGGCCATTGGCCTGATCCAACATGGCTTCTCTTATGTTCTTAAAGCTGGGACCTCTTGAGCAGTGGCTTCGTAGGTACCCACGTAGGGCTGATAGTTTATATTTGTTGAACGGTTTTACGTTGGGTTTTAGAATTCCTTTTCAGGGTTCTTGGGTACCAACTTGGTCTCGGAACCTCAGTTCAGTTAAGGGTTTAGAACATGTAGTGGAGGCTAAGATTGCCAAGGAGCTGGCGGAGGGCAGGATTTTGGGCCCTTTTGCTAGTCCTCCAGTGGTCAATCTTAGGGTTTCCCCTTTGGGGGTGGTACCAAAGAAGGTGTCTGGTGAATTTCGTTTGATTCACCATCTTTCTTACCCCAAGGGTTCTTCTGTTAATGATGGGATTCCTGAGGAACTTTGCTCAGTTCCTCATTCCTGAGGAACTTTGCTTTGATCAAGCCATGGGTGTCTTTCGACGCTGTGGTCAGGGGGCTGAGCTGGCTAAATGTGATATCAAATCTGCATTTCGTCTTCTCTCTGTCATCCGGATGATTTTGAGCTGTTAGGTTTCTCTTTTGCAGGGCAATTTTACATGGACAGGGCATTGCCTATGGGCTGCTGTGTATCATGTGCTGCTTTCGAGTGTTTCAGAGAGCCAGTTTGGTGTAGTGGTTAAGTGTGTGGACTCTTATCTGGGAGAACCGGGTTTGATTCCCCACTCCTCTACTTGCACCTGCTAGCATGGCCTTGGGTCAGCCATCGCTCTGGCAGAGGTTGTCCCTGAAAAAGCAGCTGCTGTGAGAGCCCTCTCCAACCCCACCCACCCCACAGGATGTCTGTTGTGGGGGAGGAAGGTAAAGGAGATTGTGAGCCGCTCTGAGACTCTTCAGAGTGGAGGGCGGGATATAAATCCAATATCTTCATCTTCTTCTTCACATTCCTCGAATGGGCTGTGCGCAAGAAAGTCGGTTTACAGGATGTTGTTCATTATTTGGATGACTTTCTGTTTGTGGGCCCTGCGGGTACTGGATGTTGCGCTCAGTTGTTGTCCGGCTTTATTGAGCTGGCTGCTGAGTTCGGTGTGCCATTGGCTGAGAAAAGAACAGAGGGTCCGGCCCAATGCCTTGTGTTTTGGGGGACTGAACTGGACACCTTAGTGCAATCATCCAGGATTCCTTGCCAGAAGCTGGAGGATTTGAGGAATAAGATTAGTACTTTCCTCCTCAAGAAGAAGTTTACGCTTCTTGAGCTTCAGCAGTTAGTTGGGCACCTCAGCTTTGCTTGCAGAGTGGTTGCCCCTGGAAGGGCTTTTCTTCATAGGTTCTGTGACGCTATGGTGGGCCTTCACTTGCCCCTGCACAGGACTAGGGTTACCAGCAGCATGAGGGAGGACCTGCGGGTATGGCAGGAGTTTTTGAAATCCTTTAACGGGATTTCTTTTTCGAGAGAGGACATGAGACTTGAGGCGGAGCTTCAGGTCATGTCCGATGCTGCTGGGTCATTAGGTTTTGGGGTCTACTTCCATGGACACTGGTGCATGGAGGTGTGGCCGGATTCATGGGTGCAGGCTGGTTTGAGCTGGGATCTCACTTTTTAATTTTTTTTTCCTATTTTGGTTGCGGTTTGGTTGTGGGGGAGCAATATGGTCGATCGCATTGTTCATTTTTGGTGCGTTAACATGGCTGTTGTTCATGTTATTAATTCCCTTTCATCCAAATCGCAATGGGTTATGAGGTTGGTGAGGGGCTTCACTCTGCGTTGCCTGCGGCTTAACATTTTGTTTTTGGCCAAGCATGTTCCTGGGGTGAATAACGGGGTGGCTGACACTCTTTCTCATAAACAGATGGAGAGGTTTCGTCAGTTGGCCCCGGACGCCGATCAAGAGGCGGCGCCAATGCCCTAGGAGCTATGGCTGATTGGAGAGCCAAGGCCTGCAGAGCGATAGGCCTAGCCATTGCTCCTCACACCAGCAAGTCTTACGAAAGTGCTGTGCGGCAGTTTGAAGACTTTAGGGCCAAGGTAGGGTATCACATTGTTTGTCCCCTCCCGGTGGAGCAGTTGATCCATTATTGTGTTTCCTTAAAAGCTAAGGGATTGGCCGTGCGATCAATCAGAGGACGAATGTCTGTGCTGGCTTTTGCTAGCAAGGCATTTGGGTATAAGGAGGAAACAGCAGATTTTCGTATCCGAAAGATGCTGGAAGGGTGGTCCAGAGAGGTTGGGCCTAAGCCTGATACCAGGAACCTAGGTCCGTGTTCAGAGGCGGAGCTTTGCCCGGTTTCCACATTGGCTGATTATTTAGCGGTGCGGGAAGGTTGCGATGGATTGTTGTTTTGTCATTTTGCAGGCAGCCCTCTGACAAAACATCAGTTTTGGGCAGTGATGTCTAGGGCTTTAGCTCTGTTGGGGTTGTCTGGAGTGAGGTTTGGTACCCACTCCTTTAGAATTGAGGTGGCCTCTACGGCCGCGGCCTTGGGATATTCTTCTTCGTCCATCCAGCGCCTTGGCCGTTGGTGGTCTCAGGCTTATAAAGGTTATATTCGCCCTTTGCTCCACTTTTAGCTTTGTTATTGGAGCTGGGGTAGTTTAAGGTTTGGGTTTTATAACTTGTCTGTTTCTCTTTTTAGATGCTGTTGTTCCTGCCCGGAGGAGCCGAGTTCTCATCTGCGGGCACAGTTAAGTGCTTTGGGCGGCACATCAAGGTCGGAGAACATCTGTTGGCTCTCAGCTGGGGCTCAGCCAGTATGTTTCCATTGAGTGGTGGGGGCACCGAGGTCTTCAGTGGCCTGGTTTGCTTCCACTGTTATTTCATGGGACTGTGGTCCCTCCTCCTCAGGTTTTAATTATTCACCTGGGGGGGAATGATCTTGGGCTGATTAAAGGCAAGGCTTTGATCTTGCAGGCTCAAGATGATTTCAAGTACATTAGGAAGACATGGCCCGGTACCATCATAGTCTGGTCGGCCATGATTCCGCGCTTCGTGTGGTGCAGTGCTTGGAATCCTGCTGCGATAGAGAGGGCTTGTTACAGAGCAAATAAGGAGATTCGTAAGGCATTGGAGGGTGGTTTGGGCCACTATTTGCCCCATCCGGATATTTCTATGGAATATCCTCACCTCTACAGAGGAGATGGGGTGCATCTCTCAGAAAAGGGTAATATGCTTTTCCTGAGGGATCTTCGGCAAGGGCTTGTGTTGGCTTTGGGCCTTTTGGTGGGTGCTAAGCCCTAAGTAGAGACTTGGCCTTAGTTGTGGCAGGTTTCACAGGGTTTATGGTGCCATGCAGCCTGGGGAGGACTGGTTAGCCTCCCCCTTTTGGGGAGTTAGGGGTCTGGCAGGATCAACCTTTGGGTATTGGTGACCTGAGGTGTGTGAATGCAGACTGTCCTGGAGACTCAATTGGATGGGTGCCTTTCACTGTGACTCGCGTCTGGTGACTGGGCCCTCTGGTGCAAGCCTCCCTGCTGGGGCTGCCTGACGGGAGCTGTGACACACAGCTCTGGCTGGGGGGCCTCGTCTCTTGCCTGCTGAAAAGGCAGGGGAGCGGTCTGAGGATACCCCTGGATCTGACCTGGTGGCAGTTTGGTTGCCCTTGCCGTTGCTGTGTTATTTAATAAAGTGGCCCATAGTTTTACCAATTTGTTTGTTTCCGCCTCTTTATTCTGACTTGGGGGGCAACATTGTTTAGCTGTAACTATAGTTAAGCTTATGGTTATCAGCAGGAGGGCAAAGGGAACAAGAATTCTCTACTACAGCACCGCATAAAGGCATGTGCTTTTAAATCGTTATCATTGATTCTGTTTTTTTTACATGTCCCCTTCGTTAGGAGACAGGAGTTTCCTCCCAGATGCTTTAAGTTTCTTATGGGTTTTTTTTGTAAATGGTTCCTTTGATGCAACACGGAAACGCTGTCAATCAGTTTACTATATGACAGTCATACTTGTTGGGGAGGGTTGGGGTGGGAGGCTTTCTGTTCTGGTTGTTCCTGTTGTGGTTGGGGGATGGGGGTAGGAGAGGGAGGGAGGGAGGAAGAAGTTAAACTGTTTTTCTGTAATGTTACTATGGTAACTTTTGAAATGAGTTTTTTATATTTAAGTCATGTGTCAACTGTACCACACAGTATTGTACAAAGCATAACCCTTTTAACTTTTCATGATCTGAATTTTTTTTATACATTATTTTTTAATTGTAAAAACCTATTGCATCAACCTGGACTTCTAACTCAACTTAGTGAACTAGTCATCCTTTTGAAATTCAAGGAACCAGACTTTAATTTGGCAAGCCATCTTGTCAAGCGCGCTATTTTCTGTGACGTGATTTTCATTTAGATATAGAGCAGGTCACCAGCTCTCTTCTGCTCCCTCCTTATTTACAACCATTGGGCAAGTAATAAATCCATCTGGTCCAAGGATGTTTATGCTACAGCCTGGTTGGTAGTACTTTCAAGTCGCCTCTCCCACAGGTTCACACAGACAAATCTGCTTCCAGAATAGTGTGAGAATGGGAGATGTTTTTAATAGCCTAAATTCCTTAGTAATAAAATAGATAGTTGTTTAGCAACCTTTGAACCCATGACTAAATTATGTATCTGTATGGTAACCTTTGAAGATATCCTATATAGCAACTGTGTAACTGTGCATACGTCATTACTCCCAAGGCTTGTGTCCTTGGTATAGCTCCTGAGTTTCTAACAATAAAACAGCCTTTATTTTAAAACAAAAGACTGCTTATTGAGAAATATCAGTGCTTGACATTTTGGGAGTAATCCCACTTGGGGACGTAACCGAATTGGAAGCTTTCTACCCCAATGGCGGAGAAGGCTCCAGATAATGGTGAAGCCCCCGAAAATCCAGAACAACTGATTGGTGAGGATCATGGACCCGATACAGCCCCGAGACAACCACCGTGGCATGTACTTGACGCCAGGAGGCTGGCAGGGCAAGGGTCGCCACTGCACATACAGCGACTATTCATAATTCCAATGGATTGGGGCCCCAAAAGGTCCACCAGCCTAATGGATGAAGCACCCGCTCGGAGAGAGGTGATCTTAGCGTTGCCCCCCCCCCCATGCACACGGGTAGGGGATGACAGCGACCAAGGCACCTCGGAGGCAAGTGGTGGAGATGGTCAGGAAGAATGAGGCCTTGATCCAATCCCAGATGATGAGGAGGAGGAAGAACAAAACCCCGACCCACGGGACTTCCTCCAAATGATGAGATTAGAGATGGCAGAAATGGCCAGGGGTCTAAGAGAAGAAATGTGAACAAACAATGCATTCATGGCCCAAGAGGTGAGTAGGCACTTAGACTGGGCACTGCAGCCTCCGGCGCAGAGAGGCGGACAACCATCACAACCCCCCTACCACTTCCACAGCTGCCCCAGCAACCTCAGCATCTGCTGCCGTCGAGGGATTATGGGCGAGGCTGTGAGCTGGATGCCACCTTCGATGGAGACCCCGAAGAGGTGGAGTATTTTTCAATACAAGCTAATAGCTTTATGTTCTACTGGGGGCACACCTTCCCCGATGAATTCAGCAGAGTGGATTGCTTAGGCTCCAAACTGAAGGGGGCTGCCAAGAGATGGTATGTAAGCCTGTACGAAACCCGGAGTGCTGAATTAGATATGGTAGTGGCATTCCTATGAGCACTACCGACGCAGTATGAAGATCCCTTGCAAGAGACCTGAGCACTGACCACCCTGAGGAACCTACAATAGGGGTCAAAAGCCGTGAGAGAGTATGCAGCTGAATTTCGGGCCAACGTGGCCAAGGTACGAGGGTGGAACGAGCAAATGAAGATCGAGCAGTTCCAGAGGGGCCTGAATGCCAGCGTGCTGGATTGAGCCCCCCAACAGGCTCGCCTTACCACGCTAGTAGGGTGGGTGCAACTGGCGGGAGAAGTGGAGACCAACATGAAAAGAGTGGCTCTCCAGCATCAACAGTAGCAAAGGGGTAAGGTGGGACGTGAGTCTCGGCCGGGGGCAAAAAGAGAAGGGCGGAAAGCAGGTCAGTCTGGGGAAACAGCTAAACCATTCACCCCAGATGCTACTTTTGGTGTGGCGCCCCCAACCACATGGCGGCCAATTGCCTGGAGCGGCCTCGAGGCCCCCCCCCCGAAGACCACTGCACCCAAAGTGAAGAAGGTGGAGGGATGAGTGAAAGAACCAGCTAAGGGCAGCTTGGTGTCCGCAACCCCATGGGAGGAGGAGATCATTGTCGTTGACGAATTGGGAGAAGATGCTTGGGAAGACAAGCCGGCAGGAAACAAGAGTGACCTGCACTGAGAGGTGCTGAGCAGCAGGTCGTGGGAATTAACAGCGCCACTGAGGGTGAGAATTACGGGGACTATTTTTCATCCCACTGACTTTACTGAACCCTAGACTTAAATGTTTTATACATGCCCGAGCACTAGTAGATTCTTGGTACACCAGAGACATAATCACATCCAAACAAGTGGAGGCTCTCGAACTCCCTACAAGTCCACTGCAGCATCCCATATAATTTGAACAGATGGATGGGACAGTAATGAAGGGGGAAACTTGCACAGAGCAAACCCAAGGGGTGCCAGTGGGGATATAAGACCACTGGGACACAGAGATTTTTATTGTGGCCCCTTCCTCGTCATTTGACATTGTCCTGGGAGTGAGATGGTTGGCCAAACATGAACCCAACATAAAGTGGGGAGACCAAATCATAGACTTTATTGATGGAGGGTGCGAGCCTCATCAATGGAACGTAGCGTGGGGCCCGGAACCACTCCCTTTGAATGAAAAACTATGTCTCACTATAGAAGAGGTGAGATCAATTCCAAAACAGTACCGAGACTTAAAACAAGTGTTCAGTGAAGAAGAAACCAATGAGCTTCTGCCCCATTGAGATACTGACTGTGCTATAGAACTGATTCTGGGGCAGAGCCTCCCCTGAGCTAAACTATACTCTATGGGGTGGGTTGAGAAAGTGGAACTTTGCAAGTTTCTAGACAAGAACCACAAGCGGGGTTCATCAGACCGGCTACGGTCCCACATGCTGCCCCAGTGCTCTTTAGGAAGAAGGACGAGGGGGCTCCGGATATGTACGGATTTTAGGAGGATCAACGCGATTTTGACATTGAATGCGTAGCCCATACCCCTAATAAAGGATTTATTGAGCACAGCGTCAGAGGGAAAGATTTTCACCAATATGGACCTAAGAGATGCTTACTTACGGGTACGCATAAAAGAGGGGGATGAATGGAAGACGGCGTTTAATATGCCGATGGGACAGTTTGAATACTTAGTCATGCCATACAGGTTGCAAGGGGCCCCAGGAGTTTTCATGAACTTTATAAATGAAGTACTGCGAAAGTATTTGTACTGACGGGTAGTGGTGTACCTGGACGATATAATTATTTATTCCAATGACCTCCCCTCACATGTGAAATTAGTGAGGGAAGTCTTAGCAACCATCTATGAGAACCAACTGTATGCAAAACTATCCAAGTGTGAGTTCCATAAGATAGAATTGAATTACCTAGGCTATCAAGTGTCAGGGAGGGGTTTGGCAATGGACCCAGCCAAAATACAAGCTGTGCTAGACTGGGAACCCCCGAGGACACGTAGACAACTCCAATCCTTCATCGGATTTGCAAATTTTTATCGTAATTTTATACAAGGGTTCGCACACACCACGCTCCCCCTGACAGACTTCCTTAAAACGAAAGGGAGAGGTCCCAAGGCCAAGCGGCCAGGAGCAAAACTAAATTGGACAGAAAACTGTCAAGAGGCGTTCAGCAAGTTAAAGAGGTTGTTCACCAGTGAACCCATCCTAATTCACCCCAATTAGTTAAAACCCTTTGTGGTCCAATGCGACGCCAGCGATGTCACCGTGGGGGCAATTCTTATGCAACCAGACCGGGGGGGGGGGCTAAAACCATGTGCTTACATCTCTAAAAAGTTCTCCCAAGACCAGAGGAATTGGTCGGTGTGGGACAATGAAGCATTTGCTGTAATGTTCGCATTAAAGAAATGATCTTGGTTAGGAGGAGTGAGGGTCCTGTTTGAGATATGGACTCACCATAAGAACCTAGAAGCCCTGACCAATCGCAGGAAGCTAACTGAGAAGCAAATCCAGTGGGCGGGATTCTTTGCTAAATTCGATTTCAAATTGAAACACATCCCAGGATCTAAGAATTTTCTGGCCGATGCATTATCTCAACTTCTCCAGCACAATAGCCAAAGGGAGGAGGTGATCGATTCACTCATCTCCCCCAACAAATTGGGGGGAGTAGTAACTACCTGCTCACAAGCAAAGCGTGAAAAACAAGGAGAAGTGCGGTGGAGAAAGACTAATTAAAGAGGTGGAAAAAGAAGGAAATGCAGTACCCAAGGGGGTAAAGAAAGGGGAAGGGGGCTTCTGGTAGAAGGACAATAAACTTTACATACCAGAGAGCCTCCAGAAGGAAGTGCTCCAGTTTTGTCATGACAGCAAACTATCTGGGCACTTTGGATATGTCAAAACCCTGCTTCTAGTGAATAGACAATTCTGGTGGCCATTTATCAAAAGGGACATATCTAATTATGTTGCTTCACGCCCCATATGCTTAATGGCTAAGAGGAGAGGGGGAAAACTCCCTGGGTTGTTACAGCCACTGGAAACAGCAACCAGACCGTGGTCAGTAGTATCGTTGGATTTTATAGTAGAACTTCCTCCTTCTCAGGGAAAGACCATAATCCTGGTAGTAGTGGACACCTTCTCTAAGCAAGCGCACTTCATCCCATGCTCTCAAATACTCACGACTAAAAAACTAGCCCAGTTGTTCTTCCAACACGTGGTGAAACTACACTCTTTTCCAGATAAGTTAATTAGTGACAGTTGCCAACTTCTGGCGGGAGTTTGTAAATTAACCGGGATTGAGCAGGGATTGAACTCCGCGTATCACCCTCAGACTGATGGACAGACGGAGAGGATAAACACGCTACTGGAGCAATATTTAAGATGCTTTGTGAACTATCAGCAATTGAACTGGGCAGAATTACTCCCATTTGCAGAATATGGCTATAATAACAGCATACATAGCTCCACCAAATCCTTCCCCTTCCTAGTATGAAGAGAAACCCTTTCCACAACTACCGGGAAGAACAATACCTGAAATCCCATCGACTTTTGAGCAGTGGTGGGGAAAGCTGGGGAAAACTTGGAACAACATCCAAGAAAATCTAAGAATTGGCTAAAAAGACTTACAAAAAACATTATGACAAGCATCATTCGCCCGCTTGGGATTTTAAAGTGGGAGATACAGTGTTTCTGTGTACCAAGAACTTGCCTCTACCACAAACTTCTAAAAAACTGGCATACAAGTTTTTGGGACCGTTCCGTATTAAATGTGTAATCAATAAAGTGACTGTAAAGCTCGAATTACCAAAACTGTTGAGTAAGATACAGCCAATCTGTCATTGCAGTTTACTTTGACGATATCCTGGAGCAATGCCCTGGCACCCCTGACCCAAAGCTCCAGAGCGTATTCCAGTGAGGGACCAGAATCACCATGAAGTGAAAGAAATCTTAGATGCTAAGCTGAAGTGGGGTGTATTGTATTTTCTTATTAGATGGAAACATTTTTCAACAGCACATGATGAATGGGTAATTAGCTCAAATGGGAGAGTGCCAGCGCTGATTAAACAATTCTATGCTAAATGTCTTTCAAAACCCCGAAGAAGGGCTTGGGGGGGCAGTATGTCAAGCGCTATTTTCTGTAACGTGATTTTCATTTAGACATAGAGCAGGTCACCAGCTCTCTTCTGCTCCCCCCTTATTTACAACCATTGGACAAGTAATAAATCCATCTGGTCCAAGGATGTTTATGCTACAGCCTGGTTGGTAGTACTTTCAAGTCACCTCTCCCACAGGTTCACACAGACAAATCTGCTTCTGGAATAGTGTGAGAATGGGAGATGTTTCTAATAGCCTAAATTCCTTAGTAATAAAATAGATAGTTGTTTAACAACCTTTGAACCCGTGACTAAATTATGCATCTGTATGGTAATAAAGATATCCTATATAGCAACTGTGTAACTGTGTATACATAATTACTCCCAAGGCTTGTGTCCTTGGTATAGCTCCTGAGTTTCTAACAATAAAACAGCTTTGATTTAAAACAAAAGACTACTTATTGAGAAATATCGGCGCTTGACACATCTTACCTCTCATTAACCAGATGGCTGACACTTTACACCTTATTACAGCTAACTGCAGGAGTCTAAACAACCCTGTCAAAAGGAAGCGTTTTGAGGCAGCAATTTTAAAACTACACCCTGACATAATATGCCTTCAGAAGACCCACTTAAAATCATCCGCGCACACTATTTTTATGTTAAAACAATTTTATTTGGTAACATATGGTAACAAATTATATTTCTTGCATCACTAATAACTTCTTTTATCTATCCCATATATTACTTTCTACCCACCCCTCCCCACCGGTGTTATTTCCTTAAAGTACTAATGTTTAAAGGTAGCCTTAACTAACAAAACCAAAAATTAATATTCTTCTTTTTTCTAAGACTTAATCATTATCAAAAATTGTCCAATGTCCTTTTATTTTCCACTCTTTTTCTACATATCTTCTGAACTTTTTCCACTCCATCTTAAAAACTTCTAAATCATAGTCTCTTAAAATTCTTGTTAATTTGTCCATTTCACTCCATGTCATAACTTTTACAATCCAATCCCATTTCTCTGGTATTTTTTCCTGCTTCCACAACTGCGCATATAATGTCCTAGCAGCTGAAAGCAAGTACTAAATTATAGTTCTATCTTCTTTTGGAAATTTTTCCATTTGTAATGCCAACAGAAAAGTCTCTGCAACTTTTTTAAATTCATATCCCAAGATCCTAGAAATTTCTTGTTGAATCATCTGCCAATACTTTTTTGCTCTTTCACAAGTCCACCACATATGGTAGAAAGAACCTTCATGTTTTTTACATTTCCAACATCTGTCTGGCATCTTATTATTTATCTTTGCCAATTTCTTAGGAGTCATATACCATCTATACATCATTTTAAAACAGTTCTCTTTAATACTATGACACATCAAAAGCTTCATAGAGTTCTTCCACAAATATTCCCTAGTTTCCATGTGTATTTCTTTATTTACATTAATTGCCCACTTAATCATTTGAGATTTCACTACTTCATCTTCCGTAGACCATTTTAAAAGTAATTTATATAATTTTGAATTTAATTTTTCGTTGTCTCCAAGTAGAACTTTTTCCATTTCTGTTTGCTCTTTTCTTATTCCTTCAGTTTTAATGTCCATACGATACCATAGACCTTTATTGGCATTAATACAAGAATACAGTATAAAACCAATACACTGTTAAAACCAACAGTGACACTATAGAATATAATAAAACCTTAAAAAACCAGCAAAAGTTAAATGACATAAAATAGCAGTAGGCTATGCATGAGTAAAAGCCTCTCTGATTTGGATTGCAACCTGTAAAAAGCAAGCAACGTGAGTAGTGACAAAGTTGTGTTTCCCGTGGAGTAAAAAACGAACCTTGGCATTGTCAGAAAGGCTTTGATGGTCAGAAAGAAGTGCATCTAGGTATCTTGCACATGGACTGCTATAAAAAGGGCAGTCCAAAAGAACATGAGGGACTGTTTCGATGACTCCTTGACTACAAGGCCATCGTCTAAGATTGCGGGGGATTCTGTGGTATCTTCCGAAAAGGATGGCCGATGGTAATGCATTAAATCTAGCCAACATGAATGCTCTTCTTTGGTGAGGATTAGTTAAAAAGAGGAAATAGGGAGCTAAAAGCCCAGGAATCTGGGATAAACCCAGATAGCTTGGGGAGCACAAGTTTTCCGAGCTGCCTCAGTTAGACGTTGCAACTGGATATCTAGTAGTCTACGTTTGATGGATTGAAATACTGCAGAAGCAGAGGATAGATAAAATGCATCCAAGGAAATTCCTATGGATGTGATTTTCTTTTGGATCAGGGTCAACCATTTGGATGCATGATGGTCCATCAGCATCAAAAATGTGAAAGAATTCTGATCAGAATTAAATAAAAGGCGCAGCCAAAACTTAAAGGTCAAAAGCCAGTCGCGAGTTTCCAGCAGCAACAGTCCAGTTTCCATGCAAATTGCAGCATAAGGAACACAGTTGGGTAGTCCCAGAATTTTCCTCAAAAAGAAAGATTGTAGGCCTTCAGTGGTGTAATCGAAGGCACTGATCCATATGGGGGCACCATATAAAAGTTGGGGGCTAGATTTCGAATTAAAAGCTCTTAGGGCCAAAGGGACATATTGGTTCCCTTTCAGATAAAAGAAACGGGCAATACCCAAGGCACTATTTCTGCCACTGTTGGAGCGCACTTGCGATGGGTTGCCCAGCTCCCATTATAGGAAAAATTAATCCCCAGATATTTGGTAGTTTTGACCTGTTCAATAGAGTTTCCCTGGGCTGACCATAATAGTTGCTTCCAAGATTTAGAGAAAACTAAATTCGTTGTTTTCCCATAATTCAGTGTTAACTCGTTGTTATTGAGATAGGTCATAACTTGGTATAATAGACGCATCAATCCAATTTGGAAACATGACAATAAGACGGCATCATCCGCATATAAAAGGATGGGAACGTGACGGTGAGCAATTTTAGGGGCATGCCCATCGATTGCATATAAAACAGGGGCTAGATCATTTTAAAAAGGTTAAAAAGTGCTGGGGCAAGGATACAGCCTTGTTTCACACCCTAACAAATTGGAATTTCCGAAGTTAAATTTCCCTGGAGGCTGTACTTAACTTGACAGCTGGTACGTGTATACAGTTTTTTAATCAAGGTAAGCAATCTGGGATCCATGTTCATCCTGGCCAACTTAACCCAGAGCAACTCTCTAAGAACTGAGTCAAACGCCGCCTTGAGGTCTAAAAAGGCAGCGAAGACTTTGTTGCCAGATTTCCCACTGTATTCTCCACCAAGCTCTTTATTTACATAAGAACATAAGAGAAGCCATGTTGGATCAGGCCAACGGCCCATCAAGTCCAACACTCTGTGTCACACAGTGGCAAAAAATTTTTATATACACACATACACTGTGGCTAATAGCCACTGATGGACCTGTGCTCCATATTTTTATCCAAACCACTCTTGAAGGTGGCTATACTTGTGGCCGCCACCACCTCCTGTGGCAGTGAATTCCACATGTTAATCACCCTTTGGGTGAAGAAGTACTTCCTTTTATCCGTTTTAACCTTTCTGCTCAGCAATTTCATCGAATGCCCACGAGTTCTTGTATTGTGAGAAAGGGAGAAAAGTACTTCTTTCTCTACTTTCTCCATCCCATGCATTATCTTGTAAACCTCTATCATGTCACCCCGCAGTCGACGTTTCTCCAAGCTAAAGAGTCCCAAGCGTTTCAACCTTTCTTCATAGGGAAAGTGCTCCAGCCCTTTAATCATTCTAGTTGCCCTTCTCTGGACTTTCTCCAATGCTATAATATCCTTTTTGAGGTGCGGCGACCAGAACTGCACACAGTACTCCAAATGAGACCGCACCATCGCTTTATACAGGGGCATTATGATGCTGGCTGATTTGTTTTCCATTCCCTTCCTAATAATTCCCAGCATGGCGTTGGCCTTTTTTATTGCAGACGCACACTGTCTTGACATTTTCAGTGAGTTATCTACCACGACCCCAAGATCTCTCTCTTGGTCAGTCTCTGCCAGTTCACACCCCATCAACTTGTATTTGTAGCTGGGATTCTTGGCCCCAATGTGCATTACTTTGCACTTGGCCACATTGAACTGCATCTGCCACGTTGACGCCCACTCACCCAGCCTCAACAGATCCCTTTGGAGTTCCTCACAATCCTCTCTGGTTCTCACCACCCTGAACAATTTAATGTCATCCGCAAACTTGGCCACTTCACTGCTCACTCCCAACTCTAAATCATTTATGAACAAGTTAAAGAGCATGGGACCCAGTACCGAGCCCTGCGGCACCCCACTGCTTACCGTCCTCCACTGCGAAGACTGCCCATTTATACTCACTCTCTGCTTCCTATTACTAAGCCAGTTTTTGATCCACAAGAGGACCTGTCCTTTTACTCCATGACTCTCAAGTTTTCTAAGGAGCCTTTGATGAGGAACTTTATCAAAAGCTTTCTGGAAGTCATTTGAAGTCATTGTTGCATTTGAGGTCATTTGAAGTCATTGTTGCATTCTGGAAGTCATTGTTGCATTTGAAACCAATCATATTTATTATTCAGCTCATCAGCAGTTATCAATTCTATTTTGCCACTTTGTATTTTTAATAGTTGATTATATGACAACCACTTTTCTTCATCCATCTCAGCTGTTATTTTTATCACTTCGGCTGGCACTATCCATAACGGTTTTCTCCCATCTCCATATTTCTTATATTTCATCCATGTATTTAGCAAGCTGTTTCTTATATAATGGTGATTATATAAGAAACATTATATAAGATTCCCATTATACATATAAGCATGCCAGCCAAATTTATTTCCATAACCTTCCAATGCTAAGAGTTTTTTGTTTAACAACATTATCCATTCTTTTATCCATACTAAGCAAACTGCTTCATGATATAACTTTAAGCCTGGTAACTGAAATCCGCCTCTCTCTTTTGCATCTGTTAAAATTTTCATTTTAATTCTTGGTTTCTTCCCCACCCACACAAACTCTGAAATTTTTCTTTGCCATCTATTAAATTGTTTACTGTCTTTCACAATCGGAATAGTTTGAAACAAATACATTATTCTTGGTAGAATATTCATTTTAATTGCGGCTATTCTACCCAACAGTGACAAATTAAGTTTATTCCACTTTAACATATCTTCATCCATTTTACGCCATAGCTTCTCATAATTATTTTTGAACAAATCAATATTCTTCATTGTTATCTCCACACCTTAGAGGTAACTTCATAGCCCGTTAGTCTCTGCAATTCTTGTTGCTTATTTATTTGCATATTTTTACATAGAAGTTTTGATTTTTCTTTATTAACACAAAGTCCCGCAAACTCCCCATATTCTTGTATTTTGGCTAACAACAAAGGTGTGACTTGTATGGGGTTTTCATTTATAAACATTATATCATCTGCAAATGCTCTGTATTTGTAAGTAAATCCTTTTCACTTTTAATCCTTCTATTTCTTTATCTTCTTGAATTTGCATCAGTAATATTTCAAGAGTCATTATAAACAACAGTGGGGAAAGTGGACAACCTTGTCTTGTACCGTTACTAATTATCATGTCTTCTGTAAGATCAGCATTTATACATAGCATTGCGCGTTGTTCAGTATATATTGCTTTTATCATTCTTATAAAGCTTTCTCCCAGCTCCATTTTCTCCATTACTGCAAACATAAAATCCCAATTTAAATTGTCAAATGCTTTCTCTGCGTCCGCAAAGAATAATGCTACTTCCTTTTCTGGATATCTTTCATAATATTCTACAATATTTACAACAGATATTGTCTCTTATTTGCCTTTTGGGAAGAAACCCTGCTTGATCTTCCTTTATAAAATTTATCAAATATTGTTTAAACAGTTCTGGCAAGATTCTTCTATATATTTTATAGTCATTATTTAATAATGAAATTGGTCTATAATTTTTTACGTTCATAACATCTCTATTTTCCTTTGGAATCAACAGCTTCCTTCCATGTATTTGGTATTTTCCCTTTTGTTCTTATCATATTCATCAATTTCTGAAGTTTCAGGATTAACTCCTCTTTGAGGGTTTTAAAAAATTTAGCTGTATATCCATCTGGCCCAGGTGCTTTTCCATTTTCAATTGCATTAATTGCTGCTTCAATTTCTATTTTTTCAATTGGATCGTTCAGAACTTTTTGCATATTTTCTGCTAAGGATGCTATTTTTATCTTTTGTAAGTACTCATCCATCTTTCCTTTCCTTATTTTAACACCTTTAATAACTTGGCATAATACTTAAATAATTCTCTTTTTATTCCTTCTTGATCTACCACCTCTCTTCCATCCACCACAATTTTATTAATAATTTTGCTTTCTCTCTTTTTCTTCAGTTGCCAGGCCAAATATTTTCCGGGTTTGTTTGCTCCCTCGAAAGATTTCTGCTGCAATCTTTTCAGTTTCCATTCTAGTTCTTTATTTAACAAATGTCTCATTTGCATTTGTAATATTGTAATTTCCCTTATAATTTTCTTTTTCCCTGGCCTTTTTCTCAGTTCCCCTTCTTTTTTCTTTATTTCATTTTGAATGTCCAACATTTGTTTTTCTTTTGCCCTCTTATCTTTGTTATTCAATGTAATCAATATTCCTCTCATTACTGCTTTATAAGCATCCCAGATCGTCTGAAATTCTATATCCTCTTTATTGTTTATTTGGAAGAAAACTTTAGTTTCATTTTCTAGAGATGTCACTATTTCTTTATTCTGTAGCAAATCTTCATTCAATCTCCATCTTCTCAACTTCTTAGACAATTTTGTAATCCACATTATTGGGTTATGGTCAGCCCCAATTTTAGGTAAAATCTCTATTTTCTTTGTTATAAGGCCTGTCTTTAGTGCCCCACAACATGTCAATTCTGGAAAAAGTTTTATGTCTTGCTGAAAAAAAGGTATAGTCCCGCACTTCAGGATTAAATTTCCTCCATATATCCTCCAAATTTTCTTGTTTGACCAATTTGGAAAAAGACTTAGGCAATTTTCCTTCCTTATAATTTTTTTTACCCCCAGACCTATCCAGTGTGTTCTTGATTGTTCCATTAAAGTCCCCCATTATCAAAACTTGGTCATAAGTCAGTTCATCAAATTGTTGTATAATGTCTTTTTAAAAAGCATCCTTTGCACCATTTGGTGCATACAGTCCCAATAACAATGGGTTTTTTGCATTTAATATTATTTCTACCGCTACAAATCTTCAATCTTTATCTTTAAACACTAATTTCGGCTCCAATTCTTGTTTAATATAGAAAATCACTCCCCTTTTCTTCTGTTCAGCCAATGAATAAAATTCTAGTCCCAGTTGTTTATTCCATAAAAATTTGTAATCCTTTTGTTTGATATGCACTTCTTGTAAACAAACTATATTATAATTTTGCTTTTTAATCCAATGAAACGTTGCCTTTCTTTTTTGTGGTGAATTTAGTCCATTTACATTCCAAGATAATAATTTGTAATCCATCATGGTGCAATTTTTTTATGTTCTTCATAAAACCTACGCAGTTCCTGTGTGCTTGCAATTGTAATCCTTTTTCCTTGCAGCTCAAAGCTCAGACCTTCAGGTATTATCCATCTATACCTCATTTCATTGTCACGTAGTTTTTCTGTCAAATTTTTGTATGCTTTTCTGTCATTTATCACTTGTCTTGGCAATTCTTTCATGATTCTTACTCTGCTGCCTCCCACTATCAATGTCTTTTCAAAATTTTTATTCAAGATTTTCCCCACCATTTCTTTTGTCATACATCTTATAACCACATCTCTTGGTAGATTATTTTTCTTGACATATAGTGAGTTCACTCTATACATATCGTCATACATGCTTCTAGTTCCTTCAGAATCTTTCTCCAAAAATTCTGCAATTATTCTTATCATATATCCTTTCAAATCAGTCTCTTCATCCTCAGGTACTCCTCTCAGACGTATCTGGGTTTCCGTCAATTTGCAGTCATGAATTGCCACCTTTTCTTGAATTTTTAGCAAGGTGGAATCATGTACTTTCACTCTCTCTTCCACTTCTTGCACTTTCTTTGATGTTACCACAGTCTCATTTCTGAGATCTTCTATATCTTTCCTTAGCCCTTCAATGTCTTTTCTAATTTCTTTTTTAGAAGCAGTTATCATGTCTCTCACCCCTTTCATCATCCTGGCTTCCATTGCTTCTAATTGCTCTTGCATTTTCTCCATTGAGGTAGTCCTTGCATGGGTTAACTTATGCTCTGACATTTAAAAAAACATTGAATATTTTGACCTCTCCAAATTAAATTTAAACTATCAGGTTTGATAGAGTAAGGCTTGCCCTTTTCAATAAGCCTAATTTTGCCATCCTCAGAGCCTCCTGGGCTCAGATATTATTTTTAAAAGTTTTTATTTCTTCTAAAATGGCGGTCGCGACTTTCTGCTTCCCTTTAAAAAAATTTCCTTCAAAAGGCTTCTAAAATAATTATCAGCAATAATGTCCAATAGTATTTACCTTATAATTGTCCCCTCTGTCAGCTTCACCAATTTTTAATGTCCCAAACACTTTAAAAACTTTGTTTAAATTTTGACCTCCTAGCAATGGCCGCCGATGTTTTTCTATGATATTATAGTCCTAGAGTAGGCTAGCTGCTTCAATGATTTCCCTCTTCCATCCGACACTTCCTGCTTTTCTTGCCACCAAATCCCGTTTTCACTGGTAAAAAGATCTTGCGAAGTTTGACGTATTTCCTGTGTTGACTGTGAGAGCTGCAAATCTGTGATGATGGGGCTTTTTCACCAAAACCGCAAGTAGACAAAACAATAAATTCTTTCCCACTTTTTAGCACTGTCCTTTCAATTTCCAAGTTCAAATTTCGCCCCTTCTCCCCTTCCAATCTTTCTGAATCTCTATTTCCCTCCTTCTGATTTTATTTTGTTTAACTTTAAATAGTCCCAGCATGAAGATAGTCATCAGTACCTTTTTCTGCAGTTATCCAGATCCAACACCGGTCTTGTATAGCTTTAGATGTTTAGCAGTCTCAAAGAAGGTTAGGATCCTGTCGACATTATGTCAAATAAATGACTCTGGAAACTTCTGCAGATGATGAATATGCAACTCGCCTCCAGAGACCCCTCAAAGCCTCAAAGGAGCCCCCCCCAGGACTCCCTTTTAGCCAAGGTAAATCTCCTCAGAGTTTCCTGTGCATATCATAGACTGATCTCTGACTGAGAAAAGTAGGCAGTAGGCATTAAATTGCCCTCCACTACCCCAAACAGAAGCCCCAGCCTGCTCCCCTTCTGAGAAGCAATTCAGCTCGGCATTTTCCAAGTCATCCATGCACACTATTTTTAAATCCAAAACATTCGTCCACCAGTTTCAGGCCTGTGGCACATCCAAGTCAAGAGGAGTAGCAGTCATCTCCAACAGCTGTTCCTTCTCACTCCTGGATGCCTACTATGACCCTAGGGGTCAGTATGTATTCATTAAAGGAACAATCAGAGGTCAAATAACCACAATAGTGTCAATACATGCCCCAATTCACCAGCAGATACCATTCTTGGAAGAGGTTTTCACCCACCTAACAACTTTTGCAAAATCCAGTGTCTTAATTGGCTCTGACTTAAATTATATAATCGACCAGACGTTAGACAGATTGAACCCAAAGACAACAAAAATAGAAAAGAAACCGCCACACCATATCCAAAACTTTTTTTCCTTCTGGAAAAATTTAACCTTTTTGATATCTGGAGATCCTGCAATCCCCTTGTAAGAGACTATTCATATTTTTCACCCTGGTTTCAGTTATGCACTATGATAGATTTTCTTTTAGGCTCACCCAATTTAATGACCAAAGTATTGACATCTGAAATAGGCTCTAAAATATATTCTGACCACGCTTGGGTCAGTTCAAAAATTCATTGGTCTGATGACATTAAAATGTCTAGGCAATGAATCCTAAACCGAGGATGGCCGAGGATATGGCCGAGGACCTGCCTACCTTAGGGACCGCTTCTCTCCATATGTTCCCCAGAGAGCACTATGATCCAGTTCACAAAACCTTCTGGAAGTACCTGGGCCAAAAGAGGCCAGACTAAAAACAACTAGAGAACAGGCCTTCTCTATAAAAGCACCCCAATGGTGGAACCAGCTGCTGGAAGAGGTGTGGGCCCTGCGGGATCTTAGCCAATTCCGTAGGGCCTGCAAAACTGCCCTCTTCCGGCTAGCCTTCTAAGATGGAGCTTGGAATAAACATCACGCCATCATTAACATAACTGAGATAGTAGCACTATTAGATTATATTTTTAGACTGTTTTTAGATTATTTAAATATTTAATTGATAACTGCATTGAACTGTATAATCTTGTTTTATTGTTTTAATATGGCTTTTGCCATGCCCTGTAAGCCGCCCTGAGCCTGCCTCGGCGGGGAGGGCGGAGCATAAATAAAATTTATTATTATTATTATTATTATTATTATTATTATTATTATTATTATTATTATTAAACACAGCCCTTCTCTCTCATTATTTAATAAAAAATGAAATTGAAAAAGCTCTATTGCATTACTTCCAGGACAATGACAAAGATGAAATCTCAAATGCCTGTAATAAGAGGTCATTTTATTTCAACAGCATCTAATTTTAACAAGCAGCGTAACCTGTTAAAAGCTCAAATTTTGTCCAAAATAAAAAACCTAGAAGCTCTCCACAAACAGAGATGCTGCCCAAACGTTTTACAACTTAATACACAACACAAGGACTTGGAAGGCCTTGAATTGGCTGAAATCAAGAAGGACTCTTACAAAGCTAAATTCAAGCACTTAATTTGAAATCCACACTCTATTCGTACTATAGCCCAAATAGTTAATCATAAGGCACCTCTCAAACCCATTAAATTAATTCAAGATAATCATGGCAATCATCATACAAATAATTCACAAATCCTTAATCAATTTTAAACTTTTATAATTCATTATATAAATCAAATCAACCTAATAGTGATTCAATTAATTCATTTATACAATCAATTAAAAACCTTCCTTGTCTAAACACTTCTCACAGAAATCAACTTGATGCACCCATTACTGAGCAAGACATCCTAAATGCCATCAAATGGCTAAAAAATGGCAAATCTCCAGGATCCGATATCCTACCTAGTGAATTCTATAAGGCTTTCCCCCATATCTTCTCCAAATACCTTATGAGGGCTTGCAGCGATGTTCTTAACAAAGGTACACTCCCAAAGTCCTGGGCAGAATAAACAACTGTAGTCATCCCCAAGCCTGGTCATGACCCAGCCGACGTAAAGGCCTACAGGACAATAAGTTTTCTGAATGGAGACTTCAAGATCTTTTCATCTATCCTCACACACAGACTAAATCTCTTTATATCCTGTTATATTCATAAGGAACAGGCGGGGGTTCATCCCAGCGAGAAACATCATGGATAATATCCACAAAACCCTAAATATAATTAATCACTGTCGTACACAAGAAATTGAATCAACTCTCTTATCACTCTATTGACTCTATTGAGATTCGCTATCTAATTCATCTCCTAACAGCAATGGGCTTTGGTGAATAATTTATTACAGCTATAAAATTAATCTATGACTCTCCTAGAGTTAAACTCAAAATTAATGGCATTTTTCCAGACTACTTCTACCCTATCAGAGGCATCCGTCAGGGGTGCCCCCTTTTCCCCCTCTTATTTAATATTGCTATAGAACCATTGGCCTTACTACGGCATTCACACCCTAATATTACAGGAGTCACCACCTCAAATTTAAATCTTAAAATGTCTATGCTTGCAGATGATGTAGTCCTCTATCTTACTAATCCTTTGGAGTCATTGAAACACATTAGCCCACTCATAAACAGTTTTAGTCAAATTTTAGGGCTTCATTTGAATGATGAAAAATCAGAACTATATCCCGTATTTCTCCATCATTTAACAGAGCAAGCAATTAGATCGAAATTTAACTATAAATGGATAAAAAAACCTGGAGATACTTAGGACTCCAGGTTCCTCTCCAATTCGAAGATCTATGCTCAGCTAATTTAATCCCCATGATATCAGCAGTAAACATAAAGCTAAAGTCATGGAGTAAGCTTCATCTATCATGGCAGGAAAAACTAGACCTTATCCACTCATTTATACTCCCTACATTTTTGTTTTTATTTAGAGCTTTACCTTTAGAGCTCCCAAGAAAAGAACTCATACAATGCCACAAGGTACTTTTAAAATTCTTTTGGAATGCCAAACATCAAGAATCAGCTATTGGGCATTGCATAAAGTTCCACAAGATGGAGGTTATAGATTTCCTGATCTGACATTATATCATGAAGCAACTCACTTAGCCTCACTTGTAAAAATTTTAAACTCAAACCCTCTCCCAGACTGGCAACAATAGAAGAGTCTGTTGTTAACCAGCCTCTTAAAAACACTATTTGGAAAATCAAGACCCAAATCAATTTTGTTGAATCTGTTTTTAACTAGCACTTTAAAGATATGGGACAAATATAGAAAAAAAGATTGCACCGGACATATCTCTCTTATCTACATTTCTCGATCAACACTGGTTCATGCCAGCTTACCATAATACAAATTTTAAAACATGGCACAACAGCAATCTTGCCCATCTTATTGACATTTCCAGACAAGGGAAAATATGCGACAAACAAACTCTTGAGAAAAGAGGCAAATTCAAAATACCATGGTATCAATACCTACAACTAAATCACCTACTATCATCCCATCCCTTTGCAAAGAGAACGTCTCTCCCTCTGACGCCATTTGAATCCAACTTGAAAACTTCACACTTAGGGAAACGGAACATAATATCAATTTTATATAAATGCCTCCTACAAGCAGTTGACACAGGTGAACCAAACTACATTAAATGCTGGTCTAAAGATCTAAAAATCAACATACCTGTCCGTCACTGGCAAAGCCTCTGGGACTCTATGCTTTTTACGTCCTCAAACTCAAAAATAAGAACACAACTCTATAAAAACCCTTGCTAGGTGGTATCTAACGCCAATAAAATCCTATCACATACGTTTCCTACCCAGTCCAATGTGTTGGAAAGGATGCAACACGCAGGGCACTTACCTCCACTGCTCCATATAACTATTCATACATAAAATTCTGAACATAAATCTTTCCTTAACACTGGAACTTTTCCTCTTAAACCTTTGGACCTTTAGACAATGTAAGCAACACCTTTTGGAATACTTCACTGCATCTACTAGATTTGTTATTGCTTCCTCTTGGAAATCATCTGCACTGTTAACAATTGCAAACTGGCCCCTTACACTACAGGAATTTTGTATTTTGGATAAGTTTTCTGATGTTTCTTTTAACCCTACATCTACAATCTCTAACTCCAAGTTTGAAACCATCTGGTTTCCCTTCCTAGAATGTCTGGCACACTACAAAGAATATGCTACTTTTCTTGATGCAGTTGACATTATTTATTAAGAACATGGTACAAGATTTTGTAAATTGCTACTGCTACCTGTTATAATATCTATTGTAATATGCACTGACGAATAGAATGTATTGTTAAGCTAACCACTGACATCTTTTTATAATTCACTTGCTGTTGCCAAGCTGTATTGACAATTTTCAATAAAGATTTTGAAAGGAAAAAAAAGTTTCTGGCTCAACATTAGGAACAACTTCCTGACCGTTAGAATGATTCCTCAGTGGAACAGGCTTCCTTGGGAGGTGGTGGGCTCTCCTTCCTTGATGGTTTTTAACCAGAGGCTAGATGGTCATCTGACAGCAATTAAGATCCTGTGAATTTAGGGGGAGGTATTTGTGAGTTTCCTGCATTGTGAAGAGGGTTGGACTAGATGACTCTAGAGGTACCTTCCAACTCTTTAATTCTATGATTGTAAGGGTTCTGCAGGGTGGTCTGAACTACATGTGCCATTGTGTCCAAATGTGGGGATACAACATATAATTTACACAGAGCATGAATAATACAGAAGATTCTGGAGTAACTTTCAACTTGTAAATTAAACTGGGGAAATCCTGGTTGAAATCATCATCATCATCATCATCATCATCATCTTCATCTTCTTCTTCTTCAACTTAAATATATATTGTCAGCATACTTAGAGGGGTAGTGTTCCCATTCTGTAAATTCAGAACAAATTGGATAATAGAATTATGACTTCTAAATGAAACAGTGGTAGGAACAGGGCCATAGCCAAGATTTCAGAAGTTGGAGGCCATATAAAGTTCTTGGGGGGGGCACTATTTAATTCAAGTTTAATTCAACTGATAAAGTTAATTTAATTAATAAAAGGTAACACACTGGCTCTTTATCATTTCTACTGCAGAAGTTGGTGAGCCCAAGTTTGTCACCTTTTTTGGTCCTCTTTGTTTAGCAAAGAAACTGAAAGCCTCCGAAAGAAAAGGGAAGGGGAGATCCAGATGTTAAATGGTGGCAGCTGCAGGCAGCATGTTGGGGCCACTGCTGCACATGGTTTTATGGGCTTGCCGGAGTGAGGAGACACAATCACGGCACAGGAAGCCTGGCTAGCCTCCATCTCCCCCCTCCTACTTTGGGTGAGGAGCTGTCCCAAACCAGCTTCCCCATCCTTTTGGTGGTGATAGACAGAAATTGCAGTAGTGCCTGCCCTGCAGAGGGGATATTAACCTCAACCTCTTTGGTGCAGCCCAGGAATCAATCTAGGGCAGGCAAGGCGAGAAGGCAAGAAGGGCTTGCATAGCAGGCCACCACCGCCTTAAAGTGGAGCTGTGCTGGAGCAGCCCCGGCCCAGGTAGTGCAGCTGGGCCCAGGGTTAACAAAGATGGGGAGAGCTGGCCGGTGATGTGTGTGATGAAAGGGGATGACCCCAAGCAAGCCACAGTCAAGGAAGAGGGAACAAAGAGGTGGCAGGGATGGAGGGAGCTAGGACTCTTGAGTGCTGCCACCACTGCATTATTAAGCTGTGCCTTGCCAGAGATGGAGCACATTGCAGAGGCCTCTGGAAGATAGCAGAGAGTGCTTCAAGGGTGAGGCTTGGCAGCTGGGGGAATTGCTGAAAACTTTTGAGTTCGTGTGAAGGGCTGAAGGTGATTGTGGCTGATTGATTAGAGTGGCTGCGTTGCCCACCCTCTTTGCATTATTAAGCTGTGCCTTGCCAGAGACGGAGCCTTTGGCGTGAGCCGAAGGATGAGAGCTAAAGGGCTCTTGATCTGTGGCTCTTAGCCTGGGGGCTGTGTAAGGACCAGGAACCCAGATCCCTATTTCCTTGTGTTCCCAATAAGGTAAGTAGACTCTCCAGGTGGGGAGACACATAAACAGGGTTTAAAAAGAGACTGCATATTTTTAAAAAGCTATCATGAAGGTAGAATGCCAGCAGGGGGATGGGATTTTTCCAGTGTTTTGCATTGATTTTCACATGTATGACTATCTGCCCACAGGACAGAAGTCCTGGGTGTGTGCTCGATGCAAGGAGCTCCTGGTCCTCAGGGAATGAGTTCGTACCCTTGAGGCTGAGGTGACTGATCTGGAGAAGCAGAGACAGTCGGTCAGGCACTCATGGAAGACTCTCGGGGACGTGTTAGTTGAGCCCCGATCTGAACGTGGCAGCCCCGTTGCTGCCAGGGAGCGTGAGGGTCAAGAGGGAACAGGGCACCAGGCTGTGGATAAGGGGAATGCGCCCTCAGAAGGGACCTCTTCTTTGGTTGGTGAACGGGAATACTTTCGCGCCAAGGAACCATCCCTGGGCGGGGAGAGAGGGAGGGTCTTGGTAGCTGGTGATTTGATCCTTAGGCAAGTAGACAGCTGGGTGGCAAAACCGTGTACTGACCGTATGGTGACTTGTCTGCCTGGTGCGAAAGTAGCGGACATTACTCATGTAGTAGATAGTCTGATAGACAGTGCTGGGGAGGAGCCGGTGGTCATGGTGCATGTTGGCACCAACGATGTGGGGAAATGCAGTCGTGAGGTCCTGGAGGAAAAATTTAGACTGCTAGGCAGGAGACTTAAGGCCAGGACCTCCAAGGTAGCCTTCTCGAAAGTGCTACCTGTTCCATGTGCAGGGCTGGAGAGACAGGCACAAATTAGAAGTCTCAATGTGTGGATGAGACGATGGTGCAAGGAGGAAGGGTTTGTTAGGCACTGGGATGCTTTCTGGAACAAGCGGGAGCTGTACAAAAGAGTCGGTCTCCACTTGCCCCTGGATGGAACCAGGCTACTGGCGGTTAAAATCAAAAAGGTGGCAGAGCAGTTTTTAAAGTAAATCTAGGGGGAAAGCCGACAGGAGATGAAATGTCTCTGGTTCGGGAAAACTCATCTCAAAGAGATGAAGGGTTAGCTGATACTTTTCTACCGGGTAATGGAACAGAGTTGTCCACTGAGATGGTGACAAACAGAATGGACTGCCTGCCAGAGTCTCGAGGTGGCAGGAGGAAGGTGGCGGGCCTAGCTTGCCTAGGAAATTATAGATGTTTGTTCGCAAATGCTAGAAGTCTTCGAAGTAAAATTGGTGAGTTCGAATGTTTAGTGTTGAGAGAAAACATAGACATTGTGGGAATTTCAGAAACTTGGTGGAATGAGGAGAATCAGTGGGACAGGGTGATTCCTGGATATAAGTTATACCAGAAGGATAGGGAGGGAAGGGTTGGAGGTGGGGTGGCTCTGTATGTCAGAGAGGGTATACGGTCCAGTAAGACTGAGGTCGGAGAATTAGACTCCCTTATAGAAATGTTTTGGGTTGAAATAGAGGGCCCAAAAGGCAATTTAACTATGGGAGTTTGTTATCGCCCACCAAATCAAAAGACAGAGGACGACTATAATATGATGGAAGGCTTAAAGTTGGTGGCTAGACATAGGTGATTTTAACTACCCACAGATTGATTGGGTCAATATGTGTTCTGGTCAAGAGAAAAAGACTGAGTTTCTAGATGCTCTCAATGACTGTGCTATGGAACAGATGGTCACAGAACCTACCAGGTGTGGGGCAATCCTGGATTTGGTCCTAAGTAATGCCCAAGACCTGGTGAGAGATGTAAAAGTGATCGCACTGCTTGGGAGCAGTGACCATAACGTCATTGATTTCACTATTTGTATAAATAGGGAGTTGCCCCAAAAGACCAGCACAACCATGTTTAACTTTAAAAGGGGTAAATTATCTGAGATGCGGAGGCATGTGAAAAGGAAACTGAAAGGAAAGGTAAATACAGTCAAAACCCTTGGAGAAACTTGGAGTGTATTTAAAACTACAATCCTAGAAGCACAGATAAAATATATATCACAAGTTGGGAAAGGTACAAACAGGTATAAAAGAAGGCCTGCATGGTTAACAAACAAAGTAATGGAAGCTGTAAAAGGTAATAAGGACGCCTTTAAGCGGTGGAAAGCTAGTCCAAGTGAGATTAATAAAAGGGAACACAGGCAATGGCAAATCAAATGTAAGACTGTGATCAGACAGGCAAAAAGGGACTATGAGGAGCATATTGCAAAAAACATAAAGACCAACAATAAAAATTTCTTCAAATATATTACAAGCAGGAAACAAGCCAGGGAGGCAGTGGGGCCCTTGGATGACCAAGGGGTCAAAGGATTACTGAAGAAGGATAGGGAAATGGCTGAGAAGCTAAATGAATTTTTTGCCTCCGTCTTCACTGCGGAAGATGAGAAGTGTTTACCTGCTCTGGAACCACTTCTATTGGAAGGGGTGTTGAAAGACATGAGCCAGATTGAGGTGACAAGAGAGGAGGTCCTACAACTGATGGACGAATTAAAAACCAATATGTCACCATGTCCGGATGGCATACATCCAAGAGTTCTGAAAGAACTCAAAGTTGAACTTGTGGATCTTCTGACAAAAATATGTAATCTTTCATTGACATCTGCCTCCACTCCTGAGGACTGGAAGGTAGCAAATGTCACCCCCATCTTTAAAAAGGGTTCCAGAGGAGATCCGGGAAACTACAGGCCCGTCAGTCTGACTTCAATACCGAGAAAGTTGGTAGAAACCATTATCAAGGACAGACTGAGTAGGCACATTGATGAACACGAGTTATTGAGGAAGACTCAGCATGGGTTCTGTAAGGGAAGATCTTGCCTCACTAACCTGTTACATTTCTTTGAGGGGGTGAACAAACATGTGGACAAAGGAGACCCGATAGATATTGTTTACCTTGACTTCCAGAAAGCTTTTGATAAAGTTTCTCATCAAAGGCTCCTTAGTAAGCTCGTGAGTCATGGAATAAAAGGACAGGTCCTCTTGTGGATCAAAAACTGGCTAGTTAATAGGAAGCAGAGAGTGAGTATAAATGGGCAGTCTTCGCAGTGGAGGATGGTAAGCAGTGGGGTGTCGCAGGGTTCAGTACTGGGTCCCATGCTCTTTAACTTGTTCATAAATGATTTGGAGTTGAGAGTAAGCAGTGAAGTGGCCAAGTTTGTGGATGACACTAAATTGTTCAGGGTGGTAAGAACCAGAGAGGATTGTGAGGAACTCAAAAGGGATCTGTTGAGGCTGGGTGATTGGGCGTCAACGTGGCAGATGAGGTTCAATGTGGCCAAGTGCAAAGTAATGCACATTGGGGCCAAGAATCCCAGCTACAAATACAAGTTAATGGGGTGTAAACTGGCAGAGACTGACCAAGAGAGAGATCTTGGGGTCATGGTAGATAACTCACTGAAAATGTCAAGACAGTGTGCGATTGCAATAAAAAAGGCCAACGCCATGCTGGGAATTATTAGGAAGGGAATTGAAAACAAATCAGCCAGTATCATAATGCCCCTGTATAAATCGATGGTGCGGTCTCATTTGGAATACTGTGTGCAATTCTGGTCACCGCACCTCAAAAAGGATATTATAGCATTGGAAAAAGTGCAGAAAAGGGCAACTAGAATGATTACAGACTTGGAACACTTTCCCTATGAAGAAAGGTTAAAACTCTTGGGGCTCTTTAGCTTGGAGAAACGTCGACTGCGGGGTGACATGACAGAGGTTTACAAGATTATGCATGGGATGGAGAAAGTAGAGAAAGAAGTACTTTTCTCCCTTTCTCACAATACAAGAACTCGTGGGCATTCAATGAATTTGCTGAGCAGAAAGGGTGATTAACATGTGGAATTCACTGCCACAGGAAGTGGTGGCGGCTACACGCATAGCCAGCTTCAAGAGGGGGTTAGATAAAAATATGGAGCAGAGGTCCATCAGTGGCTATTAGCCACAGTGTGTATATATATGTATATATAAGTTATTGGCCACTGTGTGATACAGAGTGTTGGACTGGATGGGCCGTTGGCCTGATCCAACATGGCTTCTCTTATGTTCTTATGTCTCTTAACATTTATTTATCAGCTAAATATATTGCAGATTTGAATAATGATATTGCAGACACATTATCTTGCTTTCAGGAGGAGAGGTTTGGGGCTCTGGTCCCTCAGGTGAACCACCATCTCCGGATTACCCCTTCCTTGATAAGCTGTGGACTGGTTCCTGCTGATTTTTCCTGTTTTTTAAAGTGCAGGCTGCTAGATGGAGAACATCATTCAGCTTAATAATTTGATGGCTCTGGATGTGGTAGACGCTGGTGATAAACTGTGAGCTCTTGGAGGCATCTGATCTTACAGGAAATATTTAACTTCATTGTTCTTCCCATGCAGCGGTCTTACAAATGGACTTAGTCATGCTGATACGTATTTGCTTGCCACTTATCCTTCCTGGCTTTCTCATCAGCAGTGTGTGTGTGTTGGGGGGGAGGTGTTCTTGGCCTGCACCAGATGCTATAGTTTTATAGTACCTTGTTTCTCTGTGGGTTTGAGGTCTAGTGCCCAGAGGACCATGACTTGTGACTTGGCTGCTATCTCTTTTTACAGCTGGGCCTATGGTCAGCCTGCTCCCTACCACACTTTTGTTGCTTGTAGGGCTCTTGAAGGTTGGAAGAGGATCACACCTAGGATCCCAGTTAGCCACATGCCTATACCCTTTCCTGTTTTGGCAGCCCTTCTGTGACAGCTCCCTGCTGTTTGCCGGTCTAGTTTTGAGGCCATCTTATTCCAGGCCACTTTTTCACTCACCTTTTTCAGGGCTCTAAGATGCAGCAAGCTCATCTCATCCTCAAACATGATGTTTCAGGTTGGATCCTTAGGGCTTGTGATGTTTTTAATCAAGAGTGTTCCATATCATTACCCCTTAGAAAATCCAAAATGGCTCAGACGGGAAGGGGTGAGTGTTTGTGCCTTAGGGCAGCTGCTGCTTGTCAGCCTTTCCCAGTTCAATCTGTCAGGCAATATTTAGACATTTGGTCCTCTGGCCCTGACCCTCTTTTATTCATTCAGAGATAATTTGGTGTAGTGGTTAAGTGTGCGGACTCTTATCTGGGAGAACCGGGTTTGATTCCACACTTCTCCACTTGCATCTGCTAGCATGGCCTTGGGTCAGCCATAGCTCTGGCAGAGGTTGTCCCTTGAAAGGGCAGCTGCTGTGAGAGCCCTCTCCAGCCCCACCCACCTCACAGAGTGTCTGTTGTGGGGGAGGAAGGTAAAGGAGATTGTGAGCTGCTCCGAGACTCTTCGGAGTGGAGGGCGGGATATAAATCCAATATCATCATCATCATCATCATCATCATCATCATCATCATCATCATCATCATCATCATCATCATCATCATCATCATCACCATCTTCTTCTTCTTCTTCTTCTTCTTCTTCTTCTTCTTCTTCTTCTTCTTCTTCTTCTTCTTCTTCTTCTTCTTCTTCTTCTTCTTCTTCTTCTTCTTCTTCTTCTTCTTCTTCTTCTTCTTCTTCTTCTTCTTCTTCTTCTTCTTCTTCTCTTTACAGATCTAGTTTCAGTTCACTGGCATCCTGCATGCAGAACTCTCAGCCATCAGCCTTTCCCCAGGGGAGTTTGGGTCATATTCCTTTTGAATTGTTGCTGCCACACTGACAGCTCAGTATGGTTTGTCTGCCAGCTGCATTCACTCCATTGGCCAAGGTAGATCTGATCTCCTCTTATTCTACATCCACCCCTCAGCCAGCACTACTTTTTAGTTTTTACAGGTCAACTCAAGTCAGTATGGATCACTGGCCACAGTATTGTGCACTGGGTTGGCTGTTATGCTTCTTCAAGATGGGGAGCTTCATTGGGTCCCCAAGACTGGCTGCATACTCAGTGGTTATGGCACAGGAGGATTCATTGGGACTCCTTTTTACTGACTGTTCTTAGTGCAGTAACCCTCTTGGGCCCTCCCAATGTCACCAGTTGGTGGAGAATGACCTGCCCTAGTGGAAGGGAATCGACCTGGCTCTTGCCATCCTGTTGGATCTGTATGAACTTTGGGCCCAGTTTAATCATAGTCAGCTGTCTTGGTCTACTTGAAAAGTGAGTTTGGAGAGGAACAGCTCCCCACAACAAGGTTGATGCAGCTAAAAAGGAAAGTCAACAAGGCTGCTGTGTTTTTGTTGTGACCACTGGTGGATGAATGATTCGCCACCCAGATATCTCTTTCAGGGCTGAGAGTTTTCACTTGTTCTCTTGGGGGCAGGATTTGTGGCTGCATGGTGTGTGTCATGCTTTACTTTCTAGGAGCATTGGTGGGAGCAGGCATAGGCTGCCCAGCTCTTGTGGCAATTTTACTCATTGGCTGGGATCCATTGGGGAGGGGAGGCTGGCCTGTGTGCCTATTTTCCCAATTTGGGGATCTCTTTAAGGGGTCTTGGGTGTCAAGCTCTGGTGCCCACCTTGTGGTTGGTTGCATGGCTCCATTCCCCGGTGTCAAGGGCTCCACACAGATGCTTGTGCCTCATGCAGGACCATTTGCTTGCCACTCCTGGTTCTAACAGGTGGCTTGGAAATGGTTTTCTCAGCCAATAGGCAGGTTGCTCAGTGTCTGGATCCATGCCCTATGCATCACCAATGTTCCTATATGCTGTAATCAATAAAGCTGTGGCCTGTTTTATCCCAAACATGTCTCTGGTGGTTTTGCTTTTTTCATATCTTTTCTTTCCTTGATGCCCTCCCCTGCCCTTAGGACTGCAACTCAGCTCCAGAAGGCAGTATTGCATGGTACAGCAATAATCCTGTAAAGATACATCTACAATTCTCATGGACTTGGCTAGATCTCAAAATGCAGAACACAATCTACCAGTCCAATATATGACTGTAACAAAAATTCTTCTTCTTCATCATCAACAACATCAACATCACCCTGACCGCAGATATACAGTGTATGAGATGTACTACAATATATTGTTAAACACAATTTTTATTTATTTTAAGTAAGACAGGAATTAGTATAAAGGCATTCCTAAGGTCATTATTACCTGCCTGATCCCATTTTTGTTGATGTGAGTTGAATTTTGGTGATGAGATCAAAATGCAGTATGACATAGAAACAAGCCATTCCCCAGTATTGAACAAAAGGCAGAGATCCAGCAGAGGAAAGAGGACCACATATCATTCATTTACAACAATTGGAATTGAATAGGCATTCTGGAAAGTCACCTTAAAAAAGCCTTTCCTTTCCTTGCCTTGAGATTGACATTTGGATAATTAATCAAGGACTCCCACTAATTGATCAGTGTGTCTTTAACTATTAGTCACTATTTGTATTTCTATTCCACAATCACAGGATCCATACCTATACCTGGGCTGACTTCTGTTTCAATTCCCACTTTTGAATGGCCTATTTAACAGTTCAGAGTGACACAGTGTGCTGCCTAACTCTGCTCCTTTGCTCAGACTGTGTCTGCCCCCAGTATTGGCTTGAACCCTTTCCTTTTTAACCTTTTTTGGAATTATTCTGATGACTCTGATTACCTTCCTCTCCCCTTTGACCATGTAGGAAGCACACCTGGCCTACCCCACACCTTTACCCATTACCTCTTTCCAGGCCTCAGATTCATCAGGAGCTTACAGGAGCAAAGCTTTCTGAGGGTTCCCCCTCTTCCTCTCCACCTACCTTGTCCATTGAATAGTAAGTAAAGCTATATAACAATCCCTGGATTAGGACAGTGGGCAGCCAGCCAGCCAGCCACCAGGGGCTTTGCCACACCTGGTCCTCATTAACACCTGGAGAAGTCCACACCACCCTTTCTCCACATGTGATTTTGGGTGGTGGGTGGCTTGCTGGCCTTTTGAGTCGGGGGGTGGGGGGTGGCACAGGAGAGCCCCAGACAAGCAAGGCTTGCTTGGTCTGGCTGGATCTCTAGCCAGCCTAAGCAGGCCTCGCTCACTCAAGGGTCTCCTTTCTTGCATCAGGTTGCATTTGGCTGGGGGTGCGGTGGTATATGCTAATTAGTTATGCTAATGAACTCCACCACCTATTTTTCTACAAAATGACCCCTGTCTCTTTCCAAGGCTATAGAATCTTATGTTTGGGGACTCTGCTACTTACCAGGGACAAAATTCTTCCCCAAAGTACACTTTTGTCTACCGCCAAACAAACTGTGTTTGTGCAACTTTTGAGTCCTTGTCTAGCACATGATAGAGTCCTTGTCTAGCGTGAAGTGTGTGGCGCGATGATGTCACCTGGAAATGACATCATCAAAATGGTGGTGCCCATGCAGGGCTGCTCTAGGCATTTCCGGGGAAACTCTATGGTTTCCTCGGATGCTCTAGCCATTTGGGAGGTAAAAACTCTATGGTACCTATTGTACCATGGAGTTTTCCCTTCCAAGTGACTAGAGCATCCAGGAAAAACCCATAGTTTTCCCGGAAATGCCTAGAGCGACCCTGCATGGCACTGCCATTTTGATGATGTCACTTCCGGGTGATGTCATCACGCCAGCGATGTAGGGGGAGGTTCCTCCCGCCAGCCCAATGTGGGCTGGCAGGTTGGGAACCTCCCCTGTTTGGACCGGAGGCTTGGCAGCCCTACTTGATGGCCTCATTTGGGCATGCAGTTGGACCTTCAAGATTGGCAGTTACAACCTGCTTACTTTCAGTATTTTCTTCTTCTCTATGATCTCTTACTTGCCCACCAAGGTTTGCTAACAACTTGGAGAAAAAATATGCTCCTCCTTTAATAGAGGTTTAATGTGTGGAAATGAGCTGGTGAAGCTGCTCATGGCACAGAGGTAAATAACATCACCTGTTATATTACAGCACATTAAGCCTCCTATGAGGGCAAGGACACCTTTTTGCCAGGTCATTGGTAAGCCTATTGTCACTTGACTGGTGTAAGTTACAAATGTAACTTACAAAAGACTTGCTATTTTCCCTGCCTAGATATTTGCATTGCTCATTACAATAAACTTTAATTCTGGTTTCTGTGTTCCTTCCAAATGTGTAGTGGCATTTATCATTTTGGTAGAACCAGAACTTCTTTGTTTTGTATTTCTGGTATTAAAACCTAAACCAGAAGCTCGCTAGTCAAGGGAATCAGAGGTTGCAGTAGGAGGCTTGCTTTCTTATGCGGAGCCATTTTGGTGTGGGTGTGAGCTCTGATTAAATAAAGGGATGTACATGTACAGCATGCATGGGTATTCTGGGCACACATAGAATCACCACTATGTATTAATGACTTAGCATGTGGCTGCTTTCAACGAAGAACTATACCCAGTCTGAGTTTTCTAACAAATAAATCTTCAGGTTTGTCACATTGACATTTTACATGTTTAGGTATTTAGATATTTCCGAGTTCGCTACAAGGTGCTGGTTATCACCTTTAAAGCCCTATATAGCCAAGGACCTGCCTACCTTAGGGACCACCTCTCTCCACATGTTCCCCAGAGAGCACTAAGATCTAGCTCCCAAAGTCTTCTAAAGATCCCTGGACCAAAGGAGGCCAAACTGAAAGCAATGAGGGAGCAGGCCTTCTCTATAATGGCCCCCCCACTGGTGGAATCAGCTACTGGAGGAAGTGCGAGCCCTTCGGGACTTTAACCAGTTCCGCAGGGCTTGCAAAACCACCCTCTTTCTGCAAGCTTATAAGGAACCCTGAAAGCGAGATCTAGCCATCGGAATATTCCTTACTGAATGTAGCACCTTAACTTATTGTAGTTTTAAAAATTTTATGTAACTGTTTTTAAATGTATTTATTAATTGTATTTTACAATTGCTTTGTATAATAATCATGGTATATACCATGCCCTGAGCCTGCTTCGGCGGGGAGGGCGGGATATAAATAAAATTTATTATTATTATTATTATTAGTCACATTTTACACTTTTCAGATAATACACCTTTGGTATACACTTAAACTATAATGTTTGAAATTATCAATTTAAAAATTCCTTGTTTTTCACATGGAACTTTTGGATAACTAGCATTTTACACCAATCCAACAATAAGCATGAAGCGAGAATTGTGGGGAAAATACGTAGAACAAAGGAATCTTAAACAATAAAAGTGATACAGACATTTTCAGAGATTGCTATTGGTAGCCCATGTTAAGTGTAACACCTGGCTAGTGTCAAGTCCTGCAGTTATGCCAGTGATATCACATGAGTACCTTGGACAGGATCTGAAAGCCAGATCTCCAGAAGCCAACAATTTTAGGAGGTGTGGAGATGAATCTTCAGAAGTAACAGAAAGATCAGCCAAACAACTTGGATTGTATATAATTATTCTGCCTGTCCACTGGTCAGCCTTATGTTCTACTATGCAAATTAGATGGAACATGCAGATGTATAACCTAGGAAACGTTCCAGATTCATTTTTATTAAAATATAGCTCTCAAGAACCTTGCAGAACTTAATTTGACTAATGAAATACAGCCAGCAATGACCAAGACTATATTTGGATGAAAATATAAATTCCATTCTGTACATGGGCATCTTGCCTGCCTGGATAGAAATTTCTGAGCTCAGGTGGCAAACAGGAATTGGTGATCTCATCTGTAGTATTAATAGCCAGTATTCAGCAAGTTGTTGTGACACAAGTGGTGGGGGGAGTTCTTCTTCTTAATATGTTCCAAAGTGGAAGTTTCCTGCGTTTCACGGTTTGTTTTAAGAAAAAATAATAGAACAGTATGGCAGACTTGTTTGCTAAACTTTACACCAGGGATGGCCAAACTGTAGCCTGGGAGCCACAAGTGGCTATTTCACACATATGGTGTGGCTCTTGAAGTCCCCACTGCCCCGTCAGCCATTTTGGAGAAGGCATTTGTCTCTTTAAATAACTTTGTCAAGTCAGCTGGCAGCTTAGAGAATGCATTTAAAGTTTAAGTTGCTTTCTTTTCCTCTCTTCTTCCCTCCTTTCTCAGCCCATCTATTTCCTTCCTTCCTCCCTTCTCTCAAACATCTGCCATTCCTGTCTTGTGGCTCTCAAACATCTGACATTTATTTGATGTGGCTCTTATGTTAAGCAAGTTTGGCCACCCCTGCTTTACACACTGGGTACAAAAATGTACACTCTTAACAGCCATGGTATTCAAATACAAAACCTTTTAATATAAATATTAAGGTTGGCAACATCTGCCAAAGCAACATTTTAGTTACAAATATGGGGTTTTTCTAATATGGGCATATGTTCTGGAAATAGTGGTAGACTTGTTAAAATCCGAAATGCTTCTCTTCCATACATTGAAATACAGGAACTTCAAATCTGCAACATAATATACGTCCTCAACAGTATGGAACACAGGATGCAATGTGACTGCTTATGTGGTACCTACAGGCTTCTTTGCCATCTTAAACTGGTCTGCTCAGAAGAACCCTATTCCCAGGAAAGTGGTTTTAGGATTGCTCTGTTAAAAAACATATAGGAGTACATTCCAAAGATAAACTTTCTACTGAAACATCCTAAGGGTACAACCAAGGGTTGATTTTCCATCAGTGTCCATGATTACAATTCCGCAAAAATGATTTCACAAAGACAAAAACACTGTATTTTCCTCTGATGGCAATCCCCATCCCCATCCAAACACTCATATTGCAAAGCAAACTGCTTTAGTTACCAAGTGGACTTTCCACTCATAGGGATCGGCCATTCAAACATAAAAATTCAAAACCCTACAGGGTTAGCACACATTCCTTGTATGAAATTAAGCAGCTCTTTGTTTTAAATATTATCCATGTGTGTTTTATTATCGGAACAAAATAGGAGTCAATTGCACCTTTATGACCAAGTTAGTTTTATTCAAAATGTAAGCTTTCGTGTGCTCTAAGCACACTTTATCAGACGAGGAATCTGGCACAGTGAGCAGAGCCACACATAGCTGGTAGGCAGTGGCTCAGAATGCAAAATGGTACAGATTTAAGATCCAGTGACAGAATAGTAAAATTACCTGGTAAGCAGGGGTTTAGAATGTAAAATGATATAAATATAAGATCCAATGACAGAATAGTAAAATTAACAAATTGAGCAATCCTTTGATCTGAGTAGCATGAGCATGCGAAAGCAACAAAACAGTACTATGTCAAAATGTGAGAGTGTCTGTTAATGATTCTATTGTTATAAACTTGGACCAAACGGAAGGAATTTCTGTCTCAAAAGTTTTCCCATCCAACTAATTTACCTTTTAACATGTAACATACATATAGTTTGTCATTAGGAGAAAAATACAATAAAATATAGTGGGAGATGGCTTCAATATATGTAATGGGATAAACAACCAATATCCCTGTTTGAGTGTGTCGATACAGCTAAAAGAGAAATACAATGGATAGCGATGTTCTTGTCCACCTAATTTACCTTTTAATATGTGGTTTGGTGTAGTGGTTTGGTGTAGTGGTTAAGTGTGCGGACTCTTATCTGGGAGAACCGGGTTTGATTCCCCACTCCTCCACTTGCACCTGCTAGCATGGCCTTGGGTCAGCCATAGCTCTGGCAGAGGTTGTCCTTGAAAGGGCAGCTGCTGTGAGAGCCCTCTCCAGCCCCACCCACCTCACAGGGTGACTGTTGTGGGGGAGGAAGGTAAAGGAGATTGTGAGCCGCTCTGAGACTCTTCGGAGTGGAGGGCGGGATATAAATCCAATATCTTCTTCTTCTTCTTCTTCTAAACATCATTCTAGTTTGCCATAGAAAAAAGAATACAATAAAATATAGTGAACATGGGTAAAGTATATGTAAGGAGATAAACAGTCAATATCCCAATTTTGAGTATGTCAATACAAAAAATTATTCTGATAAACTATTCTAAAAGAGAAACACATTGGAATACTGTGGATGTATAGCTATACTCAGTGAGAGTGGGTTTAGCATGTGTAATGAGATAAAAAACAAATATCTCTGTTCAGTCCTGGGGAGGTGTTTTTTCCAAGTTTCATAATAATTTGTAATTAATAATAATAAGTTCATAATAATTTGTAATTCAGCAATTTCTCTCTCCATTCTGTTCTTGAAGTTCCTTTGTAGTAAAACAGCTACTTTGAGGTCACCCATTGAATGCTTTGGAAGGTTAAAGTATTTCCCCATAGGTTTCTCAGTTCTATAATTCCTGATGCCAGATTTGTGTCCATTTATCCTTTGACAGAGGGTTTGTCCTGTTTGCCTATGTAGAGAACTGAAGGGCATTGTTGGCATTTAATGGCATATATAATGTTGAAAGATGAACAAGTGAATGAGCCAGAGCCAGTATAGTTAATGCTGTTAGGTCCAGTGATTGTGTTGTCTGGGTGCATGTGGTAGCAAAGTTGGCACTTGGGTTTCTTGCAAGCTCTGGTACCAGTGTCCATGCTCAGATGACATGTTGTATTGTCAGAGTTGGTGCATCCACTAGGCAATATTCAGCAATTGCTTCGGGCACCGGCTCTTGGGGAGCGCATTGTTTCTGGGCGCTGAGTGGTCAGAGGAACTCTTCCAGCCCCTCAGTTCAAAGAAACAGTGGCACTTTCAGTCCTGGGTGAACTCAGAGAGTTCCCCTGATCCCTCAGAGCCAAAAGTGTTGCGTTTCCCTCCCCCCGCATCCTCTGAATGCGCAGGGGAAATGAAAGGCAGCATGTTCCTTCGACTTTGAGGGATCAGACAATTTTCCCATGATCCCTCAGAGCCGAAAAAGTGGCACTGAGTGCCCAGCATGATGATGTCACAGTGATGTCATCATGGTGCGTGTGCACAAAGTGCGTGCAAAAGTTTCAACTTGGTGAGGGCACACGTTGGGGTTGGGCGGCAGAACTCCATGCACTGGTCCTGTGTATTGTTGTGGGTGAGAAGCTGTTTGAGATTGGGGGGTTGTCTATGTGCAAGAAAAAGTTTGCCCCCCCCAGTACTTTTGAAAGAGAGCTGTCACTATCCAATAGCGGTTGTAAGTTGTTGATGATACGTTGAACTGCTTTCAGTTGAGAGTTGTGACCACTAGTTATGTTCTGTTATTGTCTTTTTTGGGTCTGCCTTGTAACAGGTTTTCTCTGGGTATCATTCTGGCTTTGTTTCTTGACTTCATCGGGTGGGTACTTTAGTTCCAAAAAGGTTTATTGTAGATCCCTCAGATGAGAATCTCTGTCAGCGGGATTGGAGCAAATGTGGCTATAGCATAGAGCATAGCTGTATACAATGGATCATTTGGTATGTTTGGTATGGTAGCTGGAGGCATGCAGGTATGTTTTTCAGCCAATAGGTTTCCAGTATAAGGTAGTGCCTATGCATCCATTGTTCATTTTAACAGTGGTGTCCAGAAAATGTATTTCTTGCATAGACTGGTTCATTGTCAGGCTGATGGTGGGGTGAAAGTCATTGAATGCCTGGTGGAATGTATCCAGGGCTTCTTTACCATGTGTCCAAACTATAAAAATGTCATCAATGTAACACAGGTATAAAGTAGGTAGGAGTGGGTGGGAGTCTAGGAAGTGTTGCTCCAAGTCAGCCATGAAGATGTTAGCATATTGTGGGGCCGTGCGTGTTCCCATGGCTATACCATTGATCTGCAGGAAAAGTTCATTGCCAAATCTGAAGTAGTTATGGGTGAGAACAAAATGGCACAGTTTGGTAGCAAAGTCAGCTGTGTTTTATTATATTACTTACAGCTTGTAATCCATTTTGGTGTGGGATGTTGGTATATAAAGATTCCACATCCATGGTGGCTAAGATAGTGTTCTCTGGAAAGGAACTGCAAAGGAACTACAAGAACAGAATGGAGAGAGAAACTGCTGAATTACAATTATTATGAAACTTGGAAAAAACACCTCCACAGGACTGAACAGGGATATTGGCTTTTTATCTCATTACAGATGCTAAACCCAATCTCACTGAGTATAGTTATACATCCACAGTATTCCAATGTGTTTCTCTTTTAGAATAGTTTACCAGATCAAAAACTGGCTGAGTAATAGGAAGCAGAGAGTGAGTATAAATGGGCAGTCTTTACAGTGGAGGACGGTAAGCAGTGGGGTGCCGCAGGGCTCAGTACTGGATCCCATGCTCTTTAACTTGTTCATAAATGATTTAGAGTTGGGAGTGAGCAGTGAAGTGGCCAAGTTTACGGATGACACTAAATTGTTCAGGGTAGTGAGAACCAGAGAGGATTGTGAGGAACTCCAAAGGGACCTGTTGAGGCTGGGTGAGTGGGCGTCAACGTGGCAGATGCGGTTCAGTGTGACCAAGTGCAAAGTAATGCATATTGGGGCCAAGAATCCCAGCTACAAATACAAGTTGATGGGGTGTGAACTGGCAGAGACTGATCTTGGGGTCGTGGTAGATAACTCACTGAAAATGCTGGGAATTATTAGGAAGGGAATTGAAAACAAATCAGCCAGTATCATAATGCCCCTGTATAAAGCGATGGTGCGGTCTCATTTGGAGTACTGTGTGCAGTTCTGGTCGCCGCACCTCAAAAAGGATATTATAGCATTGGAGAAAGTCCAGAAAAGGGCAACTAGAATGATTAAAGGGCTGGAACACTTTCCCTATGAAGAAAGGTTGAAACGCTTGCGACTCTTTAGCTTGGAGAAACGTCGACTGCGGGGTGACATGATAGAGGTTTACAAGATAATGCATGGGATGGAGAAAGTGTCAGAACTTGTAACTTTCCTGTAGGCTATTAGCTTAAGCGACTCCATATTGAAATCAAACACTAACCCAGGCAGCTTTGCCCAAGTAACTAACCAGCCTACATGGTGTGTATCCCTGTGCATTTCAAACAAACTGTGATCACTGAAGTGTGACAGATAGCCCAGGGTCAACATCTGCAGATGGTCTTTGAAGCCAGGCCGGCCCGCACTTTCCCAGCAGGATTCCATCCTCCCTGCCTGATAACAAACCCTGAGAAACAGACTGCTGTCTCCCCCCTTGTGAACGATCGTTTTATTGTTGTCAACAGAATCGCATAAAGTGTATCCAAATGCTAGCTTTCGTTATCAGTGTTATTCTGTACCTCAAGCTCTGAAGTTCTCAATAAATGCCTATACTTGCAACTAGGTCTTGGGCTCTACTTGAAGTTCTGCCAGTTCTGACATTATAACACTGATCCCTTTGTTTTGGGACTTATCCGAACTGGCAACCTGGCTGAATGGCAGCAAAGGCTCCAGACGACGGAGAGCCCACTACCCCAATAGAGGACAGACCCTTGGAGCCCGGGGTGATGGCAGTGAGGCGCAAGATCCGAGACCCGACTCCATTTTCCACGGACGTCTTCCCCTCGCGGAGCTGGAGCTCGCGAAAGTCCATCAAATTAATGGACAAGGCGGAAGAGAGGTACAAGGTGCTCGCCGGCGGAGCAGGGGGAGACGACTGGGACGGCGACGAAGACGAGTACCAAGACCCTGGGACAGGGGACTCCGCGCAAGCACTCCGCAACGAGCTGTCCCAGTGGGTGAGAGAGATCCACGACCAGGTCCACGAGACCCGCGTCATGATGACCGCAGAGATGCAGCTGCAACTGGGCGCGCTCCGCGACCAGATCCGCGCCCTGCAGGCGGCTATACCAGCAGGGCCAGCAGGGCCTCCGGGGGGGGGCCCCCACCCCCTGGGCCGCCTGCCCCGGGGGTCCCTGCAGCGCCAGTTGATGGGAGGCAACCGGGGGGACCCCCCGGCGGAGGAGGAGGAGGCCCTGTCGGACCACCTGCCCCCGGGCCTCAGGCCCCCGCTACACCGGCCGCCCCAGCGGCCACGGCCACGCCGGCGGCCCCGATCGCACCTGCGGTCCCGGCTGTGCCAGCGGCCCTAGCGGTCCCAGTCGCGCCCGCAGTACCGGTCCCGCCACAACCGCAGCCGGTACCACAACTGGCGCCACCCCCCCCGGTCGCCCCAGGGGGGGGACGGTGGGAGACCGCACGAGGTCCAGATCACGTTCGATGGCGACAGGGACGAAGTAGAGTACTTCACCATCCAGTGCAACAACTTCTTCACGCACTGGGGAGGTGGCTACCCAACAGAAGCCAGCCGTGTAGACCACATAGCATCCCGGCTGAAAGGGGCCGTGAGGAAATGGTACGTGGGGTTGTACACCGGGCGGAAGCCCGAGCTGGCCACGGTGGCAGAATTCCTCCAGGCGATGCTACAGCAGTACGGAGACCCCCTGCGAGAGGAGAAAGCCACTGAGGCCCTCCAGAGAATCGAACAAGGGAACCGCACAACCCGCGAATACGCCACCGAGTTCATGGCCCACTGCACCGCGGTGAGAGGCTGGAGCGAGCTAATGAAGTGCTCGGCGTTCAAGAACGGGCTGAACGCGAATATACTCGACCGGTGGTACAACCAAGGGAGGCCCAACACCCTAGTGGGGTGGATCCAACTGGTGGGCGAGGTGGAAACGAATCTGCAACATGTCGGAATGCGCCAGCAACAGCAGCTGGGGAAGAGAGGAGGAAAGGCAACCCCGACCGCGCCGAAAGCGGAGGCGAAGAAGCCACTGGTGACCTCCACACCAACCGGGGGTGGCCGGAGATGCTTCAGATGCGGGGACCCGGGGCACCTCGCCGCCAACTGCCCCGCGAGAGCACCGGCAACCACCCCGACGCCCAAGCAGTCCGCGGGCACACCGAAGAAGGGAGGGGGCCGCGCCAAGGAGCCCAGTCGGGGCGCCGTCGCCACATCCATGGCGATTGACGAGGAAACTATAACTATCGGCGAGTCGAGCGAGGAGTCGTGGGAACCCGAGTCGGCGGGAAACGACAGCGACCTGCTTTAATAGGTGCCGCAAAGCAGGTCCGAGAGACGCCGGCACCGATGACGGTGAGAATTACCGGGGAACTTTTGTTTATGGCAGTAACCCTACTAAACCCCCACCTAAAACGCTTCATGCACACCCGCGCTCTATTCGAATCGGGGTGCACTAGAGACATCATGTCCCCCCGCCTGGTAGAGGCTTTGGGATTAACCAAATCCCCCATGCCCCGCCCCATCCAGTTTGAGCAGATGGACGGGTCAGTGATGAAAGGCTAACCCTGCACCGAGGAGACCCAAGCGGTGCCCATGGGGACCGAAGACCATTGGGGAATAGAGGTGTTTGTAGTCGCCCCCTCATCCTCATTCGATCTGGTAGTGGGGGCGGGCTGGCTAGCAAGACACCAACCAGACATACAATGGGAGGCCCAGATCGTACGCTTCCCAGACTGGCGGTGTGAGCATCACCACTGGAGGGGGGAGTGGGGGCCCAAAGCCCCGCCGCAAAATGAGCGGCTGTGCCTGACCATAGAAGAAGTGAGATCGATCCCCAGAGAATACCGGGACCTGAAAGGGGCTTTTAGTGAGCGGGAAGCGGACGAGCTCCCCCCCCACTGCCCCACCGATTGTGCCATCGAACTAATACCGGGGCAAGAACTGCCTAAAGCTAAACTGTACTCGATGGGTTGGGCGGAGAAGGCAGAACTAAAAAAGTTCATAGACAAAAACTTAAAGCGAGGTTTCATCCGGCCCGCCACAGCCCCCCACGCAGCCCCCGTGTTGTTTCAAAAGAAGGATGGAATTTTGAGACTTTGCACAGATTTTCGCGGGATAAACGGGATTTCAATGTCCAACGCCTACCCGATCCCGCTGATAAAAGACTTATTAAGCACGGTGGCAGAGGGCAAGGTGTTTACAAAGCTTGATTTGCGCGACGCGTACTTCCGTGTCCGAATAAAAGAGGGGGACGAGTGGAAGACGGCGTTTAACACGCCGATGGGACAATTCGAGTATTTGGTTATGCCATTCGGGCTGCAAGGAGCGCCGGGAGTGTTCATGAACTTTATTAATGAGGTCCTCCGGGAATACTTGTACAAGGGGGTGGTGGTGTACCTGGATGACATCATTATTTACTCGAAGGACCTAGAGTCACATGTACCCTTGGTCAGGAAAGTTTTGTCCACCCTGTATCAGAACAAATTGTATGCCAAACTGTCAAAGTGTGAATTCCATAAGACGGAACTAGACTATCTAGGGTTCAGAGTGTCGGGGGAGGGACTAGCGATGGACCCCGCGAAAATACAAGCGGTGCTAGATTGGGAACCGCCCCGAACCCGACGGCAGCTACAATCATTCCTCGGGTTCGCAAATTTTTACCGCGGGTTCATCAAGGGGTTCGCACAAGTCATGTTACCCCTCACTGAGCTCCTCAAGACCAAGGGGAAAGGGGAGGAAGCAAAAAAGCCCGGGGCGCGCCTCGCCTGGTCGCCTGAGTGTCAGCGCGCCTTCGACAAACTGAAACGACTGTTCACAAGCGAACCAGTGTTGGCCCACCCCAATGAGTTAAAGCCATTCGTGGTGCAATGCAACGCTTCCGACGTCGCAGTGGGGGCAATATTAATGCAAAGAGACGAGGGGGGGAGCTCCGGCCATGCGCCTACATCTCCCACAAATTCTCAAACGAGCAAAGGAATTGGTTGGTGTGGGACAAAGAGGCTTTTGCAGTCACGTTCGCTCTTAAAACCTGGCGGTCGTGGCTAGAGGGGGCCCGAGTCCCGTTCGAAATCTGGACGGACCACAAAAACTTGGAGGCGCTAACCGGCCGCCGCAAACTAACGGCCAAGCAAATTAGATGGGCCGGGTTCTTTGCAAAGTTTGACTTTGTGCTGAAGCACATCCCCGGCACCAAGAACTTTCTCGCAGATGCACTCTCACGCATGCCCCAACACGATAGCCAAAGAGAAGAGGTGATAGAATCCCTGATTCCACCCACCCAGGTAGCGGGGGGGGGGGTCACCACCAGATCAGGGAAAACGACCGGGGCCCCGGAGCTAAAAGGAAAGGAGCGCTTCGTGGCTGAGACGGAAGCGGAGAGAGGGGATCGGCCCGAAGGAGTAGAGAAGGGGGAAGGAGGGCTCTGGTATCACAACGGAAAGATCTATGTGCCCAAAGCCCTACGCAAAGAAGTGCTGGAAAACTGCCACTCAGGCCGGCTAGCGGGGCACTTTGGCTATGTAAAGTCCCTGAACTTAATCACCAGACAATTCTGGTGCCCCCAAATGAAAAGGGATGTGTCAGAATTTGTAAGCTCATGCCCGACATGCATCATGGCCAAACGAAGGGGGGGGGGAAACCACCGGGTCACCTAATTCCCTTGCCAACGGCGACCCGGCCATGGGTGGTGGTCTCGATGGACTTTATAGTCAAGCTACCCCCCTCGCAGGGGAAAACGGTGATACTGGTGGTGGTCGACACTTTTTCCAAACAGGCCCACTTCATCCCATGCAAACAACTCCCCACCGCCAAGAAACTGGCGCACCTCTTCTTCAATCACGTGGTACACCTCCACTCATTCCCAGATAAGATCATTAGCGACCGCGGGCCGCAGTTCGTTGCCAACTTCTGGCGGGAGTTTTGCAAAATTGCAGGGATAGAACAGGGACTCAGCTCCGCCTACCACCCGCAGACGGACGGACAGACAGAGAAGGTGAACGGGCTTCTCGAACAGTACCTTAGATGCTACATCAACTTCCAGCAATCAAACTGGGTGGAACTGTTAGCATTTGCAGAGTATGGCTATAACAACAGTCTGCACAGTTCCACAAAAACCCCTCCCTTCCAGATAGTAAACGGCTATGAAGGCAAGCCCTTTCCCCACCTCCCTCTACCGGCAGGGGAGCCCAAGCCAACCTCCTGTCAACAATGGTGGGAGGGAGTTCGGCGGGGATGGGAAGTGATACAAGAAAACCTGGAAAAGGCCAAGGAGGAATACAAACGACAGTTTGACAAAAAGCACTCCCCCCAGTGGGAATTTAAGATTGGGGAGAGGGTCTTTCTGTCAACCAAGAACCTCCCCCTACCGCAAGCTTGCCGCAAATTGGCCTGATTAACTTGACGTGCGGCCACCTAGCCATCTTGTGGATATTATGACTTACAGTATTTTAGCACCCATTTTATATATTTTATCTATTTTAAATAATTTATTATGTAATTGATTGTATTTGAGACTGTTTGCATTGTTTTATTGAATCATGGAATTCCATGTCTGTGAGCCGCCCTGAGCCCGCCTTTGGCGGGGGAGGGCGGGATATAAAAATATTATTATTATTATTATTATTATTATTAGTAGTAGTAGTAGTAGTAGTAGTATTTGGGTCCCTTCACCATAAAAAGGGTAATCAACAGCGTGACAGTGGAACTGGAACTGCCAAAACTGTTAAGTAAGATCCACCCTGTTTTTCATTGCAGCCTTCTTCGCAAAGATCCTGGGGCTACATCCTGGCACCCTCGCCCTCCTGAGCCACCTCCTACACGAGTGAAGGGCCAGAGCCACCATGAGGTCCAGGAGATCCTGGACTCCAGGGTTCAGCGGGGGGTTCTGTACTATCTGATTCGCTGGAAATACTTCCCCCCGAGCTGCGACGAATGGATCAAGGCTAGCGATGTATCTGCCCCGCAACTGCTTAAGAAATTCCACCTACTGTACCCACACAAGCCCAGGGCGAAAGCTTGGGGGGGGCAGTATGTCAGAACTTGTAACTTTCCTGTAGGCTATTAGCTTAAGCGACTCCATATTGAAATCAAACACTAACCCAGGCAGCTTTGCCCAAGTAACTAACCAGCCTACATGTTGTGTATGCCTGTGCATTTCAAACAAACTGTGATCACTGAAGTGTGACAGATAGCCCAGGGTCAACATCTGCAGATGGTCTTTGAAGCCAGGCCGGCCCGCACTTTCCCAGCAGGATTCCATCCTCCCTGCCTGATAACAAACCCTGAGAAACAGACTGCTGTCTCCCCCCGTGTGAACGATCGTTTTATTGTTGCCAACAGAATCGCATAAAGTGTATCCAAATGCTAGCTTTCGTTATCAGTGTTATTCTGTACCTCAAGCTCTGAGGTTCTCAATAAATGCCTATACTTGCAACTAGGTCTTGGGCTCTACTTGAAGTTCTGCCAGTTCTGACAGAAAGTAGAGAAACAGGTACTTTTCTCCCTTTCTCACAATACAAGAACTCGTGGGCATTCGATGAAATTGCTGAGCAGACAGGTTAAAACGGATAAAAGGAAGTACTTCTTCACCCAAAGGGTGATTAACATGTGGAATTCACTGCTACAGGAGGTGATGGCAGCCACAAGCATGGCCACCTTCAAGAGGGGTTTAGATAAAAATATGGAGCAGAGGTCCATCAGTGGCTATTAGCCACAGTGTGTGTGTGTGTGTGTGTATATATATATATATATATATATATATAAATTTTGCCACTGTGTGACACAGAGTGTTTGACTGGATGGGCCATTGGCCTGATCCAACATGGCTTCTCTTATGTTCTTAGAATAATTTTTGTATTGACATACTCAAAATAGGGATATTGGCTGTCTATCTCATTGCATATACTTTACCCATTTTCACTATATTTTATTGTATTCTTTTTTTCCTATGGCAAACTAGAATGATATTTACAAGTTAAAAGGTAAATTAGGTGGACAAGTACATCACTATCAAATGTATTTCTCTTTTAGCTGTATCGACACACTCAAACAGGGTATTGGTTGTTTATCCCATTACATATATTGAACCCATCTCACACTATATTTTAATGTATTTTTCTCCTTATGACAAACTATATGCATGTTACATGTTAAAAGGTAAATTAGTTGGATGGGAAAACTTTTGAGATAGAAATTCCTTCCTTTTGGTCCAGGTTTATAACAATAGAATCATTTTTATTATTATTATTAACAGACACTCTCACATTTTGACATAGTACTGTTTTGTTGCTTTCACATGCTCATGCTACTCAGATCAAAGGATTGCTCAATTTGTTAATTTTACTATTCTGTCATTGGATCTTATATTTATATCATTTTACATTCTAAACCCCTGCTTACCAGATAATTTTACTATTCTGTCACTGGATCTTAAATCTGTACCATTTTGCATTCTGAGCCACTGCCTACCAGCTATGTGTGGTTCTGCTCACTGTGCCAGATTCCTCATCTGATGAAGTGTATTTAGAGCACAGGAAAGCTTATGTTCTGAATAAAACTAAGCTGGTCTTAAAGGTGCAATTGACTCTTATTTTGTTCTACTTCTTCAGACCAACATGGCTGCCTACTTGGATCTATGTTTTATTATTGGTTATTGAAGTAATATATTTTGGAGAAGGTATTATTACTATGAGCAGGGGTCATTTTGTAGAAAAATAGGTGGTGGAGCTCATTCAGCATTGTTATGCAGCTGCACTACTATTCAATGAACATGGTGGGAAGGAGGAGGTGGAACTCTCAGAAAGGTTCAGGAACTGTGCTCCTGTGAGCTCTTGCTGAATCCGAGGCCTGACTATGAGCCACCTAAAGTAGTTCTTGAAAAGTGCCAGTATAAACCTGTACATAAACTAATGAATACCTTTGTATTTCAAGGTGAAACTCCTTCTGGAAACTTTGGACTTCCCTCTAAAATAATTTGCTCTTTGTTAAGGGAACAGGGTCTGACCTATTCCTGCATGATCATAGATGGGCATTTGTCAGCATTTTGTAGAGCTGAGCTCTTTTGCAACTGCCATTGGAAGAAAAAGTCTTTTTCCACCTGTCACTTTCTTGATGTGCCTGTTCTTCTGTTGCTGAAGGTAGGGTGAAAAAGAACTAAATGTTATAAGAAGAAACTGCAGTTGACAGATATGTGAACTTTTGAAGAGAACTTTTCAAAATTAAATTTGGACATAGACATCTTTACACTTTCCAGTACCAGAAACAGAGTGTACTTATATTGGTAATATTATCCCCCCCCCCTCCAATCAATATAAAAGAAGATTGACTCTTTCTGGGTAATTCTACCACACTCTAAACTGGTGAGAGAACTCAAACTGTATGTGTTATCAGCTGTATAGTACAGGGAGAAAAGTTATTTTTTCCAGCCGTGATAATGGCCCCCCACTATTTGCAGTTGTCTCCTGTATTTTGTTTATGGTGTTAAGACAAGGTTGATACAGCCTGCTTTGCTAGTGTCCATCATGAGGACATAGAAAAAGAATTCCTCAAACAGCACATTAGGCCCATGGTTAGCATATTACTAGTCTCTTGTGTTAAAGCCTGTAAAAAATGGAAGAAATGTTCCTGAAATTACTATGCTAATAGTATAGATATCTATATCTGTCACTAATTTGTGTAGTCCCAGCTATAAGAAGAAAAAGGACTTTTCTTATATCTCCTTTGTTCATTTCTTAAAGTAGCTGAACTTTTTTTTTGAGAGTGGATACATTTTTACATACTTGGGATTGACACAGTAGTGTTAAGTGAGATCTATTGATGAAAAATATAGTTTAGAGAGATATACAGTGTAATTTTAATTAGATTTATGCTCTTCTGATTTTACCTTCATTGACTTCAATGGACTTAGAAAGGTATATCTCTGCTTAGAGTTGCAATGCCAGTTATTAGTCTTTTGTTGTAGCTGGCCTATATATAGATAGATTTTCAGAGCAATAAACCTTTAACCTTGATCTTGGATTCTGTGCCCACTATACATATATATATATTCCGTCCCCTTCATATATATATATTCCGTCCCCTTCATTCACATATGGATGAATGACTTTAATATGGCATTAAAGTTCACTTACTTCAATTGATTCATGATACTTTAACGTGTCTCATAGCTAATTTAAAATGCAGTTCTAAAGAAGTATCATAACAAAGGCGAAATAGTTTCCATAACCAACTCTTCCACCCCTCAAGAAAGTATTTCTTATCATTTATTTATCTAATTTATACCCCACCCTGCACCCAAAATGGGCTCAGGGTGGCTTACAGTCCATTACACATGCACATTTTACTGGCGATTTTCAAAGCAATAGGCCTTTAATCTTGACTTTGTATTCTGTGCCTACCTGATGCAAAATGGTTTATCATTTGGTGTTTTTATTCCAAAGCTACAATTTAAAAAATCCCACACTTTTTTCAATCAAAGTCTTCTGATGTGTGGATGGTAGAGTCCAAAGTTTTTTGTTTTTTTTAATTACACAAATGCCTATCACAACTGTGCAATAGCATCTAGCAAGCACCTTCCATTTAAATCCTCATGGTTCAGGTTTTGCGCATGCATTTTAGCATTCTTTTGTTGAATGAAAGGGAGCAGAAAGGAACACAAGCAAGGGGGGGGGGGGGGGGACGACCCACTGTTGAAACTGATTGACTTTCTGAAACCAACAAGCAACTGCAAAACCCCATTTCCCATATTGCCAAGCACTAGGGGATTCTGTGCTGTGTTATTGGCCACTGTGAAAAATAAGAGTCACAAAATCTCACAATAAAGGGCAATAGGTTAGGGTACAGAATGCATGGTACAACCCACTGACACCGGCATTGCAAGCTGTTATCATTGACGACATATGTTTATGTGTGCATGCACCTGTGGAAAGTTGGCTGCAACTCCATCATGCTTTGCACAGGGCTGCAATTTGCATGGGGTAGGAGTCCTCTGACACAAGCTCTGGAGAGCTTTTTTTAGTCTTGTGCCAATAAATTGGAAAAAAAAATTCCCTGTCCTTCCTTGCAAATTTGCATGGTTTCCTTTTTGTGATTCCCTAAGTTGACCCCTCACACTGGTTGTGATCTTGGCAGTTTTTTATAGCCTGACCTGTGTGGAATGCACTCTTCCTTGAAATGGATAAATCCTAAGTCATAATGCCCCTGTATAAATCGATGGTGCGGTCTCATTTGTAATACTGTGTACAGTTCTGGTCACCGCACCTCAAAAATGATATTATAGTATTGGAAAAAGTCCAGAAAAGGGCAACTAGAATGATTAAAGGGTTGGAACACTTTCCCTATGAAGAAAAGTTGAAACGCTTGGGGCGTTTTAGCTTGGAGAAATGTCGACTGCGGGGTGATATGAAAGAGGTTTACAAGACTATGCAAGGGATGAAGAAAGCAGAGAAAGAAGTACTTTTCTCCCTTTCTCACAATACAAGAACTTGTGGGCATTTGATGAAATTGCTGAGCAGTCGGGTTAAAATGGATAAAAGGAAGTGCTTCTTCACCCAAAGGGTGATTAACATGTGGAATTCACTGCCACAGGAGGTGGTGGCGGCTACAAGCATAGCCAGCTTCAAGAGGGTGTTAGATAAAAATATGGAACAGAGGTCCATCAGTGGCTATTAGCCACAGTGTGTGTGTGTGTATAAATTTTTTGGCCACTGTGTGACAGAGTGTTGGACTGGATGGGCCATTGGCCTGATCCAACATGAAGAAGAAGATATTGGATTTATATCCCGCCCTCCACTCCGAAGAGTCTCAGAGCGGCTCACAATCTCCTTTACCTTCCTCCCCCACAACAGACACCCTGTGAGGTGGATGGGGCTGGAGAGGGCTCTCACAGCAGCTGCCCTTCAAGGACAACCTCTGCCAGGGCTATGGCTGACCCAAGGCCATTCCAGCAGCTGCAAGTGGAGGAGTGGGGAATCAAACCCGGTTCTCCCAGATAAGAGTCTGCACACTTAACCACTACACCAAACATGGCTTCTCTTATGTTCTTAAGTGATTCTTGAGTTTGGTGATTCACACAAGTTCCATGTGGCTCAGCTGCATTTTAATGTTAGGTTTCCAGAGATTACCAAAATTGTTCCTTTTCCAACTTTGTTCCCTAAAACGTTAAAGGGAAAAATGTTTTTAAAGCTTTAGGCTTCCCATCCCAGTCTTTCTCTCTGTTTACATCTCATGTCAATTTCATTCCTTGCTGATGATTTCTCCCCCCCATTAATTTGATTTGCATGCAGTGCTGAAATCCTTTTTTTCTTTTTTTGCACTGGGGACACTGCTGTTTGCCTCCTCTCCATCAGTATCAGCAGGGAACTAAACCTTGTTCAGCTCCTTTTAAACTCCCCCCTGTTGTTTTAATTTTAAAAAATTCAGTGATCTGAGACTATCAGTAGTCTCATATTGTTAGATGTATGCTGCTTGTAAAATAAATAAAAAAATAAAAATGAGGGAGAAATGTAGCTTGTACACTGATGAAGGTGGGGATGGCAGAATGTGTAGAGTGGGCAGAATGACCTCTACGTGGACAGGAAGTTGGGGGCAAAAGGTTGGGGAAGATCTGGGGGAATCTGTACGCTTTTGAATTCCTTTTGACTTTGAAATTAAACAAGGGCAAAATCATCACAAAAGCACTCTCAGGAAACCCAGGGAAACAGTGACCAGAATGTGAACTGAGTGCTGAAGGGAGGAAAATCAGAACAAAGAAAACCCAATGGACATGCACAGTGAAAATGAGGGGTTAACATCTGGGTCAACAAGAAGGCTAAAGTTGAGTATTAGGAAACTCTGACCTGTTCATCTCTTTAGAGAAGCCTCTTGTAGGACATAGCTATACCTCTTGTTAGGGAGAAAGAAGATTAAAGGGAAAACAGTGTCATTAAGGCATGGCTGGGTTGTATCACTTTGCTATAAATGTGAGAGAAGTGTTCTCTAGTGCAGCAAGGGATCTATATTCTTGGTGTCCTGAGCCATTGCCTTACATGGTGGCTCAAAAGCCTGAACTGTGAGTAATTTCAAATATTTGACTGGTGCAGAATGAGGCAGGGACTTGATGGTATGCTGTTTAAGAGACACAAGTTTAACAAGATCAATATATTTCTAAAAAAGACCCACCAGTTTATTATCTATCTATTTGAAATGAAAGGAACAAATCTGTGGGTGAATGAGATAGTGATGTGTTTTGTCATACTGTGACTTTTCTATAGCAGAAGAACAGCTAGGATAATTGAACAGCAACACAGATACAGTAGCTGCTTGATTATGAAAGATCAAAAAAAAAAATCAAGCACGTTCTCTAGTCTCCGCAGGAACAAGCAAACAAAAAAGTGGTTGCAGGCATGATGCATTTCCTGCATCTCAGAATCTCATTTTCTTCTGCAGGACCATTAGCATAGTTAAGGGGGAAGGTCCTTTACATGCTGTTAGCCGCCTTTATGCTGTTAGCCGCCTTGAGTCTGTAAATGTAATGTAAATAAATAAATGCTAAATGGCTTTCTTCTATGATAATGGAAAGGCCTTACTTATGCAGGCTCTCAGAGGTTTATTAGATGGAAATGTCCAGTAGATTCGACAGACCATAGTGTCATCCAAGAGTATCTAGGCTGAAACAATTTAAAGTGTCAAAGTTATTGGTGTACATATCTAACTGCCTAATTATAAGATGCTTATTTTCTTTTAGGGTGTAAACATCGTTTGCCTGAACTTCTGTCATCTTTAAGAAGTATTAAATATATTCAAGGAAAACAGTTGTATTTTCAGAGACTGTCACCAGAGGGCATTTATGTACCAACTGAAGACATCTTTTTCCTCAGCTATTAGAAGAAACACATTTAGCTGTACCTTATCGATATTTAAAACCCATGGTGATGTTTTTTAAAGCAATTATAAAGTAAGAGATATTAGAGATGCAAATATATTTAGAAATCACCATAAAGCTGATTCATGGCCTTCATGATTGAAACTATCATAAATAAACTGATAACAACTTTGAAAGCAAAGTAAATATTTGCATGCCCAATTTGTTCAGAATAAACTTTATTTCATCTTCTGACTTTGAAGAGGGCTTCCCACATAATCAGAAAAGCAGTAAAAACGGTGAAGGCTTTGACAAATCTATCAGAAATCCAAGCATGAGACTTTTCAAGAAAATAAGGATATGGGAATTTATTCTTCATATGCATGGCAAACATACATAGATTGCCAGGCCCTCAAGGCAAAGACCTGTATTTTTTCCATATGTAATGCACTGCATTATTGGACAATTAAAAAGCTGATGATTGAGTCAGGTATATTATCTTAGCAATTCTGTGAGGTCAGACTGTATTGTTAACCCCATATTGCAGATGGGGAACTGAGACTGAGTGCCCAGGGGTGGATCCTGAGCAAAAGTTGAGGGATGGGGGCCTAGAACCATTGCTATCTGCTCTGAGAAACACCGCCCCCCCCCCCAGCACCAAGCATGAGATGGAAGGGGAGAGAGAAAGAATGATATATACAGAGAGAAGAAATGTGAACAGATTTAGTTACACATGTGGTTGGGAACCAAAACCATCATGGAAAGAGAGTTTGTACAGGGATTTGAAGGAAGATAGAGGTGGCATCATAGACCCAGTGTGCCCAGGTGTGAAACCTCACTCTGCATTGGAAACTCACACTCTCAGCTTAACCTACCTCACAGAGCTGTTGTGAGTATAACATGAAGGAGAACAATGTAAACTACTTTGGCCGAGTAGAAATGAAATAAATACATAAATGTAGGTATCCAGGGAAGGACCTCCAAATAGAAGAGACAGAGAACAGTGGTCAGAGAAGAGATCAGGAGACCCTTGGCAGCAGAAGAATGGAGACATGGAGGAACTTATGAAACATATTGTACTGCAAAAGGATGCATAACAGAAATGTTTTGAGCCTGGGGGGAAAGGTTGTGTTATGGCATAAATAAATACCGTAAATGCATTGAGGGAAAATATCCTATTTTCATGGGAAAGAAAACTATTTCCATACCAGTCAGTCTTCTTAAAAATGCTTAGGAGAAACATTTTATTCAAAATGAGTGGAAGTTTGAGTAATTGTAATTGCAGCAGTTTAGATGTCAAGAAAGGGAGCTTACCATCAGAAGTGTGGGTGAGGTAAAAGGAGACAACATTTAGTCTAGAATCAACAGGTAGGCATCCAAATTTATGTTTTTGGATTGTAAAATAAAAGATATTCCAGGCACCCAATGAAAAGTAGACTGGACCTTCACTGAACTTTACCCTTCATTCATTCATTTAATTGGGGCTTTTAAATAATCTTGCTATACTCCCCAATGGGACCCAAAATGACTTACAAAAAACATTAGTGTAACTAATTTAAATAAACAAAATACAACGTAAACAAACAGAAAATAGAAAAAGGCACACTAAAAATTCTTAGCCAGGATTCACTGGGGCAGTCCATCAAGGCCAAAAGCTGTGAGCCAAGGGTAGGAGGCAAAGGTCAAGAGTCCTTTGACTCCTGTCCTTTGGCTTATACCACAACACTCATGCCTTGGGCCACACTCAATATTTATGTACTTATAACAAGAAGGAAGAAAATCTTGGTCTAGATATGACACAGCTGGCAGCTGTTTTCCCACAATTCCCTTCGGTTGACCATCATCTACATTTCTTTGTACTGTCATTTTAATCCTAGCTTTCTTCCAAAACTCACAGGGCAGCATCTCTTTTTCTCCCCTCCATTTATTCATTGAAATGAAGTGAGATGGTCAAAGCCAGAGGTATCAAACTTATTTGTTCTGAGGGCTGAATCTAACATAAATGCCATTTTGTTGGGTAGAGCTATGTGTGCCATGAAATGTAATGCTAGGCACCAGAAGTATACATTTTATAAAGGATGCAGGCAAACCCAATGAATACTATTTTCATGCAAAATGTAAACAAATGCAATTGATCCCTAGAAGTAAAAGCAAAACCCTCAATAAATGTATTTAATCATGTGCAAGATTAGTACTGATTTTGCACTAGGGCTTGTTCCAGATGGAGAGCCTTTTTGCCCCCAGTGCTTATCTCCATTTTTGTACAAGCTGCCATGGAGCTGCGATTTGGTGCACTGTTCTCCTGCAGGATGCAGAAACCACTTGTAAGAGGATCTTGCTTGCTGTGGGAAAGCAGCATGCCAACTTGCAGCTCCGTAGCAGCTTGTTAGAAAATGGAGAGAAGCATCAGGAGCAAAAGGGCTCCCCACCCGGAACAAGCCTAGTGCGAAATCAATCTAGGTTTTTTCCAGGCTGTAACAGAACAGATCTGTTTTGACTCGCAGACCCTGCTCTTCCCACACCTCCTTGTTATTGCCAACTACTGGAGGTGATTACTTCTTCCTTCCACTAGGGTATCTTCCTGCCATCATCTGCCCTTTTTTTTGGGACAGGACTCCTAGCTCTCCTTCCCAACCTCTATGTCCTCAGTTACCTAGAGCTTGGTTGCCATGAGAACCGATTACAACTTTGATGCTCCCCTGGAAAAACAGCCACATGCACACAGACTGCTTTCCTCCTGACCTGCCCCCCCTTTTGCACTAGTGTGTCCAAGATGGTGGGGGATCTAGGTAGTACAGAGACTGAGAACCAACTTCCAAACTCAGAAAAGGATTTATTGAAGAGAAACTGTTCACAAGCATCCTTAAGTACAGGACCAGATCAGGAAATGGATTTCAAAAGAAAATTGGTCATAAACACAATTCCCCTGTTCTAGACATATCCTAACTGATGTTAAAATAGGGCAGACACTAATTGCCCCCCCATTCGGAATAAAGAGACTGACAACAATGTGGAATAAAGGGCCACTTTATTTAAAATAACGGCAATGGGAATAAACATGGGGCCAGGTTGAGCCAGGGGTCAAAACGCAGACCACCCCCCCCCCCCCAACCTGAGACTGGGCGAGCCACAGGCCCCGGGAGTGAGCTGACCCAACGGCTCAAACCCGGCCGGCCAGGCACTAGATCCAGCTCACTGAGGTCCACCCTCCCCCGTGCCGTGCAGCCTGGGCTGTGGACCACTCCCTAGAGACTGGATCACCAGGCTCCCTGGAGCCAACCTTGAGCCGTGCAGCTTAGGTCCCCCAGGGGCGCCTTGCACCCCCAAAGGTGCATTGCCATGTGAGCTCACCAAATGCCCCCAAAAGAACATGTTCCCAACGGTAAAACCGCCAAGGACAGCGCCAAGCCTCTGCTTAGGCCACTGACCCCCCACCAGAGAGAACATGTTCCAGCCCATGCCTCAAGTCAGCCAAAAAGGCCTCGTTGCCCTTTATCGATAAATGAACGCCATCAGGCCTGTACCACTCACTACGTTTGGCCTTGATGGTTGGGTGGGGCATGTAAACTCCGAGCCCGGCCTCCATATATAAACACAAGGCTCTATTGGCCTTCCTTCTGGCCCGCTCCAAGCCCTCCGGGTCCCAAGCTGCCCACCACACCCGGCGTGGCAGCATGGCCGACCACAGGACGAGGACGCCCGGCCATCTTCGTTTAATCAAGGTGATGTCATCCCGGGCCTGAATAGATAGGGCCCTACCCTTCATTAGGCCCAAATCATTCTCCCCCAGGTGAATCACCAAGATGTGCGGTGGCGGGCCCCTCCTCTCTCTAAAGAGAAGCGAGAGGAGTCCTGCCCACTTCATGCCATGCCATCCCTGCCACTCAATTGTGGCCTGCTCGCTCAGGCCCAACTGAGATCCTCCCGGCATCCGACGTGCCTGATGCGCCGCCCAAAAGATGATACTGTGGCCGCAAATAAGGATCCTCCTTCTATGCGAGCCAGCCACAGCACCTAAGAAAGAAATAAATTCAAAACAGTTAACACCGTGAACATAACCAAATGTGGAAAAAACATCCCTAAACGATCTCAAGGAAGCAGAGGCCTGATATAGGACTTGAAAGCCCGGGATTTCCACCAACCCACCCGACGTATGACATCACCTTCATAGCCCATAGCCGCAGCAGTAGATGCTGCGCCTATGCGAAAGGAGTGAGTGCCAAACCTCAAGCCGCCAAGTCCCAACTTTTCCAGTGCCCGAGAGGTAATGGCCCAAAACTGAAACTTGGAAAGCGGGGAGGAGTCTTCATGGCGAAATAACAGGCCCTGATCCGTCCCACGTACTTCCAAATAACGTGCCAACGCTAGGACAGGGCACAATTCCTCCTCAGGACACGGGCCCAGCGAAATCACACAACCTTTTTGTGCTTGATCGGTCTTGGACCGCCGGACACGAATGAGCGCCTGCCCCCTTTCCAGAGTAACATCATCCACCCTCAGGGCCCTATCAGAGCTGTCAGTCCGCGAACCTGCAACCAGCTCAGACACCCACAACGCCCCGAAAAAAGCCGTCAACGCCGCGACATGAAATAATACCCTCTCGTAAATGGATGCACATACCGACACCCAGGTGGAGTGAAGTCCCCGTAAAATGGATGGCGAAATTGGAAGCCTGCCATCAACTTGGCGACCTACCTCCCGAGACCACCCTTCCAGCATTTTGTGAATCCAAAAATCGTTGGTGCCATCCGTACACCTACGGGACTTGCTAATAAAAGCCAACCCCGCGAGCTGGCCCCTAATGGACCTCACGGAAAGACCGCGATCCTTCTGCCAGACGCAGAACTGCAGCAAATGCGCAACCGGGACCGGCCATGTTTTATCGAGGCCGGCACCTACTCTAAACAACGCAAACTGCTTTGCCGCCCGATCATACGACCTCCTCGTACTGGCTGCAATTGCAAGATGGATGGCCCGGCTCACTTCCTCCTTCCAATTCGCCACAGCTCTGCCGGCATGGGCACTGGACAGCTGTCGGCCTCCGGGGCGAGCTGACGAAAGCGCTCCATCTGTTGGCGAGACAGAGCGTCCGCCACCCCGTTACTAGAGCCCGGTATGTGCCTGGCAGCAAACAACACATTCAATTGCAGGCAACGTAATGTAAAACGCCTAACCAAACACATAACTGGAGGGGACCTGGAAGTGAGATTATTGACAACATGGACAACCGCCATGTTGTCGCACCAGAAATGCACTGTGTGGTTGGCCAAAGAGCTCCCCCAAATAAAAACTGCAACCACAATAGGGAAGAACTCTAAAAATGCCAAGTTGCGAATCAAATCAGAGTTCCGCCACTCAGCAGGCCAAGGCTCAGCGCACCAGTGTCCCCGAAAATAAACCCCAAAGCCAGTGGTGCCCGCAGCATCAGAGACAATCTGCAATTCAGCTTCCAAAAGCATCGCCTCCCTCCAAAAGGAAGTCCCATTGAAGTGCTGAAGAAAATTCTCCCAAACTTCAAGGTCATCCCGCATGCTCCTGGTCACCCGAGTAACTTGATGAGGCAAACGCAACGCCGTCATCCCGTCACAAAATTGCCTTAAAAACGCCCTGCCGGGCGCCACCACCTTACATGCAAAATTCAGGTGGCCAACTAGCTGCTGGAGCTCCAGAAGCGAAACCTTCTTCCTTCCTTTCGTTGCTGCCACCTTTTCCCGCAGGCTGCGCAACTTATCCTCCGGCAACCTAGAAGACTGCTGTAAGGTATCAAGCTCGATACCTAAAAAAGTCAACAAGGTCGAGGGGCCCTCAGTCTTTTCCGCTGCCAACGGTACACCCAGCTCAGCGGCCAGCCTCTCAAAAGACCTGAGTAGATAAGCGCATTGACCAGAACCCGCGGGGCCAGCAAACAGGGAGTCATCAAGGTAATGCGCCATATCGCGGATACCTGTCCTGTACTGCAATGCCCACTCCAAAAAAGAACTAAAATGCTCAAAGGCCGAACAAGACACAGAGCACCCCATAGGGAGGGCCCGGTCCATATAAAAACTGCCTTCGAAACAAAAACCCAACAACTCAAAGTCCTCCGGGTGCACGGGCAGCAATCTAAAGGCTGACTTAATGTCGCATTTAGCGAGCTCCGCCCCTATCCCGCAATGACGAACTATGCGCACAGCCCGGTCAAAAGAGGTGTACCTTACCGAGCACAACTCGTCAGGAATGGCATCATTAACTGACTGTCCCCTAGGGTATGACAAATGATGGATTAGGCGGTACTCCCCCCTGGCCTTTTTAGGTACCACCCCCAGCAGGGAGACCCTCAAATTAGGCACAGGTGGTTCCGCAAAGGGCCCCAGGACGCGGCCTTCCGCACACTCCTTCCTAATTTTTTCGTGCACCACGTGCTCTAGCCCCCTCATGGACTTCAAGTTAGAACACAAAAGGGGGGCTCGTGGACCTTGATAAGGTATCCGGAACCCAAACATAAAACCTTGCAACAGATAATGCCTATCCTCCAAACTAGGATAACTTAGTAACAACCTATTGAGGACCGGTATTCTGATGGGGCTGGGGCCCTTTTCCAGGTGGCAGATTGGGACCTCCAGGCCTCTTGAAGCCCCTTCTTGGCTTCGACCGACCACATGCCGTGAAAGCATGCGGCCCCCCATACACTGGACATTCGTGCCTGTATCGACAGTCCTTCCTGGTATACGCCCCTTGGGAGGTAAACTCCCAACAGAGCAGCCGGGGTTGAACTGGCTGCCCCGCGGGGGCGCGGGGAACAGGAGGATGATTGGTCCTCTGGACAATGTGACCACTATCCGATCTGTCGCCAGTATTAGGCTTCGCGGGAGCCATCAGCTGTAACCAGAGCTGTTGGCTGATCTGATCCCACGGCAGCCCGGGATTAACTGCCGCCCTCATGCGGAACGCCTCATCATATTGAAGCCACGCTCCGCCCACAAAGTCACTATAAGCGCGATAAATGATATCGCAGTATTGAAAGAGTGGGGCCGCCCTCCAAGGTTGAGCCCTGGCAATTACCCCCACATAGATTAAGAAACCTGGTAACCAGTTCGACCAGGACCTGTCCACCTTCCTTCTCTTAAGCTTCTCCTTGTCCTTCTCATCCATCTCCTCTTTCGGCTTTTTCTCAAGCTCCCGATATAACAAGCTGAATACGTCAACGTATTCTCCCTTCAAAATCTTTTCCCTAGTTGCAGCCGTAAGGTGGTCGCCTAAAGGCATAGCCGAATCACCATAGGGTATAGCGTGGAAAGGAATTGACGCGTATGAAAAGGAAGGTTGCGTTGGAAACCCAAGTCCACCCAACTGCTGTGTGGACCAAGTAGAAGATGACGGAGGAGCTAACTGACCACCCCAAGGAAGAACACCCCCAGCCACCTGGTTTGACAAAGGACCAACTCCGCCAGGAGGCACCACTGTAAGCGGCAAAGATGACCAAGCAGACCCTGTACCTGCTTGCCCTGTCGGGGGAGCCGAAAAAGACGACCACCCCAACTGAGACTGTTGGCTCGAGGAGGGTCCTCCAGCTAAAAATGGAAAGCCCAGCCCTTGCAAAGGTATCGATGTACCCGCCCCAGGCCCAATGACTGGGCCCCATGGCCCCCAAGGCCAACCAGATCCACGAGACTGAGGCGGCCACCTACCTTCCTGCTCCAGCGGAACCACTGCCACGTCTGCTGGCTCCTGCCCCTGCTCATCCTCTGGAGCGCCCTGATCCGGCAAATCACCACCATTGCCACCCTGCAAGGCAGATAAGCGAGCGAGAACCTCTCTCTGAAATGCGATGGTTGCCGCCCTGCCGCTTCCCGTAAGACCCGAAACACGCCGTGAAGGGCCGGCCACGCCTCTTTCCCCTTCTAAAGCAGCCAAACTGTCAAGGATCGCAAGGCGAGTGGCACCATCATCCCAGTCCTCGGCCGGGGGTACCCCAGGACAGGGCCGCTTAGTTGGTTTTTTGGCAGGCTGCTTGCCCTTTGAAGGGCCCTGGCCCTTTTTAGGACCCATAGCGTCCAATCTGATCAGTGACACAACTGAGACCAGAGGTCCACTGTGAACAAGCCCCTTTGGGTAAGGCCCTAATGTACAATAAGCCCCACCTGATTGACAGTACAAGGGAGGAAGGCTTAATCCCGAACCTGCCTGGAGGCACTCGACTGTTTCTTCCCCACTCTACAGGCCAGCCACACAAGCACAAGGCCTATACTGGAATGTAGGGGGACACTAAAAACAGCCCTGGTGCCTGGGCTATAACCAACCCCAAGCCAGCAACGCCTCCCACCAGAGCACACAGCACACACCACCACCTAATCAGGAAGGAGGGGGAGAAAGGTGAGCACAGGCTCAACAAGACCTTCCCTAACTCCCCAGCCTTGAAACCAATGCACAACTACCAAACGCAAAAAAGGTGGGAGGAGGTTAAACGCTCCCTCCAAGCTAGCCTCAGGGCAGGATTCCAAGCCCTAGCAACAGGTCTCGATGGGCCCCCTATCGCAATTTAGAAGAGCCAGCGCTGAGAAGAGAAAGGCAGAATTCAAAGCCCTAGCAACAGATCCCAAAGGGCCCCCTATCTTGCTCAAAAGGAACCAGCGCTGAGGAGAGAAACAGAATGGGCGGGAGAGAACCGCCGCAGCCGCGGCAGCTCCGCAGCGGGCCCTGGACGATCGGGCACTGGTCGCCCTCAAAAGCACTCCCCGTCACCGCCTTATTACCTAGAATGGGTGGGGGGGGGCGAGTGAGCCGAAAGACGCCGCAAACGCGGCAGTGCAAACCGTCCCTCCCGGGCCGTCGCTAAGGACGCACCCCCTCCTTACACAGCCCCCACCGCCCAGCAATAGGCCCCGCAAGGCAAATGAACCAAATACTCCCTGTAGGAGCCCGTTCCTTCCGTGGCTCCCTCGGACGCCCAGCAGAACACTTCGGTCAGCTGCTCACAAACGGCCCGTCCGACACAGCTCTAACGAGAAACCAAGGCCCAGCACAGCCACGCCTAATCGTGGCAACGCTGGAGTCCTTCCCGACAAGCCCTGATAATGACTGCACAGGGAGGAGCCGGGCCAGCCTACTTAAGGCTGCCACACCCCCCAGGCAGTCAGGGCAAACCAAGTCTCCCTCTCCATCAGGGGAGGCAAAGAACGGCACCCATCCTAAGGCGGCCGATTGGCCGCCCGGCTGGGTGGTGCCGAATAATCTTTAAAAGTTACAAGGTTCTTCTTTACAACCCATTACCTAGGAGACTGTTTAGTCAGAAAAAGATGGCTGCCTGCTTGCAGACCAGAGCACAGAGTCTTCCTCAGTCAAGAATCCCAAGGAAAAAGAATGCAACTCCCCTTGCATGGAATTTTTCTTAATCCTCTGTCTCCACCCACTTTACATCACTCCCTCCACTCCCTTGACCTGGTCCACCCAGATCACAGGTACATCCTGGGAGCTCTCCTGGAAGGCATTCTGGGAAATCTCCAGGAATCACCAGGAGACTTCCTAGCACTAAATTCCTTAGTTGGTTTTCCTATCAGGGCAATTAGCTTATGTATAAATGTAATCTAGCAGACCATTGAACTGGCTCCTTGCCACTTCCAAAGAGGAAAAAAACACACCTTTAATACTTGGGGGGGGGGTAGGGGGGCCATAAAGGAGGGGTATGTTATATTTGCATACAAATTAGTTACTTTTTATTCCTTTTATTCCTAAAAGTGCTACTTTTACTCCTATTTACTTCCTTGCAAGTGAATAGGATAGTTTTTCAGCCCCTCTCATATGCCCAGCCTCAGCAACCAAACACAGCTAAAATATGTCTCTCACTTTGTTTATTCTCTTTCCCCATCCAACGTCTGAGGATCTCAAGGAGGCACACCAGCCTTCCCCCTCCACTGCACCACCCTACCACCACCAACAACCCTGTGAGGTGGTCCGGGCTCAGTGACTGGCCTTGGGTGATCCAGAGGACAGGTTCTGGGCTCAGGAAGAGAGTAGGTTTAAACCTGGCTCTCCAAGATCTCTGCACTCTCAGTTCTTATGCCTCCTACATTTCCCACGGGTTGAGGGGAAGGCCTGATGGATAGGCTGTTTCCCAAACCTCCAAGGAGTGCTTTTTCCTTCATGGGCTAAGAACAGGTGTGTGGGAGAAGGGAAGTGCCATCCTCCATGCTCCTCCACACTCATTCTGCCTCCAGTTTCTACAGATATTTAGACATGTGGTGGTGACAGTGGTGCCCCATTGTTCTTCCATACCCTTCTGAGGCTGAGATGTCATTCCTTTCAGAGCAGCATGCACAAGACAGCCCAGTTGTCCCCTTCCCATTCACTTGGTGCCCCCCTCCTCTCTCCCCTGCTTCCCATGTACTTTCTTTGGCAAACTACCACTCCACACACCTGCCCCCACCAACCCCCCTCATGGTGGTTGTTTGGCACAGCCATGGCAGTACTGGCCCCTCAGCTCTGCTGCTTCATGTAATGGCGTTACCAATACTTGCAGAGCTGCAGCCGGAGGAGGCAAGGGGAAAAAATCCACCATGCTTACTTTTTCTCCATCTTTGCTACCACTCTAGGCTTCCCAACCCCCCCCCCCCCCCGCCCTGGCGGGAGACCCCCGAATTTGCAGCCTCCTCCCCCTGTCTCCAAAAATCCGGAAGCGGGGGGGGGGGGGACGGGACATGCGTGTAGGCATCATGCAGTTGTAGAGCTCCTGCAGGTTTAGAAACCTGAAAACTGATCCGTTTAAGGCTGTTCCTTTAAGGCTGCGCAGGAAACAGGAAGGGCTTCACTGGAAAGGGTCAGTAATAGTTTCCATAGATAAGGGCCCCTCCCTTTCTTTTGCTTTCGTTTTCACAGCAAGGAAAGTTCTGCAGGAAGAAGATCTAGTAAGGTAAGTATTTGTGTGTGTGAGAGAGAGGGAGGGGGCAGGGGATTCCATGGTTTGGAGGCCCTCTCCCTCCCCCCCCCCCGCTTTAGAAAGCATGTGGGGGGAAAATGTTTACTGGGCACTATTATTCCCTATGGAGAACGATTCCCATAGGGAATAATAGGGAATTGCTCCGTGGGTATTGGGGGCTCTGGGGGGTCTATTTTTTGAGGTAGAGGCACCAAATTTTTAGTATACCATCTAGTGCCTCTCCCCAAAATACCCCCCAAGTTTCAAAATGATTGGACCAGAGAGTCCAATTCTATGAGCCCCAAAATATGGTGCCCCTATCCTTAATTATTTCCTATGGAAGAAAGGCATTTAAAAAGGTGTGCTGCCCCTTTAAATGTGATGGCCAGAACTCCCTTGGAGTTCAATTATGCCTGTCACAACCTTGTTCCTGGCTCCACCCCTAAAGTCTCCTGGCTCCGCCCCCAAAGTCCCCAGATTTTTCTTTAATTGGACTTGGCAACCCTATACCACTCCCCCAACACTATTTTACCTTAGCCTCATAGCCCTGCTCCCTAGCAATTTCCTTTGTATTTATTGACGGCTCTGACCACACACACCAAGGACTGTGCACAAAAAAAAAAATTGGTAAAATTGAAAATATTCAATGAAAAGATTTTCAGTATTTCAGATATTTCTGAATAGTAATATCTGGTATATCTGCAGGGCAGCTGCAGAGGCCTCTCCCACCCACAACCCCTAAGGTTCAAAAAGACTGGACCAGTGTCCTCTGCTGCTACTGCCACACAAAGCCAAACTGATGAATCTCTATAGGACCAGACACTATATCCATATACCCAATGGGCCCTGCTGGCATGGTACCAATAAACCCAGATGCCAACTCTCCAGCCCTGCCACAAGCAAGCCCCAACCAACACAAGGAGAGTTCACATAAATCCAGAATTTCTTACCCAGATGCCAACTTCTCTGTCACATGACACACAATTCGATGATGCCAACTCTCCAACCCTGCCGGAAACAAGTCCCAAATAACACAAGGAGAGTTGGCTAACCACCTCGACCACCATAATCCAGATTTCTTAGCCAGATGCCTGTGAGCAGAGGCAGGCCCCAGCCAGGCAAGGCCAAACCAGAGACCAAGAACCAGAGGCCAACCCCCAACAGAATCAGATTCAGGAAAAACATAACACCAGTCCACCAGCAGTCACACAGCTTGTCCTAGGGAAAACAGGAAGAAATCAGACCCCCATAAACAGATCAACCAAAGACTGTCAGAATGTAAAAGTCAATTTAAAAAGTATTTTAAACACCAAGAAAATATTGCAAAATTATAAAAAGATTAAATCACACAAACTAGGCCAGGCCAGAACCACCTCCTCCCCCCTCCAGCAACCCAGCCCCCCAACAGAGAACCAAGCAGACAGATACTTATTCACCCAAAGCAGGAGGAAAACTCAAGATTATCAAAAGGTTAAAAAGCAAAACCTGCTTCTAAAAATCCCCCACAATAAACACAGAAAAGGAATAATCTCACCAGACAGATGCAGGTCCAGTCCAGTAGTCCAGGAAGACCATCAGCTAGGCCACATAGAGCAGAGCAGAGCTCATTCAGTCTCTCTCTATGGCAGCACAGCAGCAACAATTGTGAATCAGAGGCAAGAGATGGACAGAGCAGAACAGTTTGAAAATAAACTGTTCTGTTCTCTGACTGGATTGAGGGGAAAAACATGGAGTTCCATTGGAGAACTGCAGTTTTTTTCCTTTGCCCTCTCTTGCTGAAGCAGACACAACATTGTAACAACAACAACAGCCCTGCAAAGTCCTACATTTTGTAATCTGCAAAATGCATGGCTGTGATTGGTCAGGGGCCTCCCTCCTTCCCCCTCCCCCTTTCCCAGCCAGAGGTGGGAAAAGCCAGGGGAAAGGCAAACTGACTGCCTTTGCCTTTCCCCTATAGAAAATAATAGATAAGCTAGGTTTACCAAATATTTTCGAATACTATCCGGAAATATCCAGAATTAAGGTATTTGGAATTCCAAATAGGCTATAAAAGCCTATCTGGAATCCCCTATTTCCAGATATCGCCAAAATGGCAGGTATCCGGTAAATATTTGGTAAACCCTTTACCAAATGCACAGCCCTACACACACCTCACCACATATACCACTTACCCCTGAGCAGAATTCTGCCTTCCCTCCCTTGCACCAGTTGCCTTTGGGATGGATTAGAGCTCTGGATGGACCGGTTTCAGCCCCCGGGCCATGTGTGTGTGTGTGTGTGTGTGTGAGAGAGAGAGAGAGAGAGAGAATGGCTTTATAAAACCCTGCAAAATGATTTCCTTCCTTATATGCATGCATCTGAAGAAGTGAGCTCTGATTCATGAAAACTCATGTTGAAATGTTAGTCTTTAAGGTCCCACTGGACTTCTGTTTCATTTTTCATCCCTAAATCAACCAGCTATCTTCATGTTTGAAAGGGAATTTGAGCTCAGATCTTCCCAATGCAATAAACCAACTATTGTACCACATTATCCATGGGAGGAGCAACAATAACTGTATTGCACAGGAGATTACACTTCTGGGTATATGCCAATACTCCTCCACCACTGGCTGGAAAAGGGGGAGGGCAAAGGAGGGAGGCCCCTGACCAATAACAGCCATACATTTTGCAGATTAAAAAATGCAGGATTTTGCAGGGCTGTTGTTGTTGTTACAATGTTGTGTCTGCTTCAGCAAGAGAGGGCAAAGGAAAAAACTGCCATGTTTCATGTGCTTTATTGTTGGCATCAGACATAATGCAGAAATTCGGTCCACATCTGGGAAAAAAAGTCTTCTGTTGGTTCTCTTATTGTTTATCTGCTCCCTTTGTTATGATTTCAAAACACACACACACAATTCCCAGTTGGATTTTTCTTTATAAATTAGTTTCCAATTTTATTTCTGAGCAAGAACAGGAGAAAAGAATCTTCCATTTCAGGATGTGTTGGTCTTGTGGATAAATAACAGTTTTAGAGCATACAGTAAATTTCTCGCCATGTTGATTGCTTTACTGATTATGTTGGCTCTATATTTCAGCAAATACAGCTATACTTAGCTTGAACAGGTACTCCTTGCTAAGTTTTCCTGATGAAGAACAAAAGGCAGAAATCCTCTGGGCCACTTTTGGTTTTATGGAGTAGACCTTAGCAAAAAAAAGGGGGGGGGGGCTGAAGCCTCAAATCTGGTTATTGCACTTTACCCCCAAGTTCATACATGCCACTAAAACCACATTTTGGTGTGCATGTCTGAAAACAGGCAGATTCAAGGATGACTGTGCTGTGGTTCTGAACTGATTAATGACTGGGAAGATGGACTAATTTGCAACCAAATTTCAGCCATGAGAATTTGGTCACAGTCAAGAATTATGAAGGGCATTTGTAAGGTACTATTTTTTAGCCAGTCATGGGGTACTTCTGGCCAGTCATGGGGAAAATTTAACATTTGGGGAATGCAGTAATTATAGTTATACCATGTTTGCAGTGGCCAGTGGCCAGAAATGTTGAGATGAGGGTTCTTGGGATTCATGGATGAAGGGAAAAGAATTAGTACTGAGCAGCCAGAATTGAACATGTTTACAGTTATTTAACTGCATGAAATATAGTAATAACATTTACATTTTACAAATGTGAAAGTAAACACCAGGTACTTTGTCATTTATTACAGTGCCTCTGTAGTCATTTTCTGAAAGTCATTACCTGAAAGGAAGGAAGGTGCAGGTTGACATCTTAATGAGAGCCAGTTTGGTGTAGTGGTTACGTGCGTGGACTCTTATCTGGGAGAACCTCCTCCACTTGCACCAGCTGGAATGGGCTTGGGTCAGCCATAGCTCTGGCAGAGTTTGCCCTTGAAAGGGCAGCTGATGTGAGAGCCCTCTCAGCCCCACCCACCTCACAGGGTGACTGTTGTGGGGGGAGAAGATACAGGAGATTGTAAGCTGCTCTGAGTCTCTGATTCAGAGAAAAGGGCGGAGTAAAAATCTGCAATTCTTCTTCTTCTTCTTCTTCTTCTTCTTCTTCTTCTTCTTCTTCTTCTTCTTCTTAATGAGCAGAAAGGGTAAAATACTAACACCGACTTTTTCCTTATAACTTACAGTAATTAAAAATCATAAAATGTAAAAAAAAAAAAAAAAAAACAGAGGGGCATGGAATAGCCTTGAGGGCACTATGACCACCCAACCCTCCCCTGTGGATGAAATCCAGGGTTAAGACCACATTTAAATATTCATCAGTATGGGGCACATACATCTCTGGACTGCTCATACTCTATGAAAAAATGTGAACTTTTTCTTTTTTGCAATTTATCCTTAAATTAATTCAAGGGAAGACTTTTAATCTTGCTAAAGCTTTGACTTCTGTTACTAACAGCCAGAGTCTCACTATTGGTCTTATTCCCTAAGACTATATTAGGTCATCTTCATATAAGAAAATGCAAATGCACTCTTGGGAGTTTCTGTTGGGAAGACGTGTGTGGAGATTGAAATGAAACTGCTTCAAGAGAAGACTCCTGTCACATTGATTCCTCTGTAGGAATAAAGTTGTTTTCCGCTACTTCCCAAGCTAAGAGCCAATTCACCATTTGAATGACATCAACACCTCCTCCCCAGCCATCATTAGCTATAGAGAATGTATAGAGAAGTGTACTAGCTATAGAGAATGTATAGAGAAGTGTACTAGATAAACTGCACTCCACGGATACAATCCTGGTGTGATTTCTGTGATAGTGGCAGCAACTTTTAGAGCAGCTATAGTAACAGAAATTGTATCAGGAGTTTATCCATGGAGAACCAAGACATGTAAAACAATCTCTACATTAGCCCTATATCTGGGAGTGACTCAAACAGATTCTATTGAAGCCATTTGCCTCTGTAAACTTAATGAGACCCTCAGTGTACACATATATTAGGTTAACACAAATTAACGTGCTATTTTCTAGCCCTGCTTTCTGATCCCAGATGCTTTTTGAGGATGATGGTTGTATCCAGATATACAACAATTAATACGGCACTTTCGGAGTGTTCAAAGGTATTCTCAGGCTTTACCACAGTTAATTATCAAAGTTTGTCATAGATTTTGCCAGTGATCCTCAATGAACACTCAGCTGCAATTTACAGTGACTAGGCAAGAAGATCCCATGTTCTTCTCCTGCAAGGTGTCTTGGTTCTGGAAGAAATGCAATGAAGTAACAACTTCTCCTTTTGTAGATGGATTCAAGTGAATATATCAGTTGAAATTGAGTAAAAATGCTACACTTGGACTGGGAAAGGAAGCAGCTCACATCTACCTTAAAAATGTACAAGTGTACCATGGCACTGACTGTTATTAATGTTCTGGGTTCCTTTGATCTAATGAAACAAGTTGTTTACTGACATATGCCTTTTGTGGGGAAATGTCATGGTGTGTAAGGAACCCAGTATAGCATGACAGCTGCAACAGCATAGCAGACCTTTTGAAAAATGGCCAAATTTCCAACATTTTATCTGTTTTTATGCAACTGAACTTTTCAAATTCAGTGCTTCACAGAAGAAACCAGAGATGCTTAATCTCTAGTTTGTTCAGCTTGCAACTTGCTTTGGGTGCCCCCACCATCTGAGGCTAGGAATGTGGCATCCCACAAAGGACCTCCTTGGTTGTGAAACCAAAATTTGAAAAACTCTCTCCCCATGAGGATTTGTCTGTCTTCCTTGGCCAGTGTCTTCCTCCTATAGATAAAATCCTTTCTATTTTATTTTCCATACCCCTAGTAAAATCTTTATTGGCTATCTTCCCTGGTTGTGTGGTGTTTGTACTTTAATTAATATTGTAAAATATTATATACATATATATGTTGTAAATGTGTTTTTAATGCTTTTAATGTTTTAATACTTTGTTGTTCGCTGCTTTAGGGAACCTATTTGGGTGGAAGGGTGGCATATGAGCATTTTAAATAAATAAATGAATCTTGCTTGCAGGAAGCAGTCACAGAAGCAAAACATGCATCATACTGCTCATTTGCATTTGAACACCCTGAATGTGTCTGATATTGCAAAAAAAAAAAAAAAAACTTCATTCACAATTGCAAACTGCTTTGTCATAGAATCATAGAGTTGGAACGGACCATCTAGTCCAACCCCCTGCACATGCCTCCCCACTATATGTGCTGATATTGTTAAAATAATTTTAACACTGTATATTTTTAGTTGCATTTCCTGCTTCAGTGACTCTGTGTACCTAATGACAACAATGTGTCTGCTCGGTCAGGTCCCCTGTAGACAGATGTTGCATTAGGGAACTAATGTTCCCAAATGTGCCTGGTCCCAGTTCAGCTCAAGAATGGGGAGGAGGAGTAGCTTCAATTTCCCTTCCTGTACCGTTTTTTGGAGCCAAAAATGGCCAGAGAGGATCCTATTTGTTCCACTGTAGGTTCCATGTGCACTGACCACCATAATTCCAAGTGGAATTGAACCCTGGCACATTAAGAAATGTAAGTTCCCCCATGCAACATCTATCTGAAGGTCAGGCTGAGAGACTCCAACTCAATTTGTGGCCAATATATCATCCAGTTTGGCCCTCAGTGCCCAACAATGGCAGTAAAGTGTTTGGAGGCAGATTCTCTCATGGTCTCCATAGGGAACATAACTTCTACATTCACAAATATTGTCTTAAATGTTTAAAGAGCAAAAACAGATGTAGTTGCAGTTTGTTGCACTTACAACACAGTATTCCTGTACAGGTAAACAACAACACCCACATTAACAACTAAAAGGAAATGTAGATGGTCTGCCCTAACCTGGGGCAAATTTCTGGCAATATATTTAGTGTTGATATCTCTGGTTACATTGGTTCAAAGAAGGCATACTAGGGATGTGTATGAACTTGCTTATGAAGTAAAGTTAATCACAAATTTTGTCTGGTTCATAGTCCTTGAAACAATGTTCATGGCAGGGTGACCGGCATGAACATTCCATGAACTTTGGTGCTGTGTATGGCAGTTTGTGGATGGATACATCTCTGCTCAGTTAAATTATTTACAAGGCAACTGGGTGGGGGGATTCTCCAGCTTTGGACCCAGCAATAGGAGCTCTCTAAAGCTTAACAGGCACTGCTGGGTGCCAATAACAGAGTTCCCATTCTTCTCTATGGGATCAGAAATCTATCTATCTATCTATCTATCTATCTATCTATCTATCTATCTATCTATCTATCTATCTATCTATCTATCTATCTATCTATCTATCTATCTATCTATCTATCTATCTATCTATCTATCTATCTATCCATCTATCTATCTATCTTCTTCATCATCATCATCATCATCATCATCATCATCATCATCATCATCATCATCATCATCTTCTTCTTCTTCTTCTTCTTCTTCTTCTTCTTCTTCTTCTTCTTCTTCTTCATCTTCATCATCATCATCATCATCATCATCTTCTTCTTCTTCTTCTTCTACTCAGTTCAGCTCCAGAGGCAGGGAACTTGTTAAAAGTCAACGAGCAGAGTACATTCATTTATTCCTTCCTGATTGTAAATTCCTCTCTCCTGATGTGGTTCAAGTGTTAGGTGGACTCAGGACTCATGGCCACACAAGAGACTGGGCCATATGACAGCCTTGCATGACCAGTACTCCAGGGGATTGGCATCAGTGGTCTCATGGGACTTGGCAAGGTACTCCTTCATTATCATCTCTGCCAAATTCTCCACCATTGTACACCTGGTATCCCTACAACTGCTGACCTCCCAATTCACTACTGATAACCAGGAGTGGGGCTTCTCCCTCTCTTTGAGGCAAAGGTGCTGGGCTGTGGTTCCTCCTCCTCCCCAGTCTCTTTCACCCACTGTTCTCTCTGGCCTCTTCTGCTGGCCTGTAGCCTTCCACACTTCTTTGCAAAAGTTACACTTTCATTGCAAGAACTCTGTATTCAGGAAAGCAATGCTGCCTTTTGTCTGAAGGTCACGGATACAGGCCAACTTTTACTCCCCATTCTTGCAGAGAGGATGCAACCTGGTGATGATGCCCTCTTGCAACCTTTCTGCCAAGGTCCTGACCTGTGGGAGAACATCTGGCTCCACTGTGGAGGCCAGTGCCCAGTCCAGCCCCTGAATCAGGGGGATGATTTGCCCCAGGTTGGCTGTATGGGCACACAGCACACAGGTGGTGTCCTGGAAGGGCTTCAGAATATGCACCATTTGGGAAAAGGACAGCCAGTTATTGGAGTTGATGCTGATCTCTTCGTCCATGTGAAAGATTGTCATGGAGGAGATTACATCCTGCATAGCACTCTTCTGCTCCACCAAACATGAAATCATGATGTTGGTGGAGTTCCTCCCTCTGCCTCTTGTGCAGCAGATGGACAGACTTGATGCTACCTGGGAAGTGGATGGCCAGGCACTGGCAGGTCTCATGTAAGGACCACATTTCAAGAAAGGCAACATCCCAGGTAACCTTGAGAGTACTCCCTGCTCTGAGAGCATCCATCATGCCCAGCTGAAGCATGTGTGCTAGCCCAATGATGCCCTTAAGCACACACACATCACCTCTGTCAGCATGTTGGCACTGGCATCCATGATGGACAATGTTGCCACTGCCCACCCACTCCCTCAGGTTCTCTGTATCACACAACATCAATGTTTTGTGCTGTGTGGTATGCATCCACTTTGTAGTCCAATGGTAAGACTGTCCCCTCCTGGGGCCAGCGCTGTGCCCCATCAGTCCTGCTGGCTGCTCCAGAGGTCTGCCAGGAAGTACATGGTTCTGTTTTGTGCTCCGAAGTGCTGAGCCTTGACTATTGCCACTGCAGCCAGCAAAAGGCTATGTTGTCCACAAGGGAGAAGAGTTGGCCATTCTCATAAATCATCTTCCTGATGGCAAGGCAAGTGACTCCTTCCTAAGCACTCCACACAACCCTTTTGAACTCTTGGAGGGTTATCTGCCTTAATGTCCCACCCACAGCAGCCTGAGTGCAAGGAGCCTTTCTTGGAGGGGCCTATTGCTCTCCCTCTGCTTCTCCCTGCTGAAGGGGAGTGGGTCTCTATTTCCTCACACTGACTGCCACTCTTTCCTCTTGTGGCAACATACTGGGGTGCATCCCTTGTGGGTGCCTGCAGAGGATGGAGGAGTTCAAGTGTTGCGGGATGGGTTTGTGCCCCTCCAGAAATGGGTGTGACATACCTGGCACTCTGCCACACAGGGATCACTGGGAATGGTGCAGAAATGTTTCCATACTAGGGCCCCAGGATTGGAGAAGGTGGGAGGCATGGCTGCTTTCTGGTGCAGGGCTGAGAGGGACCATAGGGGGGTGTACCTGAGGCAGAAGCAGCAACAGGGAATAGGAATGTCAAAGGGGAGAATGTTTCCCCCCAAAATCACTGCTATTACAGTCCTCTTCTCCAGAGAGTGCTAGCAACTGCTGGTGTCTCTGGGCAGTGCTGACAACTCTTTTGCCACTGCAGAAAGCCAAAGGAAACCCATCAGGAGAAGGAGGCCCCATTTCTCAGCACCAAACACATCCTGCCAGCTCCAGTCACCTTTGATCTCACATTACTGGAAAATGGATTTTGGAATTTTCTATATTTAGTGTATTGTTTAATATGAATTGCTGTTAAATATAATTTTCAATGAAGTGTTTTTTCAAATATTGAGAGTTATTGTTTAAAAAATAGAGTGTGAATTTTTGTTTGTTAGTTAGCCACGATTTTGTGTTGTTCGATATAAGCTCTAGTCAGCTGGCAGGATGTATTTGGTGCCCAGAGACAGGGGCCTGTAGTAGGGAATGGAGGACTTCATACCCTCCTGCCCCACAGCAAGCACCCTTCACACTCAGGAGAGGTGGGAGGGTACAAATGTGGGAGACCTTTTTGGATGGTCCATAACTGGGACCCCAGAAATGTAATCTGCCCCCAACTTGGAAAGATTGTATAGGAGCCAGCCCTCTAACATCCAAATGGAAGCAACTCTAGAGGCACAACTATTGCTTAGCAACATACTTGAAATTGTCTCTGTGCATTATTTCAGCTTTTGAACATATGTCAACACTTCAATCCATAAACTCTTGGTTGAGCAAGAAATTGTAAACGCTCTTTGTTATGCAAGACAGTTTGCATTACTAATCACTTAAAATGGAAAACTCTGATTTCTACCCGCCTGGGGTGCCCACCAAGATGCTATGGGGGAGCTTCTTGGAGAACTCTTGTCATGTCTGCTTTTCTATCCTTCCAAATCTGCCTTTGAAGAATTATGGGTGGCCCTGCCAGCCCAACAGGTGTTTCTTTTCCTCAAAAGAGTGGAAGAATTTGCTGTGGGTTGTTTCAGCCCTTGGGGGGGGGGGGGATGCGTTTTGTGAGCACTGGGCATGCTTTACTTGCTTGTTTATTGGGTGCTCACCAAGCTGTTGTGTGGTAAGTTTGGGGAACTCCTGTCAGAAGTCTCTTGTCATGTCTGCCTTTCTGTTGTGGCATCACTAATGACTTTAAATGGTAACCACATCATGAACCTCATGAACTGAACTGGTTCTTCTAGCATCCAAAAAGTTCATGATGGTCCATAGTTCATGAACAATGTAATGTACTGAAGTCGAAGTCGTTCAGATGGCAACATGCTTTATTAGCAAGCACATCACAAAGACAACATGGTGGGGCCAGGTACCCTGTTATATATATTTCCCGGAACAACCTTCTTCCTGGTCAGGTCCAATCCTGGCCAGTTAAACTTCCCACCACTGATTGTCATAGGCCGACTGCATTCGTTTCTTCCAGGCACTACCCGGAATGAATGCCAGACACAACACTCCTCCCCCCAGTTCAAGATACATAGTCTTTCAAATGTGCGGGCGGCCGCTGCTCTCTGAGCGACCGCCGAGGTTCGATCTGGGGAGTTGGGGCTGCTGCCTGGGGTTCTGTAACTGCTGGTTCTTCGCTTTGGGCCACGGTTGACAGAGCATTGTCTCGATCCTGCGGTGGTATCTCCCCCGCCCTGTAAGGCTCCTCCACCAGCGAACCCAGCGAGCTCGGCAGGGTTGCTTCTTGCGGCGGCCCCATACTCTCCCCATTCCCTACTCCCCCTGGCTCTGCCGGTTCCTTCAGCAGGGTGCAGTGGCAAAGTTGGTCTATGTGTTTGTGGAGGAGCTGCCCCCCTTCTGACGAGACCTTGTAAGAGCGGGACCCGGTGAGCCGCAGCACTCGAGCTGGTATCCACTCTGGCCTGCTCACAAATTTCTTGGCATAGACTGGATTAAAAAAAACCCCTAGTGGCCTTCCTGGTCTCGGGGGAGCCACGGAGGTCTGGGGCTCGGTCAGGGTGTAACCTATCTAGCTGGGTGGTTAACCACCTGCCCATGAGTAACTCGGCAGCGCTTATGTCCTCGGCAGGGTTGGGGTTGATCCTGTTCCCAAACAGGAAGGCGGACAGTCGGTGGTCCCAATCCCCTTGGACTATGTGACCTAGGGCCTCCTTGGTTGTGCAAACAATGCACTCCACTTGGCCGTTAGTAGCCGGGTGAAAGGGAGCAAACCATATGTGGCAGATGAGGTACCTATTCAGAGATTCCTGGAACTCCTAGGAGGTAAACGCGGTGCTGTTGTCTGTCACTACAGTGTCAGGGATTTCATGGGTGCAAAAATTTCTCCATAAGGCTCTGACTGTGGCTGTGGTGGAGGTGGAAGCGACTGGGATGACCATCAGCCACTTCATGTAAGCATCCACCAAGATAAAGAATATTTGCCCCTGGTATGGTCCCACAAAGTCTAAGTGTAGCTGGGACCACGGCACTCTATTGGATTCCCAGAGGTGAACAGGGGCACCGGGCGGATTCGGCCGGGACTCTTGGCAGGACGGGCACCTTCTAACCCATCCCTCTATCTCTTCATGGATTCCTGGCCACCATACATAGCTCTGTGCCAGAGCTTTCATACGCACTATTCCCGGGTGCATCTCGTGCAAGGCTTTGAGCACTTGCTTCTGAATTGGGAGAGGGACCACCACTCTGCTGCCCCAAAGAATACACCCTTTGTGTAAGGAGAGTTCTTCCCGGCAGGAAACAAACGGTCTGAATTCAGCATCCAATTTGCCCATGGGCCAACCCCTCCCCACCCAGTCCGAAATGCGTGCAAGGTTGCGGTCTCTACCCATGGACCTGGCTACCATTGCTGTGTGGAAGGGCCGCTCTGGCAGAGACTCCAGGAGCATCACATGGTGGGCCGGGGCCAGTTCTGGGTCCATCTCCGGCAGCGGAAGGTGGCTGAGGGTGTCTGCGTGGCCCATTGCCTTGCTGGGACGGTAGACAAGCTTGTAGGCGGATGAGTTGAGGAATTCGTTCCACCGCAAGACCTGCTGCAACAGGATCTGCGGTGTCTGGTTGTCTGGGGCGAGTAGGTCGAGCAATGGCTTGTGGTCTGTGGCAATCGTGAAGCGCCTACCATACAGGTAGTCGTTGAATTTGTATACGCCCGCCATGATTGCCAATGCCTCCTCATCTATTTGGGCGTAGTTGCACTCAGCCTGAGTTAAAGTGCAAGAGTAATAGGCCACGGGGATCTCTCTCCCGTCTAGGAGTTGCTGGTCCAAGACAGCGCCCACTCCGTAAGGGGAAGCATTGCATGCTAAAATCATGGGGAGGGATTCATCAAAATGGTGGAGTACCTCATTTGAAACCAAGATGTCCTTGACCGCCAGGTTGTACTCCTGGAATCCCTTTAAGGAGAGAGTCCATTAAGCTTTGGGAAATTGCCGGAGCCACACTGACCCCAAAGGCCTCCGCACCTTGAAAGCACCCTGGTGCGTAATGATGGTCTGAGCCTCAGCCGTTTGCTCATCCACCGGAAGTTGTTGGTATGTTTGGGCCAAATCCAACTTCCTGAAAATCTTGGAATCAGCCACGAAGGCGAGGACATGGCTGACCACCAGGACAGGGTATGGGTGGCCCTGTAGTGCTTTATTAAGTGTGCATTTGTAGTCTGCACAATGTCCCCATTTGGCTTGACTGGGATGACTATGGGGGTTTCCCAAGTGGTGTGGGAGATGGACTCTAGCACCCCCTGAGCCACGAGGCAGTCCAGTTTGGCTTCAATTCTTGGCTTAAGTGCAAATGGAACCCGTCGAGCCTTCAGCCTTAAAGGCCTAACCATGGGGTTCAGCTGCAATGCGATAGGTGGCCCCTTGTACGTTCCCAGAGCCCCATCGAATACTTCCGGGAATTCCCAGCACACTTGGTCGAAATTGTGGGCCTGTATGTGGTCCGCCCCTACAATTTTGATGCCCAGGGGCTTAAACCAAGCTAATCCCAATAGGGTGGTGAGCCGCGCTTCACTACAAGTATGTCCGGGGCCCCTTTAAAATTTTTGAACTCCACCCTAACTCTGGCCCACCCCATGATCTGCACTGGATTCTTTTGAAAGTCTCACAATATAAACTCGTGGGCCAGCCAGTTGTGGGGGCAGAGTTTACTGAGAGTCTCCTCTGAAATAATGGAGATGGAGGATCCCGTGTCCAATTCCATCAGGCAGGGACCCCCCTCAATCAAGATCTGCACTTTGATTTTGTCAGGGGTGTCCTGGGGCAAGTTCATTACCTGGATGCTGTTTGCAGCCGACGTGTCTGCATCTGTCAGGTCGTGGTGTGCACTGGGGCCTCCTGTTGGGTCTGGCCCTGCAAGCTCGGGTGATGTGGCCCACTTTTCCGCAGCTTCTGCAGTCCGTGTTACAGTAGAGGCAGTCTCAGCGCTCGTGTGAGTCCCCACAGCTGGCACAGTTGGTGCGTGGCTTCTCCACTGTCCATGATCGGTTTGGTGTTTTCAGCCCATTGCATGGCTGGCATCGAAGCTGATGTGTCCCTTCCTCGTCGGAGCTGTCCGAGATTGAGGCAGTGGTGGCCTGGTTCACGGAAGGGCTGGTGTGCATCTGTTCAAAGGTGGTTGCCTGTTGGAGCACTTTCACGAGGTCGATGTCTTTGTCCTCATATGCTAGCAACTTTCGGCGCATTTTCTCCTCCCGGATGCCAACCACGAAATGGTCCAGCAGGATCTCTTCCAGGTCCCCCGTGAAATTGCATCTCAGGGCTAATCCACAGAGCTCTGCAAGATACTCAGCAGCGGTTTCAGCTTGTCTCTGCTGTCTCGTGTAGAACGCGTGCCTGCGTGTGAGACGGGACGACTGTGGTGCCATGTGGTTAGTCATTGCCTTGACAAGCTGGTCGTAGGTGGCCCTTGCGAGGGTGGTCGGCGTGATGAGTTGCTTCATTAGCTGGATGGTCTCCACCCTGCACGAACTCAGGAGAAGTGCTTTCTTCTCTGCCGCTGCCTCCATTTCATGCAGCTCTATGTAGTAGTTGATCTGGTCCACCCATGATTCCCATAAGTCGGGATGGGTGACGTCGAATGCCGGTAGGGTTTGACGGGGAGCAGTAGCCATGACCTCGATCACGGAAGCCCTAGAGCTCGGATTACAGGGTTTGCGGGCGGCTGGAGGCTTCTCTCTGCTCACCGGTATCCCACCTTTGTTGCCAGTGTAACGTACTGAAGTCAGAGACATTCAGATGGCAACATGCTTTATTAGCGACTACATCACAAAGACAACATGGCGGGGCCAGGTCCCCTGTTATATACATTTCCCAGAACAACCTTCTTCCTGGTCAGGTCCAATCCTGGCCAGTTAAACTTCCTGCCACTGATCATCATAGGGGAGCTGCGTTCGTCCCTTCCAGGCACCATCGACAGGTGCGCTGTGCTGTACTTTCTGGGACGAATGCCAGACACAACAAACAAGGGATGCCATGAGTCATGAACCAATATGGGCTGCATTTTCCCAGTTTGTGCCTATCCCTATTCTGTACTTGACAAGTAAATAACTATAATGATCAAGCCATTACTGTGGAGGATGTTTTACTTCTTCTTCCATATTCACTGTCAGTGAAACAGAATTTCTTCACCTCCCAGCTCCTGCTGCAGATGAAAATGAATAAACTTCAGATATGAACAAAACATGAACAAATATTATACACACATCTTTATTAAAACTCTTAACACTTTCTTTGCACAGTAAGATAAAATATATATGTAGGCACTTTACAACAAAACCATGCTAGGAGACTTAAAAAAACCAAAAACTGGGAATAACAGAGTTCATAAAACCAGCATAGGGAAAGGTTAGGGAATTATTTTTTTGCGCCAGTGGGAGAAGGAAACACATATGTACCATATAAATCACTGACCACCGTTTGCATCATTATACATCTCTCTTTGCCTTGACTCCAAGGTTAGTAAATACAGCTCTTACAAGAGCTATGAAACTACGGGGGAACCCTGTGCCACCCTCTTTAATTCTGTCCCTTCTTCCTCCCTCAGCTCTTTTGCTCTCTTTCCCCACTCTAGGTCTCTGGGCGATTTCTCTGATGGGAAAGAGCTTGCAAGCCTGACTATTTCCCTCTCCTTCCCCATTTCACATACAGTGGAAATAATTGCCTACATATGGGTCAGTGCTCAGAGGCTGGCTGAAGTCCTGATACTCAGCATGCTTACTTGAAAGTAAGTATGTGTGAAAGAACTGCATGTGGCTCCTGAGATGCAGTTTGGTCACCCCTGCCCTAAATGCTGTTCCTGGGGAGCAGGAGACCCCAGATAGACTATGAATGGGCAGTCAGAGGTTTACAGTGTAAGCAGGAAATAAATGAAAATAGCCCCCTCTTTAGTTAGTGGAAATTTACCTTGGAACTTAACCCCTTTAATTACAAACGTAGCATGAGCTAACTATGACCCTATGACATAAGTACCAACTGTGCATATGCAAACTTGTTTAATGTGGGGAGGGACGGTGGCTCAGTGGTAGAGCATCTGCTTGGGAAGCAGAAGGTCCCAGGTTCAATCCCTGGCATCTTCAAAAAAGGGTCCAGGCAAGTGTGAAAAATCTCAGCTTGAGACCCTGGAGAGCCGCTGCCAGTCTGAGAAGACAATACTGACTTTGATGGACCAAAGGTCTGATTCCGTATAAGGCAGCTTCATATGTTCAATACAATATTTGATGTAAACATTGAACAACAATAGCTAGAATATCTGGTGAGATATCTTTGGCTGGTGACCATGTTCATGTCACAGCTTTCATGGAAGTAACTGCCCTTAATTTCCTAGAGCCCCTCATGTCAACAGCAAAAGAACATACCTTTATGTACACAGATACCCATACCCATTTCGTCAACAGGGAGACTTCTGGGTGAATTCATTATAAAGAGGTCTATTCCATTATTCCTTTAGTGTTTTTGAACTATTGTATTAGTCTTATTTTTCCTAAATGCAAAGGGTTGTGGGTTTTTTTGTAAAAATGAACCATATGGTTTCTGAGTTATTAATATTCATCCACTTTAAAGTGTTTTCTTATCAGTTCTTCAGATACCGTGACCCAAGATTGCCACCGCCAAAGGCTGGACAAGGACAGCAACCAATTAATTTAACACAAAACTGTTCATGCATTTTTAAAAAGAGCTCTCTTACAGAAGCAAAACAGAACTCATTTCCTAACAAACAAATACTGAATCGTTGCACAGAAATTAGAGTGCAATTAAAAAAATAATAAAGAGCACCAATGTACAAGATTTATATCAGTGAAATCAAGATTCAATATGAGGTCGGGAAGCAATTTTCTCCAGGCCAGTTTGGCCAGGGATCTTGGAGAGTTTTTTGCCATCTTCTGGGCATAGTGCATGGGGTGGAGTGGGGGTATTAGTGGATTTCCTGTATTGTGCAGGGGATTGGACTAAATGTCCCTGGATGTCCCTTCCAACTCTATGAACCTATGATTATGCAACTACAAATATGCATGTTTAATGTAGATGTTGACAAACCACCATTTCCACTTCCTCCTGTCCTTACTCCTCTCTCCCCTGCCATTGTGTTTGTGTGTGTGTATTAAGTGCCATCAACTCACTTTTGAGTTATGGTGATTCTATGAATTAATGTCCTTTAAAACATCTTAGCATTAACAGCCTTGCTTAGATCTTGCAGATTTAGGGCCATGGCATTCTTTATAGAGACAACTCATCTCATCTTGGATCTTCCTTTTTTCCTGCTGAGTTATGCCATTCCAGAAATAGTTCCAATTTATAAAAACATACAAGAGACCAGAAGCCATTTAAAATGCAATTTTGTGGAACTATTCAAACCCCTGCTTTCTGTTCCTTGTGAAAAGTGGTGATGAGCAGAAAGCAGGGGTCATGAACCAATACAAACCAGTTTGGTTTGTGAACCGGTATATTAGTTTGTGGCTCAGCTGATCCCGAATCCAGATGAAGGTGAACTGTTCTTCTCCTCCTGTGGTACTTGTGGGACAGGGAAAGAAGAGCTAGTGTGGCTGCAGCTTCTGGCAATGACAGACTTTCTCCACACAGGGCTCCTACTGCTTTCTGCTGGCTTGGCTGGGAAGGCAGGGTGCAGCAGGGCCTTCCAAGCTCCCAGTAGGACAGGGCTCCTATTCTGAAATTTCCCTCTCCTTCTTTCCAAGAAGTGTTGGCATCAGGGAAGGAGGATAGAATATCATTGGATGCAAAGGGGAAAAGGGAACCCACTTCAAGGGAGATTGGATTTATACCCCAGCCTTCACTCAGAGTCTCAGAGTGGTTTACAATCTCCTTTCTCACAGCCTGTGAGATAGGTGGAGCTGAGAGAGTTCATTGAGAACTGCCTTGAGGGAACAGCTTTTTCAACAACTGTGATCCAAGGTCACTCAGCAGGTGCATGTGGAGGAGTGGGAATCAAACCCAATCTTTCCCAGATTAGAGTTTGCATAGTCAACCACTACACCAAACTGGCAGCTGCAGTCTGGAAATCACTTGTGTCAAAGACTGAAATTCTACGCATACTTGCCTGGGAGCAAGCCCCACTAACCAAACTGGGATTTACATAGGCTTGTGCCATAAGTGTTTTACATTGAAATCCCAACCCTTCAACGTGTATTGAAATCAATGGGCCCAGAAGCACATACCTTGGATTATACGGAACCTATTTTTCTTTCTTCCATTTCTTTCTTTCTTTCCTGCATTGTGCAGAGGGTTGGACTAGATGACCCTGGATGTCCCTTCCAACTCTATGATTCTGTTTATTTTCAGAATTTCTATTTATAAGCTGGTAATCAATTTGGGAAGTTTCCAGGATATATGCTACAGTTGCACATAGTTTGATTGGTACTGGGCTTGAATCTACCTGTACTACAAGGTTGCAAGGTCCTTGTCCTTCATACAGCAGTGCAGCCAAAGCTGCTGATGTACACTCTCAGCTACTGCTTCCACCAAGGCATCCAAAACCATTGCCAAATCTAGGAGGCCTTACAGCTATGGCTGCCAACTACAGGATAGGGAAATTCCTGGAGATTTGGGGATGGAGCTTGGGGGAAGATGGACTTGGTGAGTAGAGGGCCTTCAATAGGGTATAATACTGTACTGTCCACTCTCCAAAGCAGCCACTTTCTCCAGGAGAACTGGTCTCTGTCCTCTGGCAATAAGTTGTAATTTTGAGCTTCAGATCTGACCTGGAAGCTGACAACCCTAATTACAGCTGCAAACAAGGTCTTTAGGGGAGAATGTGACCTTGTCCTCCAGGACACTTAAATCCAGCATTTCTAGTGGGTTCCTTGCTTCCCCCTGAATTCTAATTTATTCACCCATATCAAAACTACTACTGATCCCAAACAGACTCTTAAAAAGATGTGGTTGTTTAATATTTGGGAAGTTGCAAAGAGTTTCTTTGTAGAAAAAAAAATCTCTATGTACACAGACACCAAAAGAACATACAAATGTGAGTTAAATATGATGGTGTTTCTTCTGGAGAGCAAAATGCAGAGAGAAGCTCCCCACACATAGCTGGAGCTGCCAATTCTGTCTCTTCCAAAAAGTAAGGGCAGGAAATCAAGTACATTGCTGTGCCTTGTGCCAAGAAATCATCCATGAAAATGTCACCTTTATGCAAGTAGAACACAAAGCGGGTAGATTTTACCCTTTAAATGTGGAGGGAAATTTTTTTGCTGAAAATAAACAAAATGTTTTTTCCCTGCTAATTAAAACATGATTCAATAAATATTTTCAAAGTTTAAAAAAAATAATGTTCCACTCAAGCTGAGCACCAGGCTTCTGGGTTCCAGCCAAGATAGATTCTTTCTAGCTTAGTTACAAACAACTGATGAGAGGGGTAAAAAAACAGAAATACAAATACAACCTTAACAATAATTCAAACAGAACAGCAGAGTTCTATTTTCTCCCTTCTCTGCTAAGCAATGTTAGTTAAAGGGCTTCCATGAATAGTAGAGTAATGCAGTAATACAGTGGCATGGTCTTAATGGCACGGGGTCCATCATAGAGTTTATGAGAGGCTTTTAATGCAATTCTCCTTCAAGATGCCCCCCATATAACTAATTTAGACAACAGTGTGCTATAGGCAGAGAAGTGAGCCACTGTAAATTGGCTGATAAGCAATTACTTCCAAATGACTAATTAAAAGGCATGCTATGTGTGTGTTGGTAAAGTGCGGTCAAGTTGCAGCCAACTTATGGCAACCCCAGCAAGGGGTTTTCAAGACAGGTGAGAAGCAGAGGTTGGTTGCCTTTGCCTTCCTCTGCAACATCTTCCTTGGAGGTCTCCCTTCGAAGTTCTCTGACCCTGTTTAGCTTTGGAAATCTGATTAGATTGGGCTATACTATTCTGTCTTCCCTTCCTACAGTAGGGGGAATAGAGTTTCTTTATTCCCAATTAGCTGACCAAGCAGTAACATGCAGAATCCATCCATCACAAGTTCTCATGCAGAAGGGCACGAGTATATTAAAACTACTTGAGGAAGTTTCTGATTCTCTAAGGGGAAAGGGTAATCTTGCGGGCAAGCCCCCATTCTTGCCCCCACTGGGTTACACTGTAGTATGATCATCAAAGTTGTGAGATGCCCTACACAAAGATATACAGGGAGCAATGCTCTTTGTTCCCACAGCTGTTCCTAAGAACCTATTCCATAATCTACATTCATCGGATTGTTTTCAAACTTTATTTGACTGCATCTATTTGCAGTTGATGGCTAAAGGCCCTATGTACTGATGGTGTTCCGACTGTTTACAGATATGGAATCTAACATATGATAATTGTCTGAGCTGAAATGCACTCCAGCGAGCTCATGGCACAAAGAATCTGTTGTTAAACTATGCCATTCACACTGCAAGAGGAGATCAAATGTTTCAGTTCTCTCCATATAAATAACTTCTTCCACATACAAAACCAGCATATCAGACAAAATAATTGAACATATGAAGTTGCCTGAAACTGAACTAGACCATCTTGCCCAGGGATTATTAAGTCTAAAATGGAAATCGTTCCTCTACTCTGCTACCTAAAATCCTTCTAACTATGGGGGATTGAATCTGGAGAGTGCTTTCACACATATTAAATAATGCAGCTTCAATCCACTTCAGTGACCATTTGCAAGTGGATTTTCCCATTTCATACAGTAAAATCCAGTTACAAAGTAAACTGAAAGTTATTTAGTGGGTGAGAACATTCTACATGCAAGTTGAGGAGCAAATGTTCCTAATCTTGTTTCTCTGTAGAAATAGTCTAATAGTCATGGCTCATGTAAAAATTTCTGAAAATTCAAGGGAACCTTTGGATTTGTTGAAAAATCTGAATGCTTTAACATGAAAAAGAGAGGAAGAAATCTTCCATATTTAACTGTAATGTTGGCAAGTGTGTTTATATTTTGTATGGATGCTGTACAGTTTTATATGGTATTTATTTGTACAATGTAAATGATTTATAAGGGCTAGATCCAACCCTCACTTTAAAAAAAGTTCCAGAGGAGATCCGGGAAAATACAGGACAGTCAGTCTGACTTCAATGTGGGGAAAGTTGGTAGAAACGATTATAAAAGACAGAATGAATAGGCACATTGATGAACAAAAGTTATTGAGGAAGACTCAGCATGGGTTTTGTAAGGGAAGATCTTGTCTCACTAACCTGTTAGAGTTCTTTGAGTGAGTGAACAAACATGTGGACAAAGGTGACCCAATAGATGTTGTTTACCTTGATTTTCAGAAAGATTTTGATAAAGTTCCTCATCAAAGGCTCCTTAGTAAGCTTGAGAGTCATGGAGTAAAAGGACAAGTCTTCTTGTAGATCAAAAACTGGCTAATAAATAGGAAGCAGAGAGTATAAATGGGCAATTTTCGCAGTGGAAGATGGTAAGCAGTGGGGTGCCACAGGCCTCAGTACTGGGTCCCATGCTTTTTAACTTGTTCATTAATGATTTGGAGTTGGGAGTAAGCAGTGAAGTTTGCAGATGACACTAAATTGTTCAGGGTGATGAATACCGGAGAGGATTGTGAGGCACTCCAAAGGGATCTGTTGAGGCTGGGTGAGTGGGCATCAATGTGGCAGATGAGGTTCAATGTGACCAAGTGCAAAGTAATGCACATTGGGGCCAAAAATCCTAGCTATAAATACAAGTTGATGGGGTGTTAACTGGCAGAGACTGATCAAGAGAGAGATCTTGGGGTTGTGGTAGATAAGTTTTGGGATATAATATTAAGAAGGCACCAGATACTTTCCTGTTGGGATTACAAATGGAAAAATTTCAAAAGCAAGATAGAACAATAATTTGGTATATGCTTTCAGTTGCACGGACATTATATGCGCAAATGTGGAAACAAGACAAAATACCAGAAGTATGGGAATGGACTCTGAAAGTCATGCATTGGAGTGAAATGGACAAACTTACAAGAATCTTAAAAGAACAAGATTTAGAGAAATTTAAAAACGATTGGGGAAAGTTTCAAAAATACATTGAAAAACAATGGAACGTTAAAGGACACTTGGTGATCTTTGACAATGGTTAATTTTTAAAGAAACGATATATGGATTACAGTTTAAAAAATATGATTATTGGGGACTTCCAGGATTTGGAGAATGCTGAGCTGACCTGACTCTCTAAGGGGGGCAGACTGGAGCTTCTGTTCGGGGTAGTAAAGGGCAAATTTTTGCCTTCTGCCTACTTTTCTCAGTGAGAGATTAGTCCAAGATATGTACAGGAAACTTTGAGGTGATTTACCTTGGCTAAAAGGGAGTCTCGGGTGGGGGGGTTCCTTTGAGGGATCCCTGGAGAAGAGTTGCATATTCATCATCTGCTGAAGCTTACAGAGTCATTTATTTGACATAAGCTTGGCAAGATCCTAATCTTCTTTGAGACTGCTAAACATCTGATGCTGTACAAGACCAGTGTTGATTTGGAAAACCTTAGAAAAAGGTACTGATTGCTATCTGCCATTCCGAGACTATTTTAAAGCAAACAAAATAATATTAGAAGGTGGGAAAGAGAAAGTTTGAAAGCTTGGAAGAAGAAGAGGAGAAGGGGTGAATTTTGGACTTTGTTAAATTAAGGACAGTGTTAAAAATTGGAAAGGAATTTATTGTTTTGTCTACCTGCAGTTGTGGAGTGAAAGCACCATCGTCAGAGATATGCAGTTTCTACAGTCAACTCAGGAAATACGTCAAGTATCGTGAGACTTTGTTACCAGTGAGAACATGACTTGGGGCAAGCAAAGCAGGGAATAACTATTGAAGAAGTGGACCTACTCTAGGATTGCTCTACCATAGAAAAACATCGGCGGCCATTACTGGGAGGCTAAATTTTTTAAATTAATATCTGAGCCTGGAAAGGTCGGAGGATGGTGAAATTAGGCTCATTTGAAAGGGCAAGTTCTAATCTATCAAACCTGATAGTTGAAATTTAATTTTATGATATCAAATTTTTCGCCTTTTTTTAATGTCAGAGTCAAAGGTAACCCGTGCAAGAGCTGCCTCATTGGAGAAGATGCAAGATCAGTTGAAAGCAATGGAAGCTAGGATGATGAAAGGGGTGGAAAAGATGATAAATGCTTGCAAAAAAGAACTTTAAAAAGATATTGAGGACTTTAAAAAAAGAAATGGAAGAGCTTAGAAAGGAAATAGTGGTGGTGTCAAAAAAAGGGCAGGAGGTAGAAGGGAAAGTTAAACTCCAGGATTCCACCTTATTAAAAATGCAAGAAAAATAACAATCCATGACTGTAAAATGATGGAGACACAAATACATCTGAGAGGAGTACCTGAAGGAGAAGGGAGAGACTTAAAAGAACATGTAATAAAAATAATTGCTGATTTCTTGGAGGAAGATCCTGAAGGGACTAGAAATATGTATGATTATATGTATAGAGTGAATTCATCATATGCCAAGAGAAATAACTTACCAAGAGATGTGGTTATAAGATATATGACAAAAGGAATGGTGGGGAAAATCTTGAATAAAAATTTTGAAAAGACATTGATAGTGGGAGGAAGCAGAGTAAGAATAATGAAAGAATTGCCAAGACAAGTGATAAATGATAGGAGAACATTTAAGAAATTAACAGAAAAACTACGTGACAATGGAATGAGGTATAGATGGATAATACCTGAAGGTATGAGCTTTGAGCTACAAGGAAGAAGGATTACAATTACAAATACACAGGAGCTGTGTAAATTTTATGAAGAGAATAAAGAATTTGCACCATGATGGATTATAAATTATTATCTTGGAATGTAAATGGACTAAATTCACCGCAAAAAAGAAAGGCAATATTTCATTGGATTAAAAAACAAAACTGTAATATAATTTGCTTACCAGAAGTTCATATTAAACATTGGATTACAAATTTTTATGGAATAAACAATTGGGACTGGAATTTTTTTCATTGGCTGAATAGAAGAAAAGGGTTGTGATTTTTTATATTAAACAAGAATTGGACCCAAAAATAATATTTAAAGATAAAGATGGAAAATTTGTGGCAGTGGAAGTAATAATAAATGTGAAAAAAAACCTTATTATTGGGACTGTATCCACCAAATGGTGCAAAAGATGTTTTTTTTAACGACATTATAAAACAACTTGATGAAGTGACATATGACCAGGTCATGATTATGGGAGACTTTAATGGAACAATTCAGAATACATTGGACAGGTCTGGGGAAAAAATAACAATAAAGAAGGAAAATTGCCAAAATCCTTCTTTGAACTGGTTAAACAAGAAAACTTGGAAGACATATGGAGAAAATTTAATCCTGAAGTACGAGATTATACATTTTTTTCAGCAAGACATAATACTTTTCCCAGAATTGACATGTTATGGGGTACAAAGGACTTAGGCCTTATAACTAAGAAAATAGAGATCTTAACAAAGATAGGTGCAGATCATAACCCAATATTATGGATTACAAAATTGTCTAAAAAAACTGAGAAGATGGAGATTAAATAAAGATTTACTACAAAATAATTAGTGACATCTCTAGAAAATGAAACTAAAGCTTTCTTCCAAATAAATGATAAAGATGACATAGAATTTCAGATGGTGTGGGATGCTTATAAAGCTGTAATGAGAGGAATATTGATTACATTAAACAATAAGGATAAAGGGACAAAAAAAAAACAGATGTTGGACATTCAAAATGAAATAAAGAAAAAAAGAAGGGGAACTGAGGAAAAGGCCAGGGAATTATTATTAATAAAATTGTGGTTGATGGAAGAGAGATGGTAGATCAAGAAGGAATAAAGAGAAAATTTTTCAGTACTATGCTAAATTATTTAAAGGTGTTAAAGTAAAGAAGGAAAGGATGGAAGCATATTTGCAAAAGATTAAAATAGCACCCTTAACTGAATATATGAAAAAATTTTGAATGATCCAATTGAAAAAATAGAAATTGAAGCAGCAATTGATGCAATGAAAATTGGAAAAGCACCTGGGCCAGATGGATTTTTAAATTTTTTAAAATTTTTAAAGAATCTGTACCAAAACTTCAAAAATTGATGAATATGATAAGAATAAAAGGGAAAATACCAAATACATGGAAGGAAGCTGTAATAGAGATGTCACGAATGTAAAGAACTATAGACCAATTTCATTACTAAATAATGACTATAAGATATATATAAGAATTTTGGCAGAACGACTTAAACAATATTTGATAAATTTCATAAAGGAAGACCAAGCGGGATTTCTCCCTAAAAGGCAAATAAGAGACAATAGTAGAACGGTTGTAAATATTGTAGAATATTATGAAAGACATTCAGAGAAGGAAGTTGCATTATTCTTTGCGGCTGCAGAGAAAGCTTTTGACAATTTGAACTGGGACTTTATGTTTGCAGTAATGGAGAAAATAGAGTTGGGGGAAAACTTTATAAGAATGATAAAGGCAATATATACTGAACAACGTGCAAGGTTATGTATAAATGCATATCTTACAGATGAAATGATAATCAGCAAACGTACAAGACAAGGTTGTCCACTTTCACCTTTGTTATTTATAATGACTCTTGAAATTTTATTGATGCAAATACAAGATGAGAAAGAAATCAATTGCTGGGGAAGGATGGTGGCTCAGTGGTAGAGCATCTGCTTGGAAAGCAGAAGGTCCCAGGTTCAATCCCCGGCATCTCCAAAAAAGGGTCCAGGCAAATAGGTGTGAAAAACCTCAGCTTGAGAGAAAGAGAAAGAGCCGCTGCCAATCTGAGAAGATAATACTGACTTTCATGGACCAAAGGTCTGATTCAGTATAAGGCAGCTTCATATGTTCATATGTTCAAATAGAAGGGTTGAGAGTTAAAGGATTTATTTACAAATATAGAGCATTTGCAGATGATATAATGTTTATAAATGAAAATCCTACACCTAACACCTTTGTTGTTAGCTAAAATACAAAAATATGGAGAACTGGCGGGATTTTATGTTAATAAAGAAAAATCAAATTTTTTATGTAAAAATATGCAAGTAAATAAACAAAAGGAGTTTCAGAGACTAACAGGATGTGAAGTTACCTCTAAAGTAAAATATTTGGGTGTGGAAATAACAATGAAGAATATTGACCTGTTCAAAAATAACTATGAAAAGCTATGGCATAAAATGGATGAAGATATGATAAAATAGAATAAGCTTAACTTGTCATTGCTTGGAAGAATAGCTGCAATTAAGATGAATATTTTGCCGAGAATAATGTATTTGTTTCAAATTATTCCGATTGTGAAAGACAGTAAACAATTTAACAAATGGCAAAGGAAGATTTCGGAATTTGTATGGGCTGGGAAGAAACCAAGGATTAAAATGAAAGTTTTAATAGATGCTAAAGAAAGAGGAGGATTCCAATTACCAGATTTAAGATTATATCATGAAGCAGTTTGTTTAGTGTGGATAAAAGATTGGGTGATGCTGTTGAATAAAAAACTTTTAGTGTTGGAAGGTCATGGAAATAAATTCGGCTGGCACGCTTATATGTATTATGGGAAGAAAAAGATGGATAGTTTTTTTCTCTCACCATTATATAAGAAATAATTTGTTGAATACCTGGATGAAATATAAGAAATATGTTGATGAAAGAAAACCATTATGGATAGTGCCATCAGAAGTGATAAAAATAACAGCTGAGCAGGTGAGGAAAAATGGCTGTCATACAATCAACTACTAAAAATACAAAGTGGCAAAATAGAATTGAAAACTGCTGTGGAGTTGAATAACAAATACAATTGGTTTCAAATGCAACAGATAAAGAGTTTGGTGGAAAATGATATTAAAACTGAAGGAATAAGACAAGAGCAAACAGAAATGGAAAAAGTTCTGCTTGGAGATAATGAAAAATTAATTTCAAAAACTTATAAGTTACTTTTAAAATCATCTACAGAAGATGAAGTGATGTAACTAAAGAAATACAGATGGATACATGGGAATATTTATGGAAGAACTCTATGAAACTTTCAACATGTCAGAGTATTAAAGAGAACTGTTTTAAAATGATGTATAGATGGTATATGACTCCTAAAAAATTGGCAAAGATAAATAACAAGATGCCAGACAGATGTTGGAAATGCAAAAAACATGAAGGTTCTTTCTACCAGATGTGGTGGACTTGTGAAAGAGAGAAAAAGTATTGGCAGATGATCCAACAATAAATTTCTAGGATCTTGGGATATGAATTCAAGAAAGCTGCAGAGACTTTTCTGTTGGGATTACAAATGGAAAAAATTTCCAAAAGAAGATAGAACTATAATTTGGTACTTGCTTTCAGCTGCTAGGACACTATATGCGCAGTTATGGAAGCAAGAAAAAATACCAGAAAAATGGGATTGGATTGTAAAAGTTATGACATGGAGTGAGATGGACAAATTAACAAGAACTTTAAGAGACTATGATTTAGAAGATTTTAAAAGGGAGTGGAAAAAATTTAGAAGTTATGTAGAAGACAAGTGGAAAGTAAAAGGACTTTGGAGAATTTTTGATAATGATTAAACTTTAGAAGGAAGAAGAATATTAATTTTAGTTCTTAGTAATTAACGGTACCTTTTAATGTTAGTATTTTAAGTAAATAACACTGGCGGGGGTCAAGTAATGGGGGGAGGGGTGATTAGAAAGAAGCATATGGGATAGATGAAAAGAAGTTAATGGAAATTGTTACCATATGTTATCAATAAAATTGTTTAAAACACACACAAAAAATATGATTATTGGATTATAACTTTTTCTCCCCCCCCCTCCAATGATTAAGAAGAAATACTATGAAGATGGATTATAATTATAACCTTTGGGGGTTTTGGAGAAAGATTCTTTAATAGATAGAGTTTATTAACTTATAACAAATTAGATTAAATAGTAATAAGGGGATGTTTGCTAAGGGGGTATGCACTGCTGGGGGCCACAAAAGGGGCTGGTGGAGAAAATGTTATATATGTGTTCTAACACTTAATGACAAATGACGACACGTTATTACAATATATTACATTACAATAAATTGTTTTAAACAAACAAAACAAACACTATCGTGCTCACCAGAATCTCAACCATGAGGCTTGTCAAAGAAATTGTATTTCAAGCTGAATTTTCCAAGATGTTCCAAGGTGAAAACAAAATAATCAGCCTTCAAGAAAAAGATCAAACAAAGAAAATAACACATATTGTTTTGCAAACTGCATCTTTGGTTTCAACTATATTTTTGTATCTTAGGACAGAATTTCCTGACATTAGTGAATATGAAAGTGCTAAGAGCTGACAATTGGGATTCTCATTTTCCCTAGCACTCATTTGATAAATATTTCAAAAAAACAACAACCTCATGTTAAAATGTTAAGAATTTATCTTTATTTAACTGTAACATTGACAATGACTTGAATTTAGAATGAAATCTGATGTGTCTTCAAAAATGACTTGTAGCCCTCTAGCATGTTTTGGTAACATTTGCAAATTGTATAGTGACACTGGGTCTTGAGAAATGTAGCTATTTATACACAAGAAATCACAAAAAAATTACTTTTGTGTTAAGAGACATAGACTTTAAGACTGTGTGATGAGTACCAAAAAGCTATTTTTATTTCCAATGAGAGCTCTGGAGACTGAGTCACCATTTGGAAAACTCAGGCTATAGGGATGCTGATGGGACAGTGTGATATGTTACTGATGAGAAAGCAATGGAACTTGACTGATCAAATAGCTGTACTTTCCTAGTAAGATGAAGGAAGGAAGGAAGGAAGGAAGGAAGGAAGGAAGGAAGGAAGGAAGGAAGGAAGGAAGGAAGGAAGGAAGGAAGGAAGGAAGGAAGGAAGGAAGGAAGGAAGGAAGGAAGGAAGGAAGGAAGGGCAATGGAATTTCACATTAATTTATAATCATGCTTTCTCAACAAATACAAATGAATGAAATAGTGGCATATGGTGATGAAAACAATCACATTTGGTTTTTTTATTTTTTATTTTCTCCTTTTCCTTTTCTAGCTATAAATGCTTCTGGCTATATTTATTTATGTCATTCACAGTCCTATCATTGTCCCCAGTGGGGTCCCAAAGCTCTCGCCACTATTTTGTCTTAATAACAACCTTGTGAGGTAAGGTTAAGTTGGTTGTATAGGACTGGCCCAAGGAGACCCATCAAGTTTCCATGATAGAGTGGGGATTTGAACCGAAGGGAGGTTTCACACAGGAGATTTGCCCCAACCTAGCCCCGCCTCCCATTTGAATTAAAAGTGCATGATCACACATCTGCCCTCCAAGCCACACCTGTTCTCACCCCGTCTCCAGACGCCTCCTATCCGCATTAAAAAGTTACCTAGATTTTCCCGGTATCATCCCCCTGAATCGGATGTAAGTTGCATAATTGGCTACAGTCTGAATGCCCCAGGGCGACTCATAAGTGGAAGAGCTGTGGGATTGTGCTGAGCCATTTCTGGCAAGGTCGGGGGTTTTTTCCCCCTCACCCCTCTCCGAAGTGCACTTGTCCACTTCTCCAATGGTGCGCACACACAGGGGCCATTTAAAAAGAGACAACTCTTTCTGCATTGGGTCCGTGCTTGAGCCGGGATAGCAGTGTGAATGGGCAACCACTCACTGCTGCTGGAATCCTGCCACTTCAGCAGGGGCTGCCTGATAGCCCAGAAACAGTTCAAACTGCAGCGGATTTTTTTGCAACGGGATAAAATCGTGTCAGTTTCGCAGTGTAAAACCAGCCGGTGACTCCCAGATCCTTGAGTTATACTCTAACCACTACACCACACCAGCTCTTGATCTGGAGATCATTTCCAGAAAAAAATATGAATCTGGGATGTTGAATTAACATAACTTAATTTTAAAATCACGTGCTGTGTTGCTAGGCTGCCACATTTCCCATATTTGTCATCGATGCAGCTGATATATATCAAAAGGCAAGAAAGCATTTATGTTTGGATAGTTGTGTGAGTCAAAATGATATCATTATGGAAATGCCAGAAATTCAGAAGACTGTTCATGCATTTGATGGAGGTCATGCATTTTTATTTATGCAATAGTGTGCTGATGAGGCTTTTATAAAGCTAAAGTGATTATTAGTACATCTTCAGTGGGTTCAGCTCTGTATCTGCTACTCCCTTTTGGACTCTGTTGCATTAAACAACTTTAAATATGATCTGCCCATTGGGTGGACAGTTGAGGATATTTCTGTTCAGAAGTAACAAAAAAAAAATTCAGGGCTATTTGTATTATACTTGAAAATATGGCTTAAATGTAAGTATAACTCAAGAAGTTGGTCTGTATTTATTTCATAGATGTTAAAACCTTCACCAAAATGCCCTGTTCACTATTATGGTTAATAATTAACCCTTCATAAAAGTTATGACAGTAACAATTGGAAAACTTCTGGTATGGTCATTATTATCAGATCTGGCAGCAGGTTGTCTTGAAGGTTTTATTGGAGAAAGGCAGACAGGCAGCACATGATCATGTACAGGGGTCATTTTGCAGGAAAAAAGGTGGTGGAGCTCATCCAGGGTGCAGTTATGCAGCTGCACCTACTATTCAATGGACAAGGTGGGAAGGAGGAGGTGGAACTGTCAGAAAGGTTCAGGAGCTGCACTCCTGTGAGCTCCCGCTGAATCCGAGGCCTGGTGTATATTATTGAACTGAAAGGCACATTTTCATATCAGCAGAATTATACACATATTTATTATTTAAGTCTTTCTTAAACCAGGAGTCTCCAATAGATAGGAGAAACTGGTAGTTTGCCAGCTGCTGAAAGTATCTTAGGTAGCTTCTAGAAAAGCTGGGATATTATCAGGAGAGAAAATGCTCTTATGAGAGTCCAAGACCACATAATATATCTAATGCTTTCCTCCATGAAAAGGGAGTTGGAACCAGTGCTGCATTAATTCTTTCCCTTTTGAATGCTTATCTATTTGAAAATTCTTATGTTGCCTCTCTGGGCTTGTTTGAGTCAATGTTGAGAGAAGAATGAGTGTGTGTGAAAGAGAATGGGAATGGGGGGATGAGGACATGGGTGAGAGGAATGGACTCAATAATGTTCTGCTGTTTGAATATGCAAAATTGTGTGGAGGGGGAGATGTCAGAAGATCTTTGATGAATTGCCTCTTCTCATCCAGCCTGCCAGTTAATATGTGCCTCCCAAGCATCACTTTCTCTGTCCTAGAGATGGTATTTTCAATGGTGGTATCATCTGTTTGGAATGCCCTCCCCCTTGAGACTCACCTGGTACATATCTTACTTTCAGTTTTGTTTATTCAAGAAAAATTTCAAAAAACCATCAGCTGTTGCATTCTTAAGATGCAGACAATTATTTCTTGCTTCAGTCTCGTTGGACAACAGATCCTGAATTTCAAGGTTCTAGGTTCTAGTTTAGTCATGTTTAAAAAGAAGGTGCCAAATTTCATAATACAGGATTATTATTCTGATAGAAAGTTACTTCATCTAACCCTATTGTTTTCAATGGGGTTTGAGTGGCATAACTGCATAGGACTAAACTTCAAAACTACAAAGTATTTTTGGTGTCATTTGATTAGGAAATCTTTTAGATTCACAGTCAAAAGGTTGCTAATCAATTTATTAGTAAATCCTTAATACATATGAACTCCATGTTGCTGTTCATTATTTTCATATGCTATTTTTCTGTTTATTAGGATTCATTTTTCCACATCAGCTTTCAAAAAATGTATTTTCTCCCCACATAAGAATGACAAATGATAAGAATAAAAGCATAGTACAGGTATGATGCAGAGATAACAATTGTTGTGATAAAGACTAAACTTCTGTTTAGGGAATGTGCTGCCACTGGCATGTGTCAAACTATTTCACAGCAGATCCCTAGTTCCAATAAAGTTTGCATGCCAAATGTCCACAAATGGAAAGTGGCACACACAGGCATTGGGGTGAGAGTCATTGAAGGTATTTCTTTAAGGTGAAAGCCATAGTGACCTTTAAAAAAATGGGAAAGTTATCTACTCAGCATCAAACATTGTATAGTTCCCAGTTTGAAAGTCCTTTACAATCAGGGGTCTCATCAAGGCAGCCATTTTCCAAAAGCATCACATATCCTTGCTGCCAGTGAATAAAAAACTGGGACAACAAGCCGTGCAATAAGCTCCTCTTAGCCTGCGGCTGTCTCCTCAGTATAGCCTAAATCAATCTTCTTCCTTTATATGCAGAGAGCACTTACAATGCTGATGTGATCACATTGTATTGTAAAAGAAGTCTCAGGTTTGGTAACTAGTTTCAAGGTGACTTACCATGCTCTTGAAAGGTGCAAGGCACAGAAGTTATAGCCAAAAAGGTCATATGCATTTCATGACCGTATCTCAATCTCATGCTTTTAAAACATTACATATGGAATTTTAAATAGATATATTTAGCAACCATTCAGAAAAAAATAGTAAATCCCGCTATTTGAAATCAATGAAAAAGTTGCTTGTGACTTACTCATGCTTTTTTTATTTCAATGAGACAAAAGTAAGTAACTTTTTTTCTATATTGAAGTCCATTGCATTGATAGAACAGTATCTACTTCCTTTACCTGACGTCAGAAATAGAGAGCTCCAAGACTACCACAATTGATTAGGGTGCTATGGCTCCCAAATTGAATCTTTTACCTTGTACTTCTTACTCCCCCACATAAGCCTCAGATTGTGGAAAGAAAAGGTCTGTTCCCTGGATTCAGTTCTAGGCACCTACTGGGATGTAAGGAAACTCATTTGTGCCCTCTGCCTTCCAAGATTTGCAGAGCCTATAATAAGGCTGTGCATGTCTCAGCTTCATTGCCTCACACAAATGGCATATCTCCTTCATTATCACAATCAAATTTATGTTGTTTGCATTTTCAATTGGACTTTTTCAACTTGTGCTTGCTTATCTGCATTGTAGGCTATGTTGCTTCGCCAAGCTGGAGTTTTTGCCCATATTTTTAATGCAACCAAAAACAAAGACTGTGCTCAAAGAAAACATAATATCAGTATACTGGAAATAAATTCTCACAACGTAGTGGATACAAGACATCATTCAATTGCAGGAGGTCAAGAAAAACATCCAGGGGTGGAGCAACAAATTCTCAGTCCTTAAAATAGAGAAACTTCTCAGTTCATAAATCCAAAGATATAGGTCCACTCTCTTTAGGATCAGCTTGTAAGGGTAATGTCCATTTACGTGATTGCCAGCTTGTAACAGATCACGTTTCACAGATAGCAGCTTTTTCCATAAGCCGATTTGCAAATCACACTGCACAAGAATTTGCTCATTCTGTGAAAGCTGTGGCTCTGGAGGTGTTTTAAGACGATGAGTCTTGAATTTTCTTGTGCAGTGTGATTTGTAAATCAGCTTATGCAAGAAGCTGCTATCTATTGTGTTTTCTTTGAACACAGTCTGTTTTTGGTTTAATTTTTACTATGCTGCAATTGTTATTAGTTATCCATATTTTTAATGCAGCATGGCTGAGGAACCTTGCATGGGCATATAATTCACCATATCTTTCATGTACCTAACTTTTTTTGTTTTTCCATTTCCTCTGATCCATCCCAACTACTGTTCACCCTACCCCTTGTTTGGTTTGTCTGAGTAATGTTGGTAACAAACTATAGGCAGGCATGTCCTTTTTATTTACAATATGTGATTTATACTTGGTCATATGTTAATAGTAAATATCAGACATTAGACCTCATAGATGTGTTCATGTAAATAGTAAAAACAATGTTTTTTCCCCTGGGGGAATGTGCCCAAATGGAGTTCCACAATCTTTTCATGAAAACAAAATTCTCAAAAAATGCCTAAAAGCTCATGAAGGGCACTGGGAGAGCATGACATTCTTTGATCCAATAGGGTATGTTAAAACATCCAGTGTTAGGCACCAAAAGCAAGACCTGAAAAAGACCTGAGGAAGTTGGTGACATGTCTAAAGTTTGGAAACTGCTTTAAAGTAGAGGTAAGTCCATAGCACATGAAAATAATATTGTTTCAAAGAACCCCTTGTGTTTCTCCTTCAGTTTCCTCTTGAGAGTTCTGACACCTCTTTTTCCAGAAAAAAAGCCCTAACTAAAAATATACATACATCATCTGGCATGAATAGAAAAATCTGAGACCCATAAATCTCTTTATCTAGTTCACTGACTTCACAACTAGAAGTTTCCAGGGACACTCATTTGGCCACTATGTGAAACATGATGCCAGACGAGATTGTCCATCTTCTGAGATTCTGGAATGCCAAATTATAGCTTTTCACCTGATAGTCTTGGAAGGCAAGAAAACTTATATTTGCAGGACAGTTTGCAAACATATCCGAAGTAGACCTCACATGTTCCAGATTGAGTCTCATCACTAGGAAACTTGCTGTGATATAAAGACAGAGCAAAAAAAGGATGAGGCCTCATGAGTAGAATGCTAATTTACTTTTCAGAAGAGAGTTTACATCAGTGCACAGATTGCAAGAATGAAGTAGCATGATACAATGGGTTTTTTTACAGCTTCATTGCTTCTCTGTATGTTGTTTTATCATTATTTCAGCTACTGGCAGAGTTGGAAATTTCAAACATGTTGCTGATTGGATGAGTTTTTATTACAAGTATATACCTCTCTAAGCAATTATTATAAAGGATTGGATCCTAACAAGTGTTTCTGTTGATAGAAGTATTTCCATTAGTGACATCTGATTTCCTTGCCTCTCCTTCCCACTGAAACCCAAAATTTCCCCTAAAACTCTACCCCAGAGTGAAAGGGGAGCAGCACAAGACAAAAATTGGAGGTTTGCAGTGTGTGAGAGAGGAATTTACAAAACCCACCTCCTCCTTCTTTGGAGAAAATCCTTGCACCTCACCCCCGCATTGGGTGCTGGAAGTCATGTTTCCAAAACAGTGAGCCAGCTGCATTCCAAGTATGCTGAGGGCTTCCTGCTTTGCAAGATGTCTGGCTCTTCCTCCTCTTCTTTCCCCCTCCCTGTGGAAAGCAGCAATTTCAAAGCAACTTCCTACAGAGATTGTAGAGTTTATGTATTAGTGATTTTTAACTTCTATCTATGCAGCTTGTTGAAGCCTCGTGTGAAACAGGGCATTTAACGCATCCCTGTTGCGTCTTACTGCCTTGCTGCATTCCATCCAGATATTGGCTAACAGAGAAGAACTGAAGCACTGGACTCTGTTTTCACGGCATTGCACACTACTTCCCAACTCCATTGTCAAGGAACAAACTGTTGGACATCAGTATAGGACTGGTTGTTTCGGGAATAGTTTATCTTTGCACTTTGTGATACACTGTATTTTCTATGAATGACTTGTTATATAAATAATTGAATTTCTAAGGATTTGAGTTTGATTTAACGTGATTGCCTGTGTGGCTCTCTCCGCCTGGGCTATCCCCACTGGCAGCCATTTCCTGTCAGACCATGCAGCCTTCCAAGTAAAATGGAACAACAAGGGAACAATCTTGCAACTTTGTAAGTGTTAAATGTTTTCTCTAGTCTTTGTAACATCTAGTTGGGCATACGTAGGGACCAGGGAAAGGAGGATGCATTTGCCCCCCCCAAGTCAGAATAAAGAGACAGACACAATTAGATTGGTGAAACTATGGGCCACTTTATTAAATAACACATCAACGGCAAGAGCAACCGAACTGCAGCCAGGTCAGGGCCAGGGGTCTCCTCAGACCGCTCCCCTGCCTTTTTCAGCGGGCAAGAGCCCCAGCCCCCCAGATGGAGCTGTGTGCCACAGTTCCGCCAGGCAAGCCCAGCAGGGAGGCTCGCACCGGAGGGCCCAGACACCAGATGTGAGTCTCAGCGAAAGGCACCCATCCAATCGAGTCTCCAGGACAGTCTGCATTCACACACCTCGGGCCACACCTAAAGGTTGATCCTGCCAGACCCCTAACTCCCCAAAAGGGGGAGGATAACTGGTCCTCTCCAGGCCGCATGGTGCCATAAACCCCGTAAAACTTGCCACAACTAAGGCCAAGTCTCTACTTAAAGCTTAACACCCACCGAATGGCCTAAAGCCAACACAAGCCCTTGCCGAAGATCCCTCAGGAAAAGCATATTACCCTTTTCCGAGAGATGCACCCCATCCCCTCTGTAGAAACATTCCCTAGAAATATCCGGATGGGGCACATAGTGGCCCAAACCACCCTCCAAAAACTTGCGAATCTCCTTATTCGCTCTGTAACAAGCCCTCTCAATCCCATCAGGATTCCAAGCACAGCGGCACACCAAGTGCGGAATCATGGCCGACCAAACTATAATGGTCTCGGGCCACCTCTTCCTAATGTACTTGAAATCATCCCAAGCTTGCAAGATCAAGATCCCAAAAGATCAGCATCCCAAGCTGCTGCCTTTAATCAGCCCGAGATCATTCCCTCCCAGGTGAATAATTAAAACCTGAGGAGGAGGGCCCGCACACCCATGAAACAAAAGTGGGAGCAAGCCAGGCCACTGAAGACCTCGGTGCCCCCACCACTCCACCGTAACATATTTGCTGAGCCCCAGCTGAGAGCCAACAGCAGTACTCCGAGCTTGATGTGCCGCCCAAAACACATAACCGTGCCCGCAGATGAGAACTCTGCTCCTCCGGCCAGGAACAACAGCATCTAAAAAGAAAAACAGACAAGTTATAAAACCCAACCTCAAACTACCCCAGCTCCTAATCACAAACTACCAGTGGAGCAAAGGGCAAATATAATCTTTGAAAGCCTGAGACCGCCAACGGCCAAGATGCTGGATGGACAAAGTAGGATAACGCAAGGCAGCAGCCGTAGAGGCTGTGCCGATTCTAAAGGAATGGGTACCAAACCTCACTTCAGACAACCCCAACAAGGCTAAGGCCCTGGACGCCACGGCCCAAAATTGATGTTTTGTCAGAGGGCTGCCTCCAAAATGACAAAACAACAACCCTTCGCAGCTTCCCTGCCCAGCCAAATAGTTGGCCAATGCAGAAACAGGGCAAAGCTCCACATCCAAACACGGACCCAACTCCAACACAGTCCCCATGCCCTCTTGATCCGTTTTGGATCGCCGGATGGTAAGAACCGCCTTACCCCCCAACAACTTAATATCCCTCAGAGACAACGCCCTACCTGAAACATCACTCTTGGAGCTTGCCACTAATTCACTAACCCTCAGTGCCCCCAAAAAGGCCACCAAAGAGGCTGCGTGAACCAAAACAGCCTCAAAATGAGACACACAGACTGTGCTCCAAACCCCCTTCAAACCCCTAAGAATCTCTGGAGACATAGGTGTCCTAGTATCAGGCTTAGGCCTAATCTCTCTGGACAACCCTTCCAGCATCTTTTGAATATGAAAATCTGCTGTTTCCTCTTTGTACCCTAACGCTTTGCTAGCGAAGGCCAGCACGGACATGCGTCCCCGAATTGATCGCACGGCCAGTCCCTTACCTCTTAAGAAAACACAATAATGGAGCAACTGCTCCACTGGGAGGGGCCAAACAATATGATACCCTACCTCAGTTCTAAAGTTCTCAAACTGCTGTACAGCACGTTCATAAGACTTCCTGGTGCTAGGTGCAATGGCTAAGCGTATCACTCTGCAGGCCTCGGCTCTCCAATCAGCCATAGCTCCTGGGGCATTGGCGCCGCATCCAGATCGGCGTCCAGGGCCAGCTGACGAAACCTCTCCATCTGTTTACAAGAGAGAGCATCAGCCACCCCGTTATTCACCCCAGGAACATGCTTGGCCAAAAACAAAATGTTAAGTCGCAGGCAACGCAGAGTGAAGGCCCTCACCAAGCTCATAACCCGCTGCAATTTGGACGAAAGGGAATTAATAACATGAACAACCGCCATGTTATTGCACCAAAAATGAACAGTGCAGTTGACCATATCGCTCCCCCACAGCCAAACCACAACCAAAATGGGAAAAAATTCCAAAAACGTAAGGTCCCGGCTCAAACCGGCCTGCACCCACGACTCCGGCCACATCTCCATGCACCAGTGTCCACGGAAGTAAACCCCAAAACCTAATGACCCAGCAGCATCGGACATGACCTGAAGCTCCGCCTCAAGCCTAAAGTCCTCTCTCCAAAAAGAAATCCCATTAAAGGATTCCAAAAACTTCTGCCACATCTGCAGGTCCTCCCTCATGCTGCTGGTAACCCTGGTCCTGTGCTGTGCCAAGCGAAGGCCCGCCATAGCATCACAGAACCTGCGAAGAAAAGGCCTACCTGTCAAGTCTGTCTGTAACTCTGGCTCAGTCAGAGAGCATTCTGGGTAGAACCAAAGTGTATTCAATTGCTGCTAGCTTGTACCTTCCCTACCCCTCCCTGCCTGTAGTGAGTGTCCTTGCTTTGAAATGGAAAGATGTGAAAGTCTTATCTGCACCTTCTCAGGCTTGGCTCACAGAAGGGAGTCAGGAGTCTACTACAATCAAGGCCACTCAAGCCTGAGAATGAATTGGTAACATCAATGTGTGAATGTGCCCTGCATAATCTTCCCCCCCCCTTAGGAATTCCTTTGAATATATGTCCCATATATGCAATGCATTTACAGATTATTCTTTAGTCTTTCAATGTTGGCCTAGCCTCAAGTACCAGTATCAATAAAGCAGTTTCTTTGTATCAACAACGACTCCTTATTGAATCTGCCGACTTGACACTACCCGGGGCAACCACTTTGCAGGCAAAGTTAAGATGCCGAACCAACTGCTGCAGCTCAAGCAGCGTAACCTTCTTTTTGCAAAGGAAAGAACTAATCCTTTCCTTCAAGTCCTGCAGCTTCTGACAAGGAAGCCTAGATGACTGCTCTAAAGTATCCAGCTCGATCCCCAAAAACACAAGGCAATGAGTCGGGCCCTCAGTTTTTTCCTCAGCCAATGGCACACCCAACTCAGTGGCCAATTCAATAAAGCCGGCTAACAACTGAGCGCAGTGTCCAGAACCAGCAGGGCCCACAAATAATAGTCATCCAAATAATGAACGACATCCTGTAAACCCACTTTCTCGTGCACAGCCCATTCCAAAAAGGTGCTGAAACACTTGAAAGCGGCACACGAAACAGAGCAACCCATAGGCAATGCCCTGTCCATGTAAAATTGCCCTGCAAACGAGAAGCCCAAAAGCTCAAAATCATCCGGGTGGACAAGGAGGAGGCAAAATGCAGATTTGATATCACATTTCGCCAACTCAGCCCCCTGACCACAGCATTGAACGACACCCATGGCCTGATCAAATGAGGTGTACCTAACGGAGCATAGCTCCTAAGGAATGCCATCATAGACAGAGGAACCCCTGGGATAAGAAAGATGGTGAATTAAATGAAATTCACCCGGTGCCTTCTTCGGCACCACCCCCAACAGGGAAACCCTAAGATTAACCACAGGAGGACTAGCGAATGGGCCCAAAATCCAGCCCTCCGCCAACTCCTTGGCAATTTTTGCCTCAACTATGTGCTCTAAACCCTTAACTGAACTAAGATTCCTGGACCAAGTTGGTACCCGAGAAACCATTCAACAAATATAAGCTGTCCTCCCTTCGTGGGTACCTGCGAAGCCAGTCTTCAAGAGGACCCACTTTTATCGGGCTGGGGCCCTTTTCCAATTTGAGAAGGATCCCCACCTGATCTTTTCTGACCCTTGCGTGGCCGGACTCTCGGGCAGTTGTTGAACGAGTGTGGGCCAGCACACAGGGGGCATTCGTGCTTGAACTGGCAAGCTTTACGACTGCACGCCCCCTGCGACCCAAACTCCCAGCAAAGCAAGCGGGATTGAACCGCCTGCCCCGCAGAACTGCGGGATGATGATGATGCACTGGAAGGAGAAGAGGAACCCTTAGATACTAGGTGACCACTGTCGGATTGGTCCCCCAGATTGGGCTGCGCAGGTGACATCACCTGCAATCACAATTGCTGGTGAATCCGATCCCACGGGAGTGAAGGGTACAAAGCGGCCCTCATCCTGAACTCCTGGTCGTATTGGATCCAGGCCGGGCTGCTGAACATTGTATACCCCTTGTATATGATGTCCATATATTGAATCAACGCAGCGGCCCGCCAGGGCTGCGCACGTGCTATCACTCCTGCATATATAAAAAACCCCGGAAGCCAATTGGCCCAGGTCCGATCAACCTTCCTCTTCCTAAGCTTCTCCTTCTCTTTATCATCTAGTTCCTCCTTGTTCTTCTTCGCCAATTCTCTAAATAAAAGGGAGAATATGTCAACATATTCCCCTTTTAAGATTTTCTCTCTTGTGGCAGGCAGCAGGTGATCGCCCAAAGGTAAGGCAACCTCACCAAAAGGCATAGCGCCAAAGGGGACCACCCCGTAAGGAGATGGTAAACCCCAGCTGCCTGGCCAAGCCGCTGCTGACCCCTGCTGCCCAACCCCGGGCCAATTACCAAATGGACCGAAATGACCCTGCGGCCACATCCAATTGCTCTGCTGCTCTAATCCTAAAGTTGAAGGAGCCCCTAAACCACCTGCCGGAGCACCAGCCCCACTAGGACCAGCAGACCCCCAAGCCCCCCCAAGGCCACACAGGCCCAATGTGAGGCAAAGAGCCATCCCCAGACTTACCGGGAGGTAAAGCAGGCACCAATGCTGATCCGGCACCAACCGCACCGGACGACGAGCCTGCACCAATATCTGAGCCAACAAGCCCCACAGCTCCTCCAGCAGCAATCACAGCAGATCTACCCTCTAAAAGCGACAAGCAGGTCAGTATATTAGTCACTTAGGAACCCTCCCATTCTTAGGCATCTGAGAAGGTGGAAACCCTGATGCCTGCTCCAATGCCTGCAGTCGCTGAAAAATGACTGCATTCACTTTATCATCCCCCTCCTCATCAGAAGACGAGGGGGGTGGAGGACACTTCGGGGGCGCTTTAGGAGCCTTAGGGGCAGGCTGCTTCCCCTTTGATTTTCCACTACCTTTACGCCCCGACATGTTCGCTAAAGAGCACCAAACAAGTCGAAATTAAAGGGAGAATTGACTGCTGTAAAGCAGCTAACCACTCTAACCAAAGAGGTGAGTCACCAAAACCCACCAAACCCTTCAATTATCTTAACAGAAAAAAAGGGGGGGGGGAAGGGCCAAAGCCTACCTCTAAAATGGTCGCCATCCCACTAAATTTTAAAATCCACTACACTGTAAAATGGCCGCTGCCTCACCACCTCCTAAAATGGCCACTCAAGAGCAAGGAGTGATGAGGAAGAAGCGAGCCTAAAGTGGCCGCCAAGCACCAGGGGAAGGAAAAGCACAACCACCCCAGTGCCTATAAAAAATGGCTGCCTATAAAAATGGCCGACCCACCCTGACAGCCACCTCAGCCTTGCTCAAACGGCCACCCAAAACCATGGGCCACCCAGCAAATGATCTGCCCCCAACAAATAAGCGCTGGCAACCGGGGCCCTTATAAAAAGGAAGCCTCCCACCGCCCAAATGACGCTCCCCAGCCAACTAAAAATATGGGAACTAAAAATATGGGCAAAGATCAATCTTGAGGGCACGTATGCTCAGAAGGCTGCTCCAACAAAGCCCTCATATAACACAGGGCCAAGCAACTGAAGCAAACGCCAAACCACGTCCCACGATGCTCCGCGCTTCCTGCCGCCATCTGGATTTTGTTAAATACTGTACTGTAGAATTACTTTATTGCATTATATTATTTATGTTTTAAATTCATTCTGAGCCACCTTGAGCCCTGCATGCAGAGAATGCCGGGACATAAATCTAAATAGATAAATAAACCAGTCAGTCTTAAGTACCTAGAATGAAGGATGAGCACAGATATTATATTCATAGATTTTCAGCTTTTAAAAATATTTTAGTATTTTTATTCATTTTAAAATTATAGTTATTAACCCTGGTTTGGATTCTTTATTCTATTCTGTTGCATTCGTTTTAATGGAAACTAAATTTTGGACTACTTTTTTAAAAAAAAAAAAATCACCCAGTTGAAATGAAATTAATAAGGATTATACCTCTCACAGAAGGGATACTTCCTGTCAAATTTCAGAAAAATAAGGGGAAGCATCCCTGTTTAATACACAAAAATTACTCTTGCATACATAAAGGCATGAACTGATGTGTGAACTTTCCTTTCTTCACAGTAGCCTAAAATGAGGGGTGGAGAGTATCAGAAGTGGACTGGGAAGAGAAAACAGCATTGGAGCAAGTCAAGTGGCTCCTACAGTGCTACAAATCAGCCCTGCAGTGCCACTCAGCTTAGTGGGGTCAACAATGGGCATTCACTCACCCATTCTATCATCCCTCAAACTGAAAGCAGTGCAGGTGGAGACAGCTGGTAAACTGACTCTGACTTCCATGGTTGATGCGGGGTCCAGGCCAAGTGACTCCTGACACTTGGATAGAATTGCTTGGGCTTGGCTCTGCTTGATCCTGGCCAGCAGTCATGTGAGAAAAATACCCCTATTTCCAGAACATCGTAGTCACCTGCTGGGTTGCCAGGGTATCTGGAGACTCAACTCACACACTTCTGCCGGATAACATGGGTTCTGTCTACCAAACTGGAAGGGACTTATGAGTACTAACAGCCATAACGCTGCAGCAGCACTCCGTGCCTCCGAAAGAGTGCTAGCCAGAAGAACAGATGGGTTTCCAATCTGTCCGTGCGAAATCCATCATGGCCGTTGGAGCGGAAGGAGTTGTGCAGCCAGGAACTGTCTGGGCAAGTGGTTTTCAGCCTTGACCACAGAATCCACTTTGGGAGGCTAACACCAAAAGCAACTATCTTCCTGCTGTGCCAGACTCCATTACATTGAAGCGAGAGGCTCAAGTACTCAACAGATGTCACCTGTGTATGAGACCATCAAGCTTATCTTAGGCGTGGATCCTGCCAGACCACCTAAGCCTTTGTCTATCGGAACCCAAGACAAAGACTGGTGCCAAGAGAAGACTGAAGAAGATGAAGACCATCTTCAGCGAACCAAGTCCCTTTGTGTAAACCGGGTGTTACCTTAGGTAGTAATTCGGCCACCTATTGTCACCTTTTTAGATAAGTTTGATAAACTTAAGCATACCTCCACTTAGTAATTTCCCCCATTCTTTCCCTTAACGGTCATCTTGGAGCCTCCCACCCTGGCCCATTGTTACCTGGAAGTCCAATCAGGTAACCAGGGCCCAAGCTTGTTCATTGGTCAGTTATGGGCACCCAATTAGGTGCCACCAATTAACTAGCTATTGGCTACTGCATAAGTCCAGCCCTTATGGTCACTGCAGAGCCTCCCCTTTTTCTGAGGTCATGTACCAGCTGACCACTGTCATCCACCCCTGTACCTCCCATTCCCTGAGGGCTCAAGGTAGTCCTTATAACCTGTGACCCAGCTCCCCACAGGTGTGCATCTAGCAGTACTCCAGTTCCGCTGTCTAGATACATCCCCGATTCTTGGCCAGTTGAGGGTTTCTTCCCCCCTAGTCGCCATTGGAGCCTTCCTTGAAGACTATGATTGGTAATTATCACCCTGTTTGTCCATCCTTGTGTTGTCTCTGAATCTCTCTCTATTTTTCTTAGGACTGTATGTATGTTTTATGAGTTTATTATCTTGCATGTGTGTATATTTTTCTGGAATAAATTTTAATTGTTTTTACTTAATTAGTGTCCCTGGTAATTTTAAGCAATAATTTCTGGATGTGTATCCTGTATACATAGATTAAAAGATCCTGTTTAAGCTGTGCCCACCTGTCAATTCCCCTACCTCGTTTTGAGGGCATTTTGGCTTACGGTCACCACCTAGGACCTACTGGGAAGTCCTGTAAGTTAAATGGTTGACTTATCCCTGGGGTATATGTTGATGAACAGAGACACCACCTTAACTTACTGCATTCAGTTGCTTTCAGCATTTTTGTTTAGTATCCTATACAACATCTAGTACTGCTCACCTGCATCCTTAAAGGGATATAAGCAACAACTTTATATCTCTCCATGTAAACATAGTACTTATTAATTGCAGGGTGTGAGCTGTGCTTCTACATTGGTTGAGGCTGAAGTAGAGACCAGTGGGAGATGACAGGCCTGGGGGTTCCAGTACTCCTGGGGATGGGAAGGTATGATGGTGGGAACAGACATCCATATAAGGGAAGGAGACTGAGACAAGGTGGGACTCAGCTACCTTCCGGTCTGTGTCCCATCCCAACAGTGTCAGGTAGTGGGGCCAGGTTGAATTACTCACCTTCGTCATTGGTGTTATGCAATGCCAGGTCCATAAATAATAAGACCTCGGTCCTCTGAGAGTTTCTGCTCGAGCAGGACGTGGACCTGGCTTGCGTGACTGAGACCTGGGTGCGAGAGGGAGACACTGTGGCCCTCTCCCAAATGGTTTCCCTGGGTTACTCAGTCTTTCACCAATCATGGACTGGCAGGCGGGCGGGGGGAAGGGGTGGCTCTATTCATATGAGAGGCTTACTCCTTTAGGGCTCTCCTGGCCCCAGAGATCAACAGTATTGAATGTGCGGGTCTGGAGTGGGACATTGGGGAGGGGTTGGTGATTTGGTTGGTGTACCGTCCGCCTAATGCACCAGCCAGCGCCTTACCATCCCTGATCGAGGCTGTAACAGGCTGGACATTGGAGTACCCAAGGCTTGTGATCCTGGGTGACTTCAATGTCCATGCTGATGATGCGGCCTCTAGTCAGGCGATGGACCTAGTGCCATCCATGGTGACACCGGGGCTCTCCCAATTCGTTACATCGCCCACTCACCAGGTTTTGGTGGATGATATTACTGTGGAGGCAGTGCCATGGTCGGACCATGGTCGAACCACTTTGCCCTCAAGGCTCATGTGGATGTTCTACCCCAAGCCCGTTTGGGCGGTGAGCTTATTTTGGCTCGCCCATGGAATCTGATGGACCCTGACAGTTCCAAATGGCTCTACAGGACCCCTGGCGACTCTCTTGATGATCTGGTTGAGTCCTGGCAGGGCCGGTTCTCCAGAGTCATTGATGAGATCACACCTCGACGCCCTCTGCGCCCTTGCATTAAGCTGGCCCCGTGGTATACCCCGGGGCTGTGACAGCTGAAACGAGGACTCAGACAGTTAGAGAGGCAATGGTGGCGTACTTGAGACGAAGCGACTAGAACATCTTATAGAGAGTTTATGAGGTCCTATGAGATGGCAGTCAAAGCCACAAAGAAGACTTACTTTGCGGCCAAGATTGTGTCTGCAAATTTGCGCCCGGCGCAATTGTTTAGGACAATTCGGATTCTTACAACACTGCCACAAGGCAGGCCAAATGCTAGGGAATTAGAGATAGGCTGTGAGGCTTTTGCAAAAATTTTTGCAGATAAGATTGCGTTGCTCCGTCACGACCTCCCCGCCACATTGGATACAGTATATGAACTCAAGGCCCTGTGCCTGTCTTCTGGTCCAGTTCTGGATCACTTTGACACACTCAGCTTAGAGGACATTGACAGAACCCTCTCTACTGTACGCCCAACAACTTGTGATCTGGACCCCTGCCCCTCCTGGCTAATTAAAGCTTGCCAGAGGGAGCTTAAATGTCCTATACGGAACATCGTAAATAGATCCCTCTTGGAGGGACTTTTTCCAACATCTCTTAAAGAGGCTGTGGTCTGCCCTCTCCTGAAAAAGGCTACATCAGATCCTACCAAACTGGCGCATTACCGGCCAGTCTCAAATTTGCCCTTTTTGGGCAAAATTATTGAGAGGGCAGTAGTGTTACAGTTGCAGAGTTTTCTGGATGACACTTCTGTCCTAGATCCCCACCAGTCTGGCTTTTGCCCGGGCCATGGGATGGAGACAGTGGTAGTTGCCCTGGTGGATGACCTCCAGTGGCATCTGGATAGAGGCAGTTTGGCGGTGCTGATGTTGTTAGACCTATTGGCTGCATTCAATACAGTCGACCATCAGTTACTGACCCATTACTGACCCATCAGTAAGAACGATGCCTACTGTGTGCCTGAGAACACAGTCCTTTGGGAGGCAAGCATGCACAGTATTAAACTACAGCAGAGAATGAATAAGAAACAAAAGGACCTAATTGCTTATATAATCAAGAAAGCCCACTCAAGATCATGATTGGTGTGATGGAAACACTGCTACAGAAAGCCCTATAGGGATGATCCTATTCAGTGGGTTCTACTTTACTCTTCTAGGCAGAAGATACCATTGTTAATTAGACTATCTGATGAGTAAATGGGTGTGTTCACACACACTAAATAATGCTCTTTGGAACTGGATTTTTACTGTGCAAGAATAGCAAAACCCACTTGTGAATAATCACCATGTGAAAGTGCCTGTTGTCTCCCCTCATCACTTCTTCCAGTTTCCTCCCTGCTTCTGTGAAAAATAGATAGTGATATTCAAGGATAACAGTTATTTCTAAAGATTTCAATAGTATAAAGAATATCCTCCTTAAAAAAAACAACTGGATTATTAGTTAATTCTCAAACACATGTCCACTAGGAAAGCTAAACACATGCTTACATCTCTCACATTGAATCCGGTGGCTAGATTCAAGTCCAGTAGCACCTTAAAGACCAACAAGATGTTGTGAGTATATGCTTTCAAGAATAAGCATGGGCATGAATTGAACCACAAATTGCAATTTGTGCATGAATCAGACTGATTTGTGGATAAGAACATAAGAACATAAGAGAAGCCATGTTGGATCAGGCCAACGGCCCATTCAGTCCAACACTCTGTGTCACACAGTGGCAAAAAAATTTATATATACACACACACTGTGGCTAATAGCCACTGATGGACCTGTGTTCCATATTTTTATCTAAACCCCTCTTGAAGGTGGCTATACTTGTGGCCTCCACCACCTCCTGTGGCAGTGAATTCCATATGAAATGGATCGTTTCAAATGGCTTCTGACCATGGTGCTTCATTTGTTTAATCTCTGCAGTTCGTTTTCCCAGATAGCCTGGTGCTGATTCAGTCAATTACTAGGCAATGCTGGGGGGAGGGGTGGGGTGGACTTCTGAGATTCCAAGAAATACCCATAGCAGTTGTCCATAGTTTGATTGACAGCTCCAGGAGCCAATCACGGAGCTCCCATTTTGCAGCATGAAGAGTTACTGGTGAGAATTGAAGTTGAGCTTTCCTGGGGGCACCTACTTTGGTTGGGCTATAACTCAGACATTCCAAATTCAGTCTTTGCCAAACTTGAGGTGGAGGAAAGCCTGCTAAAGACTCTCAATGAGTTTAATATCTCCCAAACCAATGACCCCTGAACCAGGTCAGAAATCAAATGAATCACAAAATGAAACAAACTACCATTTCCCCCGGTTCATGCCCATCCCTATTCAAGAGTCAATGTCCCCTTTGTCATATTAAAACCAATGGGATTTAAAAATGCTCAAGTTTGACTGAATCATATCTTCATAAATATTCTTTCAGGGAAAAGTAAATTAGAAACTCTCAATCATACCACAAAGTATCAATTTACTGAAGTTCTCTCCTTACTGTCTACATGTTAGTGTCCAATCTGGGCTACTGCAATTAAAGAAGAAACACTGGTAGCCTTCATGGGTGATGCTGAGTGCAGCACTGTGGAGTATACTTACCAAGCTCTCTTTTATTTGCCCTCATAAACCTCATAAATGCCAACAGAAGTAGCAGTCACCTGTAGGTAAGATACAAGAATATGGAGATATGGCAGGATTTTACATCAATAAAGAGAAGTCAAAATTTTTATGCAAAAACATGCAAGTGAATAAACAAAAAGAATTGCAGAAGCTGACGGGATGTGAAGTTACCTCTAAAGTAAAATATCTGGGTGTGGAGATTACAATGAAAAATATTGATTTATATAAAAATAACTATGAAAAGCTATGGCATAAAATGAATGAAGATATGGTAAAATGGAATAAACTTAACTTGTCATTGCTTGGAAGAATAGCTGCAATAAAAATGAATATTTTACCAAGAATTATGTATTTGTTTCAAACAATTCCGATAGTGATAGACAGAGCCTGCTCCAGCAGGAAGGGCGGGATATAAATAAAATTATCTAATCTAAAATTATCTAATCTAAACAATTTAATAAATGGCAAAGAAAAATTTCAGAGTTTGTATGGGCGGGGAAGAAACCAAGAATTAAAATGAAAATTTTAACAGATGCAAAGAAAGAGGAGGATTTCAACTACCAGATTTAAAGTTATACCACGAAGCAGTATGTCTAGTATGGATAAAAGAGTGGGTGACGTTGTTGAATAGAAAACTTTTAGCATTGGAAGGTCATGGAAATATATTTGGTTGGCACACTTATATGTACTATGGGAAGAAAAAGATGGATGGTTTTTTCTCTCATCACTATATAAGAAGTAATCTGTTGAATACGTGGATGAAATATAGAAAATATGGAGATGAAAGGAAGCCGTTGTGGATAGTGCCAGCAGAAGTAATTAAAATATCGGTGGAGACGGGTAAAGCAAGATGGTTGTCATATAATCAATTATTAAAAATACAAGGTAGCAAGATAGAATTGAAAACAGCTGAAGAATTGAATAATAACTATGACTGGTTCCAAATGCAACAAATAAAGAGCTTGGTGGAAAATGATATTAAAAATGAAGGAATAAGGAAAGAGCAAACTGAATTAGAAAATGTTCTGCTTGGAGATAATGATAAATTGATTTCAAAACTATATAAACTATTACTGAAATGGTCTACTGAAGATGAAATAGTAAAATCTCAAATGATAAAATGGGCAATTAATGTAAATAAAGAAATACAGATGGAAACATGGGAATACTTGTGGAAGAACTCTATGAAAATTTCAACATGTTATAGTATCAAAGAAAACTGTTATAAAATGATGTACAGATGGTATATGACTCCTAAAAAGTTAGCAAAAATGAACAATAAGATGCCAGATAGATGTTGGAAATGTAAAAAGCACGAAGGTTCTTTCTACCATATGTGGTGGACTTGTGAAAGAGTGAAACAGTTTTGGTAAATGATTCAACAAGAAATTTTTAGAATCTTGGGATATGAATTTAAGAGAACTCCAGAGACTTTCCTATTGGGATTACAAATGGAGACATTTCCAAAAGAAGATAGAACTGTAGTCTGTACTTGCTTTCAGCTGCTAGGACATTATATGTGCAGTTATGGAAGCAAGATAAAATACCAGAAAAATGGGACTGGATTGTAAAAATTATGTCATGGAGTGAAATGGATAAATTTACAAGAATCTTGAAAGACTAGGATTTAGAGGGATTTAAAAGGGATTGGGATAAATTCAGAAGATATATAGAAAAAGAATGGAAAGTAAAAGGACATTGGGTGATTTTTGAGAATACCACTTAGGTTTATAGAAGAAGAAAAAAGATGAACTATAATAACTGGGTGGGACTTTATAAAGTATAAGAAATGTGTTTTTGATTTCTCTGCAAAATTATATATATATATATATATATATATATATATATATATATATATATATATATATATATTCTTTTTTTAATTAAGATTCTTTTAAAGTTAAAGATACCTTTTGATATTAGAATTTTAGGCAATTGGCACCGGAGGAAGTCAAGATTTGGGGGGAAGGGAGGAGGGGAAAGTGTAATGTATGGGGAAGATAGTAAGTGTTTATTAATATTTTATTAGTATTGGATGTAATTACCATATATTACCAAATAAAAATTGTTTAATATGAAGAAGTAGCAGTCACCTGGCCAGTATGTGAATAAAATATTGTGGAAAGGCAAATACTAGCTATCAGTGGGCACTTTATTCATTCTTTTTATTATTATACCATCTCTAAGCACTCTAAGCATATGGTTCCCAGGTGGACTCCCAACAACAGGCATCTTAGAGGCCAGATCAGCTTAGCTTCAGGAACAAAATTGTGTCATGTGCCTGTAGACCAGTTTCTGGACTGCTCACTAGAGCTGTTCACTGCTGACAACTAGGTTGTTAGAATTTAATCTGTGTAAACATTTGGGGCAGTGCATTTTGTGCTTTTACTCTCTCCAGAGAGCAAAGTGAAAAACCACATACATTTCAGAGGTGCCATGAGGAGTTCCATACCTTGGAGGTTCTTGATGTTTGTAATTTGTTTTCTCAGTAATGACTACATCAGTAGAGATAATGGATATTTAAAACCCATTCATGTTAACCTATAGGAAAGGAAAGATAGATTAATGATATGTTGCACAGATCAAACTGAGCTGCTGTCCCCAAACCCTGTGCGATTAATGTTGCTTTCTGCAAGTGATGGAAGTTTTAACCAGATAAGCACTTGGTTTGTCTTCAGATTTTCTCCTACCTCCCACAGCATTGCTCTTCAAAAGTTTGTTTGGAAAGGAAACCAAATTCTATGTTTCCTCTACAGATGGTTGACCTCTTTCAGTTAGTTGCTGCATTACTCATTTAAACAATTATACAGGTCAGAATAGTGTAATCTAAATTATTTAGTCTCTGGGTGTTTTTCAGACACCATTGACAGGTTGAGAAGATGCAGCTGCTGTTTGTACCTGGATTTGAACTCTGCAAGATAACAGAGTTTGAGTTTGAGTTTCAGTCATCATCTACTGATGTTACCTACAAAACTGCATACCACAGCACTGCAAACTAGTCACCGAGGCACTGAGAGAAGTATTCTAATCTCTCAATAGCAGGGCTATTTTTTTTCACCTGTAGCAGATATCCAAAATCCATCTCTTTCCTTTCTCTTCCAAAAATACTTGGGCACTGCTTCACCATGCAACAGAACTTTAAAAATACTCATTTTTTTGTTTGTCCCCCCAACAGGGAGCAATTGAAATCTACCAAACAGACGAGCAAAATATTATGATAACCTTTTCCATCCTAATTTGTACTGGAGGCTGAGTGTGTGCTAGGATCAACATTAATTACTGTATAACATTTCAGCTGTGTAGTTCATAGACATGTCAGGGAGTTAGCTAAGGGGATACAGGGTCCTGGTGCCAGCAGGGAGCCCGTGCCCTTGACCATTGTGATGTGATGGGATGACGGGAATTTCTAAAAACAGACTCCATAACTAAGGTGTTAGAGCTAACTAACCCCACTAAAAAGTTATGTTTTTCTTGGAAACTTATCACATGTATAAAATGTTCCCCAGACTAACCAGCGTTTGCTAATCATTTTTTAAAAGTTAATAAAGCCTCATTTCCAGCAGTTAGCCAAACAGACTGTAATAATGATTCTCCATAATAAGGCATCTACGTTGTTAAAGTTAATATATCAGTTTGAATTAATGCACTTTAAATTCCAATTCCTTTTACAGCTTGCATCCAAACTAATTACAGGTTTTAAATTGTCACTAGTAGGAGCTCAGCCAAGGCATATTTCCTCTCTTCTTTAGTTGCACCCTGAGAATTCATGAATCAATTTTTTTCTGGGTCATGACTTTGCCCCACCAGGAGCAGAGAAAACTCTTCACTGTGAAGAAAATGGAATGGCAGGGATCCCAGTCCAGGCTGAATTTGCACGCAAATGGCAAGGAAGTAAATGACGGGGGAAATTTCCAGTGCCATGAGAACAAAAATCTGAAAATCATTTGTAGTAATCCAAACAATAATGAATTTAGCAAATAGTTTAAAGCACAGCAGTGAGCAGATCTGGCCTAGCAATTTAAGTCTGCTGAATGATTTGCAAGGGGGCTGCCTGCTAACTTTTGCAACAGCCCCTCCCTTTTAAAAAAAAGCAAAGACCACCTTTGTACAGCCCACTCCCCCCATTTTTCTTCTATTTATATACCTATTAGGGGGTTTTTAAATTTAAAAAACCCTCTTTCTGTTTAAAGTTAAATTTAAAAATAAATCTAAAATACCTTGATGGCTGGAGTTTATTGTGCCATAAGAGGAGGGCCTGGCTCCTTAATCAGACTTCCTGCATGTTGATGCAGGCATTACAGAGATACCAAAGGCTGATTCTTTGTACCTGAAATGGTTTTTGTAAAGCATCACAACTCCCCTGTAAGATGGCTCTTTTTCTTTTTTTTTAATTTCCTGTGCTTTTTATTAATCCCAAGGGGACAATAATGCAAAGGAATTCTGTTCTTGAGAAATTTCACAGGCAAATTGCAATGATCAAAATGTTCCTGTAAGGGAAGAACACCTAAAAAAAACCCCACCCTAAGAAAACAAGAAAGAGACCAAGTAGATTAGCATAAAGTATATCTTAAGCAAAGAGAATTTACACCCTCCATTATTTACATGATAAAGGTATTTTTGCTAAGTTGCAAAGCTGGCATGCTAGTGAAAATAACGTCAGTAAAAATATTTGCCAAATATATTTGTATATTGATAATCCATTATGATTTTAATAGTTTGAAGACTAGCCTGTTAAGAACATTGTCTAGAAATTGTAATTTTTTTTTTTGCATTAATGAAGAAAATCATACTAACACAATTAGTTGGTTTAGTTGAAATGATTTGTTAATTTTTACAGTTTTATTCATACTTGTCACTACCACTGTAGACATATGAAGTTCTCCAGTCACAGGTACACTTACCTGGCAATAATTACTCATAAATTAATAAAGTTTTATATAAGATCAGGTTGTCCATGACAAAAATGGCCCCTGGGGAATGATTTCTTAATTACAATAAAATAAAATAAAACCCTGCAATGTTTTTAAATGTTATTTTGGTTGTGGATTTTTTTCAATCACTTTATTAGATTTCTTATTTGAGTGACTTGTGAAGAAAACATTATTATCTGTGTTGTTTTCCTCTGATTACAAGAATCATGTTAGACATAAAAGTCTACTTAAAACTGGTTTACAGTTTAAAGACCGGTTTAATAACAGGTGAATGCTGGAAAATATGCAAACAAAATGGCAGACATGAATGACTTCATTTAAGACATAATTGCTTCTCATCAACCCAAGAAATCATGCAGAAACAGCCCTTGCTTCATCCAGCCAGGAAGAGAGTAGAGAAATCATTCAGGCATATACTGTAAATGGAAGGTCCACTCCTGAGTTTCTGCCAGACAGCCACTCTATACACAGATCCAAACTTAAAGGCAATAGTCCTTAAAAATCACAGTTCATCATAACAGATAATTATACAGCAAGTAAAACAATGAGGGTTTTTGGCCCTTGAATATATAGACTAATTGTAGGCTATGGAGTTCTGCCTGGGAGGCATAAAACACACCCCTGGGGGAGTCATTTTCTTACATTGGCGAGAGCTGTAAATTTGGAGAAAAGCAATTCTGATTGCTGGAGTTCCATTTTTTAAAGCACTATGCAATTGTTCATCTCTGTGTTTGGCATGTGTGTAAGAATTCTCTGAATGTTTCAATAGTAAAACTTAATATCAGGAATAATGTCTTTTAAAAAATTATCATCATCATAAAAAATCTGGAATAATATACTGAGCAGGTTAGTTGAATACAACTTATTAGGATGGTCCTACTTGTCCATATTAAGTTAGCTGGACTGTATTTTAGTGTCGTACATCGGCACTTTTATTTTTAAAAAATCAATTTAAGACACTCTATATCTTAAATTAACAATCAGTGTTATATATGTTCATTCCAGAATTAGCTGGTCTCTGTCTTAATTAATAAAGGCCTTATTTTCCCTTTAAACTGAAATGTGTATATAATATATAATGGAGAATTAAACAGCCAAGCAAGAGGGTCTGTGCCTTGCTGCTAAAGCAAGGTCTGTGAATATACAAAAAGTGACTGACCCCCTCACTAGGAAACACATGCCCTTGCTCAGCAATGTGTGCAGTACCACTGCCAGCCAATTAACTAAAAGTTGAGTTTTTACTGAAACTTATGACCCTTTGATCCACAGCTGGGAGTTACATATGGTATCACTGAAAGCATCCTCCATTTTTTAAAAAGCTTTTAATATTCTTTTTTCTGTGTTTCTAAGGAGTGCCTCTTTGGAGCCTGTGTTTTTAACTATTTTAAGCTGCTTGGTTCATGTGGCATTTTCTGTGCTACTGAAAGAGAAAATTAATCTTAGAGAGAACCAAAGGAAGAGAAAGAGCTTTCATGTATGCAGATTTTGCATTTTGCAAACTCTATGAACCAACATTTTATGAAACATCCCCTTTCTCTTTTCTACTTCTGTACTATACTGTACACAGTACCACATCATTACATCATATGGCCTGAGGGCTGGGCTAGAAAAGAAAATGAAGGACAAAATTGGAAGGGGTATGTTATATAAAGGCTGTTCTTGAACAGAATGAACAAAAAAGGCTTGTTTTGTTAAAACAAACTAATAGTGATTGGAGACGACTAGTAATTCATACATCATTTGCATTCCCTCATATACATAGCACTTTTCCCAAAGCAATCTTTCTGTAGTATCACTCTGTGTAAGGTATTCCATTTGCTCATGATAAATAATCTTTGATCCTGACTGTCCACCTTTAGGCACCCCAGAGAGAGTTTACTATAAATTAAACTTAATTTTAATTACATGTGATTAGTAGAAGCTTGAACATAGCAAAAAATCATCATGTTACATTCCAGCTATACAGTCTTTCTAGGAGTAAAAAAACAAACAAAAAAACCCCATGCCCATCCAAGTGCCTTTTCTGCAGGGCTTGCAAATCTGTTTTAGATCACTCTTCTGAACCAGGACTTTAAAATGTAAATATCTCATATTTGCATATAGCAGGCATCATTGTATATGAAGTCTTATAAATAAGAAATATACTGTTCTGATTTCAAACAATATCAAGAGGTAATCTACTCTAACAAAAGAGAGTCATAATATAATATAGCAATAGCATGTGTCTCTTTACATATGCCGATAAAATAACGTTAAGCATAAGACACAACAAATTGCCAAGATTTAATGGAAAATAAATGGTAAACACTGAAGGAAGCCAGCCGTTTGACTATCAAATCTAGGTCTAAATGCCCCAACAGTTTCCTGATAAGATTGTGCTAAGCTGGTTTTTTTATTATTATTATTTCTAAGTCACACCTTTCAAAAAGTCTGTTCTGTTGTGTATCACATTGAACACAGCCACAATGTGTCTAAGCCAGATTAATAAAACAGAGAGCTGAACTCGAGTTTGACTTTTGACATCAACAATCTGACTTCAATATTTCTCTCCTCAAAGAGACTTCTGACTCTCTTGTCATGGTTTCACTGTGATGGATAGCTTTTCAGCTGCTGACAGCCTGGACTGATTCGAATAATAAAAAAGTAATCATCTGCAGTGGAAGCTGCATAGCTGCTATTTAAGATCTTCCAGCTTGTGCATTGAAAACAACACAGTACTACCTACAGCATTATGTCGGTGTGTATGTCTCTCTCCCTCTCTTTATTTCTCTCTCCCTCTGCTCTTTCCTGCAAGACTGAGAAGCAAGATTATTATTATTCTAAATCAGCACTGCTCTGTATTAAAGCTTCAGCTCAGTGTAAGCTTTTGATTACCAACATTATATTGTGGGAAGCCATGCCGAAACAGAGCTTCATGTAAGCTCTGTTTGACTTGTCTGATCATCTGGGTTTTCATTGTCATTGCTTGGTAATAATTGAATGTCATACATAATCACATGAAATGAGGGAAAGCCACAGAAGCTGCCAATCTTAGTGGATCTAAGAGATCATGAGCACAAGCCTAGAAAAGCTTGATTTGTTTGTGCCAACAATATTCATCAGAGGCTTATCTCTCTGGGCTAGTGTTCTCTTGATCTTTCAGTCTGAAATACTCTTTCAGCATCCACTGTAGCTGCTTAATCAGTGTGTTTTATCTCTGACAATTAACAAAATGAGGGAATATCTATATTGGCACTACAGAAAAAAGTATTAAAATGATGTTTACCATTCTGCGACTAAAACATTTTACTATCCTTTTCCCCCCACACTTGGTTTCTATTTAAGCAACTCAGTAAAATCATGTTTGCCACTATTCAGCACTTGTTCTACACTTTTCTTTAAACAGCATCCCAGGGAAATAAATTCCTTTTAATGCTAACCATATTTGGAAACATAGACAATGGCAGATCATATTTACATGCTTTCATGAAAGAGGCGAGTTCCTTTATTTTGCATCTAATTAAAAGTTTGTAGGAGATGTGGTAGATTTTTTGGGGGTGTAAATTAAAATTAATTAGCGTTATTAAGCAGCGATGAAAAGAAGGATTTGTGAAATAGTGAGAAATATTATTTAAACCCTAATGGAATTCAGTGAAACCCACAGGTCTATTACAGGCCTTGGATTTGCCAGGATCACTGCAGGGAATCTAACATTAATAAGCACACTGGTAATTAAATCATTTGTTACTTTGTCTGTAATGTTGTAATGTTTCAGTGATACTCTGTCAGAGCTCTTTGTGCAGATCAGAGCTAATCAAAGGTAATCAATTTTCAGCATTTGAGAAATCTGTAAATGATTATACATTCATCAGATCATTTAGTGGAGTGCAGGGAAAGTGCAATGCAATTAATCTTCCTGCATGAGGAGGAATTACCACCACAGAATTCAACAGTTATAATTAATTTCATTGTCTTGCTGTGAATTTTGATTGCTTTTCTTTGGACTGTATAGCACAAATGATGATTCATTGCAAAGTATTTGCAAAGCAAACACACCAGTGTGCTATGCAAATTAAAGTAGCTATATAACAGATAGGTTTCAAACTTCCTATTTACTCAGGGTTGTTGAGTACTAATTTGCCAAATAATTGCTTGTTAACTTTATACTCTCTTCTCTTGAATATTGAGACCAGTAGCCAACATAAATAGAAAGCACTTGCATTGGCGCATCCCATAGTATCTCCCCCTAAATGTTAGCAAGCCTTGAAAATAGCATTCAAAAAATCTCATAAAAATGTGATATAGATTTGAAAATACCCTTTAGTGCTACAAAAATTTCTTACCCTTAAAACAGGACATCCTAAAGCACTAATATATCTATCCAGATTTATATTTTAAAAATGGTTATGGCATCAGTAATTGTAGTGAGATAAATATAACTTTCTCTTTATAGTTGAGTATGCATCACTTTAAAGATATGAGCAAACTTGTTTTTTATCCCATAGATGAAAACAGAGAATCTTCCTGTTCAAATGCTCTTCTATCCAAGACTGAAGAGTCACCATTAGCAAATTATGAATTAATTGAATTAAAAGAACAAATTATGAATTAATTGACCACCATTATAGTGAATCTTTCATCCTTGGGAACGTAGCACAGAAGGGAGTTTTATAGAGAGAGGAAAGCCACATAGTGATCAGAGATAAAGTTAAAGATTACCAATGTGTCCATGATCCAGGAAACTGGTTTTGTATGAAGCTTCATGTATGAGACAATTCTTATGCAGAACCAAATAGTTTTGCACTTGACAATGTATAAGAAATGCATATAGAATTTATATAAAAAAGATTCATCGCTCCCTCTCTCCAGTCTGTATGTATAGGGATAATATTATTTAATCCCAAAAAAGAAAAATATGGGAGGGGCAGAAAACCTTGAAACATTCCCTTGGCTGTCAACAAAATGAACATAATTCTGCATAAACTAAATGTGTATTATGTGGGATAATCCTTGGGTTTTAATGGCTGTTTTGAAATTATTGGATGTGGTCTTCCCTTCACATCCCATTGCTAATCCACCCTCCATTTAACCAATATCTCCATATCAGCTAAAGCTAATTTGTGTGCAGTTACCTTCCAGATGCAATACCTTCCTGTTTCAGATGGCTTCTGATGTTGATTATATTATGGCATTGCTGTTTAATTAGTTTGTCTTGTTTAGTATGTCACTGCTTACAAGGGTTTTATTTGTACAGATATTGTGATTTTCTTTTACACTTTTTAATTTTTTGTACTTTTGACTCTATTGTAATTCATTCTGAAGATCTCTCAGAAGATGCAATAATGGTATAGTAATGCAAAAGAGAAAAGAAACAAAATAAGTTAACTGGAATTTACAGCATCAGTACAGTGACATTTACAGTGAGGTTTTTTTTCCTCCAAAAAAGTAGTGACCATTGAATGGAACACACCTCAAGCTTTTTAAATTTAGGATTGTTCAGGTAGCATATGATGCGTGGTATTATTATTAGCTACTGTTTGGAAAAGAAAGGTAGAAGGGCCTACTATATACACACATCTGGAGTGTTTCTCTGGACAGGACACTCTTTGCATAACAAATAGTTAATGAATGGATTTAGATGCTGTTAATGAATGGATTTAGATACAGCCTTCATTGTAATCAATGGATAGCGTATGAGTCTTACATTGCACATATTCATCCCAATTCAGTTACATGTATGAAGATCTAGCCTATTCCAGGTACTATCCGTGTGCACACAGCATTATGAAAAATATCAATGGTTCATATCAGCTAAAGGGGAAAAGGTAAAGGATTTAGGCCCCCTATTGTTTCCTCTGGACAGTGTATACTGTTTCCAGTTTTGTTCCCATGGAGGATCGTAGCTTTAATTGATAACATTTTTTACATGGCACAAATATTTCTTCTAAGATATTTTATTACAATTCTTATTTCTTCCTTGGTATTTTAATTAGAATTGTCCTAATGTGTTTCCTTTCTTAAAATACTATAACCCTTTATTGTTCTTTATTATCTTTTATTATACACCACAAAATGCCATCTGGACAGCAGGCACTGGATTATTTTTTCAAGGCTTTGTTCTGTTGCTTTAGTTCATAATCATGTAAGTTAATCCTGTTTAGTCTGGGGAACCCCTCCTTAAAAGGTACAGATCATGAGCAGTCAAAACTGTCAGTAGCAAGTATACCTTTCTTAATCATGTGTAAAACTTTTTGAATTTATCTCATTAAAGAAGGCAACAATAGACCTTTAATGAAGTGCTAATGCTAAAATATTAAATAGAGAAGTATTTAACACTAAAACTTGAAGGGAAAACATGTGAACATCAATATGTGAACTCTCTCCCCCCCCCAGCTGAAAAAATGACAAAAAAGAAAGAAAATCTGAAACAATACAATTTTACAATGTCAATATCTTGTATGTTACTATACCATCCCAAGGCTGTACCAATATGTCTGTCAAGCTCTATGTCAGTGGATCAAGACCCGCCAGCATCCCTTTCCCTTTGCATTTGGTTGGGGACCCCAATTCCACCATTGACTGATTTCGCACTAGGCTGCTTCCGGGCGGAGAGCCCTTTTGCTCCCAGCACTTCTTTTGGTTTTCACACAAGCTGCGAGTTCATGCACCGCTTTTCCACAGCAAGCAAGATCCTCTTACAAGTGGTTTCTGCTTGCTGTAGAAAAGTGACGATTCAACTCACAGCTCCAGGGCAGTTTGTATGAAAACTGAGAGAAGCACCAGGGGCAAAAGGGCTCTCCACCTGGAATAAGCCCTGGTACGAAATCAGTTACTGCTTCTGTTTAAGACTTATATGGTTTGTAGGTACACTGAATGATACACTTCCAAGATGAAGCTCTTCACAAACTTTTCATAAAGGCACCATAATTTCTGAAAAGTCATGGCTGTCTGAGGCAATTTGCAGAGCAGCTGTGTCTATACTTTTACTATCCATCTAGTCCATACATTTTGGCAGCAGTTAATGTCTGGAGTATATCAGTCACATTGTGAATCTCCATATCCTTCCCAGTGGTTTCTTGGAGCATCATGTAAGGACTTGGAGATGTAATGGTGCAATTTCATGTAGTAAACACTTATAAACTAGGTTGTGTATACATCATTTGTCACAGGTTGTTCTCCATATTTGCTCCAAGTCGCTGTAGTCTTTGAAAGAGCCTCTGTCATTGAACTTTAGTCATCACAATTATTTCCTGATAGCATACTTAGCCAAAAGCACGAAGAATATATGCATACAAATTACATATATACACATATTTTATATGTGTGTGTATGTATAGATGTGTAGTTATATACATAAGCTCTGTGAAATCAGACCAAGTCCATCTACTACAGCATCTGTTTTCTAGAACCGTCAACCAGATGCTATACTGAAAGAACATGTGAACAACCTGTTCTGTTCCTATCCTTACCCCCACTATATTGTGAATAATAAAGAGTCCTTTACTTATAAAAATCCAAAATTGGCCCGAAAACCAACATAGGTATGGCTGAGGATCACCTCAATAGTTAATTTGGAAAATAATCAGACTTACACATTTGTATTTTGCTATTCTGATGTGAAAAGTGGATGTAAATTGATTTTATTCTGTCATGCTTTGCTTGAGAGAAAACATGAAAGGAAAAAGAGAAAAAGAGAGGGGACTGTCATATTGGTCAAGGATTTGTTCTAAGGGGTGTTCCAATAGAATGACCAAGGATTGCTCCAGAGGTAATATATTTTCCATATGCTATCCCAGGAAGTTTACTACAACAGCGTACATTACTTGTTTCAGGTATTAGCATGCCTACCTCCTCCCCTAGTTTTGACCCACCTTGCCTCTGGCAGCTCAGCATGTTTGGTTCACCCATGTTGGCAAAACAGGCTTACATATTTAACTTCCTTTTGCTTGTGTTGTAGTTATTATTATGCTTTTATTTTGGAGAATGATCTCTTATTATTTCTGAAGTGTACGTTTCTGCCAAGTTTTCTGTGTGCTTCAGGAGCAAGAGTGTTGCCCACAGCTCTGTGGTCCTTTGTTGAAGCTGCAGGAAAGAAAAGAAATAGTATAAAAGCTTGATGGCCTCTGTGGATAGGAAACTCATTATGAGCTCCAGCCCTCTGTTTTATTCCTAGTCACATTGCCCTGTGGGATTTCAGTGTCTTGAAGGATGAAACCAGCAGGACTCATTACTTCTAAAACAATGTTTAGAGTTCTATTGGTGCTGGAATGCTTCTGCCAGTCAGGTAAAGAACCTAGGTCTTTATGCTTCCCAGAACAATAACCATGCAGTTCAGAAACTCCCTGGAAAAGTCATGCCTTTGAATATAAGTAACTGCAGGTGTTACTCTCCAAAGACTCTTGGTACCCTTCTAGGCAAACTTACAAAGGAAGAATAGGAAATTCACTTTGGAATTCAGAGACTAAGAGAAATTGAAATAATGGGGACACAATTTTGAGACTTCCTACATTTTTCCCACGAACTACAAACCATGACTAATACCCTGGAGGAGGGGGACCCCAATACATCCTTTCCCCTTTTTAACATATTTAGAGAATTCAGTGTGTTAGATAAATAACCCTCTTGATCTCAACTTGTTTAAGGCTACAATTCATTAGTTAGTGATAAAGCAGTTCAGACCAAAGGGATATGAGTTCATTCTCAGTGTCATTAATTAGAAATGTCTCATAATGGTCACAATGGCCAAAGTAAGAAAATAAATTATTGTATAGGGTTATTTATTTGGAATGTGTGTGGTTTGTGTGTGTGTGTGTGGTGCTTCCAGCTGATGTGGTCCAGCGACCAACTGTGGAAGGTCACACATAAAAATAATATATAATAGTAAACAAGTGAAAGCACCGCAACCAAAGCATTCTATTTTTTTTAAACCCTTCCAAGCAATTGGGTGTTTTTGCCTTTATACCCAGGAAGTCATGAGAAAAATTGGTTTACTAATTTAAAGCTTTCTACAGGCACCAAACTCCTGTTGAGTCTTCTCAATGAATTGCACTGCCCTGCAGTCCCCCTCTCCCATCCTCACTGCTTTTTTTTTAGTTTTTAGTTTCATCAAAATGGTAAATGGACTCCAACTGGCCCCCAGTAGACTTGGCTTGGAAATGAAAGCAACAATGCATAATCATAACTGGGGTTTCTATTTCCACCAACAAATACTGAAAAAATGTTCCCATGTTTAAATAGATGGACCAACACATATTATCTCCATTTTATTGAAAGTTGGAGCTAGCAATGAAAACATTTTTTTCCTCGTAGTTTACACCTATAGACAGGGCCGGCTTGCCCACTAGGCAAACTAGGCAGTTGCCTAGGATGCTGGGAGGGGGGCACTGAATTGGGCTCCCCCCATCCCGGTGCCCAAGACAATGGCTTAGTTTGCCTCTTCCTACCCCCCCCACCACCACCGTTGCTCCTGCAGTGGTTGCCACCACTAGCCCCCTCCCTTCCACCTCACTTCTCTGCCCCCCAGCTTGCTGTGATGAGGCTGGGCCCTACCAGCTTTGAGGCAGCCGCACATTTTTTTAAGCCAGCGCTGGAGGAGGCTTTGCTCCCCCTCACTTCTGGTTCTGGAAAGGAGGGGGGAGAAGCCTCCTCCCATGCTGACTTCAAAAAACATGTGGCTGCCTCGAAGCCGGTAGGGCCCAGCCTCATTGCAGTGAGCTTTGGAAGGATGCATGCATGTACGTGGTGTGGTAAAGGAAGGGTGGGAGGTGGGGCAGGGGGTTGCTGGGCAGGGAGGCTGCCTGGGGCAGCATGTGCCCTAGGGCCAACATTGCCTATAGACATTTTTTGGCTTTGAGGCTTTGTTTGTTTGTTTGTTTATTTACTTACTTTCGATTTATATCCCGCCCATTCCAAATGGACTCAGGGTGGCTAACAATCAGAATAAAACCAACATCTCAATTTCAGGCATAAGACAATATGACATAAATAATTTACAATTTAAAACAAAGTATTGGTGCCATACAGAAGAACAGGCTTCGCACTAGACTTTTAATCCTGGATTAGCCCTGTCCCCAAGATGACACTCTACACTAAAATCATAGAATCATAAAGCCATAGAGTTGGTTTCTCGGTTTCTCTGAGTCTAGTGTAGAATGTTAGTTTGGGGGCAGTGTTAAATCAGGATTAAAGGTCTAGTGCAAAATTGGTCAGCGTTAAAACATAGGTGGTTCAGGATGTATTAAACCTTCCATTTATCTGTTGGTGGTCTTTCTGGTTGAATTCCCCAGCAGCATAAAAGTGGTAGCCTTCTCCCCTAGTTGTTAAAGGCCTGTTTAAAAAGTTCGGTTTTACAAACCCTGCAGAATGGAGAGAGATCCCACAGGGCTCTTATAGCCTCAGGAAGAGCATTCCACAGCATTGGTGCTGCCACTGAGAAGGCCCTGATCTGTGTACACCACATTTGGAATTGGGGGTTGCGATGACCCCTGGAAAACCAGTCTTTGCAACCTGAATTATTGAATATATAGTAGGAGCAGGTAAAGCCCAGTGTTTGTGCTCTGTCAAAACTTCCCTCATGCCCATAATACATGGAAAAGCTCAAATTGAACTGTACTGCAGTTTTGGAAATTGAGTCATTCTGTCTACCAGCAGGATAAGCCTGGGCATGTTAGAAGGCATTCTCTGAACCTCACATTTTCCAGACTTGAAGGAGCCATGAAGCCTGGAGCTTTAGATGACCCTTGGCTACCTGTTTTCTGAGTTACTTGCTTCCCCTTGTCTTTCAAATTTTGCAAGCTTCAGAGTGATTTTCTCAACTTTACATATCTGGGCTGGGGAAAGTACTTCAGATGACCCCAGCCACCTGTCCACTGAAATGACCTTTGCACTGAACTGTTCACCTTCAAATTTTCCAAACCTCTGATTTGACCATCTCAACTTTACAGGGGGAAGTTACTCTAGATGACCCAGAGCCACCTGTGCACGGAACTGTTCACCTGTGACCCCTGCCCACCTGTTTTCTGACCTAATTGCTTCCCTTTGTCCTTATTTGTTGTTCCACTATCATCATGTCAAATTTCAGTGTGGTAAGAGTTAAAACAGTCCAGCAGTTCAGAAAACAGAAGACAGTCCAGCAGTTCAGCTACCTGGGGTGCATCATCTCCTCAGATGCCAAGATCGACAAGGAGATTGACAACAGGCTGGCAAAGGCAAACCGTGCATTTGGCCGACTGCACAAAAGAGTGTGGAGCAACAAGCATCTGAAAAAAGGCACAAAGATCAATGTTTACAAAGCGGTTGTGATGACAACCCTCATCTACGGCTCCGAATCGTGGGTTTTATACCGTCATCACCTGCGACTCCTTGAGCGCTTTCATCAGCGCTGCCTTCGCACCATCCTCAACATCCACTGGAGTGACTTTGTGACCAACACTGAAGTCCTCAAGAGGGCGGAGGTTACAAGCATCGAGGCACTGCTGTTGAAGACGCAGCTGCGCTGGGCAGGGCATATTTCTAGGATGGAAAACCACCGCCTTCCCAAAATTGCTCTGTATGGCGAACTTTCCACCGGCCATCGAAATAGAGGGGCACCAAAGAAGAAGTACAAGGACTCCTTGAAGAAATCCCTTGGCACCTGTCGCATCAACCATCACCAGTGGTCTGACCTAGCCTCAGATCGCAAAGCATGGAGGCACACCATCCACCAGGCTGTCTCTTCCTTTGAGAACGCATGCATAGCTGGTCTTGAGGACAAAAGGAGACTGAGGAAGAATCGCACTGCTACAGCACCAACCCCAAATCAGACTTTTCCCTGCAGCCACTGTGGCCGGATCTGCCTGTCCCGCATTGGTCTTGTCAGCCACCAGAGAACCTGCAGCAGATGTGGACTACTGCACCCTTCTTAAATCTTCGTTCGCGAAGTCAAGCCGAGAGAGAGGAGAGTTAAAAATGATTGTATTCTTAAAAATAAAGTTTTATAGATTCCCAACTGTGTCATCTGCTTTAAAAATGGTAGGGTTAATTTAATCCCATTTACATTTTTGTGGAGTTTTGATGTTTTTGATGAGGGGTATTTTTGACTGCAGTTCCAAATTTTACTCTCCTTTGTTCTGCATTTCTGATGGAAGTTATTATTGAGACCTGATTTTTTTCTTTAGTAGCTAATGCCATGACTGAGAGAGCTATCAGGTTTCCATTGCTTTTTGCTGTAATGTGGGGTCACTTTGACCCCATGGCAAAGAAGTATAGTTATTTTCTTTTTCCCTTGGGAAGGTTAAAATAATGATTAAAAATTAGACTCAAAATCATTTTTAACGAGCAGCTATTTTTAAAACAGTAAGCAGCATCCGGTAAAAAAACCCCAAGTAATCTACCTCATTCTATGAACATTTATTGAAATAAAGTCTTTACTAATTGCCCACCCACCCTTTAAAGGAAAGCACAACACCAGTATTGGGTTAAACTAAGAATTTATTTTAAACCAGCTGATCTGCAACTTTCTTAGCACTAGAGCCAGTTTGGTGTAGTGGTTATGTGTGCGGACTCTTATCTGGGAGAACTGGGTTTGATTCCCCACTCCTCCACTTGCACCTGCTGAGATGACCTTGGGTCAGCCATAGCTCTGGCAGAGGTTGTCCTTGAAAGGGCAGCTGCTGTGGGAGCCCTCTCCAGCCCCACCCACCTCACAGGGTGTCTGTTGTGGGGGAGGAAGGTAAAGGAGATTGTGAGCCGCTCTGAGACTCTTCGGAGTGGAGGGCGGGATATAAATCCAATATCTTCTTCTTCTTCTTAAAGCACAGGTCACCTGGCTTGCACTACAAGCTCCCTACTAGGCAACACCACCCCTGCTCCAGTCCAGAATCTTTCTCTTCATTGCCTGTACCAATGTGCGTAGAAAAGTTACTCTCTGATCAGTCTTAGAGTGATGCACTATCAGCCTGACGACATCACTGGAGCTCTCTACATTTGACATGAAAAACACCCAGTTCTCTCTGTTCCAATGAGAGTAACTCCCCAGTTCTAAATGCCCCAAAGAACGTCACTAATATAATGACTTTAAGCAAATTGACCTCCCATAGGGATGAACAGGCCTTATCAAATAACTGAACTGGGATCAAGATAATCTTGTGCATTACAGTGGAATTCTATAGCAACAAAATATCCCTTAATGGTTTTAACTTCTAAATTCCAATGCTGCAGGAAAACTGCAAATTGCAGTAGCTGTTCCACTGGGACCAGCCATTCTTGACTAAGGCTACCAACACTCCTAAACTTGGAAAAGTCAGCCAAATATATTTTGTAGGATACTCTTGTACCTACAGCTAGGGGTGCTTCAACTGCTGGCATTACCTCTGATTCCAGGTTTGCATCTGGAGCTATCTCCTGAAAACCACTCCTGAAACTGAGAAAGGAAGTTATTATCAATTCCAGGTACATGTTCAGTCACAAACTGTGATGTTATTATCAATTCCAGGCACATGCTCAGTCACAAATAAAATGTTGCATTGGAGAAACTGTAATGCAAACTTCCTAACTGGCCTCATGACCATAGACAATTGTGAGGTCCAGCTAGTGCCATTGGCTGATTATCTCTCCAAAATGTTATAATCTGGTTCCAGAATTGTTTGCATCAAAGGTGAACTGCAACCACTAGTGGAAAAAATCCCAGGAAGGTAAGATCCCTGGTAAGGCCAGTGTTCACCAATTTCCTTGGCCAAGGTTGGGCACACCAACAGCCTTTGAAAAAGACCCCAAAACCAAGATTCCTGGAAGCATCTGAAGAAAACTGTAGGGAATAATGTCACGACCCTCAGTCTTTTCACTCAGTTCCAAAGCTAATGCATGGAAGACATTCATGAAATACTGGCATTCAGTAAAACCATCCAAGTAATGAACTACACTAGATATGCCAACATGTGGTTTAAAAGTCCACTCAAAGAAGAAGCTAAATTTCTCAAAGGAAGAACAAGAGATAGAACCTTGATTCCAGAAAGCTTTTAATAAAGTTCCTAATGAAAGGCTCCTTAGTAAGCTCAAGAGTCATGGGGTAAAAAGACAAGTCCTCTTGTGGATCAAAAACTGGCTAATTAATAGGAAACAGAGAGTATAAATGGGCAATTTTCACAGTGGAGGGTGGTAAGAAGTGGGGTGCCGCAGGGCTCAGTACTGGGCCTCATACTTTTTAACTTTTTCATTAATGATTTGGAGTTGGGAATAAGCAGTGAAGTGGCCAAGTCTGCAGATGACACTAAATAGTTCAGGGTGGTGAGAACCAGAAAGGATTGTGAGACATTCCAAAGAGATCTGTCAAGGCTGGGCGAGTGGGCATCAACATGGGAAATGAGGTTCAACGTGACCAAGTGCAAAGTAATGCACATTGGAGCCAAAAAGCCTAACTATAAATACAAGTTGATGGGGTGTGAACTGGTGGAGACTGACCAAAAGAGAGATCTTGGGGTTATGGTATATAACTCACTGAAAATTTTGAGACAGTGTGCAACTGCAATAAAAAGGCCAATGCTATGCTGGAAATTATTAGGAAGGGAATTGAAAACAAGTCAGCCAGTATCATAATGTCCCTGTATAAATTGATGGTGCGGCCTCATTTGGAATACTGTGTACGATTCTGGTCACAGAAACTTATGGAGCAGAGGTCCATCAGTGGCTATTAGTCACAGTGTATTGTTGGAACTCTCTGTCTGGGGGAGTGATGTTCTGTATTCTTAGTGCTTGGGGGGGGCACAGTGGGAGGGCCTCTAGTGTCATGGCCCCACTGATGGACTTCCTGATGGTGCCTGGGGTTTTTTTTGACCGCTGTGTGACACAGAGGGTTGGACTGGATGGGCCATTGACCTGATCCAACATGGCTTCTCTTATGTTCTTATGTTAACCCATGGTTAAAGCATTATCAACATAAACAAACCCCTCAAAGATGTAACCTAGCAAAGTCAAAGTTGCCTGGGTGAAGTAGTAGCAGACAAAAGGTAGGCTTGATGTCACATTTGCCCATCTAATGACCATCACTACTGCACTATCAAATGAAGCATAGCACACTGACACTAGTTCTTCAGGAATATCATCATTAACAGATTCCCATAAGGATACGACAGGTGGTGTATCAGCCTAAATTTGCCAGGTGATTTCTTGGGAACCACTCCCAACAGGGAGATATGCGAGTTCAGCAAATGCAACTCAACAAACAGACCAGCCTCTCTACTCATCAATTTTCAGCTGCACCACCCTTTCCAAACTATGAACTGATTTCAAATTCTAAGCTGCCTGATGCACACGGGGACCTTCATACAGTAACCTAAACCCCTCTCTAAACCCCTGTTCCATGTAAACAGCCTGTTGTCTCCTAGGGTAGTGTTGCAAAAGTGGAACTAACTTCTCAAGCCTGATCGGGCTGTGTGCCTTCCCCAGTTGCATCATTGGTGTACTTTTTGGTGCCAGTGGTGCTGTTGCTTCTCCCTCTTTTCCCAAAGGATGCTGCTGCATGGGAGCTCCCACAGACACTGCAAACATTTAGATTTACATGGTTTCTGGTTTGCCACCCTAAATTTAAGTCCTAGAAGGCGAAGTGGGATTGAGCCCACTGCTTTGAGGCACCTCCTCATCCAATTTTTCTGCAGAATGAGCCATCATGTGTTCACTTTCCATGTAGCAATCCTTTATGAGTACTGTGAGGAACCAGTCAGGGTCAGCTTGGGACAGTGACCACTATAAATTTTTCCCCAGTCACCTTCCCTCAGTCCCTCAGGCACACATACAGAAATCCTGTCAGAACTAAAGAAAACTAGACACCAGGCAGTTTAAAAGTCAAAACCACACAAAGAATATTTATTGGATCACAAAAGGCAAGAAAGAGAGATAAAATAATATTAAATTGGTTGATATTCAAACAAATCAGTTGGTGGTTCTAGGAAAAAAGCAAAAAGAAAAAAAACACAAAGGAAAAAAGCCCAAAGAAAAAGACCCACGGACATAAATGCTCACAGGAAAAAAGTCCCCATGGAAACATGCCCCCATGGAAATAAACCCACATGGAAAAAAGCCCAGACTGAAAGACGCCCACATGGAAAGAAACCCCCATGGAAAAAAAAACCCATTGAAAAATATGTAAAGCATCATAGATGTGTATAATTGTGGAATAGGGTTGCTAAGTCCATTTCAAGAAATATCTGGGAACTTTGGGGGTGGAGCCAAAAGCAAGGTTGTGACAAGCACAACTGCACTCCAAAGGGAGTTCTGGCCATCACATCTAAAGGGACCACACTCCTTTTAAATGCCTTCCCTCCATATGAAATAATGAAGGATAGGGGCAGCTTCTTTTGGGGCTCATAGAATTGGACCCCTTGGTCCAATCCTTTTGAACCTTGGAGGATATTTTGGGGAGAGGCACTGGATGCTATGCTGCAAATTTGGTGCATCTACCTCAAAAAACAGCCCCCCCCCGAGCCCAAGATACCAGTGGATTAATTCTCCATTATACCATTTTTTTTATTAATTTCAACTATGTTTATTGCTTTCGTCCTTCCAGATACTTGCCAGAGTCAGTCCTATGAGGCCTTAACTACTTCTGCTATTTAAGAAAGAGAAACTATCACAGAGCAGGCAGTAATTTACCTAACCCCAAAACCATACATTTTGACATTCCTGAAAAGTATAGGCAACTGATACTTCACAATTCTGGTGTGGAAAAATCCAGACAGAATTCTGAGTTTAACTTTAGGTGTTAGAGATCTTATGCTTGAATTAAACAAAGATACCATCTATGGAGATGGCAGCTTTAACAAAGTGCTAAATATGTTTTACCAACTGTACACATGGCATGCCAAGGTGGGTGATTCATGTCCCCCATGTATTTACATTTTACTTCAAAAAAAGAACATGGACATCTATAATAGAGTGTTTGAAGTAATGAAGCTATTGATTCCAGATAAACTGTTGTCGGGGCACAATGCTCTTAATTTCTTGTTCCGTTTCAGTCATCCCAGTGTGTGGTCTCTATTCGATGGACTGCAGAGGGACCTGGCTTGTCACAAACTAACATTGGCTAATGCACAGGCAGGTCGCCTATAGGTAGAAAAGAGGAAATATGAGGCACTGCATTATATGGTTGCCACTTCTGTGCAACAATATGAGTAGGTGGAAGATAAACTTAGTTGCTTAAAGAGATTGGCTAATTTGTAATGAATTATATCTGAGTTATTGTTGTTATTATTGTTGCTTTTACTATTAGGATTAGATAGTCTTTTGTCATGGTCACTGGGTGTACCACAATGTATTAACATTAAAAAGTCTGACAAATTGTAAATTAATAAAATTAAAGTATTTAATTTTGTTTAAATATATATTTCTGTGTAGAGTTTAATTTCTGTTATTGTTTTTCCTTCTTAGTAAAGTTCATTGATAACAAAATGGTCACTTCTTGTTGCATGTGAATATGACATATTTTAATCCTAAAATAATCATATAAAAATAACAAAATGGTCACTTTTTGTTGCATGTGAATGACATTTTAATCCTAAAATAACAAAATATTATTAATAGTTATCCATGGGGGCTTTTTTCTATGTGGGCATCTTTCAGTATGGACTTTTTTCCGTGTGGGCTTCTTTCCATGTGGGTTTATTTCCATGGGGGCATTTTTCCATGGGGGCATGTTTCCATGGGGGCTTTTTCCTGTGAGCATTTATGTCAGTGGGTTTTTTCCTTTGGGCTTTTTTCCAGTTACCTCAGTTGGTAGGCAGGTGGTTGGCAAAATAATTAATCTCTAAACACAGAGACTGGAAGGCTGAACAAATATAAACAGCCAGGCTTTTTGAATTTACAGGAACTTTGGACAGGCAGGCAGTGCCTACTGGGCACTAGGAACACTAGGCAGAGATGGAATAGCCCTAAGCACAGGCTTCTTTAAATAATAAAAATAACAAACTAACATTTGTTCTTTTCCACACACACAGAGGACTCCTGACTTGTGTTAGTCAACTGTTCCCTCACAGACATACACACTAGCATACAGGATCCACACCTTCTGAGTGCTATTTCCAGCCTCTCGCTCCTGTGTGACCCACCCAGCTAGATTCCTAATCTGAATCTTGGGATTCCCTTCTAGCCACGAAGAATCCAGTCCTCCTTTCTGAGAGTTTGAGTGTTCTCAATTTAACTAGAAGTCTACCCTGTGTTCTAACAGAACACTGAGAGTTTCTCCTCACAGAAGATGCTTGATTTTGACCCCTTTCTGACTAATAACTCTCTCTCTGTCAGAAGCTTCTTATTCAGTTCTGTCCACTCAAGGAACTCAGCCCCACTGGCTGCTCTCAGCTCCTTTCAGTTGCTTCACAACAACTGATCAGCTTCAGTACACAGTTCCCACTCTACTGCTCCAGTACTCAAGCTCCAACTCCAACTGAACTGAATCTAAAACCCTGAGGTGTTTTACTTCCCTCCAAGCATTTCTCATTTGCTACAGGGGAAGGAAGGAAGGAAGGAAGGAAGGAAGGAAGGAAGGAAGGAAGGAAGGAAGGAAGGAAGGAAGGAAGGAAGGAAGGAAGGAAGGAAGGAAGGAAGGAAAAGCCAAAGCTAGCCCCACCCCCAGCAAAAAAAAGGTCTCTGTTGTGCCGAGAAAAGCTAGGCTTGAAGACTGACACAGGCTTGATCCAACATGGCTTCTCTTATGTTCTTTCTTTCAATGTCTTTCTTTTCTTTTCTTTTCTTTTCTTTTCTTTTCTTTTCTTTTCTTTAACTTTCCTTCCATTTCTTTCTTTCTTTCTTTCTTTCTTCTTTCTTTCTTTCTTTCTTCTTTCTTTCTTTCTTTCTTTCTTCTTTCTTTCTTTCTTATTCTTTCTTTCTTTCTTTCTTTCTTCTTTCTTCCTTCCTTCCTTCCTTCCTTCCTTCCTTCCTTCCTTCCTTCCTTCCTTCCTTCCTTCCTTCCTTCCTTCCTTCCTTTTTTACTGGAAGAAACTTTTCTGTTCATCATACTGCTGTTACAGATAAAGGAGCTCTGCCAATGAAAAGTTGGCACCCCCCAGTTGTAGCCAGCTGGCCTTTCTATGAGATTTCTGTGTGAGTGAGTGAGAATGAGAGATGTGGGGCAGAAAGAGATTATTGGAGATTACTGCTGTATATCTCAACAGCACTGGAAGTGATGGTGCTATGAACTTGGCGCTATTTTACTGGTCCTGCTTTTAGCAGCTGTCTAATACCAAAATTAAACTCCTCCTGTAGATATTAAAAAAGATTAAAGAAGTCCACTGGCTAAATATATGCAGAAAAGGTTGCTTTTAAAGGCATGGGAAACACAGCCACTCAAAAGCTGCAAGCGCCTCATAAATATCCTTTTTGGGATAACTGCAGAAAAGCTTGTATGAACTTCATATAACTTGAAATTAATTAATTCTTCATCATCATCATCATCATCATCATCATCATCATCATCATCATCATCATCATCTTATTTATATTTTGTCCATTCCCCCATGGGTGCTCAGGGTGGAGTACATAAATGAATCACAATAAAATCACAATAAAATAAGTTACAATAGCAAGTCAGTAGTACAGCAAGATGGTCCAACAGAGTGAAATAGTGGTGTGGTAGCACAGTGTGATATTGCAGGGGAGGCCAACAGATCTAACAAGTAGATGCCCGCCGCCTCATCCAAATGGCAGTACAATTCTCTGCTACCTTTCACAGCAATTTCCCAGTCTTTCAGCCAAGAAAAAATAGCTGACAAAATATTTTCTTGAAACCAAGCAAGCTTGGTTGTAGCTTGAGGCAGGGTTCCAGTAGTAGCAGCTGAAGGAAGGGCCTACTAAATGTGTCAGCATATTTTGAGGTAGAGCAGCTGCCAGGGCCCAGTGTGGGTGGTACACACAGCACTGGCCTGTGGGTGCCTGGCACCCTAGGCAGGTGCCCCCTGCCACCTCCATGCCCCGCCAAGGTGCGGCGCCCACCTGCCTCCTCCCTCCCTTCCCTTCCCTCCCCTTCCTTTCCTGTTTGCCTTCCTCCCCCCCCCCCCGCTGCCGTGGCTGCTGCTAGTCCCCTCTGACATGTCCCCGCCCCCTTCGGTTTGCCACTAGCCCCCTCCAGCCTGCCAATGCCTCCTGTGCCCCTGCCGATGCTGCTTGCTCACTGCCCCTCCCGCCCTGCTTGCTGTGGGTAAAGCTAAGATCTGCCAGCTCCTCGCAGCCTGCACCTGCGCATTTTGTTAAGAGACTCTTAACAAAACACACAGGTGTGGGCTGTGAGGAGCAGCAGGCCTTAGTTTTACTTGCAGCAAGTCGGGGGGGGGGGAGTGAGCAGATCTCGGCGGTGGCTGACCTGAGGGCATGGGGCAGCGGTGGCAAGCTTGAGGGGGGAGCGGCAGGCCAGAGGGGGCTAGTGGCTGCAATGGGGGGGAGAGTAAGGCAAACTAAGTACTTGCCTGGGGCACCGGGGGTGGCCCAATTTGTCTCCCCCTGCCTCTCGGCACCCTAGGTAACCACCTAGTTTGCCTAGTGGGCGAGCCAGCCCTGGGTACACAGTGCTGGCATTCCTGAAGGCAATGGCAACAGCACTCCCAACTGCATACACTGGCCAGTACTGCTGAGGAAGGTGTGTGGAGGTGGAGCAGGCCATTGAACATGGGCATTAGGAGTGCTTGCAAGCTGGAGAAGATAGGTGCATGCAGGTGTGGGGATGGAAAGAGAGGACCCTGAGAATGTATGAAAAAGTTGCAGACCATCCACTTTCCACTCCCATTGTATCTCAGCATGAGTTTCAGAGATTTTTCTGAAAATCAAGTTACTTCAGAAGAAGAGGTAGGTTTGGGAGAGTGCCCTGGAAGTGACATCACAGGAAAAGATGGAGTTTTGGCTCAGTGTGCCCCGGAAGTGACATCAGTTGACCCTTGACCTGGAAGTGACACCACAGGAAATGACATCATTTTCTGTCTCCTGGCTCCACCCCCAAAGCTTCTTGGCTCCACCCCCAAATTTTAGTGGGCCACGAAGGAGAAGTGTAAAAATAACTGGATCATTGGAAGTGGGGGTGGATTTTGGGAAACTCTGCTCTAGAGAATCATCTTCAGGTATTCTTTGTACTTCACTCTTTCCACAACTGGAATCTTGTGTTCATGCAGGTTGCAGACAGTTCTGGCCAGGCAAAGGCCAAATGCAAATTTTATTGAATATCACTCTAAATAAATACATGGAATATATATATTCTTCTTTCTGGTTTTTAGCAAAATAACAAAAAGTAACTAAGATTGCAAAAATGTTGCATAATTTCTCTTTTCCAGAGTAAGCAAATCAAAATGGAAAAGGAAGTGGTCAAAGAAGAAAAGGCAGAGTCAAAAGAAAGGGGCCAAATGGATGGGGTGTGGTTTAAGGAAAAGGGGCCGTACCAAACGGGCCCAGAAATACTCTATCACTTAGGTCCCATGAAAATCTGGAACAAGACCTGTTCTGGCACAAAAGTAATTACTGTCCACTCAAAAAAGCTTATTTGGCAGGTGCAGTGACATATGCAGTCATTCCAGTTATAATTTTAATAGAACATACTTCTAAGTAAAACTGTTTCAGATGACAAGCTCTCATAAAGTTCATCTGGGGATGACTCATAAAGCAGCAAGAAAGATCACTCTTTTGGGACAGAAAATTAAATACATTATGTATCTGCCATCATTGCTGTACTTCAGCTTGTTTCTGCATAAGTAAGCATGGTGTAGCGGTTACAGTATCAGATCAGACTGAAATACAGGTTCAAATTCCCAACTCTGTGATGAATGCTCAGCTGGGTGATCTTAGGCCAGTCCTACCCTCTCAACCTAACTGACAATGTTGTTGCTGAGAGGAAAAAATGGAGGATGTTGTAAGCTACTTTTGGTCCCAATAGGAGATAAAAGTAGATAATAAGGATCAAAATATGTATATCTATATCTACTAGCACTTTCTTGCTTTTACTTTCTTTTCCGGAGATGGAGCAGGAGATGAAAAAGTATATTGGGGGGGGGGGGGAGGTGAAAATGGTATTTCTGTGACAGGTGGGTTGTTCTTTTAAAAAGTGTTCATTTGGAACTCACTCCCCCCCTCCCCCAGAATATCTTTAGATGTAGACCCTGGAACATATCTACTAGAAGGTGCTATTTTTTGCAGTCTTTTGAGAACTGAAGTGAACTTTGTATGTTTTTGCTCCTTGCTGACACATTTATTTACCATTAATGTTTTTGACATGTTGTCTCATTGTTGTTTAATACCAATTCAGTTCTAACCCATAATATAGGTGCAAACATCTGTTGTTTACTCTGAAATGAAGAACATTCTCATATAAAACTTCCACATATAAGAACATATAATAAAAGAACTGTCTAGTGCAACCAAATATGAATTCATTGCCTTTAAAAGTTTATTCATCAACTGATACTTTAAAGGAATAATGAAAATGGTGCCATTTGTCATGTATTTATTCTGTGTGTGTTCCAGTGTGTATACTCCTAGAAGGAAATCCCATTGTTCATTGTGGTTCACTCCCAGGAAAGGGTATCCAGGATCTGGAAGTGAAATCCACTGACATTGATTGATTTCTAAGTAAATGTGTTTGGAACTGCTCCCATGCCTCTTTATTTAGGGTATCAGCTGTAGTATGAGGCCAGCCTTCAAAGTATATTTTAACTTCTAGGGCAACCTTGTTACCACATTCAGTCTAGATCTGTCATAGTAATAAGTACTGGAATATACAAATCTTAGCCCTGTTGTAGCTTTAAAAAGAACTAAGAAACTCATAACAGTGTTGAAAATATCTACCCAGGTTTGTGGCATTTAGTTCTTGTTACTCTTGAGATGGCAGTTGATTGTACTATTGGTTAAATTGGCTGTTTTTAGTGGAAGCTAGCATGTATGAATTGGAGCCTAAGCTTACACAAACTAACTCAATTTGTGTAAGTGGTTTTAGTCCCTTCCCCTTCCCCATATGCCCCCCACCCCAAAGCTGCTGTTAAGGGTCAAGTGACCCTTCTGAACAATATATCTTGCAGCATGGAGGGTTGCAGCATGAAGAGGAAACCATTCATATTTTAACTAACTTATTAAATCACAGGCATAGCAATTATTTGTTTCACCGAATGAAAACCTCAGTTTTAAACCATATATTATACCATGGATTAGGCTCCCCTATATCAAATAAAAGATTGTGACAAAAAAATTAAATAATATAAAGTAGCTACAGTGAAAACACCAGATTTGGATAAGGTTTTTGATACAGGTGTGGGGAGAGGTACTAACCCATTCCTTTTACATAGCTTTCTCAATAGGTACATTTAATTAATTTAAAAATCTGCTTCTGTCCTGATCTTGTCCTTCACAAAGATTTGAAACCCTCCAAAGCTGCTGTTAATTTCAGTAAAGAAAAAGACTGACACTTATTGTGCCTGTCTTTTTCCTACTACTAGTCGCTAATATCAGCTCCTGGGGTGGGATTTGTTTCAGGAAAATGTTAAAAGCAGAATAATTAAACCCATCTCCCCTCTGCCTTGACCCAAACGACCTCTTTGTTCAATTTGAAGAACTATGGATGGAGGTTTGTGACATTGTACAGAAGACAGCAATCAACACCATCCCAAAGAAAAAAGAAATGCAAGAAAGCAAACTGGCTGTCTGATGAAGCTTTACAAATAGCGGAGGAAAGAAGGAAAGTGAAAGGCAAAGGTGAAAAGCAAAGATTCACTCAACTGAATGCAGATTTCCAGAGAACAGCAAGGAGAGATAAGGAGGCCTTCCTGAAGGAAAAATGCAAAGCAATAGAAGAAAATAATAGAATGGGAAGAACAAGATATCTCTTCAAGAAAATTGGAGAAATCAAGGGAACCTTTCATGCAAAAATGGCCATGATAAAGGACAAAAATGGTAGGAATCTAACAAAAGCAGAAAAGATTAGGAAGAGGTGGCAAGAAAACAGAAGAATTATAAAAGGAGGATCTCAATGTCCTTGACAACCATAACAGTGAAATCGCTGATCTTGAGCAAGACATCCTGGAGTGCTAAGTCAAACGGGCCTTAGAAAGCATTACTAACAACAAAGTGAGCAGAGATGACAGTATCCCAGTTGAGTTATTCAAAGTCCTAAAAGATGATTCTGTTAAAGTGATGCACACATTATGTCAGCAAATTTGGAAAACACAACAGTGGCCACAGGATTGGAAAAGGTCAGTTTATATTCCATTCCCAAAGAAGGGTAATGCCAAGGAATGCTCAAATTATTGCATCATTGCACTCATTTCACATGCCAGCAAGGTCATGTTAAAGTTTCTACAAGCTAGGCTTCAGCTGTTATGTTGATTGGGAACTACCAGAAGTTCAAGCTGGGTTTTGGAGAGGTAGAGGAACTAGAGATCAAATTGCCAACATTCACTGAATTATGGAGAAAGCATGTGAGTACAAGAAAAACATCTATTTCTGCTTCGTTGACTATGCTAAAGCCTTTGATTGTGTGGATCACAACAAACTGTGGCAAGTTCTTAAAGAGATGGGAGTACCAGACTACCTCACATGTCTCCTGAGAAACCTGCATAAGGGTCAAGAAGCAACTGTCAGAACGGGATATGGAACAACTGATTGGTTTAGAATAGGAAAAGGAGTTCAACAAGAATGTATATTGTCACCCTGCTTATTTAATTTATATACAGAGTACATCATGCAGGATGCTGGCCTGGATGAAGCAGAAGCCGGAATTAAGATTGCCAGGAAAAGCATCAACAACCTCAGATATACGGATGACACCACTCTAATGGCAGAAAGAGAGGAGGACCTAAAGAACCACTTGTTGAGGGTGAAAGAGGAGAGCACAAAAGTAGGCTTGAAACTCAGCATCAAAAAACCTCAGATCATGGCATCCGGCCCCATCACACCATGGCAAATAGAAGGGGAAGTCATGGAAGTAGTGACAGACATCACATTTCTGGGATCCAAGATCACTGCAGATGGTGACTGTAGCCATGAAATTAAAAGACGTTTGTTCCTTGAGAGGACAGCTATGGCGAACCTAGGCAGTATAATAAAAAGTAGAGACATCATCCTGCCAACAAAAGTCCGTATAATCAAAGTGATAGTATTCCCAGTAGTAATGTATGGCTGTGAGAGTTGAACCATAAGGAAGGCCAAGCGCAAAAGAATACATGCTTTCGAGCTGTGGTGCTGGAAAAGAAACTTGAGAGTCCCTTGGACTGCAAGTAGATCAAATCAGTCAGTCCTAAGGGAAATCAACCCTGACTGTTCCCTAGAAGGTCAGATGCTGAAGCTGAAGCTCAAATACTTTGGCCACCAAATGAGAAGGGAACACTCATTGTGTCAAGCATGAGGGTTCAATGACGAGTCGAGGTTGCTACAAAGACTACGTTTATTGACAGACCGATACTTTGGCTCAAGCTGTGGCTTGAGAAGAATGAAACCAATACAGAAGTTTTAAGATACACTTCAAAGGGATTCCTATGGGGAGGGGAAGCAGGGGAGCGTTCACACATAGAATATCAAAACTACATACATTCCCAGGGCGTTATCAGGCATTTGGCCTTGCATTGCCCGGATGGCTCATCCTCCCGCAGAAGGATTCATGGGAAGGTGCTGATTGCTTTGTTCCCTCTAATTAACAGTCATAAAGCAAAGAGGATCCAGGAAAGAATAATAAACTAGCACATTTGGTTCTCTAGGACCTGCTTTTGTCAGACCAGAAACCCATCAGTTATTGATCAGAATTAGCCATGTTTGACACATTGGAGAAGATCCTGATGCTGGGAAAGACAGAAGGCGAAAGAAGAAGGCGATGACAAAAGATGAGATGGCTGGACAGCGTTACTGATGTAACTAACATGAATCTGAGCAGACTTCGGAGGATAGTGGAAGACAGGAGGGCCTGGCATGACTTTGTCCATGGGAGTCAAAAAGAGTTGGACTCAACTGTGCGACTGAACAACAAAATGCTGGAGAATATATGAACAATGGTGCTTGTGTGGTTGAAGTATCCCCTTCCCCTTCTCAGGTTCCGCCTCCAAAATCTCCTGGTATTTCCCAACCCATAGTTGGCGATCTTTAGCAGAAGTAGGGGGTGATTTTTGGCAGAGGAATGCATGTGCAAAGCTGTTTATGGTAGCAAAACCTACACCAGGGCAATGATGTCAGAATGTTCACCTGCCCTCTTTTGTTCTGTGATGTAAATAATCTAATGCCCTGAAGAAACTGCATACCAAGGTTTGAACTGATGGTGCCATGAGCTAATGTGACAACTCTCTCTTTTTCAGGTTTACTTCCTAGTGCCCTTGCACACTGTGATCCCCTGCAGAATTTTATGAGACTCCTTGATTTAGGATAGCTTGCTGTGAAAAAAAATGTGAGATGCTTAGATGCAACGTTGTGCATTTTGTGAAGCATTTACCTGTAACTGTAAGCAGAACTGCAGGAACAAGTGGAAATGGCAAAAACACCACTAAAATCCTGTTTTCAGGTATGACTAGAAATTCACAGTATCCTTAATTCTGTCATTTGTTAGCAAAATGAAGCTCAGACATTAAATTTGCAGTTGTCACTTTAAATTAGACCTCCTTGTTTTTCTAAGATCGATACTCTGGGTGTTATTTCCCCCCTCTTTCTTTGAGTCATCTTGACTGATAATGTAAGCACAGGATTCATATGTACATGCTGTATTGCCAATCTGTGAGTCTCACATTTGGCCACTTCTCTTTTGCATATTTAGTACTTGCAATCTCACTTCCAAAGTTGGCTGCTACTTTTTTGGAGAGTATTGAACGTGGATAGAAATGTCACAAACTAGTCTCATATATCAATATTGGGAAGACTACAACTTTATCTAGCAGGATTAAACACTGCATAGCCTCACAAAGGAGTGTGTGCTCATTATCGGTTCCCTATAATGGCCTTGAGAAGTAAGATAGTCAGTCATGTGCTGAGGTGGGGCCCATGACTGGGCTTATCCATATTTTTCTACTCCTTGGGGATTGACCACTCCCATTAAAGGTAAACCTATTTGCCCCCCAAGTCAGAATAAAGAGGCGGACACAAGTGAGTTGGTAAAACTATGGGCCACTTTATTAAATTAACACAGCAACGGCAAGGGCAACCAACTGCGGCCAGGTCAGGGCCAAGGGTCTCCACAGACCACTCCCCTGCCTTTTTGCGGGTGAGAGACCTGGCCCCCCAGCTGAAGCTGTGCGTCACAGCTCCTGTCAGACAGGCCCAGCAGGGAGGCACGCACTGGAGGACCCAGTCACCAGATGCGTGTCTCAGCGAAAGGCACCCATCCAATCGTGTCTCCAGGACAGTCTGCATTCACACACCTTGGGTCACCAACACCCAAAGGTTGATCCTGCCAGACCCCTAACTCCCCAAAGGGGGAGGCTAACTGGTCCTCCCCAGGCTGCATGGCGCCATAAACCCAGTAAAACCTGCCATCAAAAGTGACCAACTTATAAGAGGCACCGTCCTGAAGCCAATTCCACAATCCACTGATGTGCTATGCAGGGTAGGCAAAAAACACACCCCAGTCAAAAGCCAAACAGCCGGGGAGTAAAAAATTCCTACCCGGCCCCTCAATAAAGGAGGCGACCAACACATTGCCTACATAACAAACAGGGCGGGTGGGAGGGCTGAGCATCAACAAGGGACTGACAGGAGGGAGCGGACACCTCTACAAGGCACGTTCCAGCCCCACCCCCTCAAAGATGTGCCTAAAGCGCACCTGAAGGTCCGCTCTCCCTCCAGGGAGGCAAAACGCTCCCTGGCAGCAAAGCCGCGAGGCGGCAAGCTGCCGGAGATCCGATTATGCAATTGCTGCTAAAAATGGCAGCTCTTTGCTGAGTTCTCCCCTAATACTGAGACACCTGTTGCTGTGGCATCATCATGTCTGAATCTACATCTTGCCCCTTGTCATTGGTAGTTGCTGGAAGGGGGAGGGATCTAGGGAAGTGTGGTAGGAAAAGGTAAAATATGAGGAAAACATGGCACAAATTGGTGTGCCTAATTCCATTATTATGGAATCTTACCCTCAGTGGTACTGACCATGATCCCGAAGACACGCCTTTATGAATATAGTATTCAGTTTCTGAATTAACTAATGACCAGTGTGCACAAAAGTCAGACTGGGAGATATTTCAGAATTTATAAGGCAATTCAGTTGGAAGGATTTTCCCTGTTGCCTTTTGTACTCTGATGCAACGCCTACCTCCCAACACCTAACAGCGAAGATGCCTCTATTACATTAAAATGTGTACAACAATGGCATTTGCTTTTGTCTCTTATTTGCATATTACTCATAAATTCTGCCTACAAGAGATAGCTGATTTGCATTCATCTTTGCTTCCTTGTGAATAAAATGTACCACCTACGCAAGGAAGCACATAATTTCTCTAGAATACTTTGGGTTATTATTGTGTAGAGATTGTTTCACCACCACTGCCTTTGCATCACTGTTTCCATTGAGAATCCCAGATTTTGTGCGGGTTTGATAACAGAGGCACCATTGAATCAAAGGAGTTATATACTTTCCACTTCTGTTCATGTAAGCAAAATAAAAGAAATGATCTAGTTATAATCTTAAGAGCTGTACTTTAAATATTTCTAGTTAAGTAGTAATCTATTAAAGTTCATCTAGCTTGCACTTCAGCTATAAGAGTAATTCTTTGCATTTATATATTATATTTTTCAAGTACTCCAAGTGCATCTGTTTTCTTAGTCACCCTCCCAACACCTCCAAAAGTATGCTAGCATTATCTCCAGCACTTGGAGATTTACAGTGGAGGGAGGGCTGCAGAATCTGAAAAATTAGTGGCTTGACTCCTGTGTTCTTTTACTAGTGTAGCAATAGCTCTTCCAATGGAATGTCTTTTCCATTTGCAAAGGAGGGATTTTTGCTGATTACATTATTTTGCTGCTGACTCCCAGTGTTCCCCTATACTGTCCATCATCTCAAAGGAGCATGGTTTTGGGGACAAAGAAGGCTGCAGAAAAAGGGAGAGATGGGAAAATTGCCTTTCTCTAGCACAACTCTGCTCATGCTTTTAGCTTCCAAGCAAGTGATTCAGGACCAAACTGTACATAATATAAACTTAATGTAACTTCCCCTCAATTACTTTTCATGGAAAGCAACCACTGAAGAATATAACAAGGATATGGTTAGTGCTGCCTTCTTAACTTGACTCTCCTAGATCCTAGTATGACACTATGTGTGTATTCGCATCACAATACACTAAATAATGGGCGTTTTCCCACAGAGCTTACCGCGGAGCGACGTCCCTCCTCACCGTGCAGCGTCTGCGCGGATTTCCCACCAACTGCTCTGCAGAACCAGGAAGTGCCGGACCTTTTGCATCGCAGATGTAAACCGCTAAAAACCAGTTTACATTAGCGATGCAAAAGCCGCGGCTCTTCCTGGTTATGTGGAGCAGTTGGTGGGAAATCCGCGCAGACACTGCGTGGTGAAGAGGGACATCGCTCTGCGGTAAGCTCTGTGGGAAAACGCCCAATGTGTTTTGCAACTGGATTTTTACTGTGAAAGACTAGCAAAAATCCACTTGCAAAATACATTATTTAGTGTAGTGTGAACACACCCTATAACTCTATAACCCCATACTGGCTGTCAGGGGCTGAATTTGTTCCATCTACAGCTAAAGCTATTATTACCTGTTAGTCAATAGGAAAGGCACTAAAAAAATAATGCCAACTCTGTATAAGCCATCTATTTCATTATGAAGAAGGTAGTTAGCAACAGATCAAGGAGATTAGCAGATTCCTACTTCCACAATCTTTATTGGCTATAGTGTGCCTCTGACAAGCAGTTGCGATGTATAATATAGTGGGTTCAATGCATGGAAGAGGTGAGGTAGTAGTGAACACCAGCTCTTTATTAGGTAAAGCATTAGGTAGGCTGCACTTTAAGACTGGCAAACTGGGCCAACGGGGCCAACTATATACAGCTCAGGGTTCCTGTGCAAGCATGCTATTGGGTCATTCAAACAGGCAGGGGGCCTATGATTGGTGCAGGGCAGCAGGGATTTGGATCCTGCTGCCCATTGTTCCCAAGTCCCCAAGCTCTGTTCGTATGGCTCCAATGAGCCCAGCAGGAACACCCATTTAAAGTCCTCACTAGAGTCCACATACACAACACAATGTTTGCCTATACCAATCTGTGCAGGCTGGCTGGTTTTTCTAAGTGAACCAAATCTGAAGCATCTACTGTGTATTACTGTATGATTTTCATAGTTTCCTGTGTTGTCATTTAGGAAGTTAATGTAAGCAATGATTTCCAACCTATAGATTTTCAAATAACAACCTATATATGGATCGGATGTCTACCAAACATTGTAAGTGCTGGGGGTATGTGAAACTTTTTTGTATATGTACAACCAACTTTTCTATGTGCTTATAGATCAGCCAAGCTGGATTAACCCTAGTTAGTACTTGGATGGGAGACCATCAAGAAAGCGCAGGGTTGCTGTGCAGAGGCAAGCAATGGCAAACAACCTCTGTTAATCTCTTACTTTGAAAAATCACATGGAGTTGTAATGTCAGCTGCAACTTGATAGCATTTTTAACCACCACATGCATGGGGTCCTGAGATGCTCAAGAGAGAGATGGGAATATAAGTATTTTAAGTAAATAAATAAATCTGTATAATAATATATAATAAAAAATACCATGAATACATTGAAACACATTTGAAAGCAATAATAGATAGACAGAAAAAAATAGAAAGCATATGATGTATTTGTAAAATACTAGATTTTCAGTCTTTTCTGAAAAACAAAAAGAATGTTTACTAATGCATCACTCAGAGAGTTCATACTAAAGCCATGGGGTTACCACTGGAAACTCACAGCCTTGAAAACCCACACGAACACCCAGATTATTTTATCTCAATAACAGAAAGGATTCAAAAACTTTTTAAAAAATCTGTTATCAGTAAGGAGGGTTTGGAGTTCATGTGGGGGGGACCTCTCTAGCAGCACAATCCTGGGCAGAGGGAGAATGTTCGGGGAGCCAACTGGCTTCTACATGGATGCATCCGAAATATGCTGATGTAACCCAAAGATATGTTGGTGCAGTGCCTTAGAGCAGGGGTGGCCAACGATAGCTCTCCAGATGTTTTTTGCTTACAACTCCCATCAGCCCCAGCCATTGGCCATGCTGGCTGAGGCTGATGGGAGTTGTAGGCAAAAAACATCTGGAGAGCTACCATTGGCCACCCCTATCTTAGAGCACACCCATAGCACTTTGCTGAAGAACCACTGGCTGGGAAGGGGAAGGGCCTCAGGGAGTGATCAAAGTTAGTTCCCTAAGCTACTCTAGCCCAGAAACACCACTTACAACCAGCAGAAAGTTATGCTAGCAAAACCTGTGGTGTAACTCACATGGTGCCCATGAAGTCCCTCCCTATAATTAACCTGTTGGATACCCTGAAAACCATAGGAGGCTGAGTACCATGCCCAGAACCCACTGGGCACACCAGTTAAGTTCCTTTATAAAATTCTTAAGTTTCTATTTCCAGTCTGAAAAAAAACAAATACTATATTTTGTAGATAAGATATTGGAAAACACTATCAAACTTTCAAAAAATTTAAATGAAAACATCTACAATTAGTTTTGTACCCCCACAGACATATCTATGGTGAGGTAAATGTTCTTCAAGTTATCAAGAATTATCATCAGGTTATCAGTAAGTGATGTATCTTTCCAGAGCCCTTAAAATGATTTCTAGAATTAATATTCTCTGAAAGAAGCTCCTAGTGTATATTTGTACCCAATATGGTATATGAACAGGGGTAAATGAGCAACATCAAAAATAAAAAATAGTAGATTCTTGAGATTGCTTTGTACCTCAGATGCCTTTTTATTTACAGAAAGAAAACTGTAAGTGGTAACTGGCTGTACTTTGGAGACATGGTTAACTAATGTGCAGGTGACAATGTCTTAGGAGGGAGAAAGTTGTTAGCATTCTGCTAGGATATAAATTTGCCTGCAACACAAGTGGCAGGGCCAGAAAGACAATTTGAGAGTAGCCTCCTGAGGAAAACTGACTCCCTTGTAGTGTTATGTACTCATAGAAGCCAAGCTAAAACAAATTTATGATGAACAAAAAGCAGAGTTCAAATCAATCTTCATTTCAAAAAATATGACATAAGTTTAGCTTAGTTCACTGGGTATATAATTACACATGAAATGCTCTTCAACTGTAGGACACAACAATTCCCATCACAACTAGATTGTTGCCCCAGTTTTAATTGACATGTCAGGAGGGAGAGAGAGAGAGAAGTTTTAAATAAAAACCACACTTTGATAGTAGTACTTCAGGCTAATATATCTGCTGATATATACATATAAATTACAGATAATATAGTAGGGATAAATAGATGATATCTACAGAGACAAAGGAAAAATGCCATATACTCTGATGGTGCAAAAATACCCAAACAATTTTAATGCAATTTAGGGGAGGGACGGTGGCTCAGTGGTAGAGCATCTGCTTGGGAAGCAGAAGGTCCTAGGTTCAATCCCCGGCATCTCCAAAAAAAGGGTCCAGGCAAATAGGTGTGAAAAACCTCAGCTTGAGACCCTGGAGAGCCGCTGCCAGTCTGAGAAGACAATACTGACTTGATGGACCAAGGGTCTGATTCAGTATAAGGCAGCTTCATATGTTCATATGTTCAATGCTGATAAGGAGACAAAGAAATATATCTCCCCTGATCTAACAGTGCTTCACCCATTTACACAATAACAGTGCATTCCTAAACACAGTGCATTCCTAAATTCACTGATAACGGGTTTGGGAGTCATAAATCTGTTAAGATTGTGCTGTAGGTATTAGATATAAGCAATTACTGGTTCCATATGTATTCTTATTATCATATTTCTACAGGTACTCCTATAATTAAATCCATGATCTAATGTTTTCATTCCCACTTATGTCCCTGTTCCTTTTGCTTCAATGAAAAACTATATTTCCCTCAAATTTACTTTTTCTCGAATCCTTTCATGCTACTACCATTTTTTTAAAGTAAATGTCTATTTCCCCTGCTATATAACTTCTACGGGCCTTTCTCCCCAATTACATAACATGCTCAGCCAATAATTAGACAGCAGAAATATTCTTTACTGCCTTTGGACTGTTTTGATTATCTACTATACCCAATTTAAATATACATTGTCAATTAATTAGCTTGATCCTTTTGCTCCTGATTGCTCTGTTTAGGCAACTTCATGATCCTTTTCCCTCTTTTATATTTGAAAGTTAGCAATTATATTGCATTATTTTCCTCAAGTTCATATTGAAAAACTTCTTGATACACCCTAGAAAACAATGTTTTATGAAGTGGGTGGAGATTTTCTACTGTAATTCTCCTTTCCCCCCCAAAAAACGCACCCATGATTACTATTAGGATCTAAAAGCATTCTTGGTTGGTGGTATACACTGAAACTGTTAGATTTAGCCATCAAGGAACCTAAAATATTGAAATCTGTATTTTTGACTGCCTTCATAGTAAAAAAGGTGATCAGATTTCAATCTATACTTAAGTGTCCAGTGTCTGTAACTATATTTCTGGTTGTGAGGTTCTTAATAATAGTTGAATTCATTATTCTATTTAGCTTGAAATCTTAGCAGATAAAGATAGATGATAAACCTTCCACAACTTAACTCACTATCCAGGTCACTCTTACACTCTCTCCTCCTTCCAATTCCTTCCCCTAGTGACAGCTGCAACAGGATTTCTTCTTCTCCTCCCCTTATGTTATACAGTTCTTCAGTTTTTGGACCTCTGTCTTATGTTACTACTTGTTGTGCTCTTAGAATCATAAAATCATAGAGCTGGAAGGGACCTCCAGGGTCATCTAGTCCAACGCCTTTCACAATGCAGGAAATTCACAAATACCTCCCCCTAAGTTCACATAATCAGCATTGCTGTCAGATAGCCATCTTGATATCAGAAAGAGACCCCCAATCTAGCCTCTGTTCAAAAACCTCCAAAGAAAGAGAGCCCACCACCTCCCAAGGAAGCCTGTTCTACTGAGGAACCACTGTAACTCATGAAGTTCTTACTAATGTTTAGCCCAAAACTCTTTTGATTCAATTTCAACCCATTGTTCCTGGTCCAACCTTTTGGGGCAACAGAAAATAACTCTGCACCATCCTCCATATGACAGCCTTTCAAGTACTTGAAGGTGGTGATCATATCACCTCTCAGCTGCCTTCTCTCCAGGCTAAACATAACTAGTTCCTTCAACATTTCCTCATAGCACTTGGTCTCCAGACCCCTCATCATCTTTATTGTCTTATTGTTCCAGTTTGTCTATATCCTTCTTAAACTGTGGTGCCCAAAACTGAACACAATACTTTAGACAGGGTTTTTTTTGTAGAAAAACTCAGCAGGAAATTTGCATATTAGGACACACCCCCAGGCATCACTTGATTCACACCAGGTTTTTTTGCAAAGCCCAGCAAGAACTCATTTGCATATTAGGCCACACCGCCTGATGCCAAACCAGTCGGAACTGCATTTCTATGTATTCCTGCTCAAAAAAAGCCCTGACTCTAGGTGAGGTCTAACCAGCACAGAGCAAAGTGATATCATCACTTCATGTGACCTAGACAGTATACTTCTGTTGCTATTGGCCAAAACTGCATTTGCCTTTTTTAGCTGCTGCATCACGCTGTTGACTCATGTTCAGTGGTCCATTAAATTTACTTTCACTTTTTTCTGTTAAACATTTTTAAGGGCTTCTTTCTGTCCTGAGCCTCACTTGGGTGGAATTTATATACAGTATTTGTACCAGCTTTTAGTAAACATCAGGGTTGGGCTGGTCCTTTAACATACCAGGAAAGATTCTGGTAGGCTGATGCCCTGGAAGGCCACTAGCAGCCAGGAGCAAGATGAGCTAGGTGCAGTGATGACTGTGCAGCAGGATTGGTTTAGCTTGGATCAGTGCAACAGGCAGTGTTGGATTAAACCCCGTGCAGGTCCCTAGGCAGTCAAAATCTTGGGGCCCCTTCGCAAATTATCTCAGAGTTGGAGTGCCTGCCCTGCCACTCGTGACCCCCGCTGCAGCCTACAGGCACCTTCTCAAAAGCCCCTTTAACAAAGCTGTGGAGGAGAAGTAGAGAGAGGCAAGCTTGAAGACAATGCCAGCAGCCACAATAGGCAATCTGGGCAAAGATCGGCTCAGTTGTTGGCTGTGCATGCAGGTTGGGAGGGCTGCAAGCAGGGGGAAAACTGAGAGGGAAAGCTGGCCCGGGGCCCCTAGAGGCATGAGGGCCCATAGGCCAGTGCCTACTTTTCCTAATTGTTAATCCAGCCCTGGCAACAGATACAGGTTTTCCCACTGTGTGAACCTGAGCCTGTTTCCATTGACACCATGGCTTAGGTTAAAGCCATGAAGAACCTGCACTACTGCCATGGGCACCCACAAATGCACTTCCATTTGCTTCATGATCCCCAAATATCAAAGGTCTGTAATAGAGCAGGAATGAAAGGAAACTTTGGGTCTCTTCTGTAAGCCAAAATGCCCTCAAAACAAGGTTGGGGGATTGTCAGGTGGGCACCTGGCTCACTCAGGATCTTTTTACCTGTGTACACAGGATTCCACATCCAGAAAAGTAATGCTTAAAATATTAGGGACTCTAATTAAGTAAAACAATTATAATTTATTAAGAAAAATATAGGCTTCCATACAAGATAAAATACTCATAAAAACACACATTCAGTCCTAGGAAACATAGATAGAGAGCTAGGGGAACATATGGATAGACAAACAGGGCGATATTTACCTATCGTAGTCTTCGAGGAAGGCTCCAATGGCAATGAGTGAGGAAGTGGGAGAAGGGACCCGTAACTGATCAGGAATCGGGGATGGATCTATGCAGCGGAAGTTGGGATACTGATAGAAGCATACCTGTGGGTAGCTAGTCCACAGATTATAAGGACTCACTTGAGCCCTTAGGAGATGGGAGGTACGAGGGAGGAGGAAGGTGGTCAGCTGATGCATGACCTCCCAAAAAAGGGGAGCTTTCGCAGTGACCATAAGGGCTGGACTACTGCGACAACCAATAGAAAGTTCATTGGTGGCACCTAATTGGGTGCTTGCTCTTGACCAACGGACTTGCTTGGATCCTGGATACCTGAATGAACTTTCAGGTTGAAATGGACCAAGGGGAGGCGCCAAAATGACAGTTGGGGAGAAAAATAGAGAGATTACTTGGGTGGGGAGATGCGTAGAACTATTAGACTTATCTAAAAGGGTGACAATAGAGAGTCAAATCATGGCCTAGGTAACACCCAGTTTGTACAAAGGAACTTGGCTCTGGATGAAGATGGTCTTCCTCTTCTTCTGTCTTCTCCTTGGCACTAGTCTTTGTCTTGAGTTCTGTCAAACAAAGAAAGTGGCGGTTGGACGATTAACCACTCCTGGGGTGGGTAGGTTGCTTGCAGGCATAGGTGACATCTGGTGTGTATGTGAGCCGTCCGCTTCGCTGGAATGGAGTCAAGCCTGATAGGAAGATGGCTGCGTGTGGTGTTAGCCCTCCACGGTGGATTCCATGGTCAGAACTTCAAAACCTTCTGCTCCATGGCTGAGATTGCGGCGCAGTCTCTTCCACTCCATGGCTGAGATGGACGTCATACGGAACAACAGGGAGCCATCCGTTCTCCTGGCAGGCACTCTTGTACGGGTTTAGAGTGCCTTGTACTGGTTTAGTAGCGCTGTGGCTGCTTGTACTGCATAAGTCCCTTTTGCCGCTGGATAGGTTTACTCACACTCTCTGGCCAGACATATGTGAGTCACTTCTCCAGGTGCTCTGTCAACCAAGCTGGTGATCACGATGTTCTGTAAGGGTTTTTTTCCTCACACCCCCTATTTTCTGACTGATAAACCAAGCACCACGTTCAATCCAGGAAGGTATATAATTGCTATTCACTCTTGGCTTAACCATAAACACAAATCTTCTTACGGGTCTGGACATGAAAATCTCTCCAGCCAGCCACACAGGGAACAATCCCAGCTTTCCCTTGCATCCTAGAATTAGTTTGGGACCATTTTTGTGGTGGTGCCTGTTACCCTTTCTCAAAATTCCTAAAGCGCCAATAGGCTCAGCAAGGGCGGGTCAGAGGTTGGTCGAGTGATCATTTAATACTTCACATAGAAAATGTAATGTGACATGAATTATTGTTTACACTCACTGAATCCCAAAGATATGCTAAAAAGTTTATAGGGCAGATTGCGTCATGATACTGCAGAAACATCTTGTAGAATTATTTGATTATTTTTCTGGGCCAGTTTAGCCACTAAGCAGGCTTCCAAATAAAAGTCAAGCAATGTGTAGCAATGGGTTGCTACCAAAGCGGCCAAGCTGGTACCACCATAGTGCCTTCTGCATGTCTTAATATCTGCTGACAGCTGGCCCATCTGAGGAGGTGATATCTTTAGAAAGTAGCATGTTCTCTTTTTGGGTTGTAAAATCAGACAATTAATTTACTTCTCTTTGTACAAGCAATGGGACCATTTTAAGTTGGAAAGAAACATAACTGGCTACTTTATAATTCACTTGATTCATTCAACAAGCTATATACTGCTTTAAAAAGCTGAAACCCTTACTGTCATTATAATACCTGCCGAGTGATACCACGAACAGACCTGACTGTTCGTTTCAAAGTAAGAACAGCTGTGCAACAGACTGTCTGAACAGTCCGTATTACAGACTGCAACGTGGATCACTGACACAAAGACAACACCACACCAGCTGGCTCCATGTCTGAATAAATTTCTATTCCTGGATGATTTACCTGTTCTCAGACCTGTCACCTTGGTGTTTCTACCATCCAGTGAAAATCAACACCACAAATTAAAAATTGGAATGTGATCTGCATTCTCTAAACTGGCCACTTTTAAATAACTATTACTGAGTTATGCAGGATATATATCTAACTGTATTCAAGATGGTTGATTATTTATTTGCTATTTACTTGAGCTCGTTGTGTCATCTAGATGGGTGGGTGGATGGATGGATGGAGGAGAATCTTTTTATAATGTATTCACATGTAGGCAATCTAAGTTTCCTAATCATAATCATATCAGTGAAAGTAAAGCTGCTCTTAGGATAATGTTGTATGCTAGAAAATGATTCTCCTTTAAAAGGAATTCAATGGACAAAGTGATATAAAAAGGTGCCGCAAAATTACGCACAACACTTTGAATATTCAAACCAGATACATTTTTGCATTCAGGGAGCATTTCTTTTTTTAAGGGAAAAACTTAGCAAAATGAAAGGAAATCACCCTATTGGAATTTTGCAACCGTGTTTTGGCTACAAAACCAGTAATTTTCAGAATTCCAACAGGATTACAGAAAATGCATTTGAACCTGGTATATAATTGGAGATCCAGTTATGATAAAAACATCTTGAAAAAGAACCTTTTAAAACTAATTATAGCTAATGTAGTAAAGAATTGTAGACTTGATAATTTTCTTTTGTACATGTAGGGTTTAATTATGCTAAATATTCATGCATACACTTTGTATGCAAGATAAATATTACCAGTCCATTTCAAAATAAACATGAAGTATACATGTATACATTTTTCCTTGTGTTCTCCTTTTGTCTACCATCTTCCTTATCTAACTCATTGGAAGGGCTCTTTGGGATAAAACTTGTTTTAAATTCTATGTTTTATAGTTCAGGGAACAATGATACTTTAAATATAGTGCTTTAAATAGCACTACAGTTGCTATTAATTTAGTTCTATGTGCTGCAATTCTTGACCCAGTCCTTCATTCATCCTTGCAATGTATAATGTGGAACTATCACCATTCAGATATTTTTTGTCCTTTTTTGACTTAGGTACCTTATTGTAATTAAACTGGGTTTAGTTTAGAAGCAGAATTTGGAGCACAGCCTTCTGATAGCAATCCATTGTAACAATGCTTAAATCTAACCACCAAACAGGCTGCAGTATAGGAGATTGAGCCTTAGGTTATCATATGCAGGGCTTTTGTTGTAGCAAGAACTCCTTTGCATATTAAGCTGCATCCCCCTGATGTAGCCAATTCTCCAAGAGCTTACAGGGCTCTTCTTACAGGGCCTACTGTAAGAAGTTGTAGCCTCCAATTGGCTACATTGAGGGGTGTAGCCTAATATGCAAAGGTGCTCCTGCTACAAAAAAAGCCCTGATTATACTTAAAAGATAATATGACCTGACTATTTACAACAGTCATAATATCCAGTCTGAAATCATTCTATTTGCAGTGCAATGGTACTGAAAATTCTTTGTTAGGGCTAAATTGTACATTCTGGAGTTGTTGAAGTGAGAATTGATCCATGCCCAGCCTGTGTTCCTCATTTGTGCACAAAGGCATTCTACTACAGGCTACGGCACATCTCTGAATTTTCAACACACTCTTGGAACTAGAGCTGCCAGGTCTCCCTCTCTAGTGGCAAGGGGAAATGGCAGGAGAGGAACTGCTGTAACTTCAACAGTGGAATATAACTGAAACTCTATGCTAAAACTATAGGACTTCTGTTGAATCCTAGAGCATCATGCTTACATGATGACATCACTTCCAGGTTCACACCAGAAGTGACATCATATCAATGAAGTGATGAAAATGTACATGTCCCATCCCCCCACTGTCTTGAGCATACTTATTTCTCCCAGTGAATAATCAGATCCATACCTACTGTTACCAAAGCTGCTGATCAGGTCTCTTCACACATTACAGCATACACAGCTTGTGTATGTGGGTCATCCAGGGCTTTTTTCTGGGGAAATGCACCAGAACAGAATTCTGGAACCTCTTTGTGGAAACAAAATTATCAAAAAAAATTTAAAAGGGCACTCATGTGTTTCTCCTTCATTTACCACTTGAGAATTCTGGCACCTTTGGGGTCCTCTATACAACTTTCATTCTTTCCTCTATCCTGCATTCTGAGTGTCACACTTGCAGGTTCTCCTTTGTTCCTAAGCACAAAGTGCATGATTTGGATTGCAACTATGGCACTTGTGGAGAGGGTGCTTCAGCCTCCCCACCTTAACAGTGTCCTGACCTGAAACTATCTGGGGGTGCTCTTTGACATGTTGGTGAAATGCATGAGTTTCCCAACCACCCATACAGCACATCTCTGGGAAAACTGCTGGGTAGGAAAATGGTGCAGAGAAAACAGTAGTGGAATTAACTTTACCAGGCACTTCAATGCTGAATATAAATGAAGAATGCCTTTCCCTCCTCACTACTGAATAACCATAGCCACACTTGGAGAATAACACAAAGAAGAACTCACAGCCCAAGATTAACCCAACTTTACAGTAGCCAAACAAAGTTAATGTGTGTTGTAATTTTCATTCATTAAATAAATCTATATTTTACTTATTTTCATTACTTTACTACTGATTCAGAACTGCATCTGATTCCTGCTGGAATTAGACCTGTATATCATTCAGAAGACCTATACTTTAGGAAGCTCCCAGAGAAATTATCTAGGCTTAATGGTGACTGAAAATGTTCAGTCAAAATTGGCTTAAATGTCAAGAGTACTCATGGCATAAAATATAATTGGAAAGTATCTATTTCCAATAAATTCAGCCTTAAAACTTGTTACCATTTTCCTTACTATATACAAGTACTCTCAGCCCCATGTCACTTGTATCAAATATTTTCCTGCAATAATTGGAGGATAGTGGTTAGGACTCCTTTTCAGTCTTGTTCACCCCTTTTGAAAATGTGGTACTATGTTTTTATGAGAAGACAAGACTCACTGTAAAAGACAATACCAGATATAGTTGAAGGCAGCAGGAAAAGAGGGAGACCCAACATAAAATGGATTGGTTCAATAAAGAAAACCATGGCCTTCAGTTTGGAAGACCGAAACAATGCTAACAGGGTGTCTGGGATAATTTTTTTTTCTTTAAGGCCTGGAAGTGTTTTTGTTGGAGAGTCAAAAGCAACAAGTAAAGCAATTCAGATATCTGGAAGTAATTTTTTTGAATCAATAACACCTGGTTTACCCAATGAATCATGCACTTAACTTGGCTAATTGCAGTATGTCTGCTGTGGTATATATCTTTTACATTCATGGTGGTCATCTTGTCCCTGCAGACATTTGTGTATCTAAGGCTAAATCTGTAACCCAGATATTGTATGGTGTTCCCACTGGGTCATTGAATTTAATTAGTCTGTAGAGAAGGTCCAAGCTAGTTTTCTGTGTTGTATTCTGGGTATCCCAAACTGTATTGGATATGCAGCCATATTTTTGGAAATAGGACTGGGCCTTTTGAAAATTACAGCCTGGGTACAGACTCATTCCTTGTGTTAGGGAATCAACGGACCTTTAGATTGATGCATCAGAAACTACTGGGTACAAAGAGACAAATTCTGTACTCTCTATTACCCTACAGTGCCAGTTTATAGGGTTACTGCTCTGTATTTATCCCATCTTAAACCTTCACAAGTTTACTGAGCTTTTTATGCTCACCATGTTCAGCATTTTGCCTTCAGAAATCATTTATGGTGGATTTTGATAATTTCTTATCAGGAGAGATATTGTTGGTGTGGGGCTGGGGTTCCTGAAATTTTACCTCATATCTTGTTATATTGTAGATTTTATGCTGAGTTGAGGAATTCAATAATTATCCCCCCACATACACACAAACTTCAGATATGGTTACCCAGATGAGTGGTTGGGTGTAATAAATTTTATCTGACTGGGATACATACATTATCAATCAAGTTGCTATGTATTTTCTAACCAGTATGAGGATCTATGGGTTGGTTCTATGTTATCTTGAATAATTTTATCTCTATTTTATTTATGTTTACAACCATTTTCTGTGCTTTCTGATGCGAATATTTGTGATAACTGGCTATGTAGTATTTTAGATTATTTAGTGTCTGTAACAAATGCCTAATAAGGGTTCTATGAAAGGATGTTTGGGATGTTGTTGATTCATAAGTCTAACATTACTTAATAGTCACCATAAGCCTAAAGTTATTTGATGGCACATAACATATACTATGTGTTTTCTTACAGCAGTTAACAGACAGTATTAAGGACGCGGTTCTTCTGAATTTTTACACAGAACCCAGAATCTGCTGTTTTGTACTTGTCAGCCTTCAGATATTACATAATAATTAGTTTAACAAATTCAAGAATAAGTCAACAAGAGAAATGAGTAACACAAGTACTGATAAAAAAAAAATAAACACCCCTTACTTTCATTCTACAAAGAGACCAACAATCTTTTAATATTTAAAAATTTAAAAGATGTTATTTCAGTGGACCTGGAGAAATGTTTTCTTTACAGATGGCAATGGAGAATTTTTTTTTTCAAATGCTGGGGATGGATCAGTGCCTCTCATAAAAAGCCCTGGGCCAGAATATATAATTCCCATCACCCTCCAAAGTATTTTTCCTTCTCCTTTGAGCTGAACTAAATGCAGCAGCAGCCGATGCAGCAATTGCATGTGATCTCTCTAGCCAGAGACACTGTGGGTACTGATACAAAGTTGTGTAATAAAGTAACACAGTTCTGGAGAGCTTGCATGTGGCTGAAAAAAAGTTGATGACAAATCTCTTACCAATCCAATTCAACATAAAATAATCTGCATTTCCCAGAGATAATACTATTCAATTCAGGTTCACATCTCATGATTATTACCATATTAATCTGAGAACAGACTAAAGGACCTTCAGGACATTCAGCTCATCAAGACCTCACATCTTATTATCCCACCTTACAAAACCAATTTTGATCCTTACTACTGGCAAGGAATGTAATTAAGGCTACTGAAAAAATGCACATCAAATGCCTGGACAGAACTGCGTGGGAGGCAATACCCTTGTCATCTCACCAGATAAGCAGGTTTTGTTGTGTGCTGCTCAGTGTTACAGTCAAGAAAACATTTTCCTTGGTTGAAGACGGCACCAGCTTTTACTCCTCAACTAGAATGACAGGAGCAACACAGGAGATTCTGCCTTAATGGGAACTTGTTCACTTAAATGACATCTTCTTTGCATAGGTGGAAATTATTCCTGCCAATGCACTAGCAAGTACATTTGCTGAGAGTCTAGATTTTATAATGAGAAATAAGAAGACACTAGAAATAAATGTTTAATACATATCTACCTTGTATATACAAATGTTTTCATATGAGAAAGGCAAACCAACATGATAGTTCAGATTATAGCCATCTCTCAGATATTTAGACTTTTTCCATAACCAAGCTGGGAAGCACTCTCTCTATTATTGGGACAATTTTACACATTATGAAGAGCAGAAGTAAATGTTACAATAGATACTTGGGCAAAATTAGCAGTTCTCATATTATACTTTCCTATAAGTTCCTTGGCACAAAAGTAAATTTTCTGTTGCCAGCCCACCTTTCATTGGTGCACCCCTCTATTGCACCCTGAATGTAGGTACTGCATATGTAACACTGTGAGTCAACCCCACAAGGCACACATAGAACATGAAGAGTATCTACCATGTTTCATGTCTCACAGAGAATCTTGCGCAGTGAACTCAGAAGAGGATCTTGTGTCAATGATCACAGCAAGTGCCTCCAAGGCAGCTTTTGGGGAGAAATCAGGGAATTCTGACAGGATGAAAGCAATAATGCCACACCAGGCTAGAAGATAGACACTTCTTAGGTAATCCTTGGTCAGTAACACAACTCATATGTTTAAGTGTCCTTTGACAGTCTGGAACCTCCAATTCAAATCTTTCTATTGACCTCAAAATTACCACTGAATATATGTCTCCAGTTTTGTAATCCTGAATTATAATTCAATCAAAACCTTCCCTTCCTCTTGCCCTTCAATGATACCATTTAGTTCTATAGTTTTATCTTGATAAAGTTGCCCAGCTCTGAAGTATTCCTTTATCCTCTGTTGTAAAATTTTGTTTCCCGAAAAGAACCTATTTCATGCTATGGACCCCAAACTGGCTTGGCTTTAGAGCCAGTAATTTTGAATCTGACTTGGGCTACAAACCTGCCTGCAACAGAGGGTCCCAATATACCTCATATGTTCATTTGATTTCATCACAGATTAGGGCAGGTATATCTTTGCTCCTCATCTTGATCTATCTTCCTTTATTTTCCAAACCACAGTTGCACCACACAGAGAACGGGCACTTTGTTTTCCCTTGATTTCTAGACCATCACATCTGGAAGTCTGGACACCTCTGACCAAAGTGATTTCACTTCTCCTTTGTCCTATTCCACTTTCCCCCACATTCACATCTTTAGCTCAAAGAGTAACTCCTGCTCCAAACTTGAATAGCTCTTCTGGTTGGGTTGTTGCTGCTATATTAGTTAGGTTAAGGAATATGTCAGTGCTTTGACTTAGTACAACTAGTATTTGCTTAAGATAACTCCTGCCCTCTATTATTGTACCTAATCCCTCAAAAAACTCCACATTCCTTTTTAAGTATTTAAATTGGGTATCTGTCATCTTTTTCTGCTAAAACATGCTACTTACTAGGGATGGGCCTGAATCAGAAAAATGTATTTGTGTTTGGTTAAGACATCCCTTGTTTCAGTTCATACATCCCTTGCAAGTTCAAAAACCACAAACTGTCACAAACATTTAGTAGCTTAATGAACCAGTTCAGTTTGTAAGGTTCATGATATGGTAGAACAGTCTCCCCAGCATTCTAAAGACACCAAACTTGCAAGGATCTCCAGATGACACTTTTCTACCAGACCTCCAAGTTTGGTGAGGATTGGATTGATGAGGTCCTAGTTACAACCCCCCCAGAAGGTACCCCCATCCTCCATTGTTTCCAATAGAGAAAAAATAGCAAAAAAGCAAGAGCAACAGAAGCCCATCAGAACAGAATCAAAGTCCCTATAGTAGGCACAGAAGGGGGGGCATTTTTGCAAGCCCAGCAGAATCTGCAAAGAGTGCCCAGCAGAATCCAGTGCTATTGTGGCAATGCCAGCTCAGTAGGACTGATGTCTAGCACAGAATCACACTACAAGAAAGGGTGGGGGAGTTACAAGCCGAGTGGAAACAATGCAGTCTATTAGTACCCAGCAGAACCCAGTGCCATTGTGGGAATGATAGCTCAACAGGATTGATGTGATATACAGAATTACTCTCCAAACAAGGAGGGCTGCAAACCCTACAGAAGCAGCAAAATGTACTGGTACCCAGGAGATCCCAGTGCCATTGTGGCAATGCCAGCTCAACAAGACTGATGTGAAGTACAGAATCACAATCCAAGCAAGGGGTGTTTGCAAGACCAGCACAACCAGTTCAGTGTACAGCATGCCTAACAGAACCCTATGCCATTGGGCATTGCGAGCTTAAAAGGACTGATCTCAAAGCACAGTGTCACTAGAAATCCAGGGGGGATTTTACAAACACAGCACAACCAGCTACAATGTGCAGAAAGCCCACCAGAACCCAGTGCCACTGGAATTGCAAGCTTAAAAGGACTGATCTCAAAGCATCATATTTATGTAGCGCCACATCAGTGTATATATCAGCTCATTTTGAAAAAAGGCAACAAGAAATGTCTCTATAACTTATTCATATTCCTTATTGTGGTACTCTGGAGACTTCTTGCCTTTCTATACATCTAGGAGGTTTTGAGCACTTACAATACATTAATATTGCTAGTTGAGCTGTATTTTATTTATTTATTTATTTATTTATTTGACTTATATCCCACCCTCCCTGTCAAAGCAGACTCAATTTGATAAAAAAAAAAATTGATTAAAATAACCAAGATTTCTGGTGAGCATTCTTTCCACAGGTAGTTCCAATTGAGAATCCTTTACACCCTATCTCCCCTTTTTATTTAAACTAGAAAAAAAGTCATGTTGATATTTATGTAGCATCACATCAGTGTATATATCAGCTCATCTCCATTCTCCAGTTCTATGTCACTTGCCATTGAAAACCCCTTTGACACTAGCCAAAGGTTGGGAAGTTGAGTTGCTGTCAAAATACACATGACTTTGAGTTCTGCTATTTGAAATCCACACAAGTTTGTATTTGGTCCTAAAAAGTATTTAATATGAGGCTGGTGGAATTGAGATTAATACATCACTGTTAAAGGGACTAACCCATCCACACCATTTCTTCAATAGAAAATGCCTCTCCCTATGCTGTATTAAGGCCTGGGAATGCAGAAACAACACATGAAAAAGAATGAAGTTCCCCTTCCTAAGCACAGCAGTGCCAATCTAGATAATCCTTTCACTCCAAACTTTCTTATTTAAAGCCAAATTAGATGTCTGAAGTTAGAGAAGTAAGAGTGTTCTGGCTATTTCTTCTGCACCAACAATAATCTCATAAAACAGCAATTCTGTATTTGCACTGTTAAAATGCTAGATTGCCAACAAGCAAGTATTCAGAAGGATTAAGTTCTAAAGATGTTTTATTTTACATTAAAGAACTGATTATGGCAGTAATTTTCAAATTATATTCTGGGGATTTCTCAACATGGTTTTGTCAAGTTCCTTGCCATTATCTGTAATGCTTTGATGTAGTCTGTGGAATGTATGGATAGAATGCTTAGACTGCTGCAGAAAATTGTTAACTCATAGTTCCCCTGAAGCAACCACAATGTTCATTGTAAACGGCTATGAGGGAAAACCATTCCCACTCTTATTGGTGGGGGGGAGCAGTGGGCTTCCCCCACCGAATTCTCCCAGTGGTGGACTAAATTAAGTGAGTCGTGGAAACACATACAGCAGAACATTGACGCTGCCAAAGAGACATACTGTACAAAACCCACTATGACAAACACCATTCACCTTCCTGGGACTTCAAAGTTGGGGACTTGGTGTTTTTATTGACAAGGAACCTCCTGCTGAATCAGCCTTCTAAAAAATTGATTTGTAAAACTTGGGGCCTTTCAAAATATAGAGGATTATAAATAAAGTGACTTTTGAACTGGATTCTGTAAGCCAAAATGCCCTCAAAAGAGGTTGAAGAATTCACAGGTGGGCACCTTTGGCTTAAAAAGGATTTAGAATCTATGTATACAGGATTCCACTTCCAGAAATTATTGCTAAATTTACCAAGGACACTAATTAAGTAAAACAATCATGAATTTATGACAGAAAAATATAGAACACACACATACAAGTTAATAGACTCATATAACATACATACAGATCTAATAAAAATAGAGAGAAATGCATAGAGGTAACATAAGGATGGACAAACAGGGTGATAATTACCGATCGCAGTCTTCAAGGAAGGCTCCAATGGAGACAAACAAGGACTAGGGGAAAGGGAACCCTCAACTGGCCAAGAATCGGAGATGTATGTAAACAGCAGGTATGGGGTACTGCTAGATGCACACCTGTGGAGAGTTGGGACTGCGGTTATAAGGACTACCTTGAGCCCTTAGGGGGTAGGAGGTACAGGGGCAGATGACAGGTGGTCAGCTGGTACATGACCTCAGAAAAAGGGGATGCTCTGCAATGACTATAAGGGCTGGACTTGTGCAGTAGCCAATAGCCAGTTTATTGGGGGCACCTGATTGGATGCCCATACCTGGCCAATGAGCAGACCTGACCCTGGTTACCTGATTGGACTTCCAGGTAACAATGGGCCAAAAGGGGGAGGCTCCAGGATGACCATTAAGGGAAAGAATGAGTGAAATTATTGGAGTGGAAGTGATTAAAAAGCTATCAAAACTTATCTAAAAGGTGACAATAGATGGCCAAATTTCTACCTATGGTAACACCCGATCTATAAAAAGAAACTTGGCTCTGGGTGAAGACGTCCTTCCTCTTCTTCATTCCTTCTCTGGCACTATCCTTTGTCTTGGGTTCTGTTGGACAAAGGTTTAGGCAGTCTGACAGGATCCAAGCCTAAGATAAGCTTGATTGCCTTATGCATAGGTGACATCTGTTGAGTACGTGAGCCTCCCACTTCACTGTGATGGAGTCTGCCACTGCAGGAAGATAGCTGCTGGTGATGTTAGCCTTCCCATATGGATTCCATGGTCAAGTCTAGAAACCGCTTACCTGGACAGTTCCTGGTGGCACAACATTTTCCGCTGCAACAGCCGAGATGGTGATCGTATGGAGCGACTAGAAATCCATCTTTCCTCCTGGTTAGCACACTTCCAGACACACGGAATGCTGCTGCAACGTTGTGGCTGTTAGTACTCACATAAGCCCCTTACACTCTGGTAGACAAAACCCATGTTCTCCTGGCAGATGTGTGTGAGTTGAATCTCCAGGCACCTTGGCAACCAAACGGGTGACTACGATGTTCTGAAATTAGGGGTCTTTTTCTAACAATTCCCCCCTTTCAAGGCCTACGTCACCGAATGGAGACAAGGTCTTGAACAACAAAAGTCCACAGCTGATCTTGACAGGCAAACATTCCCGCTGAAAGCCAAGTATCAATCAGGGTGTACCTTCTATCAAAAAAAAAGTTGGAGCCACTAAGCTAAAATAATCAAAAATACTTTGAAAATACAGTATCCAATGGGCCAAAGGCTACTTCCTCAAATACTACGATGTGGAGGCAACTAACATTGGCAACATTGTTCAGCATACAGTATTTTTGACACAGGGTTGCAATTTTCATAGTCATTGGTATAAAAGGGTGATTGCATAAAATCATTGCTGCTATTCAAACAAAATAAATAACAATAGTTAATTGGCAAAGTACACGATTATATCAATAATTAATTAGAAAAGTACACAATTATATCAGAATTCATGGTTACAAGTTGAATTTGCACATTATTCCCCTATAACTATTCTAATACATTTGTTTCCTATCCAGTATTTAACACTGAGTCTTCTATTCTTCTTCTCCCCCCCCCCGCCCCAATAAGCTTCTTATGCTGGGGGTATAAGAGGAGGAAGAGGATCTTCTTCCATGTCTCTATTAGGTAGGTGTACGTCCTGGTGGACGGAGAGATAGAGAGTGCTGGTGGCAGTCATTATTCTCCCCCCCCCCTTGTATCGAGAATGCCCGGGTTGAACTCAAATTCTTCGCAGAGCATGCTCATTGCAGGATTTCCCAATGCTTCCCAAGTCAGATCGGGTTCCTCCGCCTCCCTCAGTTCTGGACTCACATGGCATAGTCAGACCCAATTATGAGGAGGCTTCCATCTATATATGCAAACAGGCAATTGCAAAGCCTTCTGGGGGAGATGTTTGCACCATTATTGTGTTCGACATGTCCTTAAACAATACATACATCATCAAATACAACAGGTTTCCCATTATCCAGATCCTAAGATTCCATTTTTTTGCATTTCCTGGAATGTGCACACTATGTCCTCAAAGCATGTCTGTTGGCATGCCCCGAGCACTAGTTGCTACAAATAGTCATGTTTCCTGAGAGAAAATGGCCACCAGGCTGACACTCCGAACCAGGGAGTCTGCATCTGCATGGTGCTCCTCCACTTGCAATGGGTTTGGAGAAGCCAGACTATTGTGCCTTCTCCTCTTTTTAATCTAGAGCCTTTGTGGCTCTGAGGGGCCCAGTGTTAGCCTGGCTCCTTTTTAGGGCCTGCTTGGAGTCCCTCCCTGGCTGGAGGACTCCCCCTATACAAAGTTAAAAATAGAACAATCCAGGTTTGTCCACAATCAGCATAGCCTGTCACTCACTCTGAGGTCTGTCCCTCAACAAGCTTTTTGCTTGCTTGAAGGGGGAGGGGCCATCACAGTCTTGTGCTACCCGTGCAGAGGCTATCTTCTCTGAACCCATTGTCAAGAGCAGGGGCTCATCCCTCATTTCTGCCAGTGATGGTCTTGTGCTGGGCTCCCTTAAGGTCCTGATACAGGTTCAGACTCCCCGGTTCGGCTGATAGACTACTTCAAAGCTGGCCCTCCCAGGGCTGGCCCACCTTCCCTTGTAAAGAATAGACTTGAAAATACATATACATATCCATGTCTAGTTGAAAATACCATTTTAGTGACATCTCTCGCCTGGAAGATGGCAACTGTCAACAGGACACGTCACATATTTTACCAAGTGCTGCCTCCCACTGGCGGCTGAGGCGGCATACAAGGGATGGAAGAGGGAATGTAAGCAAGGGTTTGAATAGGAGGGACTATGTAACTTACCCTTTCCATTGAGCCAGGACTTCCATGCCTTTGTGTGTGTTTTACCTTACCAGAAACACATAACATATTGACATTGGCAAACATTGGCACAATATACAATAATATTTTAGTACTGGATTGGGAAACACACAGTAGCTCTCAGTAACTGTAACTGACAAGCGCTCTCCGCAGCATGGCTCGGCTGAGACAGACCCAACTATTCTTCTCCCTCCAGGGACTTGTGTGCCAATCCAAACTCCAGATACCCTTGCAGTATGGCATCTTGGGAGGATCTGTTCTGGCACACTGAGGCTATGGACGGGAGAATTTTTCTCTTTTAGCTGGAGTCACCATGCTCCGGAGGGCAAGTGTCATCACCTGTCCTCTTTTAACCCTAAGGGCCGTTGGTACGGCCCGCCTTTACTCAGTGAAAGACAGAATCATCCATTTATGAATGGGAAAGGACTCCATTCCCCATCTTTCTTTGCACCCGGGTGGTGGGTTGGAGCATGTGCAGAGTGTGACAATGCAAATGTCCCAAGCCCGAGCTTGTCTGGGAGCAATGGCTAGGCTAAAAGTTAGCCAAAATGAATGTGTTTGTGGGTTTGAGGACCCAGGAAAAGATCTTAGCTAGCTGAAAAAGGAAATAAAGGACTAGATTTGTGAGGAAGCAGTGGTCGTACTGACCTAGCTATAACCAAGAGGTTAGTTGGCGGGAAAAGGCTGTCCTGAAAAAGTTGCCGATCTCAGCTTCCTGGTTTGGCTCTACATTCAATCTGGTTCCCTTCTGCAGTGATGCAGTAATGGGCTGTACACCCAGATGGCTCTGTGGGTCAGAACAGGTTCTGTCAAGGTGCCAACTCGGAACCCAATAGTGAAGGGTTGTTTGTTGTGCGTTGGATCTATAATTTAACCCCCAAGGTTCCAACAAACAATGACTCCATAGCTATTAGGGTATCCAGAGTTTGGGAATACCTTTCCTCTGGCATTCTCTGGTTCAGACCCGCACAGATCAAGGGCTTTCAAGCCCTTCCCCTATATGGTTAAAGAAAGAAAAGGCATATAGAAAAAAAAAACCTTAATCCCAAGGTCTTTTGGTTTAAGATCGAGGTTAAGTGAAACAGGACAACAATACAAAAAAAAATTTCTGGGGAGAGTATGCAAGGTCATGGCTCAACCATACTATTTTTCCTGTGGTATGGGATAGTATTTCAACATGGTTTGGAACATCTCCACTTTCCTAATCTGTTTTCTCATCCAGCACCCAAGATCAATCAGGGCTGCACAGAAAATTATTTGGAATACCAAGATTATGACAACGGGGTGTAATAACACGTTCAAAACTGCACTCAAAGTCAGACTCCATCCTAAAATCTAGTCAAGGAATGAGTGTTTTCCTGTGTCTTTAATCTTTGTAAAAATATTTGAGATTTCTTTTCCATTGTGCTTTATTACCATGGAAGCTGTATCTCCGGAACTCTTTATTTCTTGCAAGGTTTGCTTCAGGCGAGGATGGGTTAATAGCGATCGAATTGCTTCTAGACCCATCCCTAGAAAAATTGGCTTAACAGTTTTAAATAGGGTAGGGGCTATTACAATCTCCTCTCTAGTCCAGATGGGGACCGTGAATTGGAGGTTGCATCCCAGAATAGAGGACAGATTGCAAAAGCATCTATTTACTCCTGGAAGCATAGGCTGAATTTGGAAGGTGTTACTGATTACATAATCACAAAAAGTCCTCACACACGCACACCCCTTTCCCAAATAAACAAATGCGGAAGTGTTCTAATGCCTCAGAGTATCGTGACATTCCTGTGGGGAGTCCCTTAGAGGAGTCAGGCAGGGGTGGTGTGTCTTTAAGGTTTGTTCTTTACAAATAAAACCCAAATTGTCCTTGTGCACACATGCTTGCATGCTCACTGCTTCCCATCCCCTTCCAGTAGGTCTAGCCCATTTATCTGAGTCTAGAGAATATAGAACCTCATTTGGTCCTGTTTGCAAGCCTAATGAAATAATGAGATGTACATAGAAAAACCTTTTTGCATGAGGCATAAGGAGAAGAAGTCTTAATTCCTGAGTCTCCACTAGGAAAGAAATGTTTACCAGTGTCCACCATGGTTCTAGTTCTAATTCGAGGTCTGTAATTTTGGGTCTTATCAGCTGCTTAATCTCTAAAGGGATATGTCCTTCGGTGGCTTGCCTGATCATACCCATAGCCATGGCCAAATTCATAGACAGGGCTTGGGTACACACTAGTGCCAAAAACATATTACCTTGAAGGGTTTCAGTTCATTTTAATAAGAGAGCAAAATCTCTTTCACTTTGCCTTTCCCAATTAACCAAAATTGAACTAATGGAATGCTGACTTCAGATATCGTGTGAAACGAATCATTAATAGGTTTGGCCAACTGAGACATGTATGAGGTGGCATAAGCAAATTTATTAGCTAGAATTTCAATATTCATGGAATCTAGCACAGCCACTCCCCCAGCGACTGGCGCAAGCCAGTCTCCTACAGACCGTTTAGATCTGTGATGGGTTTTTCCTGCCCACAGCTGGAGCCATGCCTTCCAGCCTTCGTTGCTGGGTTCCAAGTATGGAGCGCATTGAGTGTTCAGCCGCTCCATAGTGTTCAGCCCGGTAACGCTGACATGAATTTCCTTTAACAGCATTTGGGGTTGAATTAAAACCTGTTCCCTTATGTCCCTTTTCACAACATGTGAGCCAATTACATGGGAGCTGGTTTCTAGGAGAGTCTCATTGCTGGCTATCAACGGGTTAAATTGTAGCTGCGTGAGACTGGAAGTTCCTACTGTCAATGTATATTCTCCTTCCTTGAAAAGGAGTTCTGTGCTCCTACTGTCAATGTATATTCTCCTTCCTTGAAAAGGAGGTTCCTAATTTTGTAAATTTCATGGCAGCCAAACGTTTCCCATTGCATAGATTGTTTAGCATCAAAAACCAATCTGGAGGGCCCTTCTCGAGTTCATTCTTGGTAATTACCCAAGTCTGATCTTTCCACATGGTCACATTATATTGGTATGCCCTTCCTGTAGGTGAGCTTATGGAAAGGGCTACCTTTTGGGTCTCTCTGGAGCCAATTGTGACTATCAGTTTAAAGGGATCCCCTGCTTTCCATCCTGAGGTTGACACAATAGCTACATCACAGTATGGCCCCATGTCCTCTAGAAAGCTGTCAAAGGCTGGAGTGGTGCTCAGGATTACCTTTAAAACTTTTAGTGGCAATTTGTGTGGACCTTTTGGGACATATGTGCTATGTAATGGCACCAAAGGTCTTCCTGTATCAGCATGAGAAAAACAATACAATTCCTGCACATCTGCTCTTGTTCCTACACACAGTAGAACTAGATCTGGGGGTCTAATCCATTCTTCATCACAACTACGGAAATTGTGACTACTTGTAGGAAGCAGAATATCATTTTCATGGTAATTGGATTTAACAACTTTACACAACATGACTTCTTGATGGTTCAGACCATTTTTACATCTCCAATGAGAGAAGCGGACCACCGTTTTGTTTGTTAAATAACTTTGTGAACCGGTGACCAAAAACATAACATACAATGACCAGCATACCAATCTCACCATTCCCTTCTTGATCTCTTTTTTGACATAACTCCCCATAGTGTGTATTTGGGGATAAAATGACAAACAGTACGCTGTTGACCACCATTTGGTCATTATAGTCTAGCAATAGTAGAGGGAGAAAGAAGACAGAGATGGGTGAAAATAAAAAAAAAAATTGAGTGTAAATTCTAGGCTGATGTTTTTTCGGTTTGTCTCTATCACACCCCACCTAGATTTCTGTGTACATATCCTATATATATCATAAATCTTTTATCACTAAATTCTTCAGGTTGCATCTAGGGTCATTAATGTGTCTCCTATTGAGAAATCCACTAAATCTGGGCAAGGCATGACTGAGATTTGTCGGATTTCTACCCTCTCAGGTGGTTGCATGGTTTCTGGCTGCTGAAGCTGGGCTGTGTTGTTGGGCATTTTCCCTTTCCATTCCTTCAGCTGGGAGCAATGGAAATATTTGTGCCAGGTTTCTCCATTCTTCTTGGTAATTGCCACTTGGTATACAGCGAGGCTAATTCTTTGCGTGATTGCGACTGGACCTTGCCACTTTGCCTCCAAGGAATGCTCATCTTGTGAGAATTTCCTGTACAGTACTAGTTGCCCCGTGTCCCACACGTGAGGATTTTTAACCCAGCCCAACCTCTGATCCATGCTGAGCTGTGCCTTTCCTAGCTGTTTGGCTACCTCCATATGGATGTTGTGAATTTCAGCAATTAAGGATTGCACCCATGCATCATACACTACCACTGGCACCAGATCAGATGGAAGTTGTGTTTTAAGCCAGAATGCTTCTGGCAACACCATTTTTCTTCCTGTCATGACCATGTGCGGCGTGTGGCTGTGAACAGCAGTAGTTCCCATGATAGCCATGAGGATGATTAGGAGCTTGTCAGCCCAATCCCTGCCTGAGGATTTAACTATTTTGTGTAGAGCTTCCTTGATGGTCCTATTAGTCCGTTCAATGGCACCGGATGCTTGCGGGTGCCTAGCAATATGAAATTGCTGCTCTAATCCGAGGGCTTTACAGATTTCCTTGGTCACTTCCCTAATGAAATGTGAGCCTAGATCGGAGTCCATGACTCTGGGGATTCCCCAATGAGTCCATAGGTGATTGAACAGAATCTTAGCCGTGGTAGCTGCTGTAATGTATTTGCATGGGAATACTACTACCCATTTACTGAACGGGTCAATTACAGTGAGGCAGTACCTGTTTCCTCTAGCAGTATGAGGGAGGGGGCCAATAAAATCAATTTGTATACGTGCCCAGGGCCCTTCTATCCTCTGGTGTTGGATGGGAGCTTTGGGGCCTGTGGAATCAGCATTTACCATGGCGCATGCTAAATAATTTTTTACCCATTGTTCAACTTCTTAGCGCATGCCTGGCCACCACCCTGTTTCTCACACCCGTTCCAGCGTTAGATCCTTTCCTCTTTTCCCTTGCTCATGCACAAGTTTGATTAAGTCACCCCTGACTTGAATTGGCACAATCCAGTGTTGTTCCCCTTTATTATCAACTGCCAAGTAAATCCCGTCACGCTGCTCTATCCTATATCTGCCTGTGCTGTCCTTCTGGCCTTGGGCTAGTTGGATTACTTCTGGGTCATCTTTCTGGAGCTCTGCCAGGTCCATTAGAATCTCCCGCTTTTTGCTCTGCATTCTGGTTGTGACTGGGTGCAGAGGAAAAACCAAAGGAGAGTGGAAAGGGTTGGTGTCCGCAAAGGCGGCTTCATTAGCAATAGCATCTACCCAATTGTTCCAAATGCTGACTTCAGTGTTATTCCTCTGATGTCCTTTTACATGTGTAACATGCGTAGGACTTGTTCTAGCTTCCACCTTGTCTGCTACCTGGATCCATTTCTGAATGTGTGCTACTGGTTTCCCCTCACTGTTTTTCCACTCTTGCTGTTTCCATATGGGAAGCCAAACTGTTACTGCTTTCACCACCCAGTGAGAGTCAGTAAAGATTGCCAATGGAACATCTAGAGGTTCAAAATTGAGGATAGATAGCACATCTTCCACTTCTGCAGCTTGACTAGAGTGAGGGCAGACTGTCCCTTTAAGGACAAAAGAGTCCTGTACCCTGATGGCTCCGTAGCCAGTTCGAGCAGAGCCATCAATGTGGAAGAATCACAGAATCAACACACAAATCCCTGTGGTTTGGCTCTTTTTGTTCCTTTTGAAAGTCTACTAATTTGTTAGTCAATGCTAGTGTCCACTGGGCAATGCGTTGGTTGGAAACCTGACCATCTTTTACTTTCCCTGACAAGATGTACTTAAGAGGAGAATGTGTGGTCTGCACTACTACTCTGGCTCCCCCTATGATGAATTCCCAGTGAGTAAGGCTCCAGACAAGGGCCAGACAGACTTTCTCACACAGGGAAAACTTCTCTTCCACAGCAGAAAGGTTCTGTGAAGCATAAGTTATCACCCGAGTTCTTGTCTGCTGCTGGATCATGGTGACGCCTAAGCTGTGTTCAAAGATAGCCAATTGAATATAGAAGGACTGTGTCATGTCTGGACAAGAGCAGGAGCCTTTGCCAGGCTCCTCTTAAGCTCTACAAATGCTTTCTGCTGCTCAGGCCCCCAGCACCAAACAACATTCTTTTTCAATAACTCATAAAGAGGGAGTGCTTTCTCAAAAAACAGTTCAATGAAATCTCTGGGAAAATTGAAAGTTCCCAGTAGAGCTTTCAGTGAATGAGCGTCTGTGGGAGTGGGGAGCTTGGAAATTACTTCTACTCTTTGGGAATCTACTCTTTGGGAATTCCTAGGTATTTCACTTCAGTTTGCACTAATTGAGCTTTGCTTGCCTTGAACCCAGTTTCCTGAATGATACTGAGTACTTCCTCTGTGACTTCATGGACCTTTTGTTCTGTTTCTGCGTGTATAAGGGTGTCATCTACGTAACTTAACATGTGGTCCTTTGAATTAGGTTGCAAGTGGTCCCACATCTGCACCACATGTGCATGGCAAATGCTGGGACTTGAGTGGAAGCCCTGGGGTGTCCGCTTATTAGGGTTGCATTTGGTTAATAAACTGCATTTGGTAAACAATAATAATAAAAAAGGTTAAAATCAACAATTCACACACATAAAAACCAAGGGGTAAAATCCACAATAAAAAACACAATTTAAACTTAACCAAATGCAGTCCTAAATAAAACCATCTTCAATAGGCTTGCAAAGCAAGCTGTTCTGTGGAAGGAAGCAAGAGAGAGGGAAAAGAAAGCAGATTGCAGCCAGTTGCTCAGGGCCTGATAGAAGCCCTCTGGGGGCTAGATTCAGCCCCTGGGCCACATGTTTGACATCCCTGATCTAGAGGCTTAGACAATGTAGTAGAATGGGTGCTAGGAAGTAGGCAGTAAGTTTCCCTGAGAGACAAATCAGGAAAGCACATGGAATGCTTGCTCAATTACACAGCAGAGCTACTGAGCCAAGCTTCTATTCCTTCTACTGGATGAGGCTCCTCCACCTCCTGTCCCCTGGGGAAGGAAGGAAAAAGTCAGAGCTTCCTTTGCCCAGTTCCTTGAATCCCTTGGGAGAAATACCAAGAAAGCACCTTTAAGACTGAGTAATAATGTGGGGCTTCCGGTTTTGGATTCGTGGAGGATTGACGTGCTTCTCAGTGAGGAGTAGACCAGACCTTCTGTTCTGGACAGATAAGGTGTTTTTAATGCCTACTGTCCATATCTTCTAGATAAGAAGGTGACCAAGACATGCTTATTAAATTCTGAGGAGATTTACTTTGGCTAACGAGGAATCCCAGTGAGGTTTCTTTTTGGCGTTGAAGAGACTATGGAGAAGAATCACATTCCATCGTCTAAAGAGGATATCTGGAGTCATTAAATCGACTTAAATTCATCATAAGCCAAAGCTTCTTTGGGACTAATTAACTTCTAAGGGAGTTTGAATGGTGCTTTTGAAGGATCACGGCGTTAAAGGGTAAAAGATCTTTATCTACTGTTCCGGGACTAAATTAAGATTTATTTGGAAGAAAAGTAAAAGGCTGGATACTAATATAAGACACTAAAACAAAGAAGAAGGAGGAGGGGGAAAATTGGAACTGAGAAAATCAAAGTAACGGCTAAAAAGGGGGGAAATTGAAATTGTTATGCATACCTGTGGTCAGCTACCCCCTCTGAACTAGAAGAAGACAGCAGAACAACAAGATGTCACAGGAAGTGACATCATAGAAATATCACGAGACTTCTTTAACATAGAGAACAAGACTTCGTGGCAAGAAAGGGAAGTGGTGGCCATTAAGAAAAGGGGGGAAAGTAAGCCTCCTAAGCCTCTCTAGGATCACAATCATAGAGAAACATCGGCAGCCATTATTTGGAAAGTACAAAGTTTTAAAAATTAATATCTTGGCTTTGGAACTTAGGAGGATGGCGATTTTGAGCTTGCCTGAAAGGGCATGTCCTGATCTATAAGACTGTACAGTTTTAAAGAACTTTGGTGACATCAACTTTGGAGCCTATATTTATAATGGGAAGGCAATAACTTTCAGCTCAAAAACCAGGGAAACAGATACAGACAAGAGCCAAAACACTAGAAGTTAAAAAATCTGAAAAAAAAAAAGAATAAATGGATGCCATGGAGGCAAGATTGGTGAAGGTGATTAAGGGATCTGTAAGTGAATGCAAAGAATATAGAAGTTCTCACTAAATAAGTTAAAGCAATATTTAAAAGAATTCAAGATGTTGAAGATAAAGTGACAGACCATGATGTAAGAATTAATACAGTGGATTCCATTATAAAAAAATGCAGGAAAAAGCAGTACTGCAAGATTGCAAATTAATGGAGAACCAGATACGTTTGAGAGGGGTGCCTGAAAAAGATGGAATGGACTTAAGAACATACATAATAAGGATTATTGCTGAATTTGTTGGTGATGACCCTGATGAGACTAACTATTTCTATGACTATATTTACAAGGTCAATTCAGAATATGCAAGGAAAAATAAACTACCAAGGGATGTGGTAGTAAGATGTGTAACAAGAGACTTGCTGGGCAGAATTTTAAGTAAACAATATGATGGTAATTTGGTGGTGGAGGGTAGTGAAGTCAGAATCATGAAAATTACCAAGAAAAGTTCTAAGTGACAGAAAACTATATAAAAAATCAGATCAGTTGAGAAAGAGTGAATTGAGATATAAATGGATTCTTCCAGAAGGTGTGGGTTTTGAATACAAAGGGAAGAGATGTACCATTACAAGTGTGCAAGATATGGAGAAATTCCTGATGGAAAATAAAAAAATTGGGGGTACAGATTAAAACCAGAAAATCATGATGGATTACAATTTATTATCTTGGAATGTAAATAGACTTAATCTACCACAAAAAAAAAGGGCAACTTTTCATTGGATTAAGAAACAAAAGTGTAACATTATTTCTTTGCAAGAAGTACATATTAAACAAATTGGATTACAAATTTTTATGGAATAAGCAATTAGGTTTGGATTTTTTTCCACTGGCCAAGGAGAAAAAAAGAGGCATGGTTTTTTTATGTGAAGCAGGACTTAGAACCAAAACTGATCTTTAAAGACGATGATGGTAGGTTTATTGCAGTGGAAGTGATGTTAAACCACAAAAGAACTTTGTTATTGGGATTGTATGTTCCTAATGGAGCTAAAAACTCTTTCTTTAAGGACAGTATGCAACAACTTGACCAAGTGACATATGAGCAAATTATGATAATGGGAGACTTTAATGGAACATTTAAGAATATTTTGGACAGATCTGGAAAAAAAATAAAGAAGGGAAATTGCCAAAATCTTTTTTTTTAACTAATCTTTTTTTGAATTAGTTAAACAAGAAAATTGTGTGGATATTTGGAGAGAAATGAACCCTACAGTGAGAGACTATACATTCTTTTCAGTAAGACATAACTCTTTCTCAAGGACTGATATGTTATGGATTACAAAAAAATTGGGGTTGATGACAAAAAAAATTAGAGATTCTTCCTAAAATAAGTGCAGACCACAACCCAATAATGTGGTTTGCGAAGGACACTAAAAAGACTTTGAGATGGTGGATAAATGAAGATTTACTGCAGAAAAAAAGAGGTATTAGAAGCTCTGGAGAAAGGGACCAAAGCTTTCTTCCAAGTAAATGAAAATAATGATGTGCAATACCAAACGGTGCGGGATGCATATAAAGTAGTAATGAGAGGCATTCTAATCACACTGAATAATAAGGACTAAAGCTAAAGAAAAACTAATGATAGATTTACAAAAAGAAATTGGGAAGAGAGAGAGGGAACTAAAAAAAAGTGCAGGAAAAAAGAAAATCTCAAAGGAAATTACAATTCTACAAGAACAACTAAGACATTTATTAAATAAAGAAGTAGAATGTAATTTAAAAAGGCTTTGACAAAAATCTTTTGAGAGTGCCAACAAACCGGGAAAATACTGGGCCTGGCAAATGAAACTAAAAAGGGAAAATAAAATTATCAATAAAATAATTTTGGGAGATAAAGAAATTGTGGATCAAGAGGGAATTAAAAGAGAATTTTATAAATATTATGCGAAATTGTTTAAAAGCCACATGGTAGATAAAGGAAAAATAGAGACATTTTTACAGAAAATAAATGTAAAACCTTTAACAGAAACATGAAAAAGTGTTAAATGACCCGATTGAAAAAGAGGAAATAGAGGCGGCAATTAATTCAATGAAATTGGGGAAAGCTCCTGGTCCAGATGGATTTACAGCGAAGTATTATAGTTTTGAAGGAGACTCTACTTCCAAAGCTTCTGAAATTGATGAACATTATAAGAGTTGAAGGGAAGCCACCTAATACTTGGAAAGAAGCAGTAATCTCATTAATTCCGAAAGAGGACAGAGATGCCACAAATGTAAAAAATTATAGACCAATTTCATTACTTAATAATGATTATAAACTGTATGCTAGTATACTAGCAGAACGCCTGAAGCAGCATTTGAATAACTTTATTAAAGAAGAGCAAGCAGGGTTTCTTCCCAGACAGCAGACTAGAGACAATATCAGAACGGTAATTGATATAATTGAATACTATGATAAACATCCAGAAAAAGAAGTGGCTTTGTTCTTTGCAGATGCAGAGAAAGCTTTTGACAATCTACATTGGGAATTTATGTTTGCAGTAACGGAGAAATTGAGATTGGGTGAAGACTTTGAGCAAATGGTAAAAGCAATATATACTGACCAACAAGCAAGAAAGACTTTGTATTAACTCAGATTTGACAGAGAAAATGGTAATTAGTAAAGGAACAAGGCAAGATGTCCTCTATCCCCATTGATATTTATAATGACTTTAGAGATATTGCTTATACAAGTCCAAGAAGATAAGGAGATAGAGGGTTTGAAACGGAAAGGTTGTTCTTATAAGTACAGAGCCTTTGCAGACGATGTTATGTTTATAAATGAAAACCCGACTTAAGTTACACTGTTGCTGCTTCAAAAAATTAAGGAATATGGTGAACTGGCAGGCTTTTATGTGAACAAAGAAAAGTCAAAAATTCTGTGTAAAAATATGACAAATAGCCAACAGGCAGAACTACAAAATTTAACAAATTGTGAAGTGGTTTCTAAAGTAAAATATCTAGGAGTAGAAATCACAACAAAAATATTGATTTATATAAGAATAACTATGAAAAGCTCTGGTGGAAAATTGATGGAGATTTATTAAAATGGATACGTTGAACCTGTCTATACTGGCTAGAATATCGGGAATTAAGATGGATGTATTACTAAGAATCATGTTCTTATTCCAAACAATTCCAATAGTGAAAGAAGATAAACAATTTAATAAATGGCAGAGGAAACTTTCAGAATTTATATGGACTGGCAAGAAACCAAAAATTAAAATGAAGATCTTGACTGATGCAAAGGAAAGGGGAGGTTTTCAAGTGACGGATTTAAAATTATACTATGATGCAGTTTGTTTGATATGGATAAAGGAATGGATAATGTTATTAAATAAAAAAAATATTAACATTAGAAGGCCATGGAAATATTTTTGGTTGGCAGGCATATTTGTGTTACGGGAAAAGTAAGGTGGATGGTTTTTCCTCACATCATTATATAAGAAGTAATTTGTTAAAAACTTGGTTGAAATACAAGAAATATGGTGATGAGAGGAAACCGCTTTGGATTGTGCCGACAGAAGTAATAAAATTATACTCTGATATTCAGGAAGAAAAACGGATAACATACAGTTGCTAAAAATACAAGGCGGCAAGGTGGAATTAAAATCAGTGGAAGAACTGGATTATAAATATAATTGGTTTCAATAGCAAGAAATTAAAAGTTTGCTTGAAAAAGATATTAGAAATGATGGAATAAGACAAGATCAAACTGAACTGGAAAGAATGTTGTTTGGCAATAATGAAAAGATTTCGAAGGTATATAAAGTACGGTATTATTGAAATGGTCTACAGAGGATGAAGTGATTAAATCTCAAATGATAAAGTGGGCAATTAACGTAAATAAAGTCATTCAGATGGAGCAATGGGGATATCTATGGAAGAACTTTATGAAAATATCGACATGTAATAACTTCAAAGCAAAGTGTTTTAAATGTTATACAGATGGTATATGACTCCTAAGAAACTGTCAAAAATGAACAGTCAGATGTCTGATCAATGTTGGAAATGTAAAAACATGAAGGATCTTTCTATCACATGTGGTGGACCTGTGAAAAGGCTATACAATTTTGGCAAATGATACAACAGGAAATTACAAAGATTTTGGGTTACAATATAAAGAAGGCACCAGAAATCTTTTTGTTGGGATTACAAATGGAAAATTTTTCTAAACAAGATAGAACATTACTTTGGTACATGCTTTCAGCTGCACGGACATTATATGTGCAGTTGTGGAAGCAAAACAAAATACCAGAAAAATGGGACTGGATTATGAAAATTATGCATTGGAGCGAAATGGACAAGTTTACTAGAATATTAAAAGAACTCAACATAGATAAATTTAACAAGGAATGGGAGAAATTTAAAAAATATGTTGAAAAACAGTGGAAGGTGAAAGGACACTTGGTGATTTTTAATAATGGTTAATTTTTTAAAGTAAAGTGCTATTAAGTGTTATAGTTAATTATAGAAATATATAATGGTTTACATTTATAAGGTTTGGGACCAATGGATTACAATTAAGATAGGCAATGTTAAGAATTTATAATAATACTATAAATGGATTATTAATTAAGGAAGATAATAATAGTAGTAAGTAATTTTGCTCTTATTTGTATCTTATTATAGTTATAAGTTCTTTTTTAAAAATAGGTTTTTAAAAAGGTTAATATTACCTTTTATTCTTTCTATATTTTAAGTAGAATGCACCAGGGAAGTCACAGAAAGGGGGGAGGGAGATGGGAAATGTGATGCAATATTCTGATGTTTATTTTTGGATAGTAATTGATTAACGTTGCTGAATAATAAAATTGTTTTACTCAAGACTGAATAATAATGTTTTAAGGACGTTTTAAGATTTTTTGGAGGGTTTTTTTTTAAAAAGAAATCTTTAATTGTGTTTGTCTGTGTCCTTTAAAGTTTATATTTCTGCCACCTAATCTTAAATAGGTACACGCCTGGCCTGACATGGCCTGGCCCAAAAAGGTCTCAACAATGCCCCAGCCCAACAATGGTCCTATCATTCTAAAGTAAAGTGCTGTGGCCATTATCACGTTTTCTTTAAAATGCCCCACTTGTGCAAGAAAAAACACACACATAATAATTATTATTTTATTATTCCATTCCTTAATTAGCTTCTATGACCAAAGGCCTTAAGCTCAACCAGAATGTATCAATTATTAAACATACATAGACTATTATATTATATAGTCTGTAGGCCTTTTTCAATCCTGAAGTCCTACAATTTTAATTTAAAGTCTAGTATACATTTGTAAGTTATATCTAGAACTGAAATTTGATAGTGCTGGGGAGGCCTTTAGGCACCACTTAAAGTCAGCCTGTCATATTTATATTTAAACAGCAGTTCTAAATATTTCAAGATATAGTAATGTGACCGAACATGACTGTGAATTCCAAATTTAATTTCTAGCGCTCTAAACTGCAAATGCATATTAGGTCATATTTCCATTATGTTGTTATCATTTTAATAACCATTAAATGCATGCCTACAATGCACACTACGAAGTCTTTCAGTACAATTCTAAGCAGAGTAACACTCTTTCAAGCCCATGGTAGCTCTGCTCAGGATAGAAGCATTAGGCATTCAAGGTACTTACAGACACAAATCAGATCAGCAGTGGTTAAGAGCACCAGGAAAAGTCCCAGTGGATCAATGACCTGGGGGACTGGCCCCTGCCAACTTGCTCCCAAGCGAGAGGCATCCCTCACCCTGTGTGAGACACTGTATGTGATTACACACACTAAATAATGCACTTTCAATCCACTTTCTTTGCATTTTCCAACTGGATTTTGTTAGTACACAGTTGGAAGGTGCATTGAAAGCAGATAGAAAGAGCATTGTTTACTGTGTGTGATTGCAGCCTATGAGCTGGTGGCCCAAGTCCTGTGTGCAGCCTGCTGAAGCCCTTCCCAGTGCAGGCACATGGCTTTGCTGAGCTGTGAAAAGCAAAGAAGATGCCCAGCCAAGGTGAGCATGGCATGGAGCTGGCTAGGCAAGCTCTTTCTCTCTCTCTCTCTTGGAGGCAGGAACAGGGCAGGAAGTGTTTTTTCTTTCCAGTCAGTCCTTGATGAGTAGTGCCTATTAGTCTATAAAACAGAATGGTGGAGAGGAAGGACCAATACAGGTAAACAAATCTTGAGCAGTTCTACTGGCTTTTCTGTTGTAGTTTCTTAGCATACCAATACTTGCAAATGTACACATCCAGTTCCTCTAGAGAGGCTAAACAGCCTAGGATCATTCCCAAATAGCATCAGTCTGCGGTACTTTAAAATTGAGATCCTTTAGAGTTAATGAAAAATGTAGGTTTGCATATAATAGTATGTGCAATTGTCATATAATTTATGCTTGTCTGCTAAAATATGGTTTCACTACCTTTGCAGGCATTCTGTAATTGATTTTGAAAAAGTTTCATCTTACTAAAAACCTTTTTTTTCTTGCTCACTGAAGGACAGGTCACATGATCAAAAATGTAGGTAGACTGTGTGAATGTTGGTGCATAGTCAGGGGTCTGAATGATCAGTTCTCTATGTATTCAGTTTCCATGTTTTGTACTGCAGATAGACAACATTTAAAGTACTGCAAGGATGCTAACAAAATGGTCAGAGACATGATTTAAAAAATTGAGCCATCCACTGGATGAAATTGAGCCATCTAATGGATATAGGATTGCTCCTTAATTGCTCATTTTCACTTAAAAAAAGACTCTCTGGCTGGTGCCAGATGGGCAATTTAAGCTGGCCCAGGGATGACAGGTGAGTGGACAAAAAAGTGCATCCAAACATGCACATCTGCCTGCCATCCCACTCCCACCCTCGACCTGTCCCTACTGCCATAGGGCTGACCCGAAGAGAGCAGCAGAAGAGGTGCATGAGCGCTCTTGATGCCCCCCCAGAGTGCCTACGGCCCATCCCATGGGCTCATGTCTGGGTTGGCATGCTGCCGCCCTGAGCCAGTGGTGTGGAACCAGCCTCTGGGATCCTAAAGTGTGGTTTAGCTACTCCACTCAGAAGGGAGTAGCTGTTCTTTACCACACACCTGTGTGTGACAGGGTGCTCTACATAGAGTCCTAAACATACACACTTTTTAAATTAATATTTTATTATGTGTACATATATCAACAATTTGCCCTTTCTGGGCAAACTTATTGAGAGGGCAGTGGTGAGACAGTTACAGACCTTCCTGGATGACGCTTCCATCCTTGACCCACTTCAGTCCGGCTTTCGCCCAGGCCATGGGACGGAGACGGTGTTGGTTGCCCTGGTAGATGACCTTCAACGGCATTTGGATCGGGGTGGCTCGGCAGTGCTGATGTTGTTGGACCTATTGGCAGCGTTCGATATGGTCGACCATCGGCTACTAACCGACCGCCTTGCCGACGTGGGGATTCAGGGGTTAGCCTTACAGTGGCTTTCGTCTTTCCTCGATGGTCGGGGACAAAGGGTCGCGATTGGGGGGGAGCTATCCCGGAGGCACCCTCTTGACTGTGGTGTGCCCCAAGGGGCAGTTCTCTCCCCGATGTTATTCAACATCTATATGCGACCCCTTGCCCAGATTGCCCGAAGGTATGGGCTGGGGTGTCACCAGTATGCTGATGACACCCAGCTCTATCTGCTTATGGACGGCCGGCCGGTCTGCGCCCCAGAAAATCTGGATCGGGCATTACAGGCTGTGGCTGAGTGGCTCAGACTGAGTGGACTGAGGCTAAATCCTGCGAAGACAGAGGTCCTTTGCTTGGGTCATCGGGGACCGGGGGGGGGGGGGTAATCCCCTTGCCAGTTTTTGACGGTGCACCGCTGAAGGCAGCGGACAGGGTTAAGAGCCTGGGGGTACTATTAGAGCCTTCTTTAAAGATGGAGGCTCAGATAGCAGCCACTGCCAGGTCCGTGTTTTTTCATCTTAGGCGGGCAAGGCAGTTGGCTCCCTTCGTGGACCGTGACGACCTTGCAACAGTGATCCATGCTACGGTCACCTCGAGGTTGGACTACTGCAATGCCCTCTACATGGGGCTGCCCCTGTGCTGAACTCGGAAATTACAACTGGTGCAGAATGCCGCGGCCCGGCTGTTATTGGGCCTTCCAAGATGGGGGCACATTGGGCTCTGCACTGGCTTCCAATAATATACCGAGTTCAGTACAAGGTGCTGGTCATCACCTTTAAAGCCCTATATGGCCTGGGACCTGCCTGAAGGACCGTTTCTCCCCACATGTTTCCCAGAGAGTACTGAGGTCGGGAACTCAAAACCTTCTCGCTATCCCCGGGCCAAAAGAAGCCCGCCTTAAGTTTACTAAGGACAGGGCCTTCTCGGTTACGGCCCCTATATTGTGGAACCAGCTACCGGAGGAGGTGAGGGCCCTGCGGGACCTTACTCAGTTCCACAGGGCCTGTAAAACAACCCTCTTCCGGTTAGCTTACACTTAACTGGTACCGGAACTAATGTAGCTTATCAGACTCTTGCTATTTATATTGTTATAAGGTTCGATGTTTTAAGGTTTTAAGGTTTTAAATGTTTTGATTGTTTTAATTCTTTATATATTTAAACGTTAATCTAACTTATGTCTTATTTTCTGTTGTGAGCCGCCCTGAGCCACTTTTGTGGGAAGGGCGGGATACAAATCATAAATAAATAAATAAAACATGTTTATACATCTCATATAAATGCATTTCGTTTTTTGCTTATTGTCTTCTACAAATCAAACTGAATACTAACAACAAATAAATAAACTCCTTCCTCTTTATCTTATTTCCTTACTTTACCCGATTTCACCCGATCCCTGTACCTCTTTTCCTTTTCCTTTTCCTTATTCTTGTTCTAATTATATTCTTTCTTTTTGTTTCCAAAACTTCTTTGCTTCTTTCACGTACTTACATCTTTACACACTTAATTTTTAAAACTTTAAACTATCTTCTCTCATGCCTGCAAAAGAAAGCTGGACAGGGTTACCTCCAAAACTGGGTGCTGCAGAAAAATCTCTGCAGTCAGAAGTCTGGGGGGGGGGCACACCCACCACCTCCTTGCTAATCCATTGTCTTTAACAATTCATCTGTCCATTTTTCATTCCTGTTTATCATATCTTTAGCTAACTTCTAACTATATACATATTCTCCTATTAATTGCTCTCAACTTCTCCTCAAGAAAACATAATTTCCCAATTCAAACTCTTCCAGACTTTTGTTTAATTACACTGTAAATTAGTTCCTTGCCAGATGCCTCATTATATGCAGTAAAAGTTTGATTTTCCATATTGACCACTAGATGGCCTAATGGTAACCACCTATACTGAATTGCTTTATCACGTAGAATCTTCGTTGTTTCAGTCTCCTCCTCGCATTAATTATTTCAGCTGGGATATCAGGAAATAAAAAAAACTATTATGTCTTCAAGGCACAGTCCCTGTTTTTCTCTGGTGATTTTAAAAAGTTTGTTCTTCATCTGTAGTTGTTTAAATTCAACAACAATGTTCGGGGAAACATTGTCAGGAGCCTTTTTGGAAATGTTTAATCAAAAGGCAGAGGTAACAATCTCTTGGGAAGGCTCTGCTTCTCCTTCTGTGAGAAGAATCTGACTCAGACATCTATTTAAAGCTGTAGTAAGGTTTTCTGTCTCTCCAAAATGTATAGATATTCAATGAAGCTTGGCCTTTCTTTCTCTCAGTTTTAACTCTTGAAGTATGATATTTTTGGCCAGGACTCAAAATCCTTAGTCTTTCAAATCCTCTGCTGTCTTTTTTGCCATCTGATATGCAGCTTCAGCTTTCTTATCAGTTGTTTTCAGCGCTGCAGTGAGTTCATCCAATTTCTTGATAATTGATTCGACTGACTGTTAAACATACACACTTAAAAATATAGATAGATCTGTATGCATAAAATGTGATTCATATAATCTGACATACATAAAGGACTTCTAAGAGTTAAGCAGAGCAGAAGATTTTGGTAAGAAGGATAAAGATCTTGGCAAGCAAGAGCCTCTAATTAATTGATTATATAGGTAAATTCATTTACTTAATTGAATTTTGAATTGAAGTTATTGACAAGTAACAATAGTATTCTTAGCATTTACATTTCATGTTGAAAGCACTTTACATCCATCATTTTGTAATCCCTGCAGCAACAGGATTGACCAGTATAATCTTCCCCACATTGCATGTAGACTGAGACAGTCATTTAGCAAATTCTTGGTATGGTTAAGATTTAAACCAGGGACCTCCTTGATCACACCTCATAGCAGTCCTAATGGCACTTTCCTCAGAGTAAGTGAAAAAGAGCAAGAGTCCAATACCACCTTAAAGGCTAACAAAATTTGTAGTAGGATATGAGCTTTTGTGAGTCACTGCTCACTTCCTCAGGTATGAATCTGAAGGAATGTGAAGAAGTGAGCAGTGACTTATGCATGGTCTCTTATCTGGGAGAATCAGGTTTGATTTCCCATTCCTCCACTTGCAGCTGCTGGAATTGCCTTGGGTCAGCCATAGCTATCTCAGAATTTGTCCTTGAAAGGGTAGCTTCTGAGAGAGCTCTCTCAGTCCCACTTATCTCACAGGGTGTTTGTTGTGGGGGAGGAAGATAAAGGAGCTTGTGAGCCATTCTGAGACTCTAAGTGGAGGGGGGAATATAAATCCAATGTTGTCTTCTTCTTCATGAAAGCTCATACCCTACCACAGATATTGTTAGTCTACTGGACTCTTACTCTTTTCTATTGCAACAGACAGCCTAACATGCCTACTCATCTCCATCTATTGAAGAGTAAGGTATATTGAATAACTTGAGGCTTATTTATTAATAGACCAGTCTAGGCTTGCTCCTTTCTCATGCAATTTGGGTGGTTTCACACAGGAGATTTGCCCCGACCTAGCCCTGCCTCGCATTCAGATAAAAAGGTGCACGATCACATGAGCACATCTGCCCTCCGAGCCGCACCTGCTCTCACCCCGTCTCCAGATGCCTCCTATCTTCATCAAAAAGCTACCTGGATTTTCCCGGTAGCATCCTCCTAAATCAGATGTAGGTTGCATAATCAGCTGCTGTCTGAATGCCCCAGGGTGACTCATGCATGGAAGAGCTGTGTGATTGTGCCAAGCCATTTCCAGCAGTTTTGGTCCCCCCCCCCCCACAAAGCCCCTCTCCGAGGAGCACTTGTGTGCTTCTCCGATTGAACGTACACACAGGGGCCTTTTTAAAAAGACAACCCATTCCGCATTGGGTCCGTGGTTGAGTAGGCTAGCAGTGTGAATGGGCAATCACTGACCACTGCCGGGATCCTGCTGCTTCAGCATGGGCTGTCTGATAGCCCGGAAACAGTTCAAACTGAAGCGGATTTTTTTGCAACGGGATAAAATTGTGTCAGTTTCACAGTGGGAAACCAGCCTTCTATGCAAAATTACAACTAAATCCCACACAATTAATAGGTTTGTAACTCAGTTTAGGGTGGTACTAGCAATCTACATCAGTATTCACTAATACAAAGGAGTTTTTTAGAATCAATATAATTTACTTTTATAAAGGACTTTTTTTGTTTGGGCTTTTATAAGTAAACTTGAGGGCTCTGTAACTGGAGCAATGAATTATTCAATGAATTATTTTTTTTCTGCTTCAAATTTTGTTTTACCTTTACATGTTTTCCTAGACAGTTATAGTTATTGCATTCCTGGGATGGAGCCTATCACTAGCGAAATGTTGTGATTGTTATGGCATGCTGTTTTGAAATGTAGACAAAATGCTTACCTGCTTCTAATAATGTCCTTAATAGTCAGCATAAGAAGTTGTTTTAGTTGATGGGGGGAAAGGGCTTCTATCTTGAAAAGCAAAGAGAGAAAGCATTGTGTTCAGGTCACAGCAAGTTACACACTTCCTTTTCATAGGAGTCATTTATCTGCCTATGTTTTGAAAAAGTTCCAAGCTGTCTTTTTCAAACTATGCAGAACTTTGTCACAGAAACTGACACCATCTCTTTGCTCCTTGTTGCTGGCCTTTCTCCTTGTTGGGAAACTTAACTGAACTCGGCTCAGGTTACAGGTGATCTTGGGTGTCAGCAGGTGGAGGAGGAACCCCAACAATGTCCCTAGGCTTTGTTTTTTAAAAACACACAGTAGGATAGCTCCTTAAACAGGCACAACCTCATAAAACCCACAGCACCAATAAGAAGATCTGGATTCATGTAGCTGGCAAGCAAACTGTTTCCCTCACAACAGGATAAGATTTTAAAACATTCTCCCTCAAAGATTTAATTAACTGGGGGTGGGGCCCAGATTTCTCATTTTGTATTTGGCAACATTCCAAGTGCTGAGTAGGTGAAGCTTTGCAAAAAATACAATGCGAGCAATTAAAGTGAATGTCAGAGGCTACTTTTGTGAATTACCCTGGTCTCCAAAATGTGTGCTGAAAATTATTACATATGTATAGTACCTTTTGATTAACATTCAGCCAGGATATGGACATGGCAGAGGTAGACTAATGCAGGTAGAATCAAGAAGTATTCAAAGGAACTCCCATCCTGGTCAACCTTGTTACGACATTGCCATTTTAAAATACTAAGCTTGTGCCTCCTATGCCTCCATCATATAGTGAGGCTGACTGTTTCCACTGGAGATGGTCCTTATGTTTCTACATTGTTTATTTATTATTAGTTTTTCTCATTTAAAATGTTTTCATCCCACCTTTCTGCTCGATTAGCACTGGGGGTCAGGGGCCTCAAAGTGGCAAACAGTTAAAAAGACATTAAAATCAATTTTAGGACAGTTTATGTATATAAAACAGCAATTAAAAAAACAGTAAGGAAGATCAACAAGGGTATATAAAATGAAATGTAAAGGTCTTCCCATTAGCAAAAGACAATTATACAGTGGTGGTGGAAATAGTCAGCATGACCCAGTAGGCCAGGTAGCAGCCACCTAGGGTGCCACCTGGCCTCAGGGGCAGGTGGCAGGTGACCAGCTGCCCCCAGTGCTCCTTTCCCACCACCTGTGCTTGCCCTTGCTGCCTTTCCGGGTGGCAGCGGAGAAGGTGCTAAGTGGGGTCAGAGGGTCAGTGCCATGGTGGGTGTGGTTGGCTTGCCAAGGGAAGGCTGGCTCTGAGTGCCTCCCAGTACATGTGCTGCCCATCCCCACTTAGCCTTCCTGGGTCTGTGACAAGCAGAGTGGGGCAGTCTGTGCGCTGGGCCTGGGTGGTGCTCAGAGCCAGCCCTTCCTTGCAGCATGCCCCACTGCCGCTGCACTTGCCCTGGCCACCACCCAAAAAGGTGGAGGAGATGGAAGGGGCTTAGTGGGGATGGCAGGTGTGCTGTAGCAAGGAAAGACCAGCTCTGAGCACTGTCAAGAGTCACTCCATTTTGTTCCTCTTGCCATATGTATTCAAATATACAATGCTGTGCTTGTGCTAGCTAAGCTGCTTTGATGTAGCCTGCTACTTTCTGCTTATCTGAATGAAGGATGGCATGTCTGGGAGTTGGTTAGTTGCTAAGTAACCAAGGCTGAGGACTGGAGAGATGCGACCCGGAGAACTGATAACAACACCTGTGGTGATGAGAACTTATTAGAAACCCTATGTAAAAACCCCGCTTTAGCTTGGCGCGCTTTGGCTTGAATTATAACAGTCAGGGCAAAGGATTATAAGTTGGAGGGACTGGTGGGAAGGTCAGTTCCGACAATGCGTGTGTATGACCATGGAGCTGGAATAAAGATCTTGAATTCTACTTGCCTTTTCCTTGACTCTGGGTCTGACATGTTGTCAGAACTGCCTATTACCCTGGCCTAGCCTAATCCCAGACTCACGATGACTGGTGAACAGGACCAGGCTACGGGGATTACCAAACCAGACGGTGAGAAAGAACCCAAGCCCAAAGGGCCGTGGGTCACCCCAGTCACCATGACGGTGTGGAGAAAGGACTGGGACTCCATGAATTTCCAGGAGAGCATTATTGGAGATCTGAGAGAGGACCCCCAACAGTGCCACCAACTCTCAGGGCTGCAACGCTCCTACCACATGTGGGGATTCCAGGATGACGAGAGTCAAGGAGAGGATCCCCGGGCTGGTGGGTCCGGGGATGCAACCACAGAGTGGATGCAGGAAGCTTTAACCAGTCAAAGCACCCAGCTTCGGGAGGAGATGCAAGCCATGCACACCTTCATGATCCAAGAGATGCAGAACCTCGCTCAGCAAGTGCGGGCGATGGAGGAGCAGATTGTGGTTGCCCTGCCCCTGCAACCAGCCCCTGAAGGGAGGGAAGAGACCATTGATTCCTGCTGGGGGGGGAGCCCCCACGGGAGGTGTACCAGCTGTGGGAGGACAACCTGGTGCCCCAACCTCAACCGGGGCCAGAGGAGCCAGTGGTGGTGTCAGGGGGCCCTGAGTAAGTGAGGCAAGGTTCGACGAGGACCTATCAGAACTGGCCTACTTCATTGTGACAGTGCGAGGGCATCTTAGCATCTGGGCCCACAACTTCCCGATGGAACAATTGCAAGTAGTGTACATTGGCAGCTGTGTCCGGGACCTGGCAGCTGTGTCCGGGACCTGGCAGCTGTGTCCGGGGCCTGGCAGCTCACCCTATTTGAGAGGCGATCCCCTGCTCTGAACTCAGCCACAGACCTCCTGAGGGCTCTACGATGCCATTTCGAAGACCTTCTACAGGAGACTAATACGATAGTGGCCCTGCAAGATCTGAAGCAGGGCGCTGGATCAGTCCGAGAATACCTCAGTGAATTCAGGGTGTTGAATTCCAAGGTTCAGCGATGGAACGACAGGGCCAGGATTGAGCAATTCAAAAGGGGCCTAAATTCCCACACATATGGAGAGGCTCTGAAGCTGGGGGAACCGTGAGATTTGGTTGGGTGGACCCAGTTGGCTTGCGAGATAAAAGATCGCAACAAGAGGAATGGTAGCTCAGTGGTAGAGCATCTGCTTGGTAAGCAGAAGGTCCCAGGTTCAGTCCCTGGCATCTCCAAAAAAGGGTCCATGCAAATCGGTGTGAAAAATCTCAGCTTGAGACCCTGGAGAGCCACTGCCAGTCTGAGTAGACTATACTGACTTTGATGGACCAAGGGTCTGATTCAGTATAAGGCAGCTTCATATGTTCACGTGTTCAAGATGATTGCCCTCCACAAGAAGCAGCAAGGCCCCCCCCCAAAAGAAGCTCAGGAGAAGATGCCTTCAATTGTGCCTTCAATTGTGCTTCAAGTGCGAGGGGGGGGGATCACATCGCCAGCGAGTGTCTCAGCAAGCCAAAGGAGCTGCGGACCTCCACACCTCTGAAGCCAGAGGCTTAGAAGACAAGGCCAAGTCAGCAGTGTTGAAGTCCCGGGAACCAATCTCCGAGGAGGAGGATGGAGGGGCTCAGCTGCCGGAAAATGACCAGACCTGCTGTGAGGAGCGCGTAACAGCAGGTCAGAGCCATGGCCACACTGCGACAGGTGAGATTATCCAGGACTTTGTATTACGTACCCATAACTCTATGAACCCCATTACGAAATGGTTTTCCTGCATCAGGGACCTACTAGACTCAGGATGCTCCAAAGACTTACTTTCCCAGTTCCATCTACCACCCACAGACGGACGGACAGACGGAACGCACCAACATGGTGCTCGAGCAGTTCTTACACTGCTATACGTCCTTCCAACAGGACAACTGGGTGGCCCTGCTGCCCTTTGCCGAGTACGCTTACAATAGCGTACATAGTGCCACCAAAGAAAGCCCTTTTCAAGCAGTCTATGGATATGAGAGCAAACAGTTCCCTGAACTCACCCCCACCCCTTTGTCAGCGCCTATAGATTTTACGGAGTGGTGGCAAGGGATAGCAGGGGGTTGGGCAGTTATTAGCAAACAACTACAGAGAGCGTAAGAAGCCTATAAGACCCAGTATGATAAAAAAACACTCTGAACTCTGGGACCTAGCAGTGGGAGACAAGGTGTACATTTCAACCAAACACTTTCCTAATGCACAGAACTGTAAAAAATTAGGGATGAAGTATTTGGGAGAGCCAGTTTGGTGTAATGGTTAAGTGTGCGGACTCTTATCTGGGAGAACCGGGTTTGATTCCCCACTCCTCCACTTGTACCTGCTAGCATGGCCTGGGGTCAGCCATAGCTCTGGCAGAGGTTGTCCTTGAAAGGGCAGCTGCTGTGAGAGCCCTCTCCAGCCCCACCCACTCACAGGGTGTCTGTTGTGGGGGAGGAAGGTAAAGGAGATTGTGAGCCGCTCTGAGACTCTTCGGAGTGGAGGGCGGGACAGAAATCCAATATCTTCTATCTATCTTCTTCTTCCCAGTCAAAAGGATTATAAATAAGGTAACTGTTGAACTGAAACTGCCAAAAAACCTTAAACATGTCTACCCTTGTTTTCACGCCAGCTACTTGAAGAAGGGCCTGGACCCTCACCTTGGCACCCCCAGATGGAACCACCACCCCCGACTCCGGTTCATGGTCAGATTCATCATGAGGTGCAGGAAATTCTTGATGCCAAGATCAAACATAGTGAACTGTTCTATCTTATCAAATGGACTCATTTTCTATTAAGTCAAGCTGAATGGGTCAGCTCCAAAGATACAAACTGTATAGCTTTAATTAAAGACTTTTATAGTAAACATCCCAACAAGCCTGGGGGAAGGGGGCCGTAGGGGAGGGCAGAATGTCAAGAGTCACTCCATTTTGTTCCTCTTGCCATATGTATCCAATTATACAATGCTGTATTTGTGCTAGCTATGCTGCTTTGATGTAGCCTGCTACTTGCTGCTTATCTGACGGGAGGATGGTATGTCTACTGTTCTTTCTCCATCTCTCAGCATTTCATTGCATTTCAGGAACACATTGGAACGCAATGAAATGCTGAGAGATGGAGAAAGAACAGCAGCGTTCTAGTAATGAAATAAATTAGAGAAAGCCTGGAAAACAGTGTATAGTAAAGAAATAAGGCACCATCAGACTACTGCATTCAAAATCAATAAGACGGTCCCAGAATAAGGATCATAAGGATCCGAAATAAGAATGGACTGTTTCACTGCTGTTCTGGTTTTCCAGAGCATCCCTGACAAGTGTTTGTCCAACCGCTGCTTAAAGACTGTCAGTGAGAGGGTCAATTGCACTGTTGAACAACTCTTACTGTTAAAAAGTTTTTCCTATGCCATTCCTCTCCTCTGTTGCCAGCAGAAACAACTCCCTGCCCTCCTCTAAGTGGCAGCCCTTCTACTAGTTCAAAAAAGCAATTGTTCCCACCCCCCCTCAACCTCCTCTTCTCCAGATTGAATATTGCCAAGTCCCTTAGCCTTTCCTCATTTGGCTTGCTCTCCATGGTTACTCAGAAGTAATCTACAGTGAGCACTGTGGCACCTACTCTCTACACATGCTCAGGATTGCAGTTTTAGTTTAAAGAAAGAAGAAGATATTGGATTTATATCCTGCCCTTCACTCTGAATCTCAGGGTCTCAGAGCAGCTCACAATCTCCTTTATCTTCCTCCCCCACAACAGACACCCCATGAGGTAGGTGGGGCTGAGAGAAGCTTTCCCAGAAGCTGCCTTTTCAAGGACAGCTCTGTGATAGCTATGGCTGACCCAAGCCATTCCAGCAGCTGAAAGTGGAGGAGTGGGGAATCAGACCCGGTTCTCCCAGCTAAGAGTCCACGCACTTAACCGCTACACCAAACTGGCCCTCCTTTCTCACATCAGACTTTCTAGTTAATACAATTCAGACTATCCCTGACGTTTCTAAGGGTAGCCGTGCTGGTCCATAGTAGAACAACCAGATCTTAGCCCAGGAGCACCTTAGAGACCAACAAGATTTGGAGAAGGGGGCACAAGCTTTCCAGCATTAGAGCTCCCTTGATTAGATAAAAGGAGCTTTGGCTCTCAAAAATCTTGTTCTCTAAGGTGCTGCTGGACTCAGATTTAGCTATATAAATCAGTGGACTCCTTTCATCAACTTAATTTATTAACTAACATCATGTATCCCCTGCCTTCCTCCCCCAAAAGGACACTGAAGTGTCTTGACACACTCTCCCCTTTTCTTTTATCCTCACAATGAACCTATGAGGCAAGTTAACTCAGAGTATATTACTGGTCCATGGCTTCCCAGCAAGCTGCCAGGGCAGAGTGGGCATATGAATCAGGACCTCCCAGATCTGATTTGGACACCCTAACCACCAGCTCCTACTAAACACACTATATTTTAATTATTCTTTTTTCCTAATGGCAAATTAGAATGATGTTTATAATGTATGCTACATATTCAAAAGTAAATTAGGTGGACAGAAACACCTCTGGGAAAGGCATGTGCTCAGTTTAACCCAGACTTGCAAGCAACAGAGCAATGAACAGTCTCCATTTATTGCCTTATGACACTCTCACCATCATTCCCCCATTTTGACATGTTACTATTTTGTTGGTTTCCTAAGCAAATGCTATCCCGACCAAACGTTCTTTCAGTTTGTTAATTTCACTATGAGGTTTTTTTTCTAAACTAAAACCTCAGTATTCAGGTTAAATTGCCATGTTGGCACTTTGCTACAAATAAGTGGGTTTTGGGTTGCAGTTTGGGCACTCGGTCTCTAAAAGGTTCACCATCATTGATATAGGTGATCATGACTATTAGTAAGCACTAGCACCCCTTGTCACTAGACCAGTTTTTTGACAGTTCACTTCAGTCCACAGATGTTTACGACAGAAGAAATTGGTCAAATGCTAACAGATCCCTCTCAGAGGGGCGCTTTCCATCATCCCTGAAAGAGGCCTTGGTCCGACCCCTCTTGAAAAAAAGTACAGCAGACCCGGCCGAATTGGCAAACTACCGACCGGTCTCTAATTTACCGTTTTTAGGTAAAATAATAGAAAGGGCAGTGGCGTCACAGTTGCAGAGCTTTCTGGATGACGCTTCCATCCTAGACCCTTGCCAGTCCGGCTTTCGCCCAGGTTATGGGACGGAGACAGTACTGGTCGCCCTGATGGATGATCTCCAACAGCACCTGGATCGGGGCGGTGTGGCGGTGCTGATGTTGTTAGATCTGTCAGCCGCGTTTGACATGGTCGACCATCGGCTACTGACCCGCCACCTCGCCGATATAGGGGTGAGGGGGTCTGCCTTACAATGGCTCTCCTCCTTCCTCGAGGATCGGGGACAAAGGGTGGCAATTGGTGGCGAGCGGTCCCAGAGGCGCACACTGGATTGTGGAGTGCCTCAGGGGGTAGTTCTCTCACCAATGTTATTCAATATCTATATGCGCCCTCTTGCCTAGATTGCCAGGGGATACGGACTTGGGTGCCATCAATATGCAGATGACACCCAACTCTACTTACTGATGGACGGCCAGCCTGACTGCGTCCCTGAGAATTTAGACCGGGCCTTGCAGAATATGGCAACATGGTTGAGGGGGAGCGGGCTGAAATTGAATCCAGCGAAGACAGAAGTCCTTTGCCTGGGTCGGGGCGCCTGGGAAGGGGAAATACCTCTTCCGGTCTTCGACGGGGCGCCGTTGAAAGCGGCGCACCGGGTTAGGAGTCTGGGAGTTTTACTGGAGCCTTCATTATCAATGGAGGCTCAGATTGCAGCCACTGCCAAGTCAGCCTTTTTCCACCTAAGGCGGGCAAGGCAGTTGGCTCCCTTCCTAGAGCGCCAAGATCTGGCAACGGTACTTCACGCAACGGTCACCTCGAGGCTGGATTACTGTAATGCCCTCTACATGGGGCTGCCTCTGTTCCGAAACTGGAAGCTGCAGCTGGTGCAGAACGCAGCGGCCAGGCTGTTGCTGGGGCTCCCTAAATGGGAGCACATACAGCCTGGGCTGCGCGAGCTGCACTGGCTGCCAGTTATATACCGGGTTCGTTACAAAGTGCTGGTCATTACCTTTAAAGCCCTATATGGTCGAGGACCTGTCTACCTTAGGGACCGTCTCTCCCCATATGAACCCCAGAGAGCACTGAGGTCAGCTGGAAAAAACCTGCTGACCACCCCCGGACCAAGAGAGGTGAAGCTGCAATGCACCCGCAATCGGGCCTTCTCCTCTGTAGCCCCGAGCCTATGGAACCAACTCCCAGAGGAAATGCGGGCCCTGCGGGACCTTGAACAATTCCGCAGGGCCTGCAAGACCTTCCTCTTCAGACTGGCCTTCGCTGAAGAAAGAAGCTGCTAAGGATAACCGCCACCACAAAAGAACGAATAGCAATAGCACTTTTATTAATTTAATTTAATTAATTGATTAATTTTAAACTCATTAGAATTTTTAAATGTTGGATGTAACTTTGTTTTTATATAATGCTGTTAGCCGCCCTGAGCCTGCTCCGGCGGGGAGGGCGGGATACAAATAAAATTATCTATCTAAAAATTATCTATCTATATTTTTGTGTTCTAATGAGTGCACAAAGCACCCGGGAGATAATAAGAGCATCACTATAGACAATGTCTTATAGCAGATGGCCTTCTAGACTGGAGAGTGAATATATTGCAACTTTCAGAAGCTCAAAAAAGTAGTTGCCCCCCCACCCCCGTCGGAATAGAGGCTTACACAGTATGTTGGGTATAAAACCGGGCCGCATTTATTGAAACAAATTTATCAACTATAACTGGCAGGGGTAAGGCCTAGAAGGACAAACCCTGACCCCGCCTTGTCCTATGAGGGCGAGCCACCCTGCACCCAGCACAAACCCGCCATATTCGGGCTGTTGCTGAGCAGCCAGGCCCCAAGCCATTCTCCACCTGGGCTAGCATCAATCCACCATGGAAAGATCTGCCCAGGTGAGGCTTTCCGTGATCTGCATTCCCCGCACTGAGCCGTACAGCCCATCTGCGGTTCATACAGACCACCTGCACACTTGGTGCTAAGCCATAGGTGCTCCCCTAAACACTATGGCCAATATATCCTCCAGCCTGCGACCAAAAAACTCAAACTAACACCCTAACACTACAAGGCAGTACAAGGTAGGTGAAAAACAACTCCACATGGGCCAATTCTGTGAAGATGAAAAAATTCCTACCTGGCCCCCAATAAGGCGACCGGTAAAACCTGTACTGCCAAGGGGAGGGCGGGCGGGCAGAGAGCCAGAAGCAAACTGCGTAGATCTGGGCGGGTTCAGGGCTTATATAGCCCTGACACCGCGCCCAGAAGAAGCCCTGGATGAACCGAGGCTGTCAATCATCCTCTTCCTCCATCCGCGCGGGCAATAACGGCCCCCAGCTTGAACGCCGTTGTTGTCGGCTTGGCTGGGAAGGGGCCGGAACTTGTCAATAAACTGAAAAACTGTTTATAACTATTGGGTAGGTCCAAAGAACAGCAAGAGGAGTTCTCGTATAATAATTTTTCTCACTTTTCCCTATATTATATTGCCTCCTAAACTATTTGAAAAGCTTCTACTGATTTTAACAGTACAGCCTCAGTAAAAGTATTAGTGAAAAAGGTACTGCTTCTCATGGGAATCCACAATTTCTGATTTCCCCTTCAAGATGAAGCCCTACACACTATATTCCATACAGTTTCATTTACTCTTGATATGATTTGTCCTTTCATCTTTCTAAATTCATGCCAATACTATGGGATATCCCATGAGGAAAGATAGGGATACACACTATTTGTGTACACACTGTGTGTATGGCTGGGAGCTGAAACCAACTGCAAATTCAGCCATTGTATGCACATGGATAGTAAAAAATGTGTGTATTCCCCATGTGTGCATTTATAAAGCCCACTAAACCGTAACATGTTAAGAGACCTAGAGCTACCTTTTCCTCATTTGATATGCTTTTGACAGGAAGAATTGTTTACTGAGAACTTGTTTTATACTTGTATGCATTTCTAAGAGATTTGCTTTTTTTCCTGAAATCTAAAAAGTGATAAACGGAAATTAAGTGAATATCAGACTTTGCGGGTAAGTAATTTAATATTGTATGTGAAAGAGCTTTTACCATAAAAATCCCCAGTTCTCCAGAACAACCAAGTAGAGTTATTCCATGTTTATTTTGCAGATGGATTTTTCAGAGGTGGAAAAATGCAATTATAAGAAAAGTAGGACAATGTGAGCTGGTTGAGACATAAAGTGCAGCACTTAGAATAAGACAATTGCCTAAATTCCCTGATTGACAGATGGATGTCACATTAGATGAAAATGATAACAGATTTAGTGGACTGAAGAATAACTTCCTCTTGACAGTGCTCTGACCCTTGACCTAAAACCTGACTCCTGTTAGCTTCACTAACACAGGGTAATTGTCACAGGTGCAGGATAAAAGGAACCCCTACAGCACTACCAGTGGTCAGAGGCCGATTTCTTTTGATGACCACAAATGCACTGTTGAGATACTGTCCAAAACCCCTGACCTTTGTTGCCCTTTCTGAGCATTAAAATTTACCCCAGGGATAGAGGAAGTTGTATAAAAAAACAGAACAAAAAAAGAGTAAAGCTTTGGTTCTGGCTTCTGTGAAGCAATATTGAACCTGTGTAATAAGTAAGTATACAAACAGTACAGAGTGATGGTAAAATAATGTATTTTCATTAACACAAAGACCTGTTTTACACAGAATTGTGACACAGTTTTAATAGAGAATGGGACTGCATGCTCAAAAGAATTCATGGGTTTTTTATAATTATTAGTAAACTATTACCATGTCATATGCTGGATACGTGCACTGTTCTAAAATGATTCAGTGGTATTTATATGCTAATCACTTGCTTTTGTATAGAAGCTGGTGCTTTGAATTTTACTTAAATTTGGAAAAGGTAGAGGATTGTTAGCTGTACTTATAAATGACGTGGTGACAACTGTGAGACTTCACAAAAGTTTATACCTCCTTCTGTTAGAAAATAGAGTACATTTTATTCGCTTTCTTCAGCAATGTGAATGGGGAATTGAGAAAAACATAGGGCAACACAATGAGCTATGCAAATATTCTTTATAATAGACGAATGAATATTACAGAAGGCAACTAAATGACTGCGTATCCCATTAGAGTGAAGTTGATGCAGTAGCCTGCCAGTGTTGTTTTTCTTTTGATGTGGAAGAATGAATATCATAAGGCGGGACAAAAAAGTAAAATGATTGCACATCTCATTAAACGCATGTTGATGCACTCAGTAACCTGTGTGTGTTTTCAAATTGTTTCATCTTACAGAAAAGAAAGAAAAGACAGACAAGATCAAGTTCCTAAAGATCTGATAACAAATGAAATGGTACATTCAATTATTGTGTTGTGTTGGTGGCAGAGGACTGAAATCTTCCAAATATTTATTCACAAAATATGAAAGAACAGAAACAATGTGCCCAACACAATTGTGTTTCTGGCATCAA